>NC_053492.1:170691033-171324783 GCF_905171775.1 Rana temporaria | reverse complement strand
TATTAAAGGATTGCTCAGAGCTGGATTAACGCTTTGTGGCAAGACTGGGCACAGATGACATGAAATCCTATACTGTACAAGGTAAAAACCTTAAAGTGGAGGTTCACCCAAAAAATCAATTTTTAACATTACAATCAGCCAAGTTGTCCTAATGACAATCGGCTGTTTTTTATTTTATTTTTTCCCGTACATACATTATTTTCACCGCCACTTCCGGGTATGTCTTCTGCGGGACTGGGCGTTCCTATCTGATTGACAGGCTTCCGACCGTCGCATACTACGCGTCACGAGTTGCCGAAAGAAGCCGAACGTCGGTGCGCAGGCGCCGTATAGAGCCGCACCGACGTTCGGCTTCTTTCGGCAACTCGTGACGCGTAGTATGCGACGGTCGGAAGTCTGTCAATCAGATAGGAACGCCCAGTCCCGGAGAAGACATACCCGGAAGCGGCGGTAAAATAAGGTATGTACGGAAAAAAAAAAAAAAAACAGCCGATTGTCATTAGGACAACTCGGCTAAATGTAATGTTAAAAATAGATTTTTGGGTGAACCCCCTTTAATTAAAAAAAAAATGGGGTTTACATCCACTTTAAGAGCGTTTGGCCACAGTCCTACATACAAAGGGACCATGGAGAACAAACATAGCCACCTCCCCCAGTAGGAAGTCAGGTCAAAATAGAAAAGAAAAAAAAATGGAATTTGGAGGAGGCAGGCAGCAATAGAAGGTACTTTTCTAAATTAAGAATACATATTTTAAAAGATTTTCTTTTATAAACCAGAGTTTAGTGTCACTTTAAGCCCATCAACCTGTCAGAGGGTTGTAGAATGCTACTAAGCTTACTATATTATTTATTAAAAAAAGGGACTAAAAAGTGTTTTTTATTTTGTATTTTAAAATGGTACAACTGTTCCCACAGACAAGTGGCTGCCCCAGAAAATCAATGATAGCAAGCAGGAAAAAATTCCATTTATAAAAATTCTGCTTTAAGATTATGCAATTTGATGCAGCCTCAGAGCTGGGATGGAACTGTATGATTTCTGGCATTATAAACGGTCTGATTAAATATAGTCTGGTTAGATGACTAAGGGCACATATAACTGAATTTACTGGATGGCCTTGCATACCCTTGTCAGACACAGTGGGCTGGAACACATGCAACATCAGGACTACTGAATTTTGTACCTAAATAAACCCATTTATTTATTCATTGTAAGTGGAAGAAACATAAACCAACTGAATGTTTCACTTTGAAAGGCTGAGCTCCCAGGCCCCAGAAACCACAGTGAGGGATTTAGAGGTTTCAGTGTCACATATGAACGGGCTAGTGTGAGAAAAGCTTTGCAGCTCCAGCCTAACACAGACGTCAGTTTTCCTTACCTTGAATGCACTGCAGTGTTCCGTCTTCCGCTCGTATTGTGAAGGTTTCTCCTGGGTTAACCTGAACTAGAATGACCTGTCAAAATAAGATAAAAGCGGTTCAGAACAATATAACATCTGGTGTCTCTACTGGGGAACTCATGACTTCATACACTAACTTCCCCTATTTAGTCCAGTTGTCCGCACAAAACACTACAAAATGCAAAAGGAAGGGTAAGGAAATAGTAAAAGAGTAAAAGAAAACAGGCACAAACCCCAATTACATTCTCATTAGTGAACTGCTGCACGACCGAGTTCTCTTTTCTTGTTGGCGGAAAAATTAATATGTATTTTCTCAGAAAGTAAGATTTATGTGATGGGCGTTCCCAATAACAAATAATCGGTGTATCATTACTGTCATTCAAACCATTCCCAGGAATTATCGGCTGCAATGTTCTTACTGTCCTCAGTTCTTTGTAACATGCTACATGGAACTGCCAAAATGGGTATGAATTGGAAGCTAGTGATGAATGTTGGGAACAATTTGTTAGTGCCAAGTAAGATGCTCAAAAACAATACTACAGCTGTAATAAACAGTCAGTGGGAAGCTTACAAAGACTTAGGAAGACTTGTTTAAAAAGACAAAATCCAACCACACTCAGGCATTCTTTGTCTGCAGAGTGTTCCTTAAATTTCCGAGCTCCTATGTGACTGGTGGAGAGAGGGACATAGAGAGGAAGCCATCAGTGCAAGCTCATTATAGATGGGACAAATGTCCTTACGACAGGCTTCCCTCTTCAAAGTCCAGCCAACCCTATCTATAGGTATCCATATAAGATTGTCATTTAATTTCTCCTTTTTTGATGGCCAGATCCTCTTGGGTCTCCATGGGGCTGATCATTGTATGAAAATGTATGCCATATATCCTGATCTAAATTAGTGAGAAGGCAGAAGTGAAACCATGTGCAGGCCACCAAAAAAAAAGGTAGCTGGAGAATCAAGTCCAGGTTGTAAAAATGGATTACCCATCAGAGGTAGTAAAGGGAGGTGAGCAATGAGCAGGTAGTAACTTACTGCAGTATGAAATTCTCCCCAATGCACAGTCCAGGCCATTAGTTGCGTTTTTAACTTTGACTGATAGTAAGCAAATAATTAGCTGAGTATAGATTTGCAAATACTGTAATCCAGTTGTTTATCAGCCCAGTGAAATTTGAAAGAAGACTGAAGGGCAGTACAGAGGCAGTATCTATTTCTATTGAAATTCAGCCTGTGTGTGCAGCAGTTTTTATGCATTTTTATTATACCATATGGATTTTTTGTTGCATTTTGTGGATCTCTAACACTTTTTTATACATGTCTTTTTAGTACCCAGCATATGACTCTTTAGGTAATTTGCCTACATTAATTCCTTAGAAGGAATTTTATTTCCCCACTGAAAAAGCTATGATTTTATTGATAGTACTTAAGAGTTTTTCATGGCATTGTTGTAAATTAATAGGGATTTTTTGGTTAGGATTGTTGCTGATTTGTGTCTACAGTAATTGCAATTTGGCTGCTTTGTATATTACAATGTTTTGATTTTTGGCTTCCACATATATATTTTACATTTCAGTACATGCTGTAGATTTTAACAAAAATGTAAAAGCATCATTTTATTTTTGTTAAAATCTACAGTATGTACAGAAATTTTAAATATATATGTTGAATCCAAAAATCAAAACATTGTACTATACAAAGCAGGGGACACATAGAGCAAAAGTAAACCTTTCTCACAGTATCCAAAACTGTGAGAATGTTTTTTCTGCTCTATCTGTCCCCTTTCTATTTGCCCAAAGTCTCGAAAGAAAAGGTTGGAAATTCAAAATCTTTGGGTTGTCACCAGAACAAGAGGTTGGGGTATATTATCCAATAAGTTTGTTCTGCCGACTGTCTAAGATGGGAATTCACCTAATATTGGGGACATTTCTTCTTATTTCTCGATGCATCTTGAGGACAGGAAGTAAAGGGAAATTTCCAAGCAGGCCACAGACAGCAAAAAATAACTTGATAAATCTTTATGCCTTCCCTACTCCATCTAAAACATAGTTTTGTCTACACAAAGACTTTCATAATGCGAAAACCTCTAGGGTTGGGATTATGTAGGCAACGAAAAAAATATATTCAAAAATTATAAAAAATATATTTTAATACATATAGGTAGAAAAAGTACAAAAATTACATTGCAATACAAAACAATATAGTGAAAAAAACATTGATTGCAGACATATAAGTAGTTACTTATATGTCTGCAATCAATGTTTTTTTTCACTATATTGTTTTGTATTGCGATGTAATTTTTGTACTTTTTCTACCTATATGTATTAAAATATATTTTTTATAATTTTTGAATATATTTTTTTCGTTGCCTACATAATCCCAAACCTAGAGGTTTTCGCATTATAAATTTACAAGGGATGATGTCAACCACATGGTCATTTGTATAGGCTGGTTTATTTGCACAAAGACTTTCATTTAAGCTAAATAGGTGATCCAGTAAAATTTTTAATTTAGGCCTCGCTATCAAATTTTTTATATTTTATATTTTTATGGTTTTGCAATGGTGCAAAATTTGAAGTCTACATGTAGTGAGATGTTTACCATCTTGGCGTAGTTCTATCTTTCATTCACTAGGAATTTTACTGTATTGTTATAGAAAAAAGTATAAGGCCTCATACACACGATAGAATCCATCCGCTAAAAAATCCCAGCAAATGGGTTTCAGCGGATAGATCCTATGGTGTGTACACTCCAGCGGATCTGTTTCCGCGGATATTTATCCCCTGGGATGGATTCCAGCAGATCGAATATTTGCTGACATGCCAAACAAATGTATCTGCTGGAATCCATCCCAACGGATGGATCCGCTGGTCTGTATAGACTCACTGGATCCATCCGTCCGAAGGGATCCCCCGCATGCATCGTAATGATTCGACGCATGCATGGAATTCCTTATATGACAGCGTCGCGCACGTCACCGCGTCATAATCGCGGCGACGGCGCGACACGTCATCGCCAGAAGATTTCGGCGCGGATTTCAATGCGATGGTGTGTACACTCCATCGCATAGAAATCCGCGGAAATCCTCGAGAGGATTTATCCGTGGAAACGGTCCGCTGGACCGTATCCGCGGATAAATCCTCCCGTGTGTATGGGGCCTTATAGGGCATACAAAACTACGGATATTCTCTTTTAATTGTATAGGGTCCTCAGATTCAGAAAATATATGGTTTAAAGGATAGTTGTGAGTTTTTACAGAGTTCATATAGATAACTGGTGGCAGATCCAAGAAATGCTTGCAGGGAAAGACAAAGTTATGATCATGCTTGTTTTAGTTCACCGCAAAGTATTCCCAATCACCATAGCAATGGATCCTAGTCACATCATACATGTCTCCATTATACTGAACTGTTCTCCTTAATACATTAGCCAGCTGGAAAAAAACTCAGACATTGCCAGAAAGTCAGGAAACATCTATTTCCAATCCACGTTAACGCTGTAAAAGTGAAGCATATCAAATATACTTGAACACCAAACCAAGAAACATATAGCCAGGCATATATATAAAAAAGACATATTACTGTACATATTCAATACATCATATGATGTACTTTTAAGTGCATCAAGTGTAAGCATTTGATGATGGCTTTATTGCCAGTCTGCTAAGCAAAGCATCAGTTATATTGGGAGAGGAAATGGCAATGGGGCCTCTGAACATGCTGACAGGAAGGGAAAGCAAGACTGACCTCATGGGTGTACTGCTGCTATTTTGTTGCCCTTCATGCTAGAGTTTTACCTGTATTCTTTTGATATGTCCAAATAAAGACCACTGTAACAGGCAGAGTAAACCAATCTTTCACAATGATCAGTATTCTTTCTAAAATAGCCAAAGGTATGACTCCTATAAACAGGGTCACTTGAATAGGCAGGCTGCCATCTTAGCCTCTGATTGATCTTACACTGCCATAATGCCACACATGTGATCAGATATGACACCAGCCATTTGATGGTAAGCAGTTTAGTTGAGAACACAAGCAAATGTGACAGTTAGTGTGCATGCTGGGAATGGAATGTAACTGCTTTTTTAAACCGTTAAATCGATGGGTTTAGTTCTGCTTTGAATAACTTAAATTGACTCACCAAATTAAAAAAATCTAAGTCAGCAGCTACAAATACTGTGGCTGTGACTTTTAAAATTAGGACGCTTACCTGTCCAGGGATCCCGCAATTTCATCACCCCAGCAGATTTTCCGATCGGCTCTCAGGTGGTGCCGCTGCCATTTGTGGTAAGGCAAACCAGCAGTAAAGTCTTTCGACTTCACAGCTGGTTCCTTACTGCATATTCACAAAGCGTGCTGCGCTTTCTAACTGGCCCAGTGGCGGAGGAAGGAGGCCGAACTTCCGGGGGACCTCGTCGCATCTCATTGCAGCCAGGTCTCCCAGGAGTGGGGACAGTAACCTGTCAAAAACAGGTACTCGTTCTCTACTCCCCCCCCCAAAAGGTGCCAAATGTGCCACCGTAATGGGGGAGGAAGCAAACAAGCAGAACTTTCACTTTTGAGTGGAACTCTGCTTTAAGTGTTTCTCAAAGCAGTTACATTTAAAGTTATGGCATGCTGTGAATAATAACTGTGATACTAGTGTGCTCATATTGGTTCTCAACAAGCTGTGAAGTCAACAAATGGCTGGCGTCATAGCTGAACACATGTGCAGCACCATGGCAATTGCAGACCAAACAGAGGTTAAAGGGGTTGTAAAGGTTTGTTTTTTATTTTCTAAATAGGTTCCTTTAAGCTAGTGTATTGTTAGTTCACTAACCTTTTCCTTCGATTTACCTTCTAAATGTTTTTTTTCTTTGTTTTCTATCACATGTACTTAAGTATTCAGACCTTTACTCAGTACTTTGTTGAAGCACCATTGTCAGCAATTACAGCCTCAAGTCTTTTTAGGTATGACATGACAAGCTTTATACTGGATTGGTGATTTTCTGCCATTCTTCTATGCAAAATCTCTCAAGATCAGTCAAGTTAATTGGAAGCCATCAGTGGACAGTCATTTTCAGGTCTCTCCAGAGATGTTCAATAGGGTTTAAGTCAGGGTTCCCGGCTGGGCCACTCTAGGATATTCACAGACATGTCTCCAAGCCACTCTTGTGTTTTCTTGGCTGTATGCTTAGGATCGTTGTCATGTTGGAAGCTGAACCTTCTGCCCAGTCTGAGGTCCTAAGGACTGTGGAACAGGTTTTCATTGAGGTTATCTCTGCACTTTGCTCAATTCAGCTTTCCCCATTGCTGACCAGTCTCCCAGCCTCTGCTTCTGAAAAACACCCCCACAGCATGCTGCTGCCACTACCATGCTTCACTGATGGGATGGTAGGGGGCAGGTGATGTCTGGTTTCTTGCAGACATAACATTTAGAATTGAGTTCAAATAGTTCAATCTTGGTTTCATCAGACCAGAGAATCGTGTTCCTCACAGCCTGAGAGTCCTTCGGGTACTTTTTTGCAAACTCCAAGCAGGCTTTCATGTGTTTACTAAGCTCCTTCTCCCCCAATTGCTCAGTTTGGCTGGGCGACCAGCTCTTGGAAGAGTCCTGGGTGTGCCAAACTTCTTGCATTTGAGGATTATGGAGGCCACTGTTCTCTTGAGAAATTTTAGCGCAGCAGAAATTTTTTGTAACCTTCTCCAGATCTGTGCCTTGCAATAATCTTTTCTCTGAGCTCTGCAGACAATTCCTTAGATTACATGCCTTTTGCTCTGATACAATATGCATTGTCAGCTATGAAGACTTTTATAAAGAGGCATGTGCCTTTCCAAATAATGTCTAACCAATTTATGTAATTTACCACAAGTGGACTCCAAACCAGGTGTAGAGACATCTCAGCAACGAAGAGAAATGGGAAGCACCCAAGCTAAATTTCAAGTGTTGTCGCAAAAGGGTCTGAATACTTATGCCAATGTGATATTTCAGTTTAAAATTTTTCATACTTTTGCAAACATTTCTAAAATTCTGTTTTCACTTTGTCATTATAGGGTACTATGTGTAGATACATGACAAAGAAAAATATTTAAACAACTATAGTATCAGACTGCAATATAAAAAATTTAAAGCGGGTCTGAATATCTTATGAATGCACTGTACATTCAAAACTGTAAAAACACGATCAATCTGTACAAACTGGGACTAAAATTAAAAATAATAGACATTATAAGATGTACTTGTCTAAATTACTTTTCTTAACCCCAGTAAAAAAAACAGAAATCTAGGGACAAGATTTTCCACTGGAAGTGACAGGGTGATCCAAGCAATCTGAAAAATGTGTAAATAGAAAATACTTTGTCCAGAGTGTTTTCTATAATATTAGTAACTAAAAGGATGCAATGATGTAACAGTTATATCCTGATGCCAAAGTATAGGTGATGAATGCTTTCTACAGAGTCTTAGTAAGACATCAAAGATGCATAGTAGGGAACTAACTTTTTTCATTCTTATCTTATTTTTGAGTCTAATGCCCCGTACACACGACCGGTTTTCCCGTCGGAAAAACTCAGGTGAGAGCTTTTCGTCTGGAATCCCAACCGTGTGTATACTCCATCTGACTTTTTCCCACAGGAAAACTGCCAGAAAAAATCGGGAGCAGGATCTCTTTTTTCCCATCAGGAAAAAATCCTAGCGGGAAAACCGTTCGTCTGTATGCAATTTCAACGCGCAAAAAAACGTGCATGCTCAGAATCAACTCGACACATGCTTAGAAGCATTGAACTTAATTTTCCTCGGCTCGTCGTAGTGTTGTACGTCACCGCGTTTTTTACTGTCGGAATTTAGTGTGACCGTGTGTACGCAAGACAAGCTTGGGCTGATTCCCTGTCTGGAAAACCATCGTGTGTACGGGGCATTAGTGTTTTAATGCTGAACAGATATACAGTAGATATACTATGTCAGCTTTAAAAAAATGAGTCCTACCTCTTTTACTTGGTTATGATATGCTAGAAGTTGCTAGAACAGTCTTTATAATGCAGAATAAAGAAGTATAAAATAAGCCATATGAATCATTTGTCAAAAGAAAAAACATTCTTGATATCATCGTCCCAAGTCATGGAAGTTAAAGTCTTGTTGATATCTTCTGGAGATGCATTAACCAGATTGCTGATCTCATCTCTAGCACCTAGATTACTGTAGGTAATTGTTTCATTTGATAATGCGATGACAAGAAACATTGGAGTTATAGCCCTAGTACTTTTCTAACAAAGCATGAATCACTTTTCTGTCAAACAAAATACAGATATGCTTTAGCAATAAGCTGAAGTGGACAATGGTGTGGTATATATCAGATCATGATATCTAGTAGTAGTTAGTCAAAATCAATGTTGAAGAAGTGGTTGTCCAAGCTACTTCTACGGTTTTAATGCCGCGTACACACGATCATTTTTCGGCATGAAAAAAACGTTGTTTTTCAAAAACGTAATTTAAAATGATCTGTGTGGGCTACACATAATTTGTCAGTTTCTGAAAAACGACAAAAAAAAAAATTCGAACATGCTGCATTTTTTAATGTCGTTTTTCGGGTTGTAAAAAATGATCGTGTGTGGGCTAAAACGACGTAAAAAAAACCTGCCCATGCTCAGAAGCAAGTTATGAGATGGGAGCGCTCGTTCTGGTAAAACTACCGTTCGTAATGGAGTAAGCACATCCATCACGCTGTAACAGACAGAAAAGCGTGAATCGTCTTTTACTAACACGGAATCAGCTAAAGCAGCCCAAAGGCGAATGGAACTTCCCCTTTATAGTGCCGTCGTACTTGTTGTACGTCACCGCGCTTTGCTAGATCATTTTTTTAAAACGATGGTGTGTATGCAACGTCGTTTTAATGATGCAGTTGGGAAAACTTAGTTTTTTGGACATGCTGAAAACAATGTTTTTTTTCATGCTGAAAAATGATCGTGTGTACGCGGCATTAGTGTCATGAAAATACTCCAGCATTTATAGCCAAACAGGTTGCCCTGACACCTTTATCCAATTACCATGGAAAGGCAGATGCTATTGTCCAAGAACATTTTGAAAAATGTGAAAATTGTCAAACCCCCCTGTAGTAGTTTTATAATTGCATCCTTGGTGTCACAAAGGCTTTAAATCAAAGGAATAACATTTATAATGTCCAGTATAATGTGACTAACTAGTAACTACTACTAAATACTTTCTTCTGTTTGGAAGAACACAGCAATAATGTACTGCATTGTACTACTTTCCTTAATGTAGAATTCAGGCGTTTAACTAGTCTTAAAAATGCACCCTCCTCCCACCCAAGATCTAATCCTATGCTACAGAGGCAACCCAGCCCCGTACAGCTGCAGGGCAGGGAAAGCCTCTGGAATCACTCAGGCAAATTCAGGCTCTTCTCTGAACATGCCTAAGCTGTTGCTCTTCTGTGCTTATCCCCACCGGCCCTCCTCCCAGATCCAAGGGGCTTGTGGGTGATACCAGGTGGGAAGGTGAGAGAGGATTGCCGGCAGGGATCAGCTCTAGAACATGTAGGTTTGCCACTGTACCTTTTTGTGATACTCGGCATTAAAAAACTTCTCCTAATACCCCAGCACCATGCCCTCCTGATGCCCAAGCACCATGCTTTCTTAATAACTCCTCAGTACCATTTACTTCTGTCCCCCCAATACCATGAACTCCTAACCCCAGCACCATGCCCTCCTGACACCCCAGCCCTCCAGATTTTCCCCAATACTATACCCTCCTGATCACCCCAATATCATACCCTCCTGATCCCCCAGTGCCATGCCCTCTTTGCACCCTAGCTGTCTATCTCCCCCTGTACAGTGCCCTACTGACCTCCCAGTACTGCCCTCCTAACTCCAGTCCTACACACTAATCCCCTCTGTACACTGACATATAGGGCCACTAACCTCTGTACACTGACTTACATCGTACTGACCCTGGTATGCTGCCCTACAGCCCACTGACCTCTGTACACTGCCCTACCTACTACTGACCTCTGTACACTGCCCTACATCCTACTGACCTCTGTACACTGCTCTACTTACTACTGACCTCTGTACACTGCCCAACATCCTACTGACCTCTGTACACTGCCCAACATCCTACTGACCTCTGTACACTGCTCTACCTACTACTGACCTCTGCACACAGCCTTACACCCTACTGACCTCTGTACACAGCCCTGCATCCTACTGACCCATGTACATTACCTACATCCTACTGACCTCTGTAGGAGGTCATGCCATGTTTGCTTTTTATTGAGGGGCTTGCTTGAAAATGTATTAAAACAAAGGGGGGGGTGCTGCACCCCAGTAATCTTTGATCTCTTCAATGTTGTCCAGGTAGATCTCCATCTCTCAAAAGTTGCCTACCCCTGACCAATACTAACTATTTTCAACTTGCTCTGCTTCTGACATTGGGCTCCCTTGTGTCAGCCAGCGGAGGCTGCAGAGAAGAGGAGAAACTGCGCTGCACCATGGAAGCCTATAGGTAACGTCTTAATTCTTGTCTTTCACAGCCGTTGTCTGGCGTTCTCTCCTTTGCCCTGCAGCCGCCGCTGGCTGACACATGGTGGTCACATGATTAGACCATAGCGGGCTGAAAATAAGTAGTATATACATCTTTTTCACAAAGGTTAGTTAGTATAGGTGTTAGAAGGGGGAGCTGGAATTCTACTTTAATTAGTGTAAGAATGTCAATAAAAAAACTTTATAACGTTTACAAAGAACTCATAATGTGCTGCTTTTTTGCACCCGCCAACTGCTTTCCACCCTTAAGCAGACAATTGTGCTTTGCTTTGAGCCTCCAGTCTACCTGACATGTAGCGATTGGTGGGTGGCAAAACGACTGAACGTGACACACTCAGGCAAATGTGTAAGCACTGTAAACGCCCGCAAAAGCGTGCACTACATGCGCATGTGGTGTGTTTGTCAGCAAAAATAAAGTTAAAACAGACCACGAGGAGCCGTCACATCGCTTCCTTACTGCTTGTCAGTAGCCTCTGAAGTGTGATCTGAACATGGATCATACTTCAGAGGAATGGGAGATTTAGATGCACATCCAAATCTACTAAATCTGGGCACAGACAGATCAAAATTTGGTTGATTCAGCAGGGACCGACTGAATTTCAAATTTCTGTCAAACTGACATGCTGGCGTTTTTTTTTTTTGTTCAGCCGCTGGCTGAATTAGTCCCCCGAGCACGGGTGCCTCCTGGCCCTTTAAGAAGTTTCTGATGCCAGGAGGCAGGGCAGGGTTTCTGATCATGGGACTGCAGTGATTGGCTGACAGTGGTTACATTATCGTAAAGCTCCTGATCACATGTAGAGATCGGGAGCTTTCCGTTGCCCGGCGGTAACCGCACCAGGAGCGCATATATGCGGCCTCTCTGCATTGAGGACCACCCGCTAAGAGGTGCAAAGAGGTTGAAGAAAACTAACTATGCCCAGCTTTAAACTTTGTTCAGATGGACACTTGCACCTGACCTATTTACAGCCTATGAAGGTGAATGCAGATGCACAGCTGCTGCAAGGACACAGCCACGTGTCAAAATTTGACAGCCATGTACTGAACATGCAGAAAGGGTGAGGAATAAATCAGACCAGTTCTGTTATGGAGTGCTGATTACTGAGAGCACTGGGACTAGTACATTTATAAAATAAAATAATTTCCACTGAAAGCATCAGACTTTGTAGGTCAACAGCACCAGCGGTGAAGTTTTGTCTCTATAATACGCTGAGGGGGACAGTACACGTCTCTTTAACTTTCTTGGCAAGACTGTTAACAGAGCTCTGCAAACTCAGGCAAAAAAGCACATCTGCCACTTCAAATAACATCCACAAGGTGACCGCTGTCAGTTTTTTTTTTTTTTTTTTAATATTGCACTTTTTTCCATAAATTAAATCCCGTAAGAAAATCATTTAATAATAATTTCAATTAGCAATATTGCATCACACCACAAATTAACTTTTATACAAACTGATGAATAATTCTCCAGCTCTTTTGACACTTGTAAATGCTAAATCGCACTATTGTGTAGTCAATCTAGACAGGTTATTAGCAGCAATTGTAAAACAAACCCAGTGCTCGTTAGTAGTTGGTGCCCAGAGCCAGGAACAGTTCCTTCTTCACAAAGGTTATATTGCTGGTAAGGTCAAGCCTCAGCCTCTAACTGCTTATAGAAGTGTAAAAACAGATATAAAGGACAACAAGTCTTTTTCAAGTGACCTATGCTATCAGGTACAGCCAGGCACAGTTTTGCGTTAAAAAACACGCCATTGAAGAAGCCTGATAAAAGTATTCGACCTAAAGAATTACTTGCACTTTGTGGAATAAAAGTCACTTTGAATGGTCTTGCTGGTGGTTTCATCACCATTTTTTTTAATGAATAAAAAAAAACAAAAAAAACACTTAATTTAAAAAAATGTATTAGGCCGCGTACACACGGTCGGTCCAAACCGATGAAAACGGCCTGAAGTCCATTTTCATCGGTCCAAACCGACCGTGTGTACGGCCTATTGGTCCGTTGTCCTTCGGTCAAAAATTTTAGAACTTGCTTTTAAATCGAACCGATGGACCACTGCCCGATAGGTCCAAACTGATGGTTAGTACACAAAAGCATCGGTTCAAAACCCGCGCATGCTCAGAATCAAGTCGACGCATGCTTGGAAGCATTGAACTTCATTTTTTTCAGCACGTCGTTGTGTTTTACGTCACCGCGTTCTGACCCGATCGGTTTTTGAACTGATGGTGTGTACGCACATCAGACCATCAGGCCACTTCAGTGGACCATTCTCATCGGTTTGGACCGACCATGTGTACGCGGCCTAAAGCATCAATGAGTGTTTATGCCTAACCATGAGCATTTTGGTATTATAGCTGTTTGATAAGTGCAAAAAAAAACAATTGATCTTGTCAGAGCTTTCCTGCATCCTCTGCACACTATGTGATATCTCAAGCAGCCCTCCTAGTTCTCATCTTGGACTACAGAATGATTAGCATTTATGTTGTAATAATCTGAATGCGTGAGTGGTTTGGTAGTTTAGCAATAGACAAATGAGAGGGCTGACACCACTCAGTTGCCGAAAATGCCTGGTGTGGAGTGTCGTGCTCGTCCCCTCCCTTGGAATAAAGGAGAGCCAGGACACTCTGTATGTTGCAGATAGAGAAAGGAGCTGTGTGTTAATGGGCGTCTTGACTCTCCTGTAGCCCAAGGGAGGGGTGAGCACGACACTCCACACCAGGGAGAAAGCCTTGCATTACTGTGTGTAGTTACAGACAGAAGAACAGGAAGTGAGGATTTCTCAGAAGAAATAAGGACATTTAAAAGCGAAATGGAAGGATGATGAAGGAGGACTGCACTAAGGTAAAGGAAGCTATTTAGGAAAAAAATGTTTTACCTTTACAACCCCTTAAAGCAGTTCACTCAACTGACACCTATCTGATATAACTAGAGATATGGCTGGATACTATGGACAACTGTTGTGGCCAACAACAATGTATATTGCAGATTGGTCATGTTTACAGGGGCTTTTATTGTTTGTACAGGTTTTTTGAGCATTTTAGCTTGAGCATTTTTATTTTTAGTCAATGGACAGTTAGTTACTAGGGAACAAAATGTGCGATACATGTGTTTTTGCATTGCTTTCCCCATTAAAGTCCATTGGGGCCAATATTGCTTGAAACTCAGAAGAAGCTCATGTTCTTTTTCGAGGTACAAGCTACAAACAACACTACGCTGAGGCGTGAACATGCACAACTGAAAGCTATGCGATTTTGGAGGTCTATTGTTTTAGAGATTTCAACAAAATGCTCAGGTGTGAACGGGAGCCTCCCTCTGGAGTGCATTTATTTTATAATTCATAGCCTGCATATTTCTGCTTACAAAAACTCTCAATATCTCCCTTAAAAGTGGAAACTCCAGATGCCTGAATCTTAATGGATGTTTCTTCTTTACCTTCATGTGTCATTGAATGATTTATTGGCATGAAAATGACCTATGCATTACATAATGTAGACTTCTTATTACAATGAAATATATATGTGTGTGCGTATTCTCATTCCTCAACCTATTGAGTATTTTTTATTTCTTGGATAAGAAACAGATGATTTAGAGACAGACAATTTCATTTTATACTTCCAATATAAATACTTCTTAGGTCGGGAGGAAATAGCTCTCGCAGTGAGACATTTGAACATTCATCAAAGCAAACTCACTCAGACTGTCACCATCCAGCACTTCAATGATTAGATGACTGCCCAGCACAACTCCCTAGTACTGTGATCTATGGGGTTCTATCTTTAAATGTATTTTCCTCCGAAATCTCATTTCATGTAAACTTCACTTGAGTCAATTCTTTTTTCCATTCTAGCAATTAATACCAAATAGTGTACATTGTGAATTCTTCAAGTAGCTGCTGTCAGACCTTTTCAGCCGCTGTCTTCAATTGCATTGATCCCCAGTCATATTTTACTCTTTTTTTTTTCCTTTTTTTTTTTTATTGTTGTTGCAGTATAAAGATATCCTACTTCTTGGGTTGGGAAGTTACCACTGCTGGGAATTTTATGTTATAAGGATGGCACGATGGGAGATGCAGTTTCGCAAAGGCTGACTGGGACTATAAATCAGCCATGACATAAGGTCCAAAAATTGTTATGTGCCCCAAAGTAAAATAACAGTAAAATAACCCTAAGGCCTCGTACACACGACCGAGTTTCTCGGCAAAAACCAGCAAGAAACTTGCTGTTTTGTTTTTTTTTGCTGAGGAAACCGGTCGTGTGTACACTTTTCGATGAGGAAACTGTCAAGGATCTCGTCGAGCCAAAAAGAGAGCATGTCTTCTTTTTCCTCTACGGCAATGGAGAAATTTGGCTCGCCGAGATCCTCGACAGCCTAACAAGGAACTCGACGAGCAAAACGATGTGTTTCGCCCGTCGAGTTCCTCGGTCGTGTGTACGCGGCTTTAGGAGCAACGCTCTAAAATTGTAGCACCATTACCAAATTTTCATAATACTGATAGCCTAGAACAAAAAAAATGAGTCTATCATAAATGTAGGCAATCAAAATTTTAATCTAAATCTAACAATGAACTTTTGTAACTTGTTTTCTTTTAGTCTGTTAAAGCGGTCCTCCACCCTAAAGTGGAGTCCCGCTGATCGGAACCCTCCCCCCCTCCGGTGTCACATTTGACACCTTTCAGGGGGGAGGGGGGTGCAGACACCTGTCTAAAGACAGGTATTTGCACCCACTTCCGGCCACACGATACGGGCGAAAGACGGGCATTCCGTCACATCCCGTCTGTCGCCCGTTGTGTGCTGGGAACACTCGGCTCCCAGCACACAGCGTGTGAGCCAATCGGCGGGCGCAGCGCGACTCGCGCATGCGCCGTAGGGAACCGGGCAGTGAAGCCGCAGCGCTTCACTTCCTGGTTCCCTCAGCGTGGATGGCGGGGGGAGCAGCAGAGTGACGAGCGATCGCTCGTGCTCTGCTGCGATCGGCGCTGGACTCCAGGACAGGTAAGTGTCCTAATATTAAAAGTCAGCAGCTGCAGTATTTGTAGCTGCTGACTTTTAATATTTTGTTCCCATGGCACATCCGCTTTAAATAAACCAGGATTTTGTTATATGAGCTTAATAAATGCATAACAAAATACCTTTCAATCATCCGCCCTTCATCAGTTCATAGATCACGTTTCATTCATAGAAGCTGTATTGGCTTCTATGAATGGAAGAGTTTGGTGGAAAGGGGGGCAGAGTCGGGGTACTCTTGATGAGTGCCTGTCAATGCTCCCTTAGCTCTAATAACCCCCTTCACACCAGTATAAGATTATGACGTGCAGTATAAGGCCTCGTACACACGACCGAACATGTCCGCTGAAACTGGTCCGTGGACCAGTTTCCGCGGACATGTCTGACCGTGTGTAGGGCCTAGCGGACAGTTTTCAGGCTGAGCGGACAGGTTTCCAGCGGACAAAAGTTTCTTAGCATGCTAAGAAACTTGTCCGGTGGAAACCTGTCCATCGGACATGCCCGATGGTTAGTACACCTAACCATCGGACCGAAATCTCCTGCATGCGTCGAAGTGATTCGACGAATGCGTGGAAGCATTGAACTTCCTGGTTCGCGCACGTCGCCACGTCATCATCGCCGCCACGTCGCCGGCACGTCACCGCGTTTTCTGTCTGCGGGGGAATTTGGTCTGATGGTGTGTACACACATCAGACCAAAACCTCCCAGCAGACATGTCCGATGAAAACGATCCGCGGACCGTTTTCATCGGACATGTCTGGTCGTGTGTACAAGGCCTAAGAGAAGGATGATTTCTGCTAAACCAGGACCCAGCAGCACAAGGAACACATCACATTGAAGGAGGATATCATCCATTGTGCTAATTTTCAGATTTTTTTATTTAAAGTATAACTAAAAGGCAAAATGTTTTTGCTTTGTTTTTAAAAAGGCCCTCATACACAGACTGAATGTCAGATAACTCAATAGAAACTGCCCGACATTCGGTCTGTGTGTACTGCAGCCAGTCTGACAGAAGCTGCCTTCTGTCAAAGGGGCATGACGGAAAAAGGTTTGCCAACCGGCTTCTGATCAGCGCTCTCAGCCAATGGCTGACAGTGCTGACTGGAGTATTCTGGCGTAGGGGCTATCCCCCTGTCAGAAAACAATAGCACAACAAGAGAGATTGTTGTACTAAAATCTGATTGTTAGTACATCGGCTCCAACCTGAGCTGTGAGTTTTTTTTGGATTGAACAAAAATAACTAGCAGTATGTACTAAGCTTTAGTTTTGGATAGAGGGTAAAGGGGTTAGAACGGTCTTTCTATTTCTGTATGTGTCCCCGTTAGGGAGATTCACCCTCTCTATTTTTCCTGTTTACCATTATGACTGAAAGTCAAAGAAAATCACAAATTTTGGGTTGTCTCCAGAAAAGAAATAGAGGGGAAATCTTCCAAAGGGGACAGTAGTTCTGGTGACCTGGAGGGCCCAAAAGATATTTCCTTAATTTGCAGAGATTTCCTCTCACTTTCTGTTTTGGCTATGGCACAGGAAGTTAAGGTAAATCTTTCCAATGGGACAAAGAGGACAAAAATAAACCTTACAGGGGTTATAGCCCTACCTTATTCTATACAAAAAGAAAAAATAAATAAATGTGTTGCCTATAGTTCTACTTTAAGTCCACTTAGGCTATAAGGTCAGGACCAGGCCTCCCCGGGCAAAGTGTCTTGTGTTACTGTTTTCCTAACCTAGTGCCATACTAGCAAGATTAGACATCATAGCCAGGCAAGGCATGGTGATTTTAGAGGCAGAGAGGCTAAAAGAGACTATTCTGTGTCATTACAGAGAGTTGGGCAAATTGTGACCCTATTCAGAAAGCAGAACTGGAGTGAGTGAACTGTAAGTGCACAGTACACTATCACAAATATGGACATGTTCAAGCTGGGAAAAAAGGTCAAAAACAACAGACCTCGGCCAGAATATTGAGGCAGGTAGGGTGGCAATCTGGAAAATACGCTGTGCACCACCCTGACAACACTGCCAGCTCAGGCCACTGCCTATTTAGGCTAACCAGAAATATAGCCCTGCTATATTACCCTACTCTGTTAGCAGTTTGATTTTAGGTGTATGGAACTAGGGTGGGAAAAGTGGGAAAACATTGTAGTAACACATAGTACGACAACAAGTAAAAACCGCGTGGGGCAGAAACTATGAGGGCTCAGCCTGGTTGTGCTGGTGGGCAGGGTGGCAGACTGAAATATTTTATTACACACTGCAATGTGCTATTGACAGACCACAGCATGATGTGTGGATGGTGATTAGCTGCCCCTGGCATTCCTGCCACCCTAGGCTGTAGCTATGCAGAAACATTTAAGCCCCATACACACCATCAGATTATCTGCAGATTTTTTTCTGCAGATTTACCAAAACCATCTAATAGGAGGTCAAACCTTAAGAGTTTCAATTTGTATGCAATCAGGCAGGCCCTTGTACTACATGGTTTTGGTAAATCTGAAGACAAAAATCTGCAGATAATCTGATGGTGTGTATGGGGCTTTAGAAGGGAAATCGAAGGAAAAAGTAAGTGAACCAACAATGCACTAGCTTAAAGGAACCTATTTAGAAAATAAAAAACAAACCTTTACAACCCCTTTAAGACATCAGCCTGCATTTCTTTAGAAGTTCTACTTTTCTAGACAAAAAAATACATTTCCACAAGCATACCAAAATGACATATTTAAATCATAAAATTGCTAAGGACTCCAGAAAGAAAAATACATAAAAAGTAAAATATAAGTGATATATCTCCATTGAAGCTGGAGAGCCAAAGTAAACACACGCATGCTAAACGCTGTACTCTCTTCAGTCTCTGATCTGCAGCATCTTCCAATAGCTCTTTCTAAATGATAGAGTCCTCTATGACATCTGTTATAAATTATACGATCCTATGAAAGGCTTTTATATTTCATACTGTATTTAACCCATGTACAAAATGAGGGGAGAGAAACTCCAAGAGGAAAAGAAAGATCACATTATAAAATGATGACCATTGCAAGATGTAGTTTACAACTTAAACCATTTAAATGAATACCTTCACATTATTAACAGTATGGGATCAAACAACCATAAAGTTATGATTTAATATTGTGGCTAGGAGAAAAATGAACTAAAGAGCGATTTAACAAAAGAAAAAAAAAATCCCACATTTTCCTAAATGGAAAATTTTGCAGAATCCAGAATAAATAAAGAAATGAATATTCAGCAAGATGCACTGAATTGTTAACATAAGTAGGGTAGAAGAAGTCTAAAAAAAATTGTTCATAAACAATCGCATATCAGCACCAAAAGCTGGTCTATACGTATACAGCCTACACAACATAGCAATAGAAGTTTTTTTTCCTTAAAGCGGAGCTCCGCTGAAAAAAAAAACGATTAAAAGCCAGCAGCTACAAATACTACAGCTGCTGATTTTTAATATTAGGACACTTACCTGTCCTGGAGCCCAGGGCCGTCCGCAGCAGAGGAACCAGGAAGAGGGAACCAGGAAGTGAATCGCTCCGGCATTACTGCCCGGTTCCCTACGGCGCATGCGCGAGCCGCGCTTCGCCTGCTGACTGGCTCCTGCTGTGCTCTGGGAGCCGAGTGTTCCCAGTACACAACGGGGGGGGGGGGGGGGGGGGAGGTGACGTCCTGCCCGCAGTCTGCCCGAGACTGTGTGGCCGGAAGTGGGTGCAAATACCTGTCTTTAGACAGGTATCTGCATCCCCCTCCCCTGAAAGGTGTCAAATGTGACACCGGAGGGTTCCGATCAGCGGGAGTTCCACTTTAGCGTGGAGCTCCACTTTAATGCTTCAGAAGCATACATCTGTGTGGTGCGCTTCAACATAGGTGTTTCAGAAGTGCGTTCCTTTGTGTGTTGGGGTGCCTTTTACTATAAATGGTACTGCATTGCACTAACATGTGAATGGTGTTCTACAGTTCATTTGCATTTTACTGTAATATATAGGTTTGAAGCTGGCCTAAGCCTGAATTTTTAATTCTAGGATTATTGAAAGATTGACAAGCACTCTTATGCCGCGTACACGCGATCGGTCAAACCGATTGAGAACGGTCTGATGGACCGCTTTCATCGGACCAAACCGATCGTGTGTGGGCCCCATCGGTTATTTATCCATAGGTTAAAAAAAAAGCAATCTTGTTTTAAATTTAACCGATAGAAAAAAAACGATCGTTCGTAGGCACAACCATCGGTTAAAAATCCATGCATGCTCAGAATCAAGTCGACGCATGCTTGGAAGCATTGAACTTCGTTTTTTTCAGAAGGTCGTTGTGTCTTACGTCACTGTGTTCTGACACGATCGTTTTTTTAACCTATGGTGTGTAGGCACGACTGATCATCAGTGAGCTTCATCAGACCGTTCTCATCGGATGGACCGATCGTGTGTACAAGGCATTAGGAGTCTGACTGTTATACAGAGATGTTTTTCTATACATAACAATTTTTTTAGTCACTTTTTTGAAAACTCCTTCTAAGGAATGGGAAGTTTGTTGTGTGTGTGTGTTTTCGGTGTTGCTGTACTTATCATAAATTGGAAATGTAAAGCCCAGTTCTTGGACCTTGGTTGGGGAACTGTTGAGGATATTGTCTCTCACTAGCATAGTTCACAATGGGTAATCTTCTTAATGGTGATACAAACAACAGTAAAAACATATTTTTGTCAAAGAGTGGGAGATGGTTTACAACATCTGTCAGGTTTTCTTGCTATCTGAGACCATTTGGGAGAGATTTCCCATTCTTGTCCCTGTGTGTCAAGGTGTCACCAGGAGCAAAAATCAAGTGCACTCACAGGATATTCTTATCCAATGTGCTTATTAAAAAAAAAAAAAAAGTTTCACAGAAATAATCAAAACAAATGCAGAACAGCAGGAAATGTATTAAACAAAGGGTTTATTGTGGTTGATATTTTTGGCGGGGTCCTGCCCGCCTTTCCCAAGATAGGGTGTCATCTGCATATGAAGTTAAAGAAAATCTCACACAGCAGATTCTGAGCTTTCTGCACTCATTGCAAAAGTTTTGGCTGGCATTGATCCCCAATAAACTTGCTGTTTTTAATGTATTTTTATCCAAAAAAGTTAGGGTTCATTCAAACAGGTGCGAAGTCCTGCACAGCATGAAGAATCATTTATCTTTTTCGAGTAGCATAGAACTGGGTTCAGACAGTCTACATAAGAGAATGGAGATGTGACAGCTGTATGGCCTCCTCCTTCAGCCAATTTGACAGGAACAACACCACCAACACAGAGTGTGTCTGGGGCCATGCACCCATCCTTGTGTCCAGGGGCGGACTGACCATTGAGTCACTCGGGCACTGCCCGAGGGCCCCATGCCACTAGGGGGCCCCATCAGGGTTGCCAGGCTCAGCAAAACCAGGGACAGTATGTAAAAATCTATGTTTTTTTTAGATCTGTCCCTGATATGTCCGAAACCGACATGCTTTTGATGTGAAAATCCCGAGATTTTAGCTGCCCTGCCTCTGCACTGTCTCCTGGCGTGGTGGCCATCTGTAAGCCCGGGGGCCCCATAATCTTCTATTGCCCGGGGGCCCCATGAGTTGTCAGTCCGCCCCTGCTTGTGTCATTGTCAAACTTGGCAGTATGGGCGAGTCCACATTCACCTATATAGACTGCCTGCACATAGATCCACGTTACCCCAAAAAGCTCTATGGGCTGTATGGGGCACTGCGCCAATGTGAATGAGCCCTTAAAGTGAATGTAAACCCTAAAAATTAAACTCTCTTTTTTGCTCCTGTTTGGTCTGTCAGGCCTCGTACACACGACCGAGTTTCTCGGCAAAAACCAGCAAGAACCTTGCTGGGAGATATTTTTTTGCCGAGGAAACCGGTCGTGTGTACATTTTCGTTGAGGAAATTCTTGAGAAACTCGACGAGCCAAAAAGAGAGCAAGTTCTCTATTTTCTCGACGGGAGTCTGATTTGGCTCGTCAAAGATCTCGACGGGCTGGTTTTCAACAAGAAACTCAGATGTCTGTATGCTAAGAAACCCACGCTTGCTCAGATTAAAGTATGAGACGGGAGTAAAAGTAGCATTTATAATGGAGATAACACATTTTTAAAGCTGTAACAGACTGAAAAGTGCAAATCGTCTCTTACCAAACTTTTTAATTTAACACGCAAACACATGAAATTAGCAAAAGAAGCCTCAAGAGTTTAGGCAGTGGAATCGAACTTCCCCTGCCGTTGTATGTGTTGTATGTCACCGCGTTTGAGAACGAGGATATTTTGGCTTGACTGTGTGTACGCAAAGCAAGCTTGTCGAGTTCCTCGACAAGCCTAACAAGGAACTCGACGAGGAACTCGATGTGTTTCGCCCGTCGAGTTTCTCGGACGTATGTACGAGGCCTCATATATACCATTGAAAGTGTTTTTATATCTGTTCTACAAGTGCAACAAAATATCTGTTGACAAAGTCAGAAATTCAGAGCTGTCCTGTGCCAAGTGCTTAAAGGGGTTGTAAAGGTTCATGTCTTTTCACCTTAATGCATTCTATGCATTAAGGTGAAAAAACATCTTACGATTACCAGCACGCCAGCCCCTAAACCCGTCCCGTTTTACTTACCTGAGCCTGAGCATGAAAGTTCTGCGTTGTGAATGTGCTCTTCCTTTGCTCAGTCTTCTTGGTTCTTCATTGGATAGATTAATAGCAGTGCAGCCATTGGCTCACAGTGCTGTCAATCAACTCCAATGATACGAGGGCCGGGGGCGGCACCAAGTCCTGTACTCGGCCACTATGGAAGCCAAATACAGGACTCAGGAGCGCACCCGCAAGGTAACCCCCTTGGGAGAGCGCTACCCAAAGGGGGTTATCAGAAGAGGGGAGGAGCCGCCAAGGGACCCCAGAAAATTCAGTTCGGGGCCACTCTGTGCAAAACGAGCTGCACAGTGGAGGTAAGTATGACATGTTTGTTATTTAAAAAATATATATTCGAACCTTTACAATCACTTTAAGTCCTGTGTTATCCCAAGGAGCATACATAACCCTCTCAGTTCTTATCTTTGGGCTACAGAATGATTAGCCTTTATTTTGTGGCGATAGGATAATTTAGCAAAAGAAAACGGTGAGGGCTGATACTACTAAGTCTACCAAAATGCTGTGCGGACAACCCACAACAAGACTTATGGCCTGTACACGCAATCCAAAAATCGTCTGACTTTTTTCGCTTAATAGTCGCAAGTAGAAATTGAAAAGGTTACTAAAGTCACGAAAATTGTCGTACGACAGAAAAAAATATCGAAAGTGATGTCATGTGTTGTAATGTATTTGTATTGTATTTTCGGGCGACAACTGTACAGGCTAAACAAAAATAGTACGATCTGGTATCAAACAAGGAAAATTTTTGTGCTTGTCCGATCAAATAATATCGAATGAATTGGCGTGATCTGCTTTCGAACGCTTTGTATAAATGATCAGATTATCGTACAATTGCGTCAAAAGCGGTATTTTTCGTCCGGGTTGTGTGTACGGGCCATTAGGAGTGCATTTCAGGCTGATTAATTGATACTTTTCAGTAGTGGCAGGGTCTTTAGAGGGATAAAACTTGAGAAAACATTTATGTATTGCACAAATGTACTACATATGTTTTTTTCCCCTGACATGCACTTTAATATTGTAATCCTTTTGGTGAGCACATAGAACAAATGACTGTTTTTGCTGTCATATGTTGACTTCCCTCTTCAAGCAATGTTGAATATAGGTAAACTGAAACCAACTTTACTAACCTGCTGTGACCCATCTCCATTTACGATATGTGGCATCATGGCTACGTCGCCATTCAGTAAGGGTGGCAGTTCCACTGGGATTTGGTCGGTCATCATCATTGTGACGTACATTCATGGAGAACTTTCTCTCAGCTGCCTTCCTAAAAATATCAGAAGAGAAGAATAATAAATACACGCTAATATATAACAGTTACAGATTCTTTTTCTTACATTATAATAACGGCTGTGTTTACAAAACCAGAGTACTCCAAACAATTCCAATGGTACCTTGCAACAGCAATGTTTCCCATATATCTGCCCATATATCCGTGTTTAAGACATGCGATAAAAAAGAGTGAGGGTGACTCCCCCCGAACGGGGACAAATCTGAAAGAGGTCCTCTCCCACTCAGTCCAAAAATAGGAATAACGTTTTGGCCGGTGTTCTACTTTTTTTGGTGAAGAACCAGCAATTCACACAGCTAAATATAATAAAACAGTGTGCAGTGACACAAATCATTCAGCTGAAACGTAGCTTTCACTTGTCTGACCTAAAGGGACACTGAGAAAAAAAACAATGGACCAAAGAATGGCACAGAATGGCTGTAAAATTCATCCTACATACATCAGTGGGTGTGTAGAAGAGCACTGGGAGTATAGTGACAGGTGAAAATGTAAAAAGTAAACAAAAGAGAGAAGTCCACAAGGTTTCATACACCTGGTTGGACGTAACACCTTCTAAACCAGCAAATATTTAAAGGGCTGCGATTCTTGAAGTTCTGCTTTAGGCTCCTTTCACACGGGGCGCTCAGTGGACTCCGCTAGCTCAGCAGGGCATCACTATGCAGGGATGGGCCTTTCTGAGCATGTCCGATCCGTTCTGCGGGACAGATAGCGAACGTACCGCCATCCATCTGTTTTCAGCTGTCGGATCGGATGACACATCTCCACTAACATCCGCCTGCTCATACAAGTCGATGGGTGGCCCGCTCAGATCTGCCTGAAAAACAGACAGGCTGATCTTTGCCAGCTGATGGTGTGAAAGAGACCTTAAATGTACGCTCAACGGCCACTTTATTAGCTACAACTGTTTAATTGCTTAGTAACACAAATTGCTAATCAGCCAATTACATGGCAGCAACTCAATGCATTTATGCATCTCGATGTGGTGAAGATGACTTGCTGAAGTTCAAACCGAGCATCAGAATGGGGAAGAAAGGGGATTTACATGATTTTGAACGTGGCATGGTTGTTGGTGCCAGTCGGGCTGGTCTGAGTATTTTAAAAACTGCTAATGTACACTATGGGCCAGATTCACAAAAGAGATATGACGGCGTATCTCCTGATACGCCGTTGTATCTCTGTTTTAGGGTCTTCCTAACTATGCGACTGATTCATAGAATCAGTTACGCATAGTTAGCCCTAAGATCCGACAGGTGTAATTGAATTACACTGTCGGATCTTAGGATGCAATACCTCGGCCGCCGCTGGGGGGAGTTTGCGTCGTAAACCAGCGTCGGGTATGCAAATTAGTAGTTACGGCAATCCACAATGGTTTTTCGCGTTCGTTACGTCGCTGCTAGTCTAGTTTCCCGTCGCAAAGTTAGTCGTCGTTTTAGCTGCCCTAACTTTACACAGCCCACGTATGTGCTGTATAAAGTAAGGGCGTCGTTCCCGCGACGAAATTTAACAATTTTTTGTTCTTGCGTAAGACGTCCGGGAATACGAAAGTACGCTACGCATGTCGGCGTTCGAAAAAATGACGTCACTTCGCGCAAAGCACGACAGGAATTTCAAAACGGAGCATGCGCAGTAGGTCCGGCGCGGGAGCGCGCCTATTTTAAATGGCACACGCCCCTTTGAATTACGCGGGCTTACGCCGGAGGCCGCCGGCGTAAGTTTTCATGCAAGTGCTTGGTGAATCAGGCACTTGCGATGAAAACTTGCGGCGGTGTAACGTATCGCCGCCGCAGTTCTATGTGAATCTGGGCCTATTTTTTTTTCTTGCAACCCAAAAGCTGCTGTACTAACCATGCAAGGTTAGTCTACTGTCCCCCCCGCCCCCATTTGGCTGAGAGAACTGATCAGGAGTTGGTCGGCTGCTGGTTTTCCAGCATGCACGTCCGACAGAAGCGACCGACATACGCACGGACAGAATGTCGGCTGGTATTTTTTGTACTGGCAAATGTCTCCTGACATTCTGCCCGTGTATTTACGGGACTTTACAGAGAATGGTCCGAAAAAGAGAAAATATCCAGTGAGTGGCAGCTGTGTGGAGGAAAATCCCTTGTTGATGTCAGAGGTCAGAGGAGAATGAGCAGACTGGTTTGCGATGATTGAAGGGCAACAGTAACTCAAATAACCTCTCATTACAACCAATGTATGCAGAATACCATCTCTGAATGCACAACACATGAAACCTTGATGCAGATGGGCTACAGCAGTGGAAGACCACACCGGGTGTCACTCCTGCCAGCTAAGAACAGGAAAGTGAGGATATATTTTGCACAGCCTCACTAAAAAAGTCTGTTCTTCCCCCTTGCTGTGAGTGACAGGTTATTTACATATCTCATGCATTAGCCTGAGACAGGCATTATTTTTTAATTCCCACCCCTACTCCTTTTCTGAAGTCATGTGGTTAATTTTCTGGATTTTGACTGGATGTTAGTGATGATAGCAGAATTTAGTGTAAGGAATACACAGGAGAAAATGTATGTTGACAAGGGGAGTGTAGAGGTGGGCAGGAAGTTTACTGACATTACGACTCCACCCACCATGCTCCAGACAACAGATCCACCCACAGAATCTGCAGTTTTTCAGTTCTTATAACAGACAGAGGGGAGACATTTGACAGTTAAGGACACATGCAGGAGGCATGTCTATCCTTATAGATCAGCACTATGGCAGTAGTTTAGAAAGGATGAGAGTGGGTTTACATCCAATTTAAGAGAGTTCTGAAGGCAAAAGGGGGACCAACCCGGTACTAGCAAGGTGTACCCGATAAAGTGGCTGGTAGGTGTATTTTACAATTTGTTTTTTTTTTGTTCAGTGTCTCTTTAAAAAAAAATGGTAACAGTTGATTGATACAGGATACTGGTTGATAACATGATACAATAAATATTCTTCGTCAACACTGTATTTTCAAATTTTTGTGGCCATAAACAGAGCCATCTTAATAGTATTATGGGGCCCTGGGCAAAGTAATGCACTGGGGCCCCACCAGCCTGCCCCAATTTACACACCTACTTTCAAGAAATAAATTATAAATAGTTGATAGAATTAAACATATATTCATTAGTACTTTCAATAAAATCGTTTTTACAAAAGGAAAACATTCCATAAATCAAAGACTAGTCAACACAAAGGGCACAACACAGAAGGGCACAGTACAGGGGGAGGGTCAGGAGGGCACAATACTGGGATCAGGAGGGCACAGTATAGGTTCCCTTCACGGGACACGACCATATCGGGACAGATTAGTAAAAAGCATGACTGCTTATGATGTAATGCAAGATTATTGTGGGGCCCCCATGTACATGGGGCCCCTGGGCAGTGCCTAGGAGTGCCCTTGCATTCCATAAACACTGAATGCAAAGTGAGTACCTCTAATCATGTGTCAGGGTATGAGATAGGTATGGCTAATGGCACTAAAGTACATCAAGTCCATTCTATCAACCCAGCCTGTTATACATTGACCACAGAGGAGGAACAGTTGTTAAAAGCAATAAGAATAAATGTTTATGAAATGAAAATTCAATGCCAGGCCTGTTGGGATGAAAGACAAGGCTGAGCCATGGCTAGCAAGGTAGCAATGCCTGCTCTTGCAGGAAACTATTCCGAGACATGACCCAAACTAAGAAGAATGTACACAGCTGCTTGATCTAGCAAGGAATAGTCTGGAAAGTGTCGCTTTGTCTCTGCAGCAGAGTGAATGACACGTTCCATTCTAGGCATTGCAAGGGAAAATGATGGATGGATTGCAGCTTTGTCATAGTGAAAATCAAATACTGTATGTTCAATGCATTTGGGGACAGCAGTGAAGGCTTGAACAGGATGGATTCTCCGATTTACAGATGAACTAATCCATCCTGTCCACAGCTGCGTCTCCTAAACATTGCGCACACACTGTGCATAAACTGTTTGTAAATTACACTTAGGTATTGAAACATATGTATTAGGATGTTGTTAGTAGCTGCGGGCAGATCTTCTTGCTGCAATGTGGGTGGGAGTCAAAGGAGAAGCAAATGCTGCTTTTGCTGCTTTTGATTCTTTTGATGAGTCTAATTTTAGAGAAGTAGTAAAGTTCGGATATATAATGTATCATCTGCTTTTACAAATATTTAGCAAAATAGAATATATACTTCCTTTACCTTATATTGTGTATAATATTCACTGTAGTTTACATTATTATGAACAGAGCATGCATCTGTATAAATATCAACAGTCACTCCCTCACATGTCCAGCAATCTGATCTGTGGTTGGCCATAAACATGAAGACATACACTACTGTGCAAAAGTTTTCGGCAGGTGTGAAAACATGCTGTTAATGCAGAGTTCCACTCAAAAATTGAACTTCCGCTTTTCGGAACCCTCCCCCCTCACATTTGGCACCTTTCAGGGGGGTGCAGATACTTGTCTAAGACCGGTATTTGCACCCACTTCCTGGCATAGATTCCCATGGGAGTCACGCCACTTTCTGTCCCCCCTCGCTGTCTTCTGGGAAACACACTGTTACCAGGAGAGAGCGGGGACCAGTGAGGACGGGGCGCTCCGCTCGTGCATTGCGCAGTAGGGAACCGGGCAGTGAAGCCGCAACGCTTCACTTCCTGATTCCCTCACCGAGGATGGCGGCGAGGGCAGCCGAGAGACAAGCGATTGCTCTGCCTCAGCTGCCGACATCGCGGGCGCCCTGGACAGGTAAGTGTCCATTTTTTAAAAGTCAGCAGCTGCAGTATTTAAAAAACAAAATCGGGTGGACCTCCGCTTTAAGTAAGAATGCTTTCAGAAATAGAAATGTTCTTAATTTATTTTATCAATTAACAAAATGGAAAGTACAGTACCTCACAAAAGTGAGTACACCCCTCACGTTTTTGCAAATATTTTATGATATCTTTTCATGTGACAACACTGAAGAAATTACATTTTGCTACAATGTAAAGTAGTGAGTGTACAGCTTGTATAACAGTGTAAATTGGCTGTCCCCTCAACACAAAGCCATTAATGTCTAAACCGCTGGCAAAAAAAAGTGAGTACAATGGGGGTCCCGTAGTGTCGCTCTCTAAATTTACAAATCCACAGACCGTAGAGGTTAATGAAATAAAGAGCAGCAATGTGTGTTACCTCTTTTAAAATATAGGTCGTTTATTTTACAGCTCACAAAACATTACAGTGAGGCAAAAAGCAGTGAACAGTAAAAGTTTAAAAAAGCTGGCAAAAAGTTAAAAAGTATGAACGCCCGTGCTTCCGGGGTCACGTGGGAGCGTGGTAACGTCGAAACGCCGTAGGGCGGTGCTGCGTATCAACGTTACCATGCTCCCACATGACCCCAGAAGCACGGGCGTTCGTACTTTTTAACTTTTTGGAGAGAGCGACACTACGGGACCCCCATTGCTAACTCCAGAGGAGGAGACCCCTAGGAGCTCGGTGGTTTGGACATTCCGGTTCACCATTCTAACCCTTGAAGAGGTTAATATCTGCACAAGCGCATATGACCTTGCCATCTGAGGTCCAGCATATCTGGTAAGGGTCCCCCTTATTATTTTGTGTGACACCTGAGGAAGAATTCTGTGTGGTGGTGGTGTACAGCAGTCTCACTTCCTGTTCTTGCACTCCTAATTTGCCATTCGTGTGGAATTGAACTATTCCTCTTTGGACATAGAAGATTTTGTCCTTTTACCTTTGGTCACTTATTTTCCTCTTCTTTTGGACACTTTCTGTTTGTTTTAAACACGGACACTTATTATGGTTCTCCAAACTTGTTTGAGATATAAGTCAATTTTTTCCCAGCTATTTTTGATGTATTTATATATTTCACATTTATCTCTGCAGTTTTGCACATATGTATGGTGAATTTTACCTATATTAACAGAGTAATTTGTCACTAGTGGTACATTGTGTTCTGCTTTACTTATAGGTATTCTCAATATTTTTATTCATACACTTAGTCAGGTTTATTTAGCGCAACTATAACATCTTTATCCACTTTATTACATGATTACCACATGTTTTTTGTGTTGCAGCTTTTCTCACTTCATATATTTTATCAATATTTTTTTGTACTATTAGCGCAGAATTTACCCCTTTCTATTCCATTTGTACTCACTTTTGTTGCCAGCAGTTTAGACATTAATGGCTGTGTGTTGAGTTATTTTGAGGGGACAGCAAATTTACACTGTTATACAAGCTGTACACTCCTCACTTTACATTGTAGCAAAGTGTAATTTCTTCAGTGTTGTCACATGAAACGATATAATAAAATATTTACAAACATGTGAGGGGTGTACTCACTTTTGTGAGATACTGTTAGGCCTCGTACACACGACCGAGAAACTCGTCGGAAAAGACACATCGTTTTCCTCGACAAGTTCCTTGTTAGGCTTGTCGAGGAACTTGACAAGCTTTCTTTGCGTACACACTGTCAAGACAAAATCTCCTCGTTCTCAAACGCGGTGACGTACAACACATACAATGGCAGGGGAAGTTCGATTCCACTGGCACAACCCTTGGGGCTGCTTTTGCTAATCTCATGTTACTGCGTGTTAAGTAAAAGTTTGTTAAGAGACGATTTGCACTTTTCAGTCTGTTACAGCGTGAAAAATGTGTTATCTCCATTACAAATGCTACTTTTACTCCCGTCTCATACTTTATTCTGAGCATGCGCGGGTTTCTTAGCATACACACCATCGTGTTTCTCATCGAAAACCAGCCTGACGAGGAACACGACGAGGAAATTGAGACTCCCGTTGAGGAAAAAGAGAACTTGTTCTCTTTTTTCCTCGTCGAGTTCCTCGACAGTTTCCTCGATGAAAAATGTACACACGACCGGTTTCCTCGGCAAAAAAGCTCTGCCACCAAGTTTCTTGATGGATTCTGTTGAGTTTCTCGGTCGTGTGTACGAAGCCTCAATGAACAGAAGAGAAATCTAAATCAAATCAAAATTTGGTGCGACCACCCTTTGACTTCTAAACAACATCAATACTTCTAGGTACACTTGTGCACAGTTTTTAAAGGAACTCAGCAGGTAGGTTGTTGCAAGCATCTTGGAGATATCAATATAACTAATTAATTAGTAATAACCACCATACTATAATATACCAATATATATAAACTTTAGGGCACACTCTTGTATAATTTTATAAGGAAGCATTGATAATGCATTCTATACTAATGCCCTCGATGCCGATCATCACTTCGTGCAAGCCCCCTGGGATGCCTTTCTCCTCAGCATGACTCCTTGCAAGCCACATGTGGCTTGGCGGCGCCGCGTTCTGGGAGGCTCAGTGGCCGGGAGACTACAGGGATCTCTTTTTAACAAATTGGGTGGAACTCCAGTCACAAATAATGTTTCCACTAACTCTTTTAATATATATCTTTGCAATTGTCCAAATTCTTGCTGCCTAAAAACCCCATTGGGGAACATTTCCATGCCAGCATCTTGGAGAACTAACCAAAATCTTCTGTGGATGTAGGCTGCCTCAAATCCTTCTGTCTCTTCATGTAATTCTATACAGATTCAATGATGTTAAGATCAATGCTCTGTGGGGGGCCAAACCATCACTTGCAGGTCTCCTTGTTCTTCTTTATGCTGAAGATATTTCTTAATGACATTGGCTGTATGTTTGGGGTCACTGTCCTGCTGCAGAATACATCTGGGGTCAATTACACACCTCCCTGATCTTAAAGCATGATGGATAAATATCTGCCTGTATTTCTCAGCATTGAGAATACCATTGATTCTGTTATCGAAATGTAACCCCAACTTGCAAGGAACATCAACCATGCTTCACAGTTGCCTGCAGAGACTCGTTATTGTACACAGATGTTTGTTAATTATGGTTTTTCAACTTGATTATCATTACTACGTGCTTGGTACTATTGATTAATCATACACCTGACTCTAATCCTACAAAATCACTGACTTTGTACAAAGTGAGCAATTGTAAGAATGTAATGCTGGTTTGAAGCCAAAGGGTAGTCACACCAAATACAGTATTGATTTGATTTAGATTTTTCTTCTGTTCGCTCACTTGGCATGTTGTACATTGATAAAAATAAACAATTAAAATATACTATTTATCGGCATATAACAAGCACAGGCGTATAACACGCACCTTCATTTTAAGAGGGAAGTTTCAGGTAAAAAACTTAAATTTTGAATAAAGAACTTTGAAGCAAAATAAGGGTCAGTGCCCATCAATGCAGCCAGATCAATGCCCATCTGCAGCCTCAAAATTGCCCATCCATGCAGATTGATCAATGCCCATCTACAGCTTCACCATTGCCCATCAATGCAGCTTGATCAATGCCCATCAACAGCCTCACAATTGCCCATCAATGCAGCTTGATCAATGCCCATCTGTACCCTCACTATTGCCCATCAATGCATCTTAATTAATGCCCATCTGTAGCCTTACAATTGCCCCTCCAGAGCAGCTTGATTAATGCCCATCTGAAGCCTCCCCATTGCCATGAATGCAGCCTGATCAATGTCCATCCCAGGGAGGGGGCGGGATGAGCGCCATCAGATTACATACAGTGAGAATCTCCTGTTCATTCGGCTGACTTTTTAATACAAAGTCTCACCTCCTGAAACGGCTTTTATGATTGACAGAACACTGGTCCAATGCCGGCCCAGGAGACGGGACTTCCTATTACAGAGGCCGCTGTGTAAATGGGAGATTCTCGCTGTATGTAATCTGATGGTGCTCATTCATTATTAAATTATATTTATTACTTATCATTTAGGAAAACTGCACAGGAAACATATCGACCATCTATAAATCTAATTAGGGTGAACTAGGATTTATTTATTCTTGATTAATTTATGTATCCTTGAATTAGACAAGAATAAAATGTAGATGTTATGGAAGGATTATACAAAGTACGGCTTTAATTTAAAATGCAGTAAATACAGCTTATAACTGTTTACCAGTTATTAAAAACATCTGCTGTACCAACAAGCTTGTAAGGAAGAAGGAAAAATAAAACTGAAATGTAATACCTGCTTTATTGTAGTGTTTACTCTAAAAAATAAAAAAAATAACAATTTCTTAGGCTTTCTTTAGACATTCAGTTGGGGGGCTTCACCCCCCCCCTCTGAAGCAGCAATAGATAGAAGGCGGGGGTGACTACAATCCATGGGTGTGATGCTTCGATTCGCTCCAGGGGCAAAGTTTACGCAACATGTATCGGTTGGTGGGCGGCAAGCCCACGAACACTACACATTCAAGTAAATGGGAAAGGGTAGCAAACGTCCTTCAACCACATGCAATGTACATTGGAGGGAAAAAATGGGATTAAATCAGGCGATGAGGAGGCATTGCATCACTACCTCACCAGCTGTCAGTAGCCTCTGGAGTGTGATCTGAATGCAGATTGGGTTTCAGAAGAAAAGGAAATTTAGGTGTATGTCTAAATCTACCTATAATGTGTATGTGTAGTCAAAATTAATTTTTTTTTTAGTTTTGAAAAGAGTGAAAATGTTTGAAACCTCCATAAAATGTATGCTGGTGTCTGTACCCCCACTAGGTAGATTTTTCCTCTCTGTTTTTCTTGATTACCATTGTCTCTGTTACAGAGTAATAGAAAATCCAAAATTTTACAGCTGTCACCAGAACAGGAATACAGAGGAAATGTTTTAACTGGACAACTATCTAAGAGGCAAATACATTTTTTTAGAGATTTCCTCTACTTTCTTATTGTGTCTCTGGGGGAGGAAGTGAAGGTCAACCTCCCTATTCAGATAGAGACAGCAAAATATAACTTGACAGGGGATTAATCCCACCCATACACTGTCAACAATGTTTTTGATCTATGTACCCTTGTACTGATTTGAATACAGTAAGAAAAAATATGGTTGTTTGTAACAAATACCCTTATTATGCTTTGTATCCCCTATTGGGCAAAGTCACAGATTCACTATATAGTAGTATTTAAGCAGCCAGAATCAGTATTTTTTCTACTAAAATACCAACTACTTCCAGATATGTATGAAAGAACACTTGACTTGCCCTGCCTTTATACAATGCAGAACTCGATACCTATGTGGTAAATCACTAGTCATATTGGTGGGGGCCTTCATATTCCTGTGTAGGTTTCACATCTTGGACAGCATGGCAATGAATTGGAACAGTGGGGAGCACAGGGCTGGTCACTTAAAGTCTGAAACTTTTCTTGTGTGTGCAAAATTCAGGTTCACGTTGAAATGAATCAATGGCAATGTAAAACATGGATGTGCCAGTGAAACTGTAGTGTGGGTAGTGCCTGGAAGCTTGGTCTACTTCTCTGTCAAATTCACCTGAAAACCCAGGATTAATATAATAAAAAATTAACCAATTCATGCAGTCACCAGTTCTGCCTATCCCATTCCCATTTCTCTACTGGCTAATCACTTTATCAGGTGGTCTTGTTATTACTAACAGAAATAAACATGCACTAATGGGATAAGTGCCAGGTCAAAGGGTAAAAGAGTCAAAATAAATGTATTAGTTTGTATGTACAAAAACGGCCAATGCATTTTGGGGGTCAGGGTTAAGTTAAATGAGACCCTTGAATGGGCTTAAATTAGAACTTCCCTGTGTGAATCTGTGCAGGGAAGAAAATTGCTGGATCAGGAGATTTAGTGGCTATGCTCATGCAGATACTGTTGGCCAGTAACTCTTCGGATCTCGAAATTTGCTTCCCTGCACAGATTTCCACAGGAAAGCTCTATTTTAAGTCCATCCAAGGGTCTTATTTTAATGGAAGTCCTGATGAAGAGGGAGATTCTCTGACCACCGAAACCCATTGGATGTTTTTTTAGTAAAAACGAATAAATGAATTTGGACTCTTTTATCCTTTGGCCTGGCGCTTCTCCCAATCGTGCATGCTTTTTTCAGATAACCTGCTGGGGTATCTACTGGAGGGTAACCCTGCCTGTTGTAAGCAACCTAATCTAAGCCAGTGAGTTCTTCAAATGTTTTTGCCCTCTTTGTGTGAACTCACTTAAAAGGCCCAGTGCCTCTTGGATCATCTTTTCTTCATTGGTGTTATTACTAACAGGAGAGGTGAAAGAGGGGGCAAAAATAAATCTATGCCAGAGCTTTTAATTTTTTGGGGCTGCCGAAAAATAAGTCCCAATGTGCAAACACATAAGAGACACGTTTATATACTTTCTTTCCAACATATTTGATTTAAGATATATTTTAATTTACCTTTTTGGCTTTTATTTTACTGATTGTGATTGTATTATTTAATAATTTGACAGGGCATACAGTAAAAAACAGTCACTTACATAAGGTGGAAACCTCAGTCAGAATGAATGGAGAATTCAAAAAAAGAAGCTAGCACTGTGCAAGATTAGCTAAGCTTTTAGGGCCTGTGTTGACGGGCTTTTGTTTGTACCAGATAGGTTTTACATTCCCATACCATTCAATGGGAATGCAAAACCCACATTTAATGCAGGTAAAATGTAACTCAGAAAGAGACCAACGACAGGCCAAATACACCAGTCAATAAAATCAGAATAATCTCTGAAGCATCTTAAACTGATGTCATTGGACATCAACAGCCAAAGTCTGTCAACATATACCCTAATTTAGGTCTATACATGTTGGAAGATCTGATAATTTCTGTGTCGGAGAAAATTTTTTTTATGGTTGAATGCCTTTTCTTGAATATGTTTTAAAGCCCAGTTTAGAACAGAAGACAGCATGTCAGAAAATCATAGTTTCCAACTCTCCCTGCTTTAAAGGGGCTGTCCCTCTTCCGTGACCAAATCCCTTTGTCCATTTTTCCTCATGCGTTGTCCCTCTTTTTTTTGAGTGTATGCAATGTATAAACCACTGCAACAAAATGTAATCCTTAACTACCAAAAGAGTTACTGTATACTACACTAAACTTCCAACCACCTAATTACTGCATATTTTATTTTTCAAGGCCACTTTAAATTATAGTGGGGAAAAAAATCTTATAAATGTATTTGTTTTATTCATTCTTTTATGCCTTGCATAACAGGGGATGTGGCAAGGGTGTGTCCTTTTTCTACATACGTTGTGCTATTACATGTTAATTTTGTTATCTCAGAAAGTTGGGAGGTAAGGAAAAATTATCTCTCAGTGGTCTGCTTTTATATGTGTTTCATCAAGAATATAACCCATGATTACAAGAGGTCCATTCTGCTTGTAAAACTTGGATTAGACATCTAACCCAATTATATGAAGTCCAGTGGCATTTCAGCTAATATGACATTCTATTGTGTTATGAAGAATGATATCGTTCAGTATCCTTATGTCCATCACAATGTGTCACAAACAATAGGAAGAGAAAAATTACTGAGCAGCGAGAGTAATGGAAAACAAATACAGAAGAACAGATGGAAAATGCTCATGCTTTCAAAGCATATTCTCTGCAATTGGATGCTGTAGCAAATGAGAAACGTGTAGCAAACAGAGCCAGTTACGCACACATCAAACTCCCAACAATGATTACTTTGGATGGACAGTTTTCAGTCCATTTTCTACCTATTTTATTGCATATTTTACACATGATACAAAGAACATAAGAACCTAAGGATATTTAAATTAGGTAAAAATGCCTGGGCTGTGCTTTCCTATACACAGAAGCCCTCCTATCCAATACATTATCAGTGGCCTTAAAAGAGAAGTATGGTCAATAGCTTTTTTGGCCATGCTTCTCTAGTGGGTCACAGGAGTGCACTTACTTTTGCTCTCCTGTGACTCAGAGTCAGCCGACAGCAGGCTAAAGTCCACTGTTGGCTGATGTTACAAAGCCACCTCAGGCTCTCGAACAGGGGTCTCAAACTGGTGGTCCTCCAGCTATTGCAAAACTACAAGTCCCATGAGGCATTGCAAGGCTGACTGTTACAAGTATGACTCACACAGGCATGATGGGACTTGTAGTTTCGCAACAGATAGAGGGCCGTCAGTTTGAGACCCCTGCTCTAAAAGGATCCCGACAATATGTATAAGGGTGCCCCCTTAACATTGGTTTTAGCATGTTCTTTGCTATGGCAATAGACTTGCAGCCAGCTCACACAAGATCCTCCTAATAAAAATGCCAGTTCTTTGGCTGGCTTTATTGCTTGATTGAGTTATGTAATGACCTGGAAAAAATATTAAGACAAGGAATTCTGACACTCATTTCCAGCATGCTTGTTTCGGGTCTGTGACTCAAAAGTACTTGTAGCTACATTTTTACATTGAAGGACAATGGGGAGGTCGATGGGATCTATTGCCCAAATCACCATCTTACTTTCCACCCATAGACCATATTCATTGCAGGCATCCATTTTTTTTTTTGATTACTGGAACCATATTTGAAGATACCTCTTTAAAAACCTTCAACAATTAGGCCTCATGCAAATGGACAGAAAAATGACACTTTTCAAAGTATTTCTCTTTCTTTGTTTTGTTTTCATACCTCTGAATACAGCTCTGTATTAGCCAGTGTCCATGCACATTGTGGCATTTAGATTCATATATTAGAGCAGTGTTTAGAGGCATTAAAAAAAAATGCCCCCACCCTACATTCACAGACAAGTGTACTGGCATACCTTATGCATATACGTGCATATATTTGCGCATACGCACGTAATTTCAGAGTAAATATTGTAGCCAATAGAATGAAGTTATGCACACACGCCTTACACACATTAACAGGTGTTAATACACGCTTTAATATGTGCTAATACGCATAAAACAAATCATTTTGTTATGCTGCAAGCTCCTGGCAGAAAGGTTCAGCGTAAATGGAATTATTTTACTACGACTGAATGCATGCAGCCTAATCAAATCTTAGGCCGGCCATACTGAATTTATTTTTTTCCTCACGATGGTTCCACTTTTACAGCCTTTGACACAACTAAGCACTCTGGAGTACTGGGTGCAGGTGACCAGCTCCTCTGTAACAAAGCTTCAGAATAGCAAATGATTCGCTAGGCTTGAGCACTGTCACATGATCAAGGGGATCATGTCACCACCCACCTGGTCACTGATACTGCTGAATTTAATACAAACTGTGATAAAGGAAATAGCAGTAAAGGAGTACAGACAAACTAAATATAAGGGGGGGGGGGTCAGAGGGGTTATTTTGCAAAGACACTTCAGCATTTTGCCCTACATGGTCAAGATGGCAGTATTACTTTAAACTAGCTTGTAATGGTTGAAAACAAATTAATACAATTGCTTGTCACAGTATGCAAACGTTCACATGTATAGCTAATAATATTATTAGTTTGTACAAAATACAAAACCCAAACAGTTTCTGCAGTTCCACTGAAACCTTCAATATTCGTGTGTATGTGGGGGAACACGTGAGTTTAAGTAGTCAATCACACACGTGCTGTCATATGGCAGCCACCTCATCATGGCCCCACATCCCTCTTCCCCTCCTGGCATGGGCCTCTGAAACTCCTAATGAGATCTCTCTCCCTTTCACTAGAGGCCACAGATGTTGCAGAGGATACAGCAGGAGAATGTTGTGGGTTGGGAGATGCAGAAAGCAAGGAACAATCATTTTTTATGCTGGATTTTTCTGCAAGCTCCTGGCAGAAAGGTTTAGTATGAATGGGATTATTTTTAGTACGCCCGAATGCATTCAGCCTAAGCAACATCCCAATTTTTGTTTGTTAATTAAGCCGGCCATATTGAATTGGCTGAACTTCGATCCATGTATGGGCAGGGAGGTTGTACAGTAGTCTATCTACTGATTGACTTCTGTATAACCACCCTGTCGGATTTTCCCCGCACGACCAGCACCGCTGGCTAATGGCTACAGCACTGATCAGTATATTCTGATGGTGGGGAAGTCTCCTGTCGTCAGAACACAATAGCAAAAGGGGAATGATTCCCTCCTCCACCTCAAATGTGCAGATGGGGGAATCGGGGGATTTTCTTTTTTGTTTAACGTTACGGAATATGTATGGCCAGGTTTACTCTCCCTACACAGACTGTCAGCTCTAACTAAACCAACTGACAAATGGTTGCAGGGAACCCAGCCTTTGATAGTTGAGGGGCTGGCACATCACAAACTTACCATTAGTGGGCATTCTTATTCACAGTTGAAAGGTCAAGCAGGGCAATATGGGTCCCATAAAATTTAGCAAATTTCAACATAAATTTTCTGGAACTATAAACCCGCTTACTAGGTGCTATATTCTATCCTCTATTATTTATTTATATATCTATAACTTACTGATATTAATAGCCATTGATCTTAAGGGGCCTGCTTAACATGTATATACTTGCAGAAGCACAGCATGTCTTAAATTGTAAAAACGGCATTGTTCTGCAGCATATCGGTGTGAACTAGCCAGATAAGAATGAAAGACTGTTCTGCTTTAAATACATTTTCATCCAGTAAAATGGGAGTAGGCCCAAAATCTACAGAGTCTTGCTATCAGTCTTGTAATCTTCTGTACAGTAGAACTCAGCCTTTGGAAGGTTCAGCATGCTTGTGTGGTGACAGGGAGCCTGCTGACAGAGATAGGAAAGACTTCTTTCAAAGTCCTATCACAGGCTAAGGTTAGGGGGATATTTATTAAAGTAGAACTATAACTTTTTGTTCATTTTGTATAGAGTAAAGGGAAGGTTATATAACCCGTCAGGTTTTTATGCCATTTGTGACCCATAGGCTAATATAAAATAGTTTTTTGGGGTTTTCATAATTTCATCACTAACCTATACCATGGTAAAGTATATACACCCCTAGATCTACTAAAGCCTTCAGATCCATGATCAAGGTTATTAGAAGCAATTAAAAAGCATGTTAAAATGCTATATGAAATGATATATCCCTATGCAGAAGTATGACCAATTAAGATACTTAGATGAATTAAAGTGAAGCTTACATAGGAGTTATACAACAGAAGAAAAAAAATACATAGAAAGCAAAATACTTTCCATTTTGGTAATCCAACTGAATATTAAATACAGTCAGAGTCTGGCATAGATGACCGCTTCCAAGCAGCAGCTGAGACAAAACTAACCACATCCTGACTGTCAAGATGTGGGTGGCCACACTCTGGTACTGAATACATTGATATTGCTAAATCACTGGAACTAGTATCCCCAAAAAAACAAGTCAGCTCCACAGTATTATTATTTGCTAACTTTATGTAAGAGTAAAACAAAACTAGACACTGCAAAACACATCTATAGCTATGTGTTATCAACCTACAAAAAAAATAAAATGAATAATGAAATGAGTTGACTTAATGATGGCAAGAAAAAATGTTCTTTAGAATTTCCAACCAATGTTGGAATGAAAATCTAACTGTGTATGGCCAGTAACTAAATAGTAATATTAAATAGTAATAGTAATACTAAAGTTATCTATTCAGTCCTCAATTTTATTTTGGATATGACATCTACGAGCTATAACAGAACTAAGGGCCAGATTCACAGAAGAACTACGCCGGCGTATTTACTGATACACCGGCGTACTTTCAAATTTGCCGCGTCGTATCTTTAGTTTGAATCCTCAAACCAAGATATGACGGCTTCTGGCTTCGATCCGACAGGCGTACGGCTTCGTACGCCTTCGGATCGTAGGTGCAATACTTTGGCGCCCGCTGGGTGGAGTTCGCGTAATTTTCTGCGTGGGGTATGCTAATTAGCTTTTCCCGGCGATCCACGAAGGTACGCGCGGCCGTCGAATTCTCTTACGTCGTCGCTAGTCGGCTTTTCCCGGCGTATAGTTAAAGCTGCTATTTTGTGGCGTATGGATAGACTTGCCATGTTAAAGCATTACATTTCGATTTTTTTTTTTTCGTAAGTCGTCCGTGAATAGGAAAGGACGTAACTCATGTCTACATTCAAAAAATGGCGTTGGTGCGACGTCATTTCGCGCAAAGCACGGTGGGAAATTTAGAAACGGAGAATGCGCATTTCAATCGGCGCAGGGACGCGCTTCATTTAAATGAATCACGCCCCCTACCCGCCCAATTTGAAATACGCGCCGAGAAGTACACTACGCCGCCGCAACTTACGGCGCGAAATCTTCCTGGATTCGAAATTACGCCAGGTAAGATACGGCGGCGTAGCGTATCTCTGATGCGCTGCGCCAGGGTAAATGTCTGTGAATCTGGCCCTAAGTTCTTTCCTTTCCCATTCAGAAAGATACCAGTTACAGTCTGCCTCGCTTTGCTTTTCTCATACTGCACTGAAATCATAAAAAATATATTCTCATAGGTTGCTGTGAGCAAGAGAATTTGCATGTTTAGGGCATTTATTAATGAGGTTGATTGTAGCTATACTTATAATGAGGTTGATTGTAATAAACGTATACTGTATGATGGTGAAAATATAGATGCACGTGGATTTTTTTTTTAAATGAAATTAGAAACTGAAATAATACAGCAAACAGTAAAAGAAATCTTTATAGAAGTAGAGAGAATGCTGTAGAAGCCTGGTAGTGCAATATGAATTCTTAGGGATGAAATGGTTAAACATAGACATTGTGTCTTTGTGTTTGGAAAAGCTTTCCTCACATGTGGATTTTACACAGTTCTACATCTGTTCACAGCGGAAGTAACATTGGCATGAAAATATTTCGAAGCATGCAGCAAATCAATTGACCATTGTAAGCACATAATTCATTGCTATCTGATACAACTGCTATGTGCTTAGCATTTGCATGATTTAGAAAAAGAAAAACAAGAACATGCAAATGGCTGAAACATAGTGTTACTTGGGCTCAATGTCGTGTGACTGGTCGTGTTCCTGTATTCATATGATGTTAAATACTGGGGCAACCTGCAGTGATGGGAATTGCTACGCTGTGGACCTGTCAACATTTGCATTCCTACCTGCCCTGAAACAATGAAATACATTGTAAACGTATTCTGAATGTGAATTAGGAATGTCAAAGCTTGAATGATGTGAGATTTGGCGATTCTTTTTGGCTCTGAGATACAGGACAAGAAACATTATATATACACATTTCAGGGCTCTTCAATAAGAATAATTCCTGTAATGGGCTAAATGTTCATGTTTCTCAAAAGACCCTACTGGCCTACAGGCTCCACGAGTGTCTCTCCAGGTTGGATCCCAAATGACAATCTATCTTTCTCTTTCTGATGGCCTTTTTGGATCTAAACCCAGGTTCTCCTCCTCTTCTTCTTCTGCTTCTTCACAGATCTCAGCCAAATCAGCACCCTTGATTTGTCATTAGCATTTGTCAAACCCTTCCCCTTGTCATTCCCTTTGCAGAGGTCATCCCCAATATGCAAAAGGGGTTATTGAGCCCACACAACTACCTTTTGTTAATCCGAAGAATTTCTTTTTACTGGAATGCTGCTTTTCAATTACATGAATTTGAAGTACATTTACAAATTAAGTAGTAGTCTTTTACTATTAAAAGTGGCAAGAACAAGACCATTTATGTTTAGGCAACTCCCTACACACAGAGGACCAGAATCTCCGTCCTTGTCCTTAGCAGGAAAACACTTGAAAGCCCCCCGTCCAGGGGGTGGCACTGCCAACAGTGCCATACTCACCTAGGATGGGAAACCCTGAACACCATCTACAAAGCCGTCTTCACATTCTCTAATAAGAAGTCATAATGACAGCCTCTCACTTTTCTGGTGACCATTGTACTTTGTCATACCACACCATGCATACTGGCCTAAGTTTGTTAGGTACTTAAATGTATCCAATATAAATGTTATTTTAGAAACGAGTACTATAAAATTCAGCGTTTATGAAAATTCAGACTACATACACACACACCTAAATGTCAAATTGTCTAGCGTTTTTTCAAGCGGTTTTGAGCATGTTTTAGAGCAGAATTACACATTTTTTCACCTTTTGACAGGTATTTTTTTCAGCATGTTTCAACTAAAAGACAGGGAGTGTGCCTGAAAAGAGGAGAAGAGCTGCTGTTTTGTGCCACAAACATGCAACAAAATGCTTGAAAAAAATGCTCCAAAAAAGCTCATGTCACGCTTTTCAGGCATTTCCATTGAAGTCTGTGGGGGAAAAAATGCTTGATTCTGACTAGCTCGTGTACTTTTTAGAGCAACAGGCATTTTGCTACAAGCACAGGATGCTCAGATGTGAACAATGGCTATTGAAAACAATAGGTTTTTGCTTGTTGAGCGTTTTTAAGCTACAAGCTACAAAATGCTCAAGTGTGAATGAAGCCTGACTGTTCAATGGATCTGAACTGACGTGACCTTCAATGCATAATTTGGGGATAAGCAACTTATTCATATGAAGATAACTAAACATTTGGAGTGAAGTAACCATAATGATTATAAATGGACAAACTTGAAGACATTTAGCCAGTTATAGAAATTTTTTTAAAATATAGGAGAAGACCTGTCCGTGTATGAACTATAGCTAGATAATGAAAACAAGCTCTATGGCTACTTGTTTTCATTTTTTTTCCACTATAAAGTATCTCATTGGGAAACATTAATGAAAGCTACTATTGTTCTCCACATTACATTCATATAATAATTTAGATCCGTAAAAACATATCCTGGTTATTTAAAGCTGAACTATAGAGTTAACTGCTTGTTTCTATCTAGGGCATTTGGAAAAGCAGATTTACTGACCTAATCCCTTGCTCTTTCAGGAACCTCTGCACTGCTAGACCGATCCCCACAGCCCCTTCTCCGCTATATTCCAGCGGTCTAAGGTCCTCTGATGTCATGACTGATGCAGTTTTCATAACTGCACTGGACATGAAGACATTGAGGGACAGTCCACCACTGGAGTATGAGGGAGTGTGATCTGCTGTAGGAGCGGAGGATCAGGTAAGTAAAAGTTCTTCCCCTAGACTAAATGAGCCCTTGCCATGCAGACGTGACCCCACTGCAAGGGAGGTTTTTAAGGTTTTCTGGAATTGGGCTTTCAATGATGATTTATGTCCAATGACATCTAGATGTAGTTTAACCAAAAGCAAAATGTCCTCGAAAATTGTATCCAGGGATGATTATAGCTGTCTATACTGTATTGTACTTGCTTTGCTTAACCTTGATGTCAGGGTTTGTCTGCCTGGTGATTATTTTGCCTACCTCACAGCCAGGATATCATGACATTGCAAGTATTTGATTCAAAGGAATCCTCAGGTGTCTTTGTGGTTAATGCATTACATTAGTAACATGCAAACAAACAACTTAAACACATTTATATTGTGTTGCCAAATAAGCAAAATGTTGTACTATCCTGGAAACCAGACCATCCTGGTCTATGTTGATCAATTAAGGCTCCATTTACACCTGAGCGATCCACAGCGAAAGCTGCAGCCGCTCATTTTGTTTAGCTTTTTTTTTTTGTTTTTAGGCCATTTTTTTTTTTTTTGGAGCGGCGCCATTCATTTGAATGGGCCTCCCTCCGCTCCAAAAAAAGCTTATGTACCAAATCTTTGCACAGAGCCAGGAGCATTTGAGGTCACAATTTTTGCCACATCTGTAGCGTGATTTGTCGTTTGACAACCGGCAAAATCGATCCAGCCTTTGGGGTGGCATTAAGAAATAATGGCATCGCAAACACATTCAGCGTTTTGCCATGATTCTGGAATCATGAGCAGAATTGTGGCGATTCCGCCTGCGATCCAGAACGCTTAGGTGTAAAAGGAGCCTGAAACTCATGTCCTTACAGGGAAGGTACAGTCTTTTCAATGATTTTGATATAGTTGATATAGATGTGACACTGAATATCTTGCATGTAAATAATCTTACCAATCTGTGTTACTGTTTCAAAAATCAGGTTTCTATGTATAGTTCATTATTACATATGTATACTGCTTTTGCTCTGGAGGTAGCCGTCTAATACAGACGATACGGTAAACTTTTTAGAATGGTTGAGATATTTCAACATCAGAAAATTGGATTCTTGTTTGTTTTTATCTATACATATGTATACTCCTGCCATAATTGTTCATCACGCCATGCAAGTTCTGCATCCTGCTTTACAGTGCTTTACAATGGTTGTGCTTTACTACTCTTTCTCACATTGTAAGCCTATGAGTCAGCTGACTCTCTGAAAGAAAAGCACTTGCTATGTGTCTGATATCCTTTATGTTCAACTGTTTATTTACATTTTTGGCTTTATAGATGAAAAAGTTACAAATTATAGAAATGATTTTAGGTCTAAAGATGTACTAAACTCCACAAAGTGGGAAAATGTAATTGGCCAAATCCAGTTTACTAGGGCAGCTATTTGAGATTTATCAATTAGTAAATTTTTATAGGTCAAGATCAGTTTTGAGAAATACAACACTATCGAAGGATTTGAGTGCATTGGTCTGGGTTACTGAATAGATCATGTTGTAAATTCTGATTTAAATTCCTTGGTTCATTATTCGACCATTGGCCACAACCTCTGAAGCAAAATGGATAATATTGTGAAAGTAAATTAGAGAGCCTGGTGGGTACAATCTCATCAGGGTAACATATATGTGTCTGATATCTTACCTCAACAGTTGTTACAAAGTTATGTAGAGTCAATGAAGTAATAATTAACAAATCTCTACTTTTAATACAACTAAATATGGAACATCATGCATGTAAAAAAAACAAAATATGTCCTTTAAGCTGAACTCCAGGAATTCAGTCACTTTCTAAAATGTGCTGACTAACCATGAGTTAAGCCCAACAAGGAGCTAGGAGTACAGCTCTCACTATACTCCCAGCGCTCTGGCAGGAGAGATGCTGAATGGGAAGTAGTTCATATAGAACAAAGCGCTCTGTGATTGGGCAGGAATAGGGGAAGGGTGGGCAGAGTAGCTGCATACAACTGCCGCAGGAGCTGAGACCGAAAGTTGACGTGTCAAAGCCCTGGAAGTATAGCGTTATCTATTCTCCCGTTGCTCAGTACAAATGTAAATTGTAAATTCTAGAAATCAGACCACGAGCTGGTGGCATGCACCATGCTGGAGATAACCCATAGTAATCTGTCACATTTTAGAAAGTAGCTGAATTCTTGTAGCTTTAAGGTTTAAAGTGTAATTAAACCTAAAACCTTTTTTTACCTTAATGCATTGCTTGCATTAAGGTAAAAAACTTTCAGTTTACCTGTCAAATACAGCCAGGGAGCAGCATCGTGGCTATGTTTCAAGGTTTGGGCCACCAGAAAAGTAAAGGATAGTGCCACTTCTTATTACAGGTATGTGTTTTTGCTAAAGAGAAATCACCGCTCTAGGATACTAATCAGAAAGTCTCCTCACCTGATCCAAAGCCAAGGGTGCTGGCAATACATGGAATGATGAAAAATGAAGGAAAAACTTTCTGGACAGCTGCACTCCAAAAATAAATTGCTTTTATTTTAACATCTTAGCTTACATAGCTATGAATAAGCACTAAAGTTTGGTGTGAAACACGTCAGCTTTTTACCCCGCTTGCTGTGGCATGCTTTTTGTGTTTTATTTGATTTTAAAATAAAAGCAATTTATTTTTGGAGTGCGGCTGTCCAGAATGTTTTTCCTTCATTTTGCATATGTGCTTTTGCTGCTTTGACTCTTTACACAAAGCCCTGTCAGTACAACTGTCAGTGATCCTGTCAGTACAAAGTGCTAGAAATACCTACATGTAATTGGAAAAAAACAAGTATAGACATTCTCTAGGGAAACTTGCTGGAAGAAACCAAGGGTTTTTCGGTCATTTGATTTTTTTTATAATAGTTAACCACTTCAATACCGACCCATCGTCATATGACGTCCACAGATGGGATCTCCCATCCTGGGTGGACGTCATATGACGTCCTGGGCTTTGCGAGGGAATATCTGAATGATGCCTGCAGCTAGAGGCATCATTCATTCCGCCGCTTGATCGTTCTTATAGGCGGCGGGAGGGGTCACCAGTCATCTCTATGACCGTCAGAGGCCCGGGCGCGATGTGATGATGTCATGCCCGGGTACCCGTAAGTAAACAAAGCCACGATTGCGGCTAGTGAGCAACACTTATCATGAGATCGGTGAATTTTTTTTCACCGATCTCATGCTTTCCAGCCTGGAGGAGAGATGTGGGGTCTTATTGACCCTGCATTTCCCCATAGAGAGGACCTGTCACACACTTGTCCTATTACAAGGGATGTTTACATTCCTTGTAATAAGAATAAAAGTGATACAAAAAAAAAAAGTGTAAAAAAATAAGTAAAAAAAAAAATTAAAACGCCCCTGTCCCCGGCAGCTCGCGCGCAGAAGCGAACACACACGTTTGTCCCGCCAACATATGTAAATGCTGTTTAAACCACATATGTGAGGTATCGCCGCGTGCGTTAGAGTGCCAGCAACAATTCTTGCACTAGATCTCCTCTGTAAATCTAAACTGGTAGCCTGTAAAAAATTTCAAAGCGTTGCCTATGGAGATTTTTAAGTACCGAAGTTTGGCGCCATTCCATGAGTGTGTGCAATTTTAAAGCGTGACATGTTAGGTATTTATTTACTCGGTGTAACATAGTCTTTCATATTTTACAAAAAAATTGGGCTCACTTTACTGTTTTGTTATTTTTTTAATTCATGAAACAATTTTTTTCCCCAAAAAAGGCGTTTGAAAAATTATTGCGCAAATACCGTGCAAGATAAAACGTTGCAATGACCGCCATTTTATTCCCTAGGGTGTCTGCTAAAAAAACATATATAATGTTAGGGGGTTCCGCGTAATTTTCTAGCAAAAGAATGATGATTTGTACATGGAGGAGAGAAGTGCCAGAATAGGCCCGGTATTGAGGTGTGTATAAAGTGGTTAATAAAGATAAACAATAAAAATGGATATAATAATCATGACCAAACAACTTAACAACTCGATTTTCTACTGAAACTGTGAAGTAATAGAAAGCGTTGTTAGTCCATTCTGTTTTGCAACTAAAAACTGCCTGATAATTGATATGTGTAAGGCCAGAATGAGTTGCACTCAGCTTCATAGATGATGTATACAGTAAAAGCAAAAGTGCAACATGTGCGTTAAAAGGCCTTATAACTAAGTATTCCTATAAATACATTTGTGTAAGGCAACTCTTGTTGGAGTTCTGGCAGCTCTTTATGACAGTCAGACTGCCACACAGAAGAAATCCCTCTGGCGACTTTGTCTCCTCTCTCCTATTTCCTCCTATGCTCTCCACCCAATGGACTGTTTCCAGAACCCACAAGGTCAACCACTTCCATGACCTTGAATTCGGTATCTAAAATACACTGACCAACTAGAGCTCATTTTGCTGCAGCCCCGACTTTTATATAAACCAGCATATCTCATTTAGAATTGTCATTTATTTAAACTGACATTTAGAAAGGTGGAATAACTTGTAAAAAATCTTTGTGTAGGTAGATAATGCATCTTTCATGTGCTGCATGCCTTCCTGCTAATGTAACTATCATAATGTTTCCAGATTTAAAAAATGCAAGTATAATTAGGTCCAAAAGCCCTGCATATCCTTTTTCCATTGCTCCATGTCTTCCGTCAACTTTGTGAACTATACTCATTTGGGGAAAAGTATCACATTAAAGTATAGCCGTTGTCCACATAAAAAAAAGTTTATGACTTTCTATATTCATGAGCCATACTGAGGAATTATCTAAGTATATACTGTTGTAATATACCAACACAACAATGTTTTCACTAACTACATTGCTTCACGAGTGTTTTCCATGAGAAGAGAATGATTGCTCAACAATCAGAAATATTTATACATACTGTAAATTTTCTCTGTGATAACCAGCATTTCTGCTGCCGGCAGCTGCTAATTATCACAGAGGAGTTGACCCCTAAGCTCAGCGCTTCTGAGCAATGCTCAAGTCTGCTCAACTTGGTAGCATTGCAAGAAACTAGCTGTGTCCGGCCACCCTTCAGGAAGACTTCTGTTTTTGGAAATGCTGCATTCACACCCAGGGCTGGACTGGGACAAAAATTTGGCCCTGGACTTTATCCAGACTGGCCCACATTAATTCAATAAAATGCTGTCCCCCACCCCCCCCAAAAATCACGCCCACCAAAAGGCCCCTACATCTATTATTGTATATCATGAGAGGATGAGAGAGAGGGAGGGTTGAGGGAGGTAAGTGTAAGAAAAAGAGAGTGAGTGTAAAAGAGAGGGGTGAGTGTAGGACCCCTTTCACACTGAAGCGTTTTTTAGGAGCTTTTGGGCTAAAAATAGCGCCTGTAAAGCGACTGAAAAACGCCTCCGCTGCAGTCCCAGTGTGAAAGCCTGAGTGCTTTCACACTGGGGCGCTGCCTGGGTGTTAAAAAAAAGTCCTCCAAGCAGCATCTTTGGGGCGGTGGAGGAGCGGTGTACAAACTGCTCCTGCCCATTGAAATTAATGGCCACCGCAGCTGAAGCACCTGCAAAGCACTTTGACAGCAGCGCTACATGGGCGCATTTAACCTTGAATTCGGCTGCTAGTGGTGGTTAAAAGCGCCTGCTAGGCGCCGAATAGTGCGGCTAAAACTAGCAGTGTTTTACCGACAATGCCCGCCCCAGTGAGAAAGCAGCCTAATGCCCCATACAGACGATCGTTTTTTGTGATGAAAAAAAATGACGTTTTTGAAAACGTCATTTAAAATGATAGTGTGTGGGGAAAATGTCGTTTTATGTCTTCAGAAAAATGACCAAAAAAAAATTCGAACATGCTCGAATTTTTTGTGTCGTTTTTCAAAATGTCATTTTTTGTGTCAATGAAAATGATAGTGTGTGGGCAAAACGACGTTTTTAAACCCGCACATGCCCAGAAGCAAGTTTTGAGACGGGAGGTAAAACTACCATTCATAATGGAGTAAGCACATTCATCACGCTTTAACAGACAAAAAAGCACGAATCATCTTTTACTAACAAGTAACCAGCTAAAAGCAGCCTCAAGGCGAATAGAACTTCCCCTTTAGAGTGCCGTCACTTTGTTCATCATTTTTCAAAACGATGGTGTGTATGCTCCATCGTTTTTGAAAATGAAGTTTCAAAAATGTCGTTTTTTTTCATCACTTCAAACGTCATTTTTTTTTCATCACAAAAAACGACCGTCTGTATGGGGCATTAGAGTCAGGGAGTGAATGATACAGAAGAGGGAGCTGAGAGACAGAGGGGGGGAGCTGAGAGACAGAGGGGGAGCTGAGAGATAGAGGGGGCTGAGAGACAGAGGAGGGGGCTAAAAGAGGGGGGGACTGAGAGACACAGGGACTGAGAGACAGAGGGGGGACTGAGAGACAGAGGGGGGGACTAAGAGACAGGGGGTCTAAGAGAGTCTCCATTTAAAAAAACGGCCCACTGAGCCATCGGCCCACCGGGAAACTCCCTGTAGTCCCTATGGCCAGTCCATCCCTGTTCACACCTATAGATAACCACTATCTATAGCTCATGTTATCCTTAAAATTTCTTAAAGAGTGTCTAAAGTCATTACTTTTTTTTCATTGTTTTAAAAAGCAAAGGGGAGGGTTGGAACCCCTATCAGAATCTGCTTTCTATCTGTGTCCCTGTTGGGAATTAGTGTAATGGGCAGTCAAAAATGTCATAGCTGTCACCAGAGCAGGAGGTATGGGTAAATCTTCCCCCTTGGGCAGTCCTTGCTACCTCTCTGAAAATGATTTGTGGGAAATCGCTTTACAGAGGGTGACTGAAAGGCAACTGGGAGGTGATGAGTTGCCTCCTCAGCAGCCGTTTTACCCTTAAAATCCTGCACCAGTCCAGCGCAGCCGCCGGGTTACTTAAATGGGTCATGTTTGGCAGTGGTACTGCCCAAAACAAGACAGGTGGTCACATTTTGTACAACTCCAAGAAAATTGTATAACCAAGGTTCAACTGCATGGTAAGCATGAGTAAGCCCTATCTACAAGGGAATTTCCCCTCACTTTAGAGATGTTCTCTTTCACTTCCTGTTACGTCTCAAGGACAGGAAGGGAAAGAACAATAATCTTCGATTGGACACAGATGGTAAAAAAATAACCACAGTGGTTTTGACCATTCTCTACTCAATCCAAAAGTAAATAAAAAAAGATACACTTAATACATAAACCCGAGCTTTCAAGTAGTCAAGACACTGATTTGAAAGATGCAACTCTGACAGCTATACCCATATGCCACAAATCACTCTGTTTTCGCAGGCAGGCAATAAAGAAAAGTGGTTTAGCTGGGCACTTGATATGCATTCCTCTGCCCTTTGTAGTTCTGAATAAATCACGTTATCTACTTCCTCCTCAGCTTACCCACAAGCCATTGTTACAAATGCCATCACCTCTTATGCACCTGCATATCAAGCTCCCTATTGTCTGCCTCCTTATACAGTGGGCTTTGCATTCATTTTGATAGTATCTTCATCTCGGTATGGGACATATCTATCCATCCCCATTCAGATTCACTGAGACGGTTCTGATTGCCTCTTTTGGTATAGAGTGATAAGACATGCAAATTGTAAGGAGTATTTCCACAGTGAATATATAGTATGCAGCCTTTTCACTACACCACAAAATGCTGATTATCGCTCTGAACTCAAACAACACACATTGGTTTCAGTAAGTAATACCTCTCAGTGGAACCAACAAAAAAACATTTTTATTAGATTAGATAAATTGTTACATTTTTGCAGACCTTTCTTAAAAACGTTTTTTGTACGCTACAAATTCGGACAGCTAAAAAGCAAAATCCTGATCATGCAACATGTTAAACTAAAAGCAACGTGAACAAGGTTCTGTAGGAATAGAGAAAGTCATAACTGTGTTGCCTCTTTCATCAAACTCCTAAATACAAAAAAGTAAACTACATGTGTAGCAAAAAAAAACAAGCATTGATGCAAAAAATAAAAAATAAAACTGCAGATAAGCTGTCTTAAATGGTACTGTGCAGGCTAGAAAATCTAAAAAGAGTCTAGGACAGAGATACTACTGAATATAACAGATGTACCAGTGCCAAGGCTCTCTTCACATATTTGCATTTTAATGCTCATGTTGGGCTGTGGTAAACACTTAAATCATTAAAAGCCATGTTATGGGTAGAGCCTATTCGCATATGTGCACTACAGTGCATTTGTTTTAAATAGCTGAGTTTCATTTTTTTGTTTGCTTACTGTAGATGTGTTTTGAGGCCCATAGAAGCCAATGGTAATGCATGAAAATGCACTTATGTTGTATTTTGTATACATTTTTAGCCTCTGGCAATAAGGCTAAATCGTTTTTTTATTAGTTAACATAACAAATATATGACACATGAAAATGCAATAAAACCACATGTTCATGTATAAGAAAAATGTGCATTTACACACTTTGAAAAATGCATTAAAAATGCCCCCCACCAGAACACACTGATGCTGGTTTCTCTTTGCTAAAAGTGGGTCGTACTGTCAGAAAGACAACTGTACACACTGATCTAATGTCGGCTGGTTTATGTTGAACCAGTCATTATCGGACGATATTCGGCCTGTGTGTACCCAGCCAAAGACTAGGAGGGGGTCTAGGGTGGGGGTGGTCTCATACAGCTGTACCTTAAAGCGGTGGTTCACCCTCATTACCAACATTTTAGCATTAAATTAGGCATAGTAGCGCAAGCTACAGTATGCCTTGCACAGTGAGTACGGGGCTAAAAAAATAAATACAGGCATACTGTAGCTCGCGCTACTATGCCTAATTTAATGCTAGAAAAAAATTGTTTTATTAGGGTGAACCCCCTCTTTAAGAAGGTTTGCCATAGCTTAAATGATCAACCAATAGTACAACCCAAATTCCTAAAGAGTTGGCACACTGCGTAAAATCTACATAAAAACAGAATGCAATGATTTGCTAACCTCACAAACCCATATTTATTTACAATAGAAAATAAAAAATATATCAAATGTTTAAACTGAGAAAACGTACCATTTTAGGAAAAAGTAATTTTGAAATTGATGGTAGCAACACATCTCAAAAAAGTTAGGAAAGGGACATGTTTACCACAATGTAGCATCCCCTTTTTTTACCAACACTCTGTATATGTCTGGGAACTGTGGAGACGAGTTGCTGGAGTTTTGGGAGAGGAATGTTGTCCCATTCTTGTCTGATAAAGGATTCTAACCACTGGGCATTCCTGGGTCTTCTATTTTTTTATTTCAACATGCGCCAAATATTTTCAATTGGTGAATTGTCTGTACTGCAGGCAGACTAAAGCCATGCTATTTTCATAAATGCAGTATGCAATTTAGCATTGTCCTGCTAAAATATGCAAGAGCTTTCCTGAAAATGACATCATCTGGATGGGAGCATATGCTGCTTTAAAACCTGGATATATCTTTCGGCATTGATGGTACCTTTTCCAGATGTGAAAGCTGTCCATTCCATATGCACTAATACACCCCCATACCATCAGAGATACAGGCTTTTGAACTGAGCGCTGATAGCAAGCCAGAAGATCCCTCCCCTTTTTAGTCCAGAGGATGCAGTGTCAATGGTTGCCCAATAAAAGGTAACACTTTGATTTATCTGACCATAGAACAGTTTTCCACTTTGCAACAGGCCATTTTAAATGAGCTTTGGCCCAGAGAAGACAGCAGCTTTGCATGATAGAGCTTTATATCTTGTATTTTTGGATGGCACAGTGAACTGTGTTCATAGACAGTGATTTTAGGAAATATCCCAGAGCCCATGCAGTGATGTCCACCACACAATTATGCCTGTTTTTAATGCAGTGCTGCCCAATGGTGCAAAGATCATCCAATATTGTGTTTTGTCCTTGTTCCTTTCAAGATTTATCCAGATTCTCTGAATCTTTTGGTGATATTATGTACTACTGTATAGATGATGATATGTTTACAGTATTTTCTATTTTATGTTGAGAAACATTATTCTGAAATTGTTCGACAATTTTTAGACATAGCTCTTCAAAGATTGGTGAACCTCTGCCAATTTTCACTTTTGAGACACTGGCTCTCATAGGTGTGCACAACCTATTGCATTAGGGTGTGCACCCCATGCACAAACACACATGTGTGTGTGCATATACTGTATATATAGGGCAATGGACAGTGTCGGTAGAGCACTGGACGATGTCAGTAGGGCAGAGGTTGGTGTCAGTAGTTTATTTTTTATATATTTTCTATATTACTTTTTTACAATAATTTTTTTACAATATTGTTTTTTGTTTTTACTAATATATATATATATATTAGTAGCCCCATTGGGGGGCTTTGGTGAAATATCAGCAGTCTAAACAGACTCCTGATGTTTCACTTTTGAGACAGAGAAAGGGACTAAGGAGAGAGATTTCCCAGTCCCTTTCTCTGTAGCCAAGCAGCAGGGGGAACCTGCCCAGCACAGGGTGATTAGGGTGTGCCCAGTCACACCTGGCACACTCTGTACGCACGGCTATGCTGACTCTCTAAAGCTCAGTTCACACTACTGCAAAGACAAAAGTTGGACTTTGTCCTGCGACTTCCTTCCAACTTGATTCGACTTGAATGTTATTTAGGAGCCTGTACAAGGGCTGAAATCGCACCCAAGTCAGACCAAAGTAATACCGGGACCTTTTCTACAGCCAGAGCGACTTGTGTAAAAATCAGACGGTTCTCATAGGGAAACAGTGACTCCAAAGACATGCTGGTAGGTTAATTGGCTTCTGTCTAAAATTGACCCTAGTATATGAATGTGAGTTAGGGACCTTAGATTGTAAGCTCTTGAGGGTAGGGACCGATGTGAATGTATAATGTATATGTAAAGCGCTGCATAAATTGACGGCGCTATATAAGTACCTAAATAATAATAATAATAATTTGACATGTTATGTCACTTGGGGTCTCACAAGTTGGATCCAATGTTGCAGCAGTGTGAACCGGGCCTAAGATGCTCTTGTTATACCAAAAGATGTTACTGATCTGTTACCAATTAACCTTCCTGGCGGTGTTCCCGAGACTGACTCGGGGTTAGATTTTCCTGCTACGATCGGTAACCCCGAGTCAGTCTCGGGCTTGCCTCGCTAGATCCACAGGCACTTTTTACTTACCTTGTCCCTGGATCCAGCGATGCCACCGCGCTGTGTGAGCGAGCGGGACCTCGCTCGATTCACATAGTGCCTCCGTGTGACGCCGATCTCCGTTCCCTGCGACGTTACGACGCACGGGGACGGAGAACGGCGCCAAATTCAAAAACGTAAACAAACACCTTACATACAGTATACTGTAATCTTATAGATTACAGTACTGTATGTAAAAAAAACACACCCCCCCCTGTCCCTAGTGGTCTGTCCTGTGTCATGCATGTCATTTTATATAATAAAAACGTTTCTTTCTCCCTGCAAACTGTAGATTGTCCATAGCAACCAAAAGTGTCCCTTTATGTCAAAAATAGTTTTAGATCAGCTAAAAAACAGCGATAATAAATTATAATCACTTGCAGAATTGTGCGATAGCGATTTGTGGGGAAATTCGTCATAAAAAAAAAAAATAATGACAGCGACAATTCTGCAACTGAGCAAATTTCAGTGATTTTAATTTGATTACATTATTGAATAATTTTTATTATAATTATATTATTATTTGTTATAATTATTTATATTATTTATTATATTATAATTTATAATTTTGTTTTTAAAAAAATGTCATACCCGGGATGCCTATTAGAATCTTGTTTGGTCAGATTTAAGTGAGTTATTTCTAAAAATTACAGACCTACAATATAAAACGCCAAATTTCCTTGCAAATAAATAATGGTACCGCTTTCAGCATGTTTTTTCGGAAAGAATCATACCGCCAGGGAGGTTAATGTACCACTTACTTTGCCAGTTTTTTTGTTGCCCTGTCCCAACTTTTTTGAGATGTGTTGCCATCAATTTCAAAATGACCTTATTATTTTCTTAAAACTTTATATTTTCTGAGTTTAAACATTTGATATATTTCTTATTTTCTATTGTGAATAAATGTGGGTTTATGAGATTGGCAAATCATTGCATTCTGTTTTTATACACTGTAGATTTTACACAGTGTCCAAACTTTTTGGGAATTGGGGTTGAACAAGTCAGCTGCATAAACCTTTTTCTTTTCTCATATGAAGAAATACTTATCTGTTTTCCATCTGTACAACACATTTATAATAGAGTTATTTCATAACTCATTTAGCAGAAAACGAATTTAAATATTGGGCAGACAAGGTGAATTTGTGTTTCATAATACATACCACAATACCGCAGATTGACAGTTCAATGCAAGCTGTGTTTTGTCTTATGCAAGACACTTTGTAGTATAATGTTTTCCACAATTGGTAGCTAAAGAGATCATTATGTTTTTAAGAGCAAACATAATAAAATGTTATTTTGTAAACCACATTCACAATTTGTGTGTATATTCAGTACATGTCCCCATATTTTCCATTAGAAACTCAGAATAATGATGTTTATCTTCAATGTTTATTGAATTGTGATATTGGCAACCCTGATGATTCCCAGCTTTGACATTTTTATTAAATCCTTCTGACAGTGTTTCGTATATTCATTTTTGTTTTCCAGTAATTAGGCTTTCCGTGCGTTTGTGACTTTTATTGTTGTCTACGCCTCCTTAATAAATCCCACGACTATCAATTACAGCTGTTGTAAAACAATACTGGTCTGGGAGAGACCATCCATGAAATGGACACACAATAATTCAACAAGGAAGGCCTGAAGAGAGTTACAGCAGTGAAAGACAAATTTAAAAAATTCAAATAACTAACAAAGAATGAGAATTGATTACTCTTACATGGCTGTAGAGAATACATGACTTAGAATACATGTTGAATTCTCCTATTAAATCAAAAACTCGAATGATTGTTTTAGTTTTCTTGCAACTAGAGCCCTAATATTTCTTGGCCTTTATTTTGCAGTTTAAAGCCCATCTCTGGGCCAAAATTGTGCCTACCTTTTCCCCTCCAATATATTTACATGAAATTTTTTTCCAAAAACCTATTTTTGCTTACCTAAACCTATTTATCTTCGTATAGCGCGCCCCGGAGTATAGCGCGCACCCCCAACCTGGAAGGGAGATTTCAGGAAAAAAATAAAATACTTACAGTTTGAATGCCCCTCGTCCGTGTCTTGCCCGGCGTCATTCAGCGGCCTTGTCCGGTCCGGCGTCCGCCTGCGCCCTCGGTGGTGTCCTCCCCGCTTCTCCCACGCTGTTTTTGAGTCGATCCCCGCTTCCCGTGCTGTGTTTGAACGCCGCCGCTGACATATATCGAGCGCAGTACACTCCGGCACGCTCGGCTCCTCTCGCATAAAGGCTAGGAGGCGGCACAGGGCGTGACCGCGAGGGAAGCCGAGACTGGCCGAGTGTACTGCGCTCGTTATATGTCGGCGGCAACGTTCAAACACAGCGCGGGAAGCGGGTATCGGCGAATATTGCGCACCCACGATTTTCCCCTGATTTTAAGGGGAAAAAAGTGCGCGGTATAAGCCGATAAATACGGTAACTTTCTCAATCAATCAATCAACACTATTTTTAAAACTTTTGCTGCTCGTATTAGTAAATAGATAGGAAGATATGTTATATTTACTTGTCTTAACCTCCATTTACATACATGTACACGTATTACAGATCTGTATCACTTATGTTTTATTCACAGAAGTTTGCATGGTGGGTTCAATGCAATGTCTCCTTCACCACTGTCACTCCTTGTTTTTTTGGGGATATGGTCTATGCTATGTACCCTTGTCACACCTGATCTCCTTCCCATCCTAGTCACAGTGGTCACTGTCATAGTCTGATAGTGACTATGTTTAATTTAATATATTTTTACTTCACATGACTTATTTATTTTTTAGATTATTTGGAGCCCCGCCTGTTTACTTTTAATTTTTTTCAATAATATGCCAGTCATTTAATTTTTCATTTAAAATGTGTTGATTGGTCTAGCATTTTTACCTGTTCTAGGGACATTCATAATTTTTGTCCTCCGTCCAAGTAGACAAACAGTCTTTCTTTTATTATTACCCTTGTGAAGCTATTTTTGCAATATTATGCCCGGTGTCTGTCCTTTTGCTGGATGTGGCATGTTACTTTGGCTCCAATTGCTGGTTTTGCCCTTTGAATACATTGCACTCTGACTTGTGTCAGTGCTTTTCTGTGCCCATGCGCAGTATACATCATGTCCTTCGGGACAACGGCTACCGATGGACAGACGTGAAAGCTTGTACAGCGGAATTATATGATCCCTCTCCATCTGACAGGTACAGCGGAAGCTCTTTCCTTGCCAGGCTCTTTGTGGTGACATTTTTAATAGACTTCAGCAATTAACATAAATTATGTAATTTTGTTTAGTTGTTTGTTCAGAATCGTGATCTCTATTTTTATTCTCAGTTTATCCAGAATTGTGTAGCTCTAAGGCCTCGTACACACGACCAGTTTCCTCGGCAGAATCCATCAAGAAACTTGGTGGGAGAGCTTTTTTGCTGAGGAAACTGGTCGTGTGTACGTTTTTCATCGAGGAAACTGTCGAGGAACTCGACGAGCCAAAAAGAGAGCATGTTCTCTTTTTCCTCGATGGGAGTCTCAAATTGGCTCGTCAAGTTCCTCGTCGGGCTGGTTTACGACGAGAAACTCGAGCGTGTGTATGCTAAGAAACCCGCGCTTGCTCAGATTAAAGTATGAGACGGGAGTAAAAGTAGCATTTGTAATGGAGATAACACATTTTTAAAGCTGTAACAGACTGAAAAGTGCAAATCGTCTCTTACCAAATTTTTATTTAACACGCAAACACATAAGATTAGCAAAAGCAGCCCCAAGAGTTGTGCAAGTGGAATCGAACTTCACCTGCCATTGTATGTGTTGTACATCACCTCTTTAGAGAACAAGGAGATTTTGTTTGTTACGTGTGTACGCAAAGCAAGCTTGTCAAGTTCCTCGACAAGCCTAACAAGGAACTCGACGAGGAAAACTATGTGTTTTGCCTGATGAGTAACTCGGTCGTGTGTACGAGGCCTCATAGATAGCTTGTGCATGTATCATTTTGTTCTATTTAAAGTAATGTATAGAAGGTAGGGCCCGAAAGTGACTCAAGCCCAGGGGCCCCCACCACCCTAAGTCCTGCCCTGCACACATGTAATGTACTTTATAATAAATGCCAAGAATTCCACAGCATATTTTACATAAATATTATTTGCCCTAGCAATGTGCGGGTTATGCTTTAACATGTCACTGCAAAAATGCTACCTCAATAGCACAAGACAGCTGTTTGAAGCTTCAATGAAATCTCCAGCCTGTATACTCAGCTTATGTATTCACAGAAAGTCAGTACAAAAATTGCCATACCTGTCCGTAAGCTTCCTAAGCTGTGTGCACCTTGTGAATCTTCGCACAAAATTAAAGAAATGCAATAATTGGATAATGGCAAACCCAATCGTTTCCAGGGACAAACAAGCAGAGGCTTCTTTTAATTTTCTAAGCACTCCAGTGAAATCTGGAAGGGCTGCCACATTCAGCTTTGTGGATTCAGTCACAACTAGTTGACATCATCACTGCTGCCTACATGGAATGTACTACAGTAGAGGTCCAGGTAAAGGCCCAAGTTTAAAGGTTTTATCAATGATATCTCTGACCTTGCAATGGCCCTGGCCCTTAGCACTGATCAAACTGGCCATAAACTACCTTTTATTTATAAAACCCAAGTCCAAGAATCAGAAAACAATATCTACCTTTGCAGTTGTCCCCTTCCCCCCCATCACTGCAAGCGTTAAATGCTTACATGTGTAGGGGTGCCGAGAAAAAGGAGAAAATATGTACCCTATTCTACGCTCTAGCGGGCTCTAGTGGGCTGTACCCAGCAGTGCAACCGGTTCCCCACAGCCTCCTCTCTAAGGCACTTCCAGCACGCTTGCCCCCAACACATACAATAGGGGGTAATGGCCCTGCATTGTTAATGAGGAAGTTGAGGGGCCACCCACAAACTGGAACTTTGGGGAGAATGGGGAAGCATAAGAACTGACTGGAGTGGGGGATAGGGTATGTCACAGTTTTTTTCTTAATTCACAGAGTTGGCCTTTAACCATAGCATAACTTAATTCAAGAAATATAACACCATGCTCTGCTCTAATGCACACTGCAGCTCAAAAAAAAAGAAATTAAAAAAGCTGCTTTTACAGGCATTTGAGCTTTTATTTCTGTGGCTAAAAGCTTGAAGAAGCTTGTACTTTTTTGTTCTCCTTTGTGTGCTTTTATTAACCTCCTGGGCGGTGTTCCCGAGTCTGACTCGGGGTGAGATTTCTGGGCTAAAATCGGTAACCCCGAGTCAGACTCGGGCTTGCCTCGCTGGATGTACAGGGAGTGTTTACTTACCTTGTCCCTGGATCCAGCGATGCCACCGCGCTGTGTGAGCGAGCGGGACCTCGCTCGATTCACACAGCGTCCTCCTGTGCCGCCGATCTCCGTTCCCTGCGACGTTACAACGCACGGGGACGGAGAACGGCGCCAAATTCAAAAAAGTAAACAAACACATTACATACAGTATACTGTAATCTTATAGATTACAGTACTGTACAGTACTGTATGTAAAAAAAACACACACCCCTTGTCCCTAGTGGTCTGCCCAGTGCCCTACGTGTCATTTTATATAATAAAAACTGTTCTTTCTGCCTGCAAACTGTAGATTGTCCATAGCAACCAAAAGTGTCCCTTTATGTCAAAAATAGTTTTAGATCAGCTAGAAAACAGCGATAATAAATTATAATCACTTGCAGAATTGTGTGATAGCGATTTGTGTAGCGAAATGTCATACCCGGGATGCCTATTAGAATCTTGTTTGGTCAGATTTAAGTGAGTTATTTCTAAAAATTACAGGCCTACAATATAAAACGCCAAATTTCCTTGCAAATAATGGTACCGCTTTCAGCATGTTTTTTCTGAAAGAATCATACCGCCAGGGAGGTTAAGCTTCTTCAAGCTTCATCGAGCTTCTTTGAGCTTAATTGAGCATAAGCCTTTTTTTTTTTTACAAACCCTCCCCTCAGCTTATTTTATCTTTTTTTTTTTTGTGCATCTTTGAGCTTTTTCACGATTTTTTGCACGTTTTTGGGCTTTTAGACGTCTTTTCAGCATTTGGTGGGATTGTATTCTGCCTGCAAGAGCATATGCCTGTATACTCCAGAAAAAGCCAGATAGCTAGATTCAAGTACATGGCCGCAACTTTGCGGCGGCGTAGCTTAAGGCAATTACATGATTCACAATTTACTTACCTGCTAAGTTACGGCGGCGTAGCCTAAATCGGCGGGCGTAAGGGCGCCTAATTCAAATGTGTGTTAGGGGGGCGTGTTGTATGCTAATTGTGCTTGACCTTACGTTTTTCACGTTTTCTATTAACTGCGCATGCGCCGGGCGCCTACATCTCCCAGTGTGCATTGCGGCTAAGTACGCCGCACGGGCCTATTGATTTTGACGTGGACGTAAACAACGTAAATCCCGATTCAAGGACGACTTATGCAAACAACGTAAAAAATTTGAATTTTGACGCGGGAACGGCGGCCATACTTAACATTACTATTCCAATAGGGCCTGGCTCTAACTTTACGCGACCTATCTCTTACGTAAACGGCGTAAAAGTACTGCGTCGGCCGGGCGTACGTTCGTGAATCGGCGTATCTCCTCATTTACATATTCTACGCCGACCGCAATGGAAGCGCCACCTAGCGGCCATCCAAAATATTGCAATCTAAGATAGGACGGCGCAAGCCATCGTATCTTAGATATGTTTAAGCGTATCTCTGTTTGAGCATACGCTTAAACATAAGTCGGCGTAGATTCTGAGTTAGGTCGGCTTATCTACTGATAAGCCAGCCTAACTCTTACTGAATCTACCTAATAGTGTGCATGGACACATTGGCTAACATGGAGGGGAGTTTCCAGGCAGAAAAATAAGAGCTCATAGTAAGCTCAAAAGCCTGTAGGAGCCCTTTCTTTGAGCTCATTTGAGATGCGGTGTGCATGAGCCCTAAGCCAGTTCTCCTCATGGATATGTAAAAGCTTCACCGTGATCTTCCTAAAGTAAAATTGTATTTAATGTTCTGAGTTTTGCCAGTTCAGTTAAATGTTGGCAGCAATCCTTAATATATACAAATCTACTTTCATAAAATGAATGTTCAATATAGAAAGCACAAAACATATCAATGATGATCATTTTATTAAGCCAATTAATTTACATATTTTTTCAGATCTCTGGAATGATGCCGCAATTATTTATGCCTCAGACTGTTACATAAAATAAATTAAGCCAGAAAATGATGCAACTCCTGAACCACAGACACCTGACTAAGGGGAATGCTATGTAGGTCGCTGCAATTACCACATCAACATTGATTCCTGTGGACCTATAGTATAGAGAGCAGAAGAAACTGTTTTGGTGAATGAGGACACAGATTTTAACTAAACAAGGTATGTTTTGTTTCAGCGCAGCAATCCCTTTTCACTAATTTTCAGTTTAAAGAGGTGTTTCACCTGGGGGAAAAAAATATTAAAAGTCAGCAAATACAAACAAATACTGTAGCCACTGACTTTTAATATATGGACACTTACCTGTCCAGGGGTCTAGCAATATCGGTACCCCAGACGATTTTCGGATCAGCCGTCGGGTGCTGCAGCCACCATCTCTACTAAGGGAAACTGGCAGTGAAGCCTTTCAGCTTCACAGCCGGTTCCCTTCTACGCATGGTAGAAGCGCGCTGCGCTTTCTAATTGGCCCAGGGGCAGAGGAAGGAGGAGGGGGCCGAACTTCTGAAAGACAGCGCCGTCTCCCAGAAGTGGGGGCGGGGACCTGTCAAATACAGGTCCCCGTTCCCACCTGAATGGTGCCAAATGTGGCACCGGAGGGGGGGGGCAAATAAGCGGAGGTTCCACTTTTGGGTGGAACTCCACTTTAAGATAATTTTTAAAGCCAAACTCCAGGAATTTAAAAATTACATCTAATGCTGCATGCACACAATCGGAAATTCCGACAACAAAACCGTGGATTTTTTTTCCGACTGAATGTTGGCTCAAACTTGTGACGCAGTGACGTACAACACGTACGACGAGCCGAGAAAAATTAAGTTCAATAGGCAGTGTGGTTCTTCTGCTTGATTTCGAGCATGTGTGGATTTTTGTGCATTGGAATTGGATACACACGATCAGAATTTCCAACAAGAACTTTTGTCGGAAAAAGAGAGAACCAGCTCTCAAACAGCAAATGTCCGATGGAGCTCTGTCGCTCTGTCTTCCTGTTCCTGTGAAAGCAAGGAGAATTTCCTACAAAATCTCCTAAAAAAAGCTCACAGAGAGGCAATAGAACACTTAGGCCCCGTACAGACGAGCGGACAGTCCGATGAAAACGGTCCGCCGTTTTCATCGGACATGTCCGCTCGGAGATTTCGGTCTGATGGTTGTACACACCATCAAACCGAAATCCGCGCGGACAGACAGCGCGGTGACGTGGCCGCGCCGTCACCGCAACGATGACGCGGCGACGTGCGCGACCCTGGAAGGTCAATGCTTCCACGCATGCGTCGAATCACTTCGACGCATGCGAGGGCTTTCGGCCGAGCGGACATGTCCGGTAAGTCGTACAGACGAACGAACATGTCCGACGGAAAGGCTTCGAGCGGACATGTTTCTTAGCATGCTAAGAAACATTTGTCCGCTGGAAACCTGACCGATCCACCGGAAAATTGTCCGGTCGGACGTACAGACGACCGAACATGTCCGCTGAAACTGGTCTGCGGACCAGTTTCAGCAGACATGTTCGGTCATGTGTACGAGGCCTTACCAACTCTACTATATGTCACCAATGGGGGGGGGGGGGTTATTTTTACTTCCTTTTTTCGTGACCACATAGGAATGGGGGCAAATCTCCCCAACGGTAACAAAGACAACAATAAATTCCTTACATAAATACTAACCATTCCCCACTACTAAAAAGAAGGTCTGGGCTGAATCAGGGTTAAGAAAGTACTTGGAAGGGGAAGAAAGAATTGATTTTATTCAGTAAACATAATTAAAGATAAGATATCTGAATATAGAAGTAAAAAAGCAGTACACTCACCAATTTCAAAAATGACCAGGGCTACATTAAATTATGCATGTTGACAAAGCTAGACTGAATGATTTATAATGACTCGATCCTATGCTAAAAGGCCACAGGATGGTTGTGCTTTACTGCTCCTTCTAACAATGTAAGTCTATGGGGTGGATTTACTAAGGGTAAATAGGTTGTTTCCTTAACAAGAGAATTTTTATTTCGCTTAACCACTTGCCTACATGCCACGTTTACCCCCTTCCTGCCCAGGCCAATTTTCAGCTTTCAGCGCAGTCACACTTTGAATGACAATTATGCAGTTATGCAACACTGTAACCATATGAAATATTTTAAATAATTATAAATAGAGTTTTCTTTTTGTGGTATTTAATCACCACTGGGTTTTAAATTTTTTTGATAAACAAACAAAAAAAGACCAAAAATTTCTGTTATAAAATTTTGCAAACAGGTAATTTTTCTCTTTCACTGATGTGCGCTGATAAAGTAGCACTGACGGGCACTGATAGGCAGCACTGATAGGCAGCACTGATGAGGCGGCACTGGTGGGCACTGATGAGGCTGCACTGATATGCGGAGCTGATGGGCATTAATAGGCATCACTGAAGTGCACTGATAGGCAGTGCTGATGGGCACTGATAGAGGGCACTAATGGGCACTGATAAGAGGCACTAATAGGCAGCACTGATGGGCACTGAGTGGCAGCACTGATGGGCACTGATTGACAGAACTCTTGGGCACTGTTGGATCTGCACTGATAACCAGGACAATGTTAATCAGTGGCCTGATTATCAGTGTAGATGCACCCTTTCATACTTGCCGGTTACCGCCTCTCATCTCCTCACACTGTGACAGCATGAGGAAGGGAATACCGATAACTGGCAATTGTGTTTACATTGTGATCTGCTGTGATTGGACACAACTGATCACGTGGTAAGGGGCCACCGTGATTGGCCCTTTTCCTCGATCTGTGATCAGCTGTGTCCGAAGTGTGCTGTATGCGCATTGCAGCGGACGCGGTTATGGGAGGACGTCAATAGACGCTTTCCCAGAACTGGGGCCATCATTCAGCTATAGTACAGTCAGCAAGTGGTTGATGAATGTGGTGCAAATTCACAAGCAAAGAATACCCAATCATGCTCAAGGAATAATAATTAAAAAAAAACAGCAATAGTGCTTGCACATGATTGGATGATGGAAATTATCAGAACTTCACTTCATTCACTAAGCTAAGAAAAAATTCTCTTACAAAGTGAGCAGCCTATTTGCCTTTAGCAAATCAACCCCTATGTGTCTGCCAACTTACTGAAAACAACACCCACCCTATGTAGTTGATATCTAACAGTTGTTGAACAAAGAGAAACAGCAATTGCAATTTGTTACAGAGCTTCATCTAATGGTTATTTTACAATTCTCTATATTTGATACAATAACAAAAATATGGATGGGAAAGTGAAACATACATGTAAGGTTGTGAAAACCACATCAAACATATGTTTCAGGTAAACACTGCAATAATATCCTCATAATATGTGTTCATTGAAAACACTCTTTACTCTTAGAGCTCGTTCACACAGAGGCAACACGACTTCTAGTACAACTTTGAGAGGCAACTTGGACACGACTTGAGTATGAATCATCAGACAACTTACAAGTAGGGTTGAGCGAACCCGAACTGTAAAGTTCGGGTTCGGTACGGACTTTGGGTTTTTCCCGAACCCGGACCCGAACCCGAATAGTTGGAAAAAGTCCGGGTTCGGGTTCGGAGTTCGGGTATGTTTTGGCGCGCTGCACGGCAGCCAATCGCCATTCGTGTTACTACTGTGACTGGGAACTGATCACAGTCATGCCTACTTATGGCATGGCTGTGATTGGCCAGTGCAGCATGTGACCCATCATGTGACGTGCCTCTATATTAGATAGAGGCACACAGCACAGATCGTCACTCTGCTTCACTCTAGATAGGGAAAGGCTGCTGGAATCTGCTGCATAGGGAAAGTCTTAGGTGTAACTGGCTCGTTTTCACTGTATTTCACTTATATGAGGGAAAGGTTGCTGAATCTGCTCAGGGAAAGTGTTAGGTCTATGCTGTTATACTGCTCCAGAAATATCAAGAAGCACACTTTATTTCTTTGATATCTGCATCATCTTATGGCATCTGGCTCGTTGTCACTGCTTCACTTATGTGAGGGAAAGGTTGCTGAATCATAGGGACAGTTTTAGGTGTATGTTGCTCCAGAAATATCAAAAAGCACTCTATTCCTGTGACATCTGCTGTGCTTCATATAGTTTAGGAATTTTGTTCAACTATAGGGGCAGTTTGCAAGCTATAGGTGACTCTGAATATTTCAACAGCAGTACACCTGCCACACCACCTGTGCACCTGTGATATACTGTGTTTCTGTCAAGTACATAGTCAGGGATAGTTTGCTGAAATATTTTTTCTATGGTGGCAGTCAGCACTCTATAGGTGACTGAGTATTTCAACAGCACTACACCTGCCACACCACCTGTGCACCTGTGATATACTGTGTTTAATTTTGAACAAAACTGTATGGACCTCGTCCTCAAAGGTCAAAAATCATTATATTTTTTATTTTATTTTTTTTATGTTATTTTAAGTTATTTCCCTATCCACATTTATTTCCAGAGCCATGCTCTTCCCGACATTTTGCTGCCATTTTTAGCCCTCCAGCCCTTTCCCTTAGTTTTTTAGAGACATTTTTGTAGTCAAAAGTCAGGGTCCCCATTGACTTCAATGGGGTTCGGGTTCGGGTCAAAGTCCGGGTTCGGGTTCGGTCCCTAACCCGAACTTTTTTTTCAAAGTCCGGGTTCAGGTCCGAACCCGAACATCCAGGTGTCCGCTCAACTCTACTTACAAGGCAACTTCAAGTTGCCTCCAGGACAGTACAAGGCAACTTCAAGTCGCCTCCAGGACAGGAGGCTTTCCAGTGGCCAATCAAACAACAATCAGCTCTCTGGGAGGGAGGGGTTTGCCTGAGAAATGTATGTTATCTTCCTGTATTTTTGCTTCAGTTAAGACAGTGATCCGACTTTTGAGGTGAATTCCATTGAAATCAATGGGTACAAGTTGCCTACAAGTTGCCTAGAAGTCAGATTGAAGTAGTACAGGAACCTTTTCTGAAGTCGGAGCGACTTCAGTAGTGTACATAAAGACGACTCTTATTCACTTACATTCATTTTCTCGACCACGCGACTTGGGGCAACTTGGGGTGACTTGAAGTCCCAGGTCGCCCCAGTGTGAACCAGCTCTTAGCACAATATTTAACATTTCTCCATACTTACTGATAACAAGTTCCATAGGGGCCGCAACTGAGACTGATTCATCAGACATGACAGTAACTAAAATATGCTTTCTGGTTTTGACCTTTGGCTTGTGACCTACAATCTGAAACTGCTGCTTGTCTGGACCAATGTTTATAACCTGATTCTGACCTTTAGTGGCTTTATTCCTGAGCTGCCAGTCCCAATGCTGGCTAGTTCCTGGATTGCTAGTGTAGCCTCCCTGGTGGTATGAATAGGTCAGATTTTTTAATTTCAAAGCGGGACAATTGTTTTGCATAAAAATTTGGCGTTTTAAATTGTAGGCCTGTAATTCTTAGTAATAACACACTAAAATATGTCCAAACAAGAGTCTAGTAGACATCCCGGGTATGATAAAGTTTGAAACACAAAATCATAAATTATAATATAATAAATAAACAATTATGAAAAAATAATATAATAATAATAAAATGAATTTCCACACAAATCACTATCACTCAATTCTGCAAGTGTTCTAATTTACTATCGCTTTTTCCTAGCTGTCTAAAACCACTTTTGACATTAAGGGACACTTTTTGGTTGCCATGGGAAATCTCAAGTATCCAGGCAGAAAGAACAGTATATATATATACTATTAAAGTGCAGGCAGGGCACTAGACAAAGCATTAGGGCCAAAGGGGAGGTCAAATGATTTGATACAGTAATATTCTACTTTTTGAATTTGCTGTCGGGCTCCGCCCCCATGTGTTACAACGCTCGCAGGGACCGAAGCTTAGCACACAGAGCATCAGGCGGAGGATCCGGCGGAGGACACAGTGGGGGCGACAACGCAGGATCCTGGTGACAATGTAAGTAACTTGTACCAGGATTCTGCAATGCAATCCCGAGTGTGGCTCGTGGTTACCCCTAATGGTACTGAAATGTAACCGCGAGCCACACTTATATAACGCCAGGAGGGTGACCAACAATGAGGTGCTACAAATTAATTCTCTCCACAGCCAACTTCCACCAATGGGTCAAACCTTCCATTCCGAAGAAAAGCACAAACCTTCATGGCTTATTCTCAAATCAGCTTCTAAGGAAATCTCACATAGGTCTAACTCTTATGCCGCGTACACACGACCATTTTTCATGTCATGGAAAAAAATATGTTTTTCTCGACGTGATTCCTCTCAAACCTGCCTTGCATACACAGGATCGTGAAAGAAAATGCTCAAGCAAAGCGCGGTGACGTACAACACATATGACAACACGTACGACGGCACTATAAAGGGGAAGTTCCATTCGAATGGCGCCACCCTTTGGGCTGCTTTTGCTGATTTCGTGTTACCGGTGTTAGTAAAAGTTTGGTGAGAGACGATTCGCGCTTTTCAGTCTTCATGCTTTTCAGTCTGTTACAGCGTAAGGAATGTGTTATCTCCATTACGAACGCTAGTTTTACCAGAACGCGCACTCCCGTCTCATAACTTGCTTCTGAGCATGCGCATTTTTCCCCCTCGTTAAAGCCTACACATGATCGTTTTTCACAACGTGAAGTAGAACAACGTGAAAAACGACGAGAAAAAATAGAGCAGGTTCTAAATTTTTAACGCCCATTTTTCTCGTCGAGAAAAATGCTCTGGAGCCTACACATGGCCGTTTTTCACGGTCAATTAAAAAAATTGCATTTTTCTTGTCATGAAAAATGGTCATCTGTATGCGGCATTAGATATGGTTCAGATATGGTTAGATATGGTTCAGTACATTGATTGATATACATACATGTACACTTGATTAACAGTTTTATGTTTGGCCTTTTCAGTTGCACTGTCAGTAGGTAAACTGTACTTTCTTTTTGGCAATCTTCCATACATTCTATGTCATGCGTATGTGGAATTGGACGTTTTGTTAAATCTTTGTTCTCTTGTTTTCTAAGGCCCCTTTCACACTGGGGCAGAACGTGCGGTGGTGGTATAGCGCCGCTAAAAACATCGGCGCTATACCGTCGGAATTCGGCTGCAAGCAGTGCGGTATTAACCCCCGCATGTGCCTGAAAAAGGGTCAATACTGCCGGCAATGCGCCTCTTCAGAGGCGCATTGCCGGCGGTATTACCGCGGTGTCCCATTGGTTTCAATGGGAAGGAGCGATGAAGGAGCGTTCTACACACCGCTCCTCTCACCGCTCCAAAGGTGCTGCTTGCAGGAGATTTTTTTCTCTCCTGCCAACGCATCGCCTCAGTGTGAAAGCCCTCAGGCTTTCACATTGAGAATGCTGGGGCAGGTGTTTTTCAGGCGCTATTTTTAGTGCTAAACCGCCTAAAAAACTTGTCAGTGTGAAAGGGGCCTTAATGTCTTTAAATAACAATAAAAATTCAGTGAAGCAGAAAAGAACACAAGCCTTACCTTCAGTTTTGCACAGATGTACAGGCCCCTCTCCTGTATTAAAACTGCGTATTCTGATTTCACTGCACACTGCAAGCTTCTCACAGTGTATGTCAGACTCTGCAGAAAGTCAGATAGAGCCCCTGCCTCATTTCTGTGCTGGAGGATATCTAGCGGAAAGATATAAGAGATGTATTCTAAAAACTTTTGTACAAGATATGTTTTTTAGAACCTACCTATTAAGTTTAAAATCTTAAGATGGTTAAAAAATGAATGGAACGATTATATAAATAAGACACATTGGGTGTTATTTACGACAGGCAAATCCACTTTGCACTACAAGTGCACTTGGAAGTACAGTTGCTGTAGACCTGAGGGGAAGATCTGAAATGAGGGGAAGATCTGAAATGAGGGGAAGCTCTGCTGATTTTATCATCCAATCATATGCAAGCTAAAATGCTGTTTTTTATTTTCCTTGCATGTCCCCCTCGGATCTACAGCAACTGCAACTTGAAAGTGCACTTTTAGTGCATTTTCAAGTGTACTTGCAGTGCACTTGTAGTGCAAAGTGAAATTGCCTTTCGTAAATAACCCACATTGGTTCATTTTTTTAAAGCAGTAAACAAATCAAAGACTGTATGCAAATTTTAAAAATCCAGCACAATCACATATAAGTATGACTGTTGTCCCAATTCTGAACAGCACCAGACATTTTTCTGGGCAGATATACTTTAAAGCACATGAATAGTAGATCATATTTTTTAAGGAAATATCTTGGACTCATTCTGTTTAGAATGGCAATGTGCCATGCAGGATGCATTTGCAACAGCACACACTGTTATGTTGGTCTGGGCTGGAAACCAAAATAACCGAGGTGTATGGTCAGTGGCTGGAAGACAATTTTAAGCTTTGACTGCATGTGAGTGGTATTTGCCATATTATGAACATTGGCAGGGGGCTCATACTCATACGAGATGTATGCACTTATGAAACAGACACATGCATCTTCAGTGCAATCAGGGGACTAAACAGAAATAGCATCAAACTAAGCAGTTTGTGTACTTCCCTGATTACATTAAAATTCTAATCAAAGAATACTTTAGGATTGGTAAGATAAGAAAGGTAAGAAAGATAAACTGCATATTGATATGGGAACTGCAAGGACTACATACACGGCAGTGTATAGGATGTCCTACAGTGCTGACCTTCACTGTAAACATTATGTCACATATACAATGTTGTTAAAGTCCCTATTGTTGTAGAAATACTGTATATTTTATAATGGGCACCTCAAAATTAGAGACATTCATTGCATAAAAAGGGACCTAAGGAGCAACTAAAGCCATCCATTCCTGACAGAAAAGGACTCCAATTTAGACTTAGATGACCAGTTCTAGACATTTGGCCAATGACACAGAGGACTAAATCTATACGATCTGGATTTGCAGTGCCAGAATTCTGATTGTATACAGATAAAAGAAATGGTCATAGGAGGACCACCTAACATGGGTAGCTGAGGTCTTCATGCAATAGAATTCTCCACTGGAATGCACACGTAAAGTGTAAAGCTGTCCATACAGTCTTTTTATTTATTTTTTGTTTTTGTTTAGCCCGTTGACGCACATCTCCATCCACACAAACAAGGTGAATAGAGGGATCCCCTAAGAGCCGGTTCACACTGGGGCGACTCGTTAGGCGACACAGCCGCCTGACAAGTCGCGTCCCATTCTAGTGAATAGAACCGTTCTAATAGGAGCGATGCAAGTCGCCCCCGACTTAGAAAAAGGTTCTTGTACTACTTCAGGGGCGACTCGGGTCGATTTGCATTGACTTCTATACAGAAGTCATTTTGCAAATCGCCTTAGAAGTCGTCTTCAGGTCGCCTGGCCGAGTCGCCCCCGAAGTCGTGCCGCCCCTGTGTGAACCGGCTCTAAAGCTGTGGGGTTGATTACAAAAACTGGAGAGTGCAAAATCTGGTGCAGCTTTGCATGGTAGTCAATCAGCTTCTAACTTCAGCTTGGTGAATTAAACTTTGACAAAAAAAAAAAAACTGGAAGCTGATTGGTTACTATGCAGAGTAACCAATTAGTAAGTTTTAGTAAATCAACCGCTGTATTCTAACAGCAACATCTACTGTGAGGTAAATGTTCCAACATGTCTTTTCAACGGTAGTCTATTAAACAGCTGACTTCTTTCAAGCATTGGGAGTCCACACACTGATCGCAATTTGGCCAGTCGCAACCCGACCAGCCGAATTTCAGTCAGTGCATGCCCTGCCTAACGCTTACTCCACTGAGGCCTCGTACACACGACGGAGAAACTCGATGGGCGAAACACATCGTTTTCCTCGTCGAGTTCCTTGTGAAGCCGTCGAGAAACTCGACAAGCCAAGTTTCTCCATTCCCCTCAAGGAAATAGAGAACATGCTCTCTTTTTGGCTCGTCGAGTTTCTCGACAGTTTCCTCGACGAAAATGTACACATGACCGGTTTCCTCGGCAAAAAAATATCTCCCAGCAAGTTTCTTGCTGGTTTTTGCAGAGAAACTCGGCCGTGTGTATGAGGCCTGTGTGTATGGCCAGCTTAGAATACTCGACTTGACAACGCCTTAATCTGCTTTTCTCTCCAGAAGCACGGAGCCATCTTTGGTCAAGCATTCAGGGTCGGCATCTGCCTTGTAGACTACTTTTCAATGATAAAATACACAGCTTTTTTTTTAAGAGACGATACCATTGCTGTATACTTTGACAAGTAAGGAATGTCTTCCTGCACAATTTTAATGCTGCTAGAAGGTCCAGTTTAAGACATAGTTTGACTGTAGGAGCTCCTTTCTCCTCATACGTGGCCTAATATTGGTCGGGCCAAATAAAACTTAAAGGGAGTGATAATGTGAGGTTGTGGGGTGGAGTGGTGTCTGTGATTGTGTAACCTGAGGAGCAGAATGTTTTGTACCGCATGCAGACAAAGGTTCTGTTAAATATATAATACATCTAATACAAACTGCAGATGTGCAATTCTCAGTATTATATTTAGACCTCAGAAACATAAGTGCCGTGATGTCATGATGTCTCCATTTTTATCAAATGACTAAATAAACAATGCCTTCTAACATATATACTCTGCTGTAGAATTGTTGCATCTCACATGGCGCTACACGGGAGTGCTGAGCAATACATAAATAGAGAATGTATCCTGGTGGAGAAAAGTCTATGAAAACAAACATGTCCCTAGAAAGCTTTGAACTTGCTGCAGATGTTCACTCATTGTAATGGTACAGTACTTGGCTCAAGGTCTCTGCCATTTATGCTTCATCATGAAAATCCTGTGGGTGTAAGTCAAGAACAAAACCGCACAAGGAGCTCGCTGACTTTTGATATATAACAAATGTATATATATATATATATATATATATATATATATATATATACACACAGTCATGCCAGGTGAAGGGACCACCCTCATAAAACGATGCGTAAAAAGACAAAATGGCCCGCACATAACAAGCAACGCTATAGGATTTTGTTCACAAAAGTTGAGTTGAGCTGCATTGATTTGCACAGAAACAGTTTCCTATGTGCCCCGTGCAAACTACAATGCAGCCTTGAGGTGCGTTGTAGTGTGTTGTGTAAAACTGCAGACATGCTGCATTTCATCGCAACACACCAGAGCTCGTCTGAAGTCATAACTTGAGGTCTCACTAAAGATCCATATAGAGCGCAAGGATATGCAATTAGCGGACCTCTAGCTGTTGCAGAACTACAAGTCCCATGACGCATAGCAAGACTCTGAGGCCTCGTACACACGACCGAGTTTCTCTGCAAAAACCAGCAAGAAGCTTGCTGGGTTTTTTTTTTTGCCGAGGAAACCGGTCGTGTGTACACTTTTCGACGAGGAAACCGTCAAGGATCTCGTCGGGCCAAAAAGAAAGCACGTCTTTTTTTCCTCGACGGGAATGGGAAAATTTGGCTCGCCGAGATCCTCGGCGGCTTCACAAGGAACTCGACGAGCAAAACTATGTGTTTCGCCCGTCGAGTTCCTCGGACGTGTGTACGAGGCTTGACAGCCACAAGCATGACACCCAGAGGTGGAGGCATGATGGGACTTGTAGTTTTGCAACAGCTTGAGGTCTGCTAATTGCATATCCTTGATATAGGGGAATCGGGACCTCCTTCCTTCTGCTGCTGATCCCTCTGGTGATGCAACCTAGAATCCTATTCACTTTCCCCACTGCCTGGTCACAGTGTTTGCTCATTGTGCAATCATCTGAAATAAGCACCCCCCCAAATATTTTTCCTCTGTAGTGATGGCTAACACCGTACCCCCAATGTTGTACTCTCTCAAGGGATTCTTTTTCCCTAGGTGCATTATTTTACATTGCAGTTTTCACTGCTTTGGCCACTCTTCCAGCAATGCCAAATCATGTTCCGTGTTACCGACAGGATATCAACCCTATTACACACCTTTGTGTCATCAGCAAAAAGACAGTGGAACCTCAGATTGTGAGTAACGCTGTTTAAAATTGTTTCACAATACAAGCAATTTTTTTAAAGTTCTGATTAGATTCGCAAGCGTTGTCTCGCAAGACTAGCAGGATTCAAGCCGCTGGTGTGTGCATTTCAGTATTTGGCCATAGGTGCGGGGGTGCTGGTGGCTCCCAGTGCTTCATGGAGAACTCGGAGACACTCGGAAACACTTTGTTCCCGAGTGTCTCCAAGCATCACCAGCTCGCCCGCACCTATAGCCACATGCAGTACTGCATACACCGCCACCCCTGCACCTCTGGCCACATACAGAACTGCATAGACCAGCAGTGGCTGTGAAACAAATTATTTCCCCGTTGTTGTAAAGCGCTGAGCAAACTGTTGGCGCTATATAAATCCTGTATAATAATAATAATCTGAGTGTGCATTATTTCCTATGGGGAAACTCGCTTTGATATACGAGTGCTTTGGATTACAAGCATGCTTCTGGAATTAATTATGCTCGTAATCCAAGGTATATTACTTTACGTTGCCCAACAAACCTTTAGTTGCCCAACAAAACTTTAGTTATGTCACTTACAAAGTAGAGAGCCCTGTGGTACACCACTAGTGACTGGTCTCTGTTCCCGAAAGAATCCCGTTTACAACCACACTCTGGTATCTATCTTTTAGCCAACTGCATAGCCACTGAACCACCCAAGGGTTAAATGCTGGGCTGCTCTGTGTAAAAGCATTGCACCAAGCAGGTAAGTATGACATGTTTGTTATTTAAAAATAATAGGATATACAATCACTTTAAAGGTGAAAAGGAATCGATAAGATATTTAACACATGCAGATTTTAAGAGGGATTTACAGTCCCATGTTCCATTCTTTGGCCCCATGTTTTACAAAGCCAGCTGTTTTCTCTGGATCTCAAAACAGGCCTTTTCAAAGAGAATATATTGTTTATTTGACAATCTGCATATCCTGAAATCTGCTTATATGACTCCCCCATTTATACCAGCCAAATATGTTCATCTCTGGCATGTCATACTTGTCTGAAAAACAGCAAGAGAGAGCTGGATGACACAGAGAACTCACATATTGTTAAAGAAAACACCACATATCCAGTTACAGTGCCACATACACAATTTTACAAATTTGAGATTCTTGATTAAAATCAAGGATCAGTGAAGATAACTCGACTTTAAATGTGTAGTAATTTGTTCCCAACTGACTGAGGCTGCACGATATGCACATTGCAGCTCACATCATAAATATAGGGGGGGGGGGGACTTTTTCTCATGTTTAGCCATGCTCATATAATACCAGAATCAAACAGTTGTAGATAGGGAACCATGCAAGGAATTCAAGTGATAAAAGCATTGGGGACATGTAAAAATATGGTATGTATCTAAATAAAATGCATGATCACATCACTTTGTTTTTCGATGCTGTAGTATGAATTCGTTTTTTGTAAGCCTTTTAAAAATAGGTGACCTATGAGGCTAGCACAGGCCACTAAGAATTCATTTTAATAAGATATATGGAACATTAAGTTCGGAAATAATGGCAAAGTTCATTGCGTCTCTTCCACAGATGGTGGTGATGTGACAGAGGGAGGAGGAAAGGAATGGATTCCAGGGAGAAGTGGGACTCTTCTCCTGCCCCAGGCACACACAAGTTAGTTTAGGTGAAATGGAATGAAGGAATGTGCAGAATAACTTCTGTAACATGCGTGACAGGATTTGTACAACCACTGACTATTATACAGACTAGACTTTATCCACACAGATTGTAATATTTACTACAAACATGTCATAGATAATACAACATGCTAACACTAGTTATATGCATGCATTATAGATGCATGCATACAAAACATATAGGAGGGCAGAGCAATATTAAAGTACAATTAAAGGATCTTATACAACAGTCTATTTAAGTCCTCACTACGGTGGTAGTAAAGTCAGGGCCATCTTAATGCAAGGGCACTCCTGGGCATTGCCCAGGGGCCCCACAATTAACTTGCTTGCCAACTGTTTCGGATTTGCTGGGACAGTCACCCTTTTTACTAAACTGTCCCGATATGGTCGTGTCCCCGGGAAGCATCCCAGAATCTATACTGTGCCCTCCTGATCCCAGTATTGTGCCCTCCTGACCCCCCTGTACTGTGCCCCTCTGCATTCCCTCCTGTACTGTGCCCTTTGTGTTGACTAGTCTTTGATTTATGGACTGTTTTCCTTTTGTAAAAATGATTTTATTGAAAGTACTAATGAATATATGTTTAATTCTATCAACTACCGTATTTGCCAGCGTATAAGACGACTGGGCGTATAAGACGACCCCTTAATTTTCCAGGAAAAATGTTGGCTTTGGGATATACTCGCCATATAAGACTACCCCCTTCCTTCTAGTCTTTCTGGAAGCTGAGGGGTAGCCAGAACAACCGCTGACAGAAACAACCGCTGACAGAAACAGGCTTTTTTCAAATCTCACTGTGCCATTACATTACATGCCTCACTGTGCCATTACATTACATGCCCCACTGTGCCATTACATAACATGCCCCACTGTGCCATTACATTACATGCCCCCACTATGCCATCACTTGCCCCCACAGTGCCATCACTTGCCCCCACTGTGCCAACACTTTCCCCCCCACTGTGCCATCACTCACGTTTTGCAGCTTCTGGCTTCCAGGCCGATGACAGTCTCCGTCTGCTGCAAGCGTCCATGATTTGAAAGCTGCGCCTTCCCCTCAGACTGTCCTGTGATAGGCGGAACACAAATTTTCCCAGCAGCGCCTCTGTTCTGTGTTCCGCCTATCACGGACGTCCTCTCGTCCGAGGATGAGAAGGCATCCGTGATAGGAGGAACACAGAAAAGAGGTGCTGCTGGGAAAATTTGTGATCCGCCTATCACAGGACAGTCTGAGAAGAAGGCGCGGCTTTCAAATCATGGATGCCCGCAGCAGACGGAGACTGTCACCGGCGTATAAGACGACCCCCGACTTTGGATGCATTTTTTTGCATCCAAAAAGTCGTCTTATACGCCGGAAAATATGGTATTTATCTTTATTTCTTAAAAGTAGGTGTGTAAATTGGGGCAAGCTAATAGGGACCCCAGGGCTTTGCCCAAGGGCCAATGATGCTATTAAGATGGCCCAGAGTAAAGTCCCTATTTTAACTTGTACCTACAGGTGAACTTATAATTAGGCTTACAGTACCTGTAGGTACAATGAATATCTCCTAAACATGCACTGTTTAGGAGATATTCACATTGACAATAGCCGATGACATCACCCGCACATGAGCAGTGACGCTCTAAAATCAGAGCACATAGAATGCCGTTGAATGCAGAGCACCATGCCAAGGCCAGAGCTCTGGCAGCTATGTGCGGTAGTAATGTCACTGCGGCCCAGGCCATTCAGATGGAAGGAAGACCGGGTGAAGATAGAAGCGCCAGGGGAGCCACGACAGCACTGCATTGGAGGGCTCTATGTGCAGGTAAGTGTGTCATAATGTGCTAGTATGCTGTGCATACTAGCACATTGCGGCTTAGGCCGAGTACTCACGAGCAAACATGTCCGTTCGAAATGTCCGACGGGCTGTTTCCGGCGTACAAGGCTGTTTTTTCATTTGGCCCGCTGGCTTGTACACACCAGCGGACGATATTTCCCTGCGGACCTGAACGCGTGCACGTAATCCACGTTTGACGTCACTATAAAGGGAAAGGCCAAAGTCAATGGCGACGCCCTCTGTTCCGCTTTTGCTAGTTACGGCTTTGCTCGTGTTAGTGAAGGTTTGGTTAGAGCTGATTCGCGCTTCTCGGTCTCCAGGCTTTAGCAGGTAGTATTTTCTCGTTCAGTGCGTGTGCTTGTGGGTACGTAGTTGGCATTCGGGTACAGGCGTGCAGTTCGTTCTGCTTAGCAGATTCGTACTGTGCGTTCGTATCTGTGTGTCGTGCGTTCTTTGCAGGTACCGCTGGATTTGATTGTGCTTTCTGTTGGAGTGTGTTCTTGACTGACCAGCCGGCCGGTTTGAAGCCATGATGGAGCAGCAGCGTCAATTTTCGCGAGTTGGTGCTGTTTATGGGATGGCTGCTGGATATGTTCATTATTCCAGTACTTTGGCCAGAAACAGGGGGCGGAGGCGTTTCTGGACCAAGAATTGGTTGCGCCAGCGTGACCAGTTCTCACATATGCCTCTGCTTAGGGAAATCCAGGAGAATAATCCTAATGACTATAGGAATTTTCTCCGCATGACGGACCCCGTATTCAACAGTCTGCTGGATCTTCTGTCCCCCTATATCACGAGGCAGGACACTGTGATGCGCCAAGCCATCACGGCCGAGCAGAGGCTTATTGCCACGTTGCGGTACCTGGCGACTGGGAGGAGCCTGCAGGACCTCAAGTTCTCGACAGGCATCTCTCCGCAGGCGCTTGGGGTCATCATACCGGACACGTGTGCTGCCATCATTAAAGTTATGCACGAGGAGTATATGAAGGTAAGTTTCCTCATTTTAACCTCACAATGTGTCTTTAATAATGTGGCAAACTAACTTTTTATTTTATTTCCCAGATATGCTGTGTGTTTAACTAACGTTCCCTTTTCTCACTATGCATGTTGATATCAGCTTTTACATGTTCTTTTTATTTTGGCCTACCTGCATATTTTGATCTTACCCAATATTAACCTGTCCAGCATGCTATCTTCGGGCCAACCCCCACCATGCCACTTTATTTTAATTTTTTTGGTTTTCTAAAAACAGTTTAAACACCCCCCACCCCCCCTTCAAAGTGTTTTTGTCCCCATCAGAGGGCTGTGGAGTCTGTTATTAATTAAGTGGCCCTATATATTTGTGCCCCGAAATTCTCCCTTCAAAATTTGCAAATGCTATTTAAAAATTGTAAAGTTGCACAAGGATGCTTGTAGGATTATGTTTGCAATGTTTATGTGCCAAAGTACTAAATCTCTTTTTTTGTTTGTCCCCACAGCTACCCTCCACACCACAGGAATGGCAGTCTGTGGCTTCCCAATTTGCCGAGCGGTGGGATTTTCCTAACTGCGGTGGAGCAATAGATGGGAAACACGTCCGCATTGTGCCCCCACCCCACTCGGGGTCCTACTATTATAATTACAAGGGTTATCATAGTATAGTGTTGATGGCGGTGGTGTCGGCACAGTATGAGTTTCTCTATGTGGACGTGGGGAAGAACGGCCGGATGTCAGATGGGGGAGTGTTCGCACGGACTGATTTCTATGATCGTCTCCAAACTGGTGGTCTGGCATTGCCACCAGATGAAGATAATGTGGAAGGACTTCCGTTTGTGTTCCTAGCGGACGAGGCTTTTGGCCTTGGACCTCACCTAATGCGGCCTTTTCCCCAGAGGACCCTCACCTCAGAGAGGAGTGTGTTTAATTTTCGGTTGTCCAGGGCTCGGAGGGTAGTCGAGAATGCCTTTGGGATCCTCAGCAACCGGTTCCGCCTGTTCCTGACATCGATACATTTGGCGGAATATAAATTGAACACCGTTATATTTGCCTGCTGCATTTTGCACAATTTTCTACGCAGGCACTCCCAGACGTACCTAGCCCCCATGGGCTCTGAGGCAGGACTACCCTCAGAGAACATTCCTGGCCTGGACACTGGTCGCGCTGGCTTGGCCCCCCAATCTGCTCGTGAGGTACGCGACAAATATGTTGAGTACTTCATGGGTCGGGGGGCCATTGCTATGCCAGATCATATTTCTTTCTAATTCGGCCCCCAAAAGAAAGGAATATTCTCACAACTAATAAATAATTAGACCATTGGACTTTATACAGTTGTTTGTCATTACTGCTTTTTCTCTATTTTTCTGTCTTCCAGGTTATCTCCAAAAATAGTGCACTTCTAGTGCCAGATTTACTTACTCAGATGTATTAACTAACCACATTTGCACATTATTCACTCATCTACAAACTGGGTATTCAGTCTATAAATAAGAAGCCACTCTTTTTTCTGCTTTTGATGTCTCATTTTTTTTTTTTATTTTAGTCATTTTTTAACAAGAAATGTGTATTTTTAGGCAGAACACATTTCCTGCAAATTCTTGAGACAAAATATTGGCTTTTAATTATTTATTTTTTGGTCTTTATTGACAGTGATTATCAATAATAATGATCGAAACACAATGTAACAATAATTTCACTGAAACTATACGCAAGAATTTTTGGGCTTGTCATTTGTTTGTGTCTAATTTTTTAAACAAGATTTTAACACAACACAAAAATTTTTTTGTTTTTTTCTAAAATTAGTTAACTTCTTTCTTTAGGTGAGATTTATTGTTCGTTTTGTGATCTGAAACTGGAAACATTTACAAACCAAAAAAGATCAACACCAAACAAAAATTTAAAAAAAGAACAGCAGTCAGTCATATGGATGGTGTGCTTTCACACTGGAACACGCCAAAATTTCTAAATGCACACATTCAGTGAAAACTCGCCAAATGTCATTGGTTAAACAGACAAATGGCCACATGTGCTATCTGACATCATGGGTGATCAATGTCTGTGTTTTGTGGGAGCAAACCCTTCCTCTCAACTACTTGAGGATCGAGGAGGGGTTTGTACCCACAAAGCACAGACAATAGATAGTCTGTGATGGCAGATAGCACATATTGGCACACTGTGTGTGCATTTAGAAATTTTGGCGTATTATAAAGTACAAAAATTAAAAAGGGTTTTGTGGGCGGGGGATGGGCGGGGGATGGGCTTCTGTGGTTCAGTCTTTGACACGGCCCATCATGTCCATGATATTTTTGTAATTTTGGTTGATGACTAGCATCCTTTGTCGCATGTTCTCCATTTCCGTGCTACACTCTGAAATGACATTTCGCACATTCTGCTCCATGACTAGCATCCTTTCCTGCATAATGTCCATTTCCGTGCTGCACTCCATTAGTTGCTGTATAATGATAGAAGCACTTGCACGTGAAAAATGTGCTACTCCATCTTGATCCCCTAAAAAGAAACAAATTGGCATTCAAAATATGTAAATAATTTCCAGCCTATCTGCATATGTTTGGCCCTATTAATATAGGGGTGACACTGACCTGATGGCCTGATAATTTCCACATCCCCAATTTCTTCATCTTCTATCACTCCTCCTTCTTCCACCACCTCCCCATCATCTTCTATCACTCCTCCTTCTTCCACCACCTCCCCATCATCTTCGACTCCTCCTTCATCCATCAATCCACCTTCTTGCAATTCGCCAAATTGTTCTTCCGCCACTTGCCCTTCATCTGATATAAATTCTAAGTCCAAAATAACTTCTTCCTCCTCTCTTCCTTCCTCCTTTCTTCCTTCCTCTTCTCCTTCCACATCCTCTTCTCCTTCCACATCCTCTTCTCCTTCCACATCCTCTTCTCCTTCCACATCCTCTTCTCCTTCCACATCCTCTTCTCCTTCCACATCCTCCTCTCTTCCTTCCCCAGCCTCCTCCTGCTCAACATGTGGAGGTGTTTGATTTTCCGGGTGTCTGGCCCTCTCTGCCTCCTCCAATTGCTGGCGTCTTCTTTCCCCTATAAGAAATAATAAAAAACAAAAGGTATACTCATCAGCACACTGATATTGGATATCATAAATCGCACACATTGCATAGACGATACATTTATGATGATTTTTGGTTGTTTTTTCTTTCAGCAATCCTCCATTTTTGGCGTAGTTCTAGGCCAAGCTCTGATGCTGCCCCTTTTTTGCAAAGAAGTGACACAAATGGATGTCCCCCCAAAACATTAATTCTCGTCGACCCTCCAAATAAATATACTTTGATTATTGAGACACAGGTGCTTTGCATTTCAAGATGTTAAAACATCAGCTTTATTTGCATTTTGGAGAATGAATCTTGTTTGCCTGTCACATTCACTCAATTTAATTTCTGTGATTTTGCTAGTCAACAATGTTGGAAAACCAAGTTTGGGGCCAGTCAGCCATGTCCAGGTGTGTTGTTCCTGGAGTAACGTCACATTTTTGCGAAACAATGTCATATTACGCGTGTTTACTATTTCACCAAATTTGTTTAAGGTTGTTATTTGACATAAACACAATACAGTATCTACACATGTTCAAAAGTAAAAGCAGGCCAAGGAGGCAGATGTGAAAAAATACATGTCAACACATTATTGCAGACATTCCCCCCCCCCTTAAATAATATGGACTTACTTTTACGCAGAATTTTGAGGATCTTCTTCATGTGATGTGGCTCCCTCAATTTTAAATCGGACCAACGCTTCCGTAGTTGCTCCTTTGACCTGGTGACACCAAACATTCTCCTCATTCTCCTTGCCACCTTGTCCATTATGTGTGACTTCCTACGGTTCGGTGTTTTGTAGGGCCCACATTCACCATCATAATCCTTCCTCCTCATGATGTAAACCAACTCCACCATTTCTTCGAACGCCATATTAGTGGCTTTATATCTTTTAGGCCTGGATCGGGACGGTCCAGCCTCTGTCCCTTCACTTGCGCCATGAGAGCTCCGTGCCCGCTCGTGTGACATCGCCATCTTTCCTTCCCACAGAGATTAGGGGCGTGGAAACGAGGAAATGTCCCGTCAGGGGCGGAGATGAGGGCGGGGATTATTGCATATGCGGAGTGTCGCGAATGCCAACAACGTATTGACGTAGGTTACGCGGAGAATATTCGCGCGATTCCAGAACCTACACAGTTAACGCCATATTTACTTTTTCAATTGATTAGGGGCATGGCAAAGGTGACGAGGGCGGCGTTTCATACATACGCGGAGTGTATAAAAGGCGCTTGACGTGATTACGTAGGTTACGTGTTAATTCAGCGAGCGGAAGAAACGAGGATTGTGAGAGAGGCAGGTAAGAAATTTAAACATGGGATCAGCAGCGGGCTCTAAAATGTAGAGCAATGGGATGGGGGTTTGGTCTGTTGGTTGCACAGTTTTATTAAGCTATTATGTCTCTTGGATACCAGAATGTGATTTTCGTACCCAAATGCTTTTGTAGACATCACAAAATAGAGAGATCAAAAATGCTGTGACTCATTAGTAATTATGTAGGGTGTATTCAGATCAGGCCAAGTATTGTTCTGTGTTGGTTGGACAGAGGTCATTAGGAAGTTTCTTTCATGTAATCAATGCTGAGGGGCAGGATATCTACACATGCAATAGTGCCTTGATGAATGCTGTCATTTGTAATAATTGTGTATGGTTGTAGATTTATATTATTTCCTGCAATGTAACCAAAGGGGCGGCATGTTAAAAAAAAATGTTAGCTAAAACCAACCAATGGGGCAGAGCTGGCCAGCATTTTCTAAACAAGAGACACTGTGTTTGTATTTCTATATAGGTACTACTTTTTTAACAACATATTCTATCAATGTAAATGCTGAGGCTTTTTTTAATTGTGTTTTTGGTTTCTTTTCATTTTTTCAATCTAGAATAAAAAAAAAAAAAAATTTATTTCACAATGGATCTCCTGCAGAGCCAAGACATTATCCAGCATTTGCTGGATAAATTTCGGGAAATGCCCATCCTGTGGGATTCAAAGCAGGACCATTACCACAATAAGGACGTACGAGCGGCAGCACTTGAACAGCTAGCAGCATACATGAGGACATGGGTGCCAGAATGCAGTGCCAACATGGTGAAGGATAAACTTGCCAACCTCAGGGGCACATATAGGAGAGCGTACAAAGCTCACCAAAAACAGCTAAGATCTGGAGCAGCAGCAAGACCACCAAAGGAACCCAAGCTGTGGTATTACAACCAGATGTCATTTTTGCGGGATCAACTGGAAGGCAGGCCATCAATGTCGAGTCTGAATCCCAACCTTTCCTCCACGCTACCTCCCAGCGGGACTTCCCAAGATCACCACAGCCCTGCAGAGTCAGATGAAGAGGGCCTGGCTGACAGAGAGGCAGATCTGCGCCTCTACGATGATGAGGTATAGTAGTTTCATAACTATTTATGTAATAATATTAATTATTGTTTGATTCTTGACTTGATATTGGTTAATAAAATACAAGCTGGGAAGTAAAAATCTAAAATCGTGGGCAAACAAATAGGTGTCAGGGATGACAACTGCAGGGGTCAGAGGGTGAGTCTGTTTTCAAGTTTAAATTCAAGGCAAAAAATAAGATTCAAGCATGAAAATGTGAGTGAGTATATTCCTAAATATATTACAACATGTCCCTTTTTTTTACACAGGAAGAAGAGACCAGCCAGGAGGTGGCAGATCCTCTCCTCACTGACAGCCAGGCCGAAGGGGTCAGTGGCAGCCAGGAGGAGGCCGGGCCCAGTGGCGTTCAGCAGCTCCCCAGGACAAGCACCACCAGCCAGGCTCCTCCCCTTTATATTAGGCCACCAGGCCGTAAGAAGAAATTGGGGGCAGTGGAGGAAGCCAGCCTCCAAATGATTAGGGAGGCGAGTGCCATCATGAGGGCCCCCCTCAACCCCACTGAGGCCTACAGTGCCTCCGTGGCACATGACCTGAATCAAGGCACGGAGGAGCAGAGGCAACTGGCAAAGGGCGTGATCAACCAGGCCCTTTGGTGGATGCAGAGGGAGCTGCTGACCCCAGACACTGGGCTATGTGACCCGGCCCGGCTTGCTGAACACCATTCTCCTGCTGCCACATCATCCCCACCTGCAAGGGCCCAGGGAAGACCCGCTGGAAGGCAGCCTGGAAGGAAGGTTGCAAGGAAGAGGAGACGTTGATGCCCTGCCTTCCATTTGATCCCCCACAAATGGCATCTTGTTTGGACTACCACAGCTTGGGTTCCTTTGGTTATGTGCTGCTGCTTCAGATTTTATTTAGTGTGCTTCCTGAGGTTGGCTAGTTTATCCTTCACCATGTTTCAAATGCAAGTTTGCATGTATGTTGCTAGCTGTTCAAGTGCTGCCATTCTGTTTTTGATCCTTTTTATAATTTGCTCAAATAAAAGCCTTTTTGTTGATTTGAAAAACGTGCCTATTGTTTGTAATACTGTGGGTATTATTTTAGGCATCAAACATTACAAACAAATAAAATGATTAATCTAAAATATTCACTAACTCATGTGGGGGGGGGGGGGGGGGTCATTTGGTGTGCCAACATGGTAGACAATTTAAACAACCTTCAACAAAATCATGTTAAATATACAAACAAAAGCTAAATCAAAAATATTTCCTATTAAAATATTCTAAATGGTGACATAACTATAAACACCTAAAGAAAGTGGGAAAGATAACCATTAAACATTAAAAGCAAAAAATTTGAAATGTGGAGGACCACTAAAAATATGATACGTCGGGCCAATAAAAGTTTGCAAAAATCTTACTACATCACAGCTAACAAATGTCACTTTTCAGTATGGAACAACTCAGTTGAAATAACATGAGCTAAATAACTGATTAGTTATAGCAAGAGAAGAATGAATAAAACGACGGCATCAAGCATTGGTTATTGTGTGTTTTGCTTCAGTGTTCTATTGCTAGAATTAATCTTTCTATTGACGAATGTGCCATATCCCAAAGAAACGTGAGTTTTACCTGAACGAGCGCTCCCGTGGCCTCATTTAGTCTGAGCATGCGCGGGGTTTTTGTACGTTGGTTTTGTGTACTCACCACCAAACATGTACGTTCGGACAGGATTTGAGCGGACGGTTTTAAAACAAGTTTGGAAATAAATGTCTGCTGGAAAACGGCCCGGCGGGCAAATGTACGGTGAAATTCTGTACGCTCGTAACTACACACGACCAAACATGTATGCTGAAACTGGTCCGCGGGCCAGTTTCAGCAAACATGTTTGGTCGTGAGTATGGGGCCTTAGACTGACAGGGGATCCCAAAAATAAAAATTCTGCAGTTTAGTGCCACTTTAAAGTGAATCTATGGTTGAAATGTCAAATCATATATTTATGACCACATTGTATTTCAATTACTTACTCCTATTACTCTAAACCATCTTGAAGTTTGTAAACTTACTTTGTAAAAAAACACCACACACATACTTCCTGGAATTCTGTGACACAAAATCACCACACACATACTTCCTGGAATTCTGTGACACAAAATCACCACACACATACCTCCTGGAATTCTGTGACACAAATTCACCATACTCACTGCTGTGTCACACATGTAAGAGCCTGCCTTCTGGACTACAGCGGTGCTAAAATGAGGAGTTAGCACAGGAATCACTGCTTGCAGGTAGCAAGGTAATATGGGAAATGTAGTCCTTTAAAAATTAGAAATAAACGGCAGAGGAGAGCATGTAAAGCATGCAGGGAATCCAGAAAATTGTGGAAAGAGATTACCTGTAGGCAGGCAGCACTCGCAATATGAAAGGAGATTTTTCAAGTAACCTTATATTAGAATGTCAAATATAACTGTTTGTATTATTACAATGCTGATGTCATAAAATTAAAGTGAAAATGTTGTGACCATAGAAATAATTTAGTAAAAAAACAACCTTTATCCCACTTGAGTCAGCCAAATCTTCTTTCATTTCTGTCTCACATGCTCTCCCTCCCAGACACTGCAGCTCACGGTGGGAGGGTTTCAGCAGCAGAAGCAGTGCTGTCATTCTAAAAAGCAGTGGCCCGGAATAGGTGTGGCCAACTGCTGAATGACATGCTACTGGCTTGTGAATCAGTAGTGACAATGTAACATTTTTTCATCCCACTGTAGTGCAATCAGGCACAGCGTACATTAGAGTGGCTACTCTGCTCTGAATTCAGTAGCAGTGGTGCATCGTTGCCACACCATCATGGGAAGCTGGACTTCACTGGCAGGATCAACAATTCTTTGCTGGAAGACTAAGATGCACCTAAAATTAGGTGCTGTAGCATTTATTTTTGTATGTGAGGTTATATTTCTACTTTAAATAACCATTTGATGCTTGGTACTGATAATGCATATATATATACACACACACACACATTTAATGTGTAAACAGTCTCAGTTACTTGTCAATTACTTGGCAATCCAATCATGTGCAAAAGCAAACTCTTGTTCACAAATTTTATCTGCACATGGGTGTGAGGTGACTACGTATCTAGAAAGTACACCCCCAACCTTTTAATTTTACCTTAACTGGATTCCCTCGCAGCTCCTTGCTCCCGGCAGCTGGTACAAAGACTGACTCTACATCCAAGGCAGTGGTAACATTACTCCCCCTGTCCTGTGTAGTGCTTGGGGCTAGCAACTGGCTTCTAGGCCTAGGAACCATCACAGGGGAACAGGTCGCGTGCTCCTCCATGCCTGAAGTTGCCAGGTATTCTCACCAGCTGTAGAGGAGTAAGGAAGTTTGAGCTAGCAAAGATATGTGAGTACATGAGGGTTGGAGGGGCCCTTTTCAGGGACCAGGGCTGGATCTAAGGGGGTGCTATGATGGGCATTGCCCACCCATATTTCAGTGGTGCCCCCCCAGGGGACAATCGGTTGTGATGGGAGGGCTCTGTTGTAAAAAGGGTGTTCTGTTACGATGGGGAGACTGTGTTGTAATGGGAAGACACATTGCTGAGATGGAGGAGACACTTTGTTGAGATGGGGGAGTCTGTTATAATGGGGGAACTTCATTGTGATGGCAGAGACTCCAATGGGAAGGGGCAACTCAGATTTGAAGGAGGTGTCTATGATGTAATGGATGTGAAGGGAACAACTCTGAAGTGATGGGTGGAATCTGCTTTACACCCAATAAACACAGTCCAGAACTGGGGTATCTCGAGATTTTGCATATTTTTATAGGGTGCTGTGACTTAAAAAAAGGGTTGAGAAATGCTGTCCTAATGCATGCACATTTTGTTGCAGACCCATAGAGAACTAACATTCTTTGTTCACTCCCACACTGCCTCTGCACTACCCAGTAGTAATGCCAGGCATTATTTCCTGGTCATTACTCATGGTACAGAATCACCAAAAGTGTATAGGAAACCCTTTACAGACAGCCGATGTCAGTAATTGAAGCTGGAAATACAGAAAAAAAAGGGATAGATAGCTGAAGAGGATAAAACAACAGTGTGTTGACTGTATGCCCCTGCCTTTTTTTCCTGCACCCTTAGATCAGACAAGCTAGATCCAGCCTTGCCAGTGATACTGTCACCTTGTCCTGCATGTGCAAGGTGACAGTGTCTCTGAAAAGGGCCCCTGCAAAGATACAGAATCCCATAATGATTTATGAGTCAGTGACCCAGGACAAGAATGCAGATCAGGAAATCAGAAAACAAGATATATTTGTTCTGGGACTGTGAGGGTCAGCATGACATTTTCAGAAAGACAGCTCAGTAATGACAGCCCCCAACCCTCCCCCACCTTTCCCAGGTTTCTTTAAAGTTGAACTCATAGATCAAAACTCATCATGAATATCAATTTTGTTTTAAAGGGCTTTCCATCTTTATATACAAGGCATGCAGTTTACAGCCTGATATTGGTCGGCAGTGGTCATTTTAACAAATAAACAGTTAAGCTGCCTATCTGATGCAGCACACATCTGCCTGGCAGTAGACCAATTGGCAGGTCAGTATTGGCCAGTAACAAGGGGCTGCTTTAACCGGGCCCCTACTAATCAGGGGCTGCCTGACTTGGACCTTCATTAATCAGAAGCTGCCTGACACGGGCCTCCACTAATTAGGGGCTGCCTGACTTGGACCTTCATTAATCAGAAGCTGCCTGACACGGGCCTCCACTAATTAGGGACTGCCTGACTTGAACCCCCCCACTAATTAGGGGCTGCCTGATTTGAACCCCCCACTAATTAGGGGCTGCCTGACTTGAACCCCCACTAATTAGGGGCTGCCTGACTTGGGCCGCCACTAACCAGGAGTTGCCTTACCTGGACCCCACTAATCAAGGGCTGCCTTACCTGAGCATCCACTATACAGGAGGCTGCCTTACCTGAGTATCCACTATACAGGAGGCTGCCTTACCTGAGAATCCACTATACAGGAGGCTGCCTTACCTGAGTATCCACTATACAGGAGGCTGCCTTACCTGAGCATCCACTATACAGGAGGCTGCCTTACCTGGGCATCCACTATACAGGAGGCTGCCTTACCTGAGCATCCACTATACAGGAGGCTGCCTTACCTGGGCATCCACTATACAGGAGGCTGCCTTACCTGAGCATCCACTATACAGGAGGCTGCCTTACCTGAGCATCCACTATACAGGAGGCCGCCTTACTTGGGCATCCACTATACAGGAGGCTTCCTTACCTGGACATCCACTATACAGGAGGCTGCCTTACCTGGGCATCCACTATACAGGAGGCTGCCTTACCTGGGCATCCACTATACAGGAGGCTGCCTTACCTGAGCATCCACTATACAGTAGGCTGCCTTACCTGGGCATCCACTATACGGGAGTCTGCCTTACCTGGGCATCCACTATACAGGAGGCTGCCTTACCTGGGCATCCACTATACAGGAGGCTGCCTTACCTGGGCATCCACTATACAGGAGGCTGCCTTACCTGGGCATCCACTATACAGGAGGCTGCCTTACCCGGGTCCCTACTATCAAGTGTTTTCAGCAAGAGAGCAGCAACTACTGAGCTTCTAAAATGTTTAGCGCCACAGAGTCCAGAGAAATGCCTAGGCATTCCTGAGGCCTTTGTGGCTTCCGTCTGAATATGTCCTGTTCCTCATATAGGAATCACATTTATTTTTATAGCATCTGGATGCCTAAACTGAAATTATACATAGCCTTGACTTGTGAACTGTGGATTTAAAGGAGACCTTAGCTTAGAGAAATATAGACACTGCCAGTGCTAACTTCCTTCTGAAAATCCTATCTGTCTGGTAGTCATTCTGATCTTTCAGTCAAAATTAGCATTTAGCAAGTGAAGTTGGAAGTCTTGATATGCTTGCTTGTTCTGCATGAGTGACTCAAAGTATCAAAGCCATTCAGTCACCATGACAGCCAGGAACTTAACATTTTAAGAAGGAGATGGCAGCTTTCTTATTTCTTTCAGTATGGGTTTCCTTTACAAATAGACTTTCCCTACCATTGTTAGGGTTTGTTTATACTAGTGGTGCCCTCAGAAGGAGGCTTTTTGTTGTCTCCCCGTTGCCTGTTTTAACCCCTAAAAACCTGCACCACTGCAATGCATGCAGCTTTGACGCAGACCAATTCAGCTGCCAAGCACAACAGTGTGGATACATTTTTGCCACATTGTGATGCAGAGCATCGTGGCTGCAGCATATGTGAGCAGCTTGAGGGAGTGGTTGGGGCGTAGTAAAAACAAGGATCAGCCATGTGTTTTTACTTGACCCCAAACACAAGTGTAAACGAGGACATGTTTGTTACTCATCAGTCTTAGCAGCGTGCAAAGTGATGATTTATATCCCCCAGCACTACCTATAAACAGCAGAGGCTCCCCGCTGAACAGTATGTAGAAAATCCTGACAGGCTCCCTTCACTTTGATTGTATGAGGAAACCCTGCTCTGTGCAGGGCATGGGAAGTGAGAGCATTCATATCTACAGTGATGCTAAGAAGATAAGGCTATATCCCTAGAAAGGGGGCTATGTACATAAAATTGTTATAATGTCATTTTTTTCATGCAAGGTGTGCTTTAAGTAACATAGTCAAAATAAACAAAACAAACAAAAAAGGGGTTCTACAGACCCCTAAAGACAAAATAAACTCCAGACAAAACTTAAAGCAGAGTTCCACCCTAAAAATGAACTTTCTATTAACAGCTTGCCTTTAAATGTAAAAAAAAAGGCACATTTTGTAATCTGCCTAGTTCCTGGTCCTAGATGGTTCAACTTCCTGTCCTAAAACCCCATTGTCTCTGGGCATTACTGTGCCTAAAAATCGCCCAGCATGCACCTCTCCCTGAAATCCAGGAAGAAAAAGGAACTGGGCCTCACATGCCCACACATATGATGGATACGGCCACAGCTGGAGGATATAAGGCAAGTGTTTGCAATGATTTCTGGAACGATGTTTAAAGCGGATGTGCCATGGGAAAACAATATTAAAAGCCAGCAGCTACAAATACTGCAGCTGCTGACTTTCAATATTAGGACACTTACCTGTCCTGGAATCCAGCACCGATCGCAGCAGAGGACGAGCGATCGCTCGTCTCTCTGCTGCTCCCCCCGCCATCCACGCTGAGGGAACCAGGAAGTGAAGCGCTGCGGCTTCACTGCCCGGTTCCCTACGGCGCATGCGCGAGTCGCGCCGCGCCCGCCGATTGGCTCCCGCTGTGTGCTGGGAGCCGAGTGTTCCCAGCACACAACGGGGGGGGCGACGGGATGTGACGGAATGCCCGTCTTTTGCCCGTGAATGCCGGGCCGGAAGTGGGTGCAAATACCTGTCTTTAGACAGGTATCTGCACCCCCCTCCCCCCTGAAAGGTGTCAAATGTGACACCGGAGGGGGGAGGGTTCCGATCAGCGGGACTCCACTTTAGGGTGGAGAACCGCTTTAAGGTCTATTTAATGTGATTCATTTTAGCTTGCAAAAAATAAAATAAAAAAAAATAATGCCCGGAACCCTGCTTTAATCTGTTTTATAAAGAGTTGAAAGAGTGGAAATTCCTGCCAGGCTGTTATCGGTGTCTATGACCCCATTGGGGATTTCTGAAAACTCATGTCTTTGTAACAGCAGGACGAGAAATAAGGGGAATATCCCGCACTGGCACAGGAATACACCTAAAAGAACCTCAAAAAGTTCAAAACAATTCTGCACACTCTATTGCCACTGTGCAGATTTTCCATCACCTTCTTTACCTCTAAACCTCATTCCCAACATTGATAAAGACAGCGATACAAATAATGTAGAAGAAAATTTTAAGTGGAAGAATTGCCTAACAGCTATAGCTATTTATGAATACCCCCCACCCCCACTCCACACTTCTGCCAAACCTATATGAAAAAGATTTGTGTACCTACCTATTTTTATTCTGTTCCAGTCATGTGATCTTGATTTCCAGTTTCCCATTGGAAAGTGAGCAGCTGCTGCAGGGGAGAGGAGAGAGCACCGACAACGGCAGGGCCATGGGAGCCTATGAGTGACAGCCATTGTCGAGTGCTCCCTTACACAGGGGATCTAGAGCTGTAGGAGCCAATGAACAGAGTGGACTAAAATGAGTACACAGATCTCTTTTATACAGGGGAGGCAGGATGGGTATGAGTGATTTAAGAATAGGTATAGTTAGACTTTTTTCCACTTTAAATGATGGCAATGACCACATAGTATAATGCCACATCATATAAAAATTCCATATTAGATAATAAATGGCCTTCAGCTTTCACTCGTGCTTGCTTGGGATCCATAGATATACAGTACATTCAAATATGCAGGTTGTGCTATTATGGAAGCTGTTGATCTAGAATAATAAGCATATTGGCCCGGATTCACAGACCTCGGCGCATATTTATGCCGGCGTAGCGTATCTAATATACGCTACGCCGACGCAGCGCACAGAGGCAAGCACAGTATTCACAAAGCACTCGCCCCCAAATCTACGCTGGGTTTCCGCGGCGTAAACCAGCGTAGGTGGAAGTGGGCGTGAGCCATGCTAATGAGGCATGACCCCATGCAAATGATGGGCCAAGCGTCATAGAAGTACTTAAAATGAACGGCGCATGCGCTGTCCCGTGGACGTATCCCTGTGCGCATGCTCAGAATCACGTGGAAATTACTCCCTAAGATACGACGGATCACTGCCTACGACGTGAATAGAACCTACGCCCAGCCCTATTCACGTACTACCTAAACAACGTAAAATACGACGGCTGTGTTCCCTAGTCCATACCTTAGCATGACTTGCGCCCAGGGCTCAAGTCCTGCGGGAACGCGTGGGAACGGAGTTCCTGCACTTTTTTTCACAGCAGGAACTCAGTTCCCTTTGCAGGACTAGAGCAGCCGAGCCACCTGAGCAAATTATTGAGGTCCGAGGTCTGCCGCGAGCTATTGCGAGATTTAGAAAGAACTTGCTTCTTTCTAGATCCTGCGATAACTCGCAGCAGACCTCCGCAATGTCTCCTGGGAACAATGACAAAAGCTCCCAGGAGACATTGCGGCATCAAGGAAGTGATGGAATACCCGCACACTATCCGATGAATCCATATACAGGAACCGGACAGTAACATAAAGGATTACTAAGGTACAGTGGATCGAAAAAAAAACATGCGGTTTAGTAATTATGCATATGAGCATATCATTTTTTTTTTGGTGGGGGAGTGGATCTTGGGTGGGAGTTCCCACACTTTTTTCCCAAGGACTTGACCCCTGCTTGCGCCTCATATATGGGGCTTAACTTTAGCCGGACGTACGACTTACGCAAACCGCGTATATTATGCGCCTGCCGCAACTACGTTCGTGAATCGGCGTATCTACCTCATTTGTATATGTGCATAGAAAATCAATGGGAGCGGCAAATACGCCCAGCGTAAATATGCGCCTACGATACGCCGGCGTAGGAAAGTTACGTCGGTCGTAGGAAGCCTATTTTCAGGCGTATCTAGTTCTGTGGGCACGGTGCACAGATACAACAGCGCATAGTTACACTTACGCGGCGTATCTCGAGATACGTCGGCGTAAGTGCTTTGTGAATCCGGGCCTATGTCTTTACATTAATAGATAACAGATATATTACTGGAGATCCTGAACGGGCACAAATGTCAGACAAGAGGGCCTAAGCTGTCTGAATTGTTTTAATTTATTTTATTTGATTTCCCTTTTATATGTTTTTTCACCCCCCCCCCCCCCCCCCCCCATGAAGGAGCATCTTGTTCCCTAAAAGCTGAATTCTCTCAATGCTCTTATGACACAAATTTGAATTTTAGTGGCCCTGCTGCTCTCATCGAATATTGTTTGCTCCTTTTAATTAAAAAATTTGATATTGTCATCTTTTTCCAATTACAAAATTGCTAAATAGAAACTTTTGTTTTGTGTTTACTTGGCCAAACCTACAGAAAATATACATTAATAACTCATGTTTCCCTAAACAATGCTGGTGCAAAGATTTTTATTCATTTAGAGGTGAATGCCACTTAAAATATTTTTTGGGAGGTTTGTTCACCTGACATGCATAGGCTGTGAACCACCATGCTGATTTATCTCTGCGCTATTAATAAATAACCTGCAGAATGGTACATTAAAGTGGAAATTCACTCTCGCAATCAACATGGACTAATTCTAAGCATTATGCTGCTATTATTTGTAAATAGATAGCAAACGATCTCATAGTTACCGTATTTATCAGCGTATAACATGCACAGGCGTATAACATGCACCCTAACTTTAAAGCGGGAGTTCACCCATAAAAAAATGTTTACCCTTGATGCTCATTTTGTCTAGGGGAATCGGCTAGTTGTTTTAAAATCGAAGCTGTACTTACCGTTTTAGAGAGCGATCTTCTCCGCCGCTTCCGGGTATGGTCTTCGGGACTGGGCGTTCCTATTTTGATTGACAGTCTTCCGACAGGCTTCCGACGGTCGCATCCATCGCGTCACGAGTAGCCGAAAGAAGCCGAACGTCGGTGCAGCTCTATACTGCGCCTGGGCACAGACGTTCGGCTACTTTCGGAAAATCGTGATGCGATGGATGCGACCGTCGGAAGCCTTTCGGAAGACTGTCAATCAAAACAGGAACACCCAGTCCCGCAGTGGCTTCCCTTCCATGCTTAGGCAAATGATGTCATACATCCCAGGAGTCTTCAGGAGGGGAGGGAGGGTTCTCAGCTCAGCCCATGCCTGAACCAAGGGCAGAAGGATTCCAGGAAGTAAATTCTACAGCAATCATCTGCCCTTACTCAAGGTGAGCACTGCCAGAAATGCTAGGGGATGTTTTTCAAAATGATTTCTCAGCAAAATAAAGCATGGTGATATTAATGGATGGAGGAGTTTCCTTTTAATTTCCAAAAAATTATTATATAGCATTTTTGGTTTGTGGTACTCAGATGCAGTGCAGTTTCTATACATTTTGTATAGCGTAATCACTTGTGTGCCACACATTCTCAAATCATGCCCTAAAAGCTCCAGAATTGCAGCTATCTTGTATGGGTACCTTTAGTAAAAACAAAAGGTAATAGAACCAAATATTCTTGTACTTGGTTGCCAAAAGGGAGTGTTTTTTAGGAGATACAGAGACACGCCAAGCACTTCCAGACACTGATCAGTAAAAGGCCTCTTGCACAAGGACATAATAATTTACTGATGTTTATATGCAGGATCTGGCGGGAAGAGGCTGACTTATGTTCTCTAAAGACCTTGCGTATACACCCATACAGGCGTGTAAATGTATGTATATATACATAGCGTTCTTCTTTATCCTCTCCTAGCTTCTAGCGTCTCAATTTACATGCATATGCCTATATGTATTTGCGTATATATAAGTATGTACAGTATGTAAACTACTGCATTTTATTTTATGACTCTGAATGCATCACTGCATTATGGATCTTTATGCAGTTTTATGCATTGTCCCATAAACAATAGAAAAAAAAAGTTTTTTTTTGTTTTACTAGTGCAAGAAGCCTAATTATAGTGCGGCCAGTTGGACGGTAATACAAGCTAGGTAGGTCTGATGCCCCAAGTCACATGACTCTGTTTCTGTAAAAATAACAGCAAAGATCCTAGTGTGGGAGGGGTTAAGAACACCAGGTATGGTATGGTTCTTGGAACCCCAGATTATGGTAATGCAATGGTTAAGGTATCCTGACACCCAACAGTTATGCTTCAATAAAAAAAATCATGAACATTCTGCTTAGACCACCAGAGACTGTGGGATTGATTTACTAAAGGCAAAAAGACTGTTCACTTTGCAAGGAATTTTTTTTTTTTACAGATTAGTGAATGTGGTTAAAGCGGTGGTTCACCCTCCTTCACATCATTAGACCATTACATTCAGCATCGTAGCGCGAGCTACGGTATGCCGGTCTTAAATTTTTAATCCCCGTACTCACTGTGCTATCGCTCATTGAAGAATCCGACTCCCGTGGGGAATGGGCGTGCCTATGGAGAGGGAGGATGATTGACGGCCGGCTCTGGCACGTCACGCTCCCCGAAGACAGCCGGAGTAGGTCTCGGTTCTTCACGGCGCCTGCGCACAGGCTATGCGCAGGCGCCGTGAATAGCCAAGCCTATTTCGGCTATTTCCGGAGAAGCGTGACGTGCCAGGGCCGGCCGTCAATCACCTTCTCTCACCATAGGAACGCCCATTCCCCGGAATCTTCAATGAGCCATAGCACAGTGAGTACGGGGATAAAAAATGTAAGACCGGCATACCGTAGCTCGCGCTATGATGCCGAATGTAATGGTCTAATAAAAAAAAACATTATTTTTTTTTAACAGGGTGAACCCCCGCTTTAAGCTTCACTTTGCAAAGAATAACTAATTATGTGCAAGGACGATAAAAATAAATATATTTTTGCTTGCACATGATTGGATGATGGAAGTCATCGGAGCTTTACCACATTCACTAAGCTCTGTGGAAAATTCCCTTGCAACGTGCAACTTCCCTTGCAAAGTAAACAGTTTATTTGCCTTCAGTAAATCAAACCCTACGCATGAGGTCCAATGTTATTCATGTAATACTGTGCTAACACTGGAGTTTTTTTTTTCTCTTTATGCTTGGCAAGGCCACCAGAGACTATGGGGTTGATTTCATAAAGGTGCATAGGCTGTTCACCTTACAAGGCAAGTTGCACTTTGCAAGGGAATTTGTCCTAAAGCTTAGTCATTGTGGTGCAAGTGGAATAAAAAAAACAGCATTTTGCTTGCACATAATTCACAGATAGAAGTCATGAGAATTTCATAATATTTATTAAAGCGGAGCACCACCAAAAAGGGGAAGTTCTCTTTTAAGGCCTCCTCCCTGCCCCTGTTTAAGGCTCTGGGGTAAATTCACTGGCAAAATGAATAGCCTATTTGCCTTTTGTAAATCAACCCCTGTAAGTGAGACCTTTTATTATATGTAATAATGTACTAACACTCAGGTCTGTTTGAAGGAATTTGGGGGCTTCAAGCAAAATGGACATGGAGGTCCCCCCAACCCCCCCCGCACCCAAAGCGTCCCTCCCTGTGTCCTTCTTACTCCCCCCTCCCCCTCCCTGTGTCCTTCTTACTCCCCTCCCCTCTCCCTATGTTCTTTTCACTCCCCCCCATGTTTTTTTTACTCCCCCCCATGTTCTTTTTACACCCCCCTCCCAATGTTCTTTTTAAACCCCCCCCTCCCTACCGTACCGCGCGGCAGGAGATCCAGTTTCCTGTTCCCGGACAGACTCACAGGAAGTGAGCACTCAGTGTGCACTTCCTGTCAGTCCGACCGGGAACAGGAAACTGAATCTTCTGTACCGCGTAGTACCCAGTCGGACTGATAGGAGGAAGGAAGAGGAGCTTGGCTACGCTACAGGAAGGGGAAGTGACGAGAGAGGCAGCAGTGCTGCAGCCACCAGAGGCTCTCTATAGAGCGCTCATGCAGCATTTATAGGAAGTGCGGCAAGGTCTCTGCTTGGGGCCCCAAGCCAGCTAGGGGCCCAAGGCCAGCTAGGGGCCCCAAGCAATTGCTTGGTTTGCTTGTGTTGTCGCGACGGGCCTGCTAACACTGAAATACAATATTCTGTAGAGATTAGGGGTTTTCTTTCTGACAGAATACAAAATCTATGCCAGCAAAATGTGTTAAAGATTTTACATAAAAACATTAATATTCTATGAACCTGTGGTCCTTTACATAATATCATATCTCCTGGAACTGTATATGACTGTCTGTGATGGCTGGGGCTTTGCAGGCACGGGGACATGTGGTGTGCGCAGGCGCAATTTCGGGACCCATGTGATCCTTTTGTGGGAGAGTATAAAGGGAATGATTGACCGTATAGCCAATCCCATGAGGAAGTCAATGTGACGAAACATGTCGGGGAGTGGCTATACGGCAATCATCTATACTGACATGTGACGCCTGAGCTGAGAGCAGGATACTGACACCACAATCCGGAGCTTTGGAGTGGGTGAGAGGTTACATCGAGCGCACACTTTAAGTCCGCCGTGACTGCAGTGCACCGCTGAGTCAACATTATAAGCTTTGCTGTGGTTTTTAATTACTGGCTGTTTGAAGTGGTTGAAACGATATCACGCTATTGGAGAACTTTTTTAATTTCACATGTGGAGAGATCCTATTTTGAAGCACGGTTGAATAGCGGAAGATCGTTTTAACCCAGGTGTGGTTTGAAAAGCATCTGAGGCCTCGTACACACGACCGGTTTCCTCGGCAGAATCCATCAAGAAACTTGCTGGGAGATATTTTTTTGCCGAGGAAACCGGTCGTGTGTACATTTTCGTTGAGGAAACTGTTGAGAAACTCGCCGAGCCAAAAAGAGAGCAAGTTCTCTATTTCCTCAACGGGAGTCTCAAATTGGCTCGTCGAGTTCCTGGTCGGGCTGGTTTCCGACGAGAAACCCGAGCGTGTGTATGCTAAGAAACCCGCGCTTGCTCAGAATAAAGTATGAGTAAAAGTAGCATTTGTAATGGAGATAACACATTTTTCAAGCTGTAACAGACTGAAAAGTGCAAATCGTCTCTTAACAAACTTTTACTTAACACGCAAACACATGAGATTAGCAAAACCAGCCCCAAAAGTTTAGCCAGTGGAATCGAACTTCCCCTGCCGTTGTATGTGTTGTATGTCACCGCGTTTGAGAACAAGGAGATTTTGTCTTGACAGTGTGTACGCAAAGAAAGCTTGTCGAGTTCCTTGACAAGCCTAACAAGGAACTCGACGAGGAAAACGATGTGTTTTGCCCGACGAGTAACTCGGTCGTGTGTACGAGGCTTGAGCCAAACACGAAAGTGGGAGACAATATAAGCTGGTGAGTGCGGTTTCAGAGGGAGTGGTGTCACATACATGTTGGTGTGATGGAAGATTTAAGATATAAGAAGATTCATAATTTGGATTTTTTGCATTCAATATCTTCACTTCAACATTTGTTTTGTTTATGGACTATTAACTTGTCACGTGTCACTGGGTGATATTTTTAATATTCACGTTATACATCAATATTGTCATCGCTTACAGTTGGTGTTATATTGTGTATCACTATTTAGCGCTACTGTTTTTCCTATTTACACATTATTTGATTAATAGGTTTAATCTCAGATATTAAAAACATTTACTGTTAAAAAAAAAAGTGGCACTGGGATGCCTTCTACAACAAACAGTTATTTAATATAATTGGAGAAAATCCTTTTTATTGGAAAGACGAATGAATAACCCTTTGTTCAGTTATCATAAACTTCTCAGAGGCTTTACCCCTGGCAGCCCTAAATTCCAGTATCACAATAAACCTTAGCAGTAATCTATAACTTAGGCACATAAAGATGACACAGAAGCATCTGGCTCTACACACATTATAGCAGCAAGTTATTGGCAGTTCTGAAGCTCGAGGAAAGCTTTATGTTCCCGATGAAACCCAATGCAAAAATTAAAGAATCTGTTCCACAATTAATCTTCGAAAACTAAGCAGACTATGGAACTGCTAGCAGCTAATTTCCACAAGTATTTCCCTTCCTCTTTTGTTGATTTACGGCTAAGAGTCATGTAATTAACACACACTGATGTTAGCGCTTTCATGTGACACCGTTCTTCTGCACTTGACTGGTTCCACATGAAGGCACAGTAGGGTGACAGAGCAGACAAAGACCTAAGGGTTATGTTTTATCACCCTGCAAGTGGCCTCTGTTAATTCTTCAGCTGAATCATCTAATAACACAAGTGTTAACACTGTAGTCCGGCACCAACAAAGAAATCAGGTTTAAATGGCTAGTAAGCCTAATTTACAACTTGGCTTCTAAATAAAGGGCAATAAATATCCTTTCAGCTGCCCTTACATCAAACATGTACGGTTGGAGTGGCATATTGTGTATCCGTATATACTAGCTGATATTAATAAGGCTCTATACATGGGTATAGCAACTAAGTTCAATACTATTCAGTAACTATATAGTGATTGGCAGTTCAATGCTGTTCAGTACTATATAGTGATCGGCAGAGGATGTTTTGGCAGGCCATAGGAGTATGCTATTTTCTTTCCTTCCATACAATAACAAATGAAAGCCAAACGTCATATAGCCTAGGTTCACATTGGAGCAATTTGTCATGCGATTTAAGAGCTCAAATCGCATGACAAGTCGCAAGCTATTGGAGGCAATGGCACTGCTCCAATCGGTGTGACACCGATTTTGCGGTGCCGCACCGATTTGCAAAAGTAGTTCCTGCACTATTGTTGCAGATTTCAGGTGCAACTTCAATAGACATCTATGCATGAAGCCACACAGATGTCTCTCAAGTAGCACCTGAAATTGCACTGACCTTGCTACTTTGATAGCTGTGGGAGATGATCTGATGGAGGTGGGGTAGGCTATCCTGAATAAGTGAGTTTTCAGGGCTTGCCTAAAGTTGGACAGGGTAGGGGCTGATGCTACATACTGGGGCAGGGAGTTCCAGAGCATGGGAGAGGCTCTACTGAAGCCCTCAAAGCGAGCATGGCAGGAGGTAACAAAGGAGCTAGAGTGCCAGAGATCTTGGGAGGAGCAGAGAGGACAATTTTGGCAATATCTGCAGATGAGGTTGGTGATATAGCTGGTGGCGATGTTGTGGATGGCCTTGTATTTTGTGGTTAGGCAGATGTGGATTGCAGACAGGCAATAGTGGCTTTTGTGTTGCAGGTGATAGATATAGCTTTTCCCATTTTTCTGTTTTAGTTGTATCATATGACCAATTACCTAGGCTATTAGTTATGTGGTCAGTGCTGGAAAAATATGTCAACCCTTTTATGACTATTATTTCTGTGAACAAAGGGAGACATGGATTATAAGTATGTCACAATTTATATTTGATATTTATATTTAGAAACATATGCAACTATAGAACTGTGACAAAAACCAAGTGGAGCGGGAAACTATTTATACCTATATGAAGATAACAATACTGATGATAATGCTTACAAATGTAGACTCACAAATTTAGCTTGTTGCCTGCTGCATAAGCTTTTGTGAAAACACAAAAACAAAATAACAGCGCTGATTTTAGAGAAAAACAAATTTCACCGTATTTATTTCTATACTGCCTAAAATCTTCCAAATAATCATCATCATTGTTGGAATGATAAAGACAATGACAAAGCTGCCAGTGGTTTAACATTTCTAACACAAAACAAACCTGACTACAGCCTATTGGCATAGTGTCATTTAAATTTCAAATATATTTTTGCCTACACATAAACTAGTTTCTGAACTGCAGAGGTTCTGACACTTATATGTGCTTCAACAGTGTCCTATTGTAAATCAATTTGTATACTATACTAAATACAATGACAGTACAAGAGATTGGTGAAAGGCCAACACCTAAAAGTTTGGAGCTGCATAGTGTCAGTTACTTTTACAAAATATTCTTGGTCTACATCTCCTCAAATACAAATACCGTACCTATTTATGTTTACTCTCATTTACAGCGTATTCAAAAGATTGAGATGCAAAAGGGTTATGATATCCCTAAAGGGTGGACCCCAAAATGGGACAACCCAAGGAGAGGAGAGTCTCAAAATATGAAGGAGAGAAGAAAAAAAAGGAGGGGGGGGGGGTGGCCAGTAAAGAGTAGTAAAATGGGGCAGATCATTATAAAAGGATCCCAGAAGTAACTGTGTCTTTAAACTGTGGTAGAAATAAAGGAAGCAAAATTGGAAGAATAACAGAAATAGGTCCCAACCATCCACGTTAGGTTATGAGATGTAGTTTTGTCCTCAATCATGCTTTTCAGATATTCAATACTGTTCATTTCACAAGCCAGGCAGCCAAAGATATAGGCTCTGGCTGACAGGAAGTGTTTAGTCAGACTTTTATCAATTTGTTTGTAAGATCCCGGCAGCATAGAGAGTACTGTGATTTGGGGTTGCTTTGGGTATCTTTTGCTCACGAAGGTATTACATAATTGTAGCACTTTGTCCCGAAAAGGGACAATGCGCAGACAAGTACCCCAGACATGGAGCCAGGGGCCTGCAAACAATGCCAACAAACATTGGAGATGGAAGGGTAAATTCTGCAAACTTTCAGTGGGGTTCTCAGAAGTTATGCCCCGTACACACGATCGGAATTTCCAATGAAAAAAGTCAGATAGACTTTTTCCATCGGATTTTCTGATCATGTCTAGCCCCATCTGAGTTTTTTCATCGAAAATTCCGATGAATTCCATCGGAGTTTACATATAGAACATGTTCTATTTTTTCCCCGCTGGAATTCCGATGTGATTTGGCCGGGCAAAAGCCGATCTTGTGTACGTGGCATAACTCTATATTTTCTCTTCCCTTCCAGAAGTCCTATTCCCTCTTCCAGTAGCTGGCTTATACTAGTCTGTTAACAGGAGCTGTGGTGTCCCCAAGGGTGCTTGTTCCCTCAAGAAACTATAATCCAATGTGCCACTTGGCTCACTGGCACCGGAAGAGTTGGAGCGCAGTCATCATTCTCCTCCACTGCATGCATGCGCACTTTACCAGATGCATGTGAAAGCCAGGAACTGTAGCCTTAATGCCACTTATCATGACAATATATATATATATATAGGTGCACATAAACAGAGTAGGCAGGAGAAAAATGAAGGTAGGTTTATAATGAATGACTCCATGTACTGTATGAGAGCATGCATATACAAAAAAAATATTCATTTGAATAGGAGGGTTTAATCCTACTTTAACACGCTAATCTGGCTCCTTTTTTAAACAATTAGTGCTACAAATATGGATGGATGCCTATCGCTTGGCATGACTAATGATTTCCACTTTATACTGCACATAGTTCCCCTGAGCCTCCAACAGTGAAAGTAAATTCCTCTCCAAACTTTGGTGTTTCCTTCCCAACCTTACCTGTAATGTTGTTTATCAGAAAAAAGAAAGCCGTTAGCTCTAACCTTTTAAAATAACTCTAATTAATTTGAAAAGGGGAGACATTGGAAACATAACAGGGGATTTGAACTGTTTGGGCCACCAAGCCTGCATATTTTTTCTAATTACTGTAAATACTTAAACTTCATCTGAACTCTGCCCCTCCACCAGACACACATTTTTGGTCCCCTTTCCTCTGTTCCGAGAATTATTTTATTGTATCTAACTCAGTTTGACATCAGAGGGGCCTGTGTTGCGTTTGCCCAGCAGTGCAGGCTAAGCTCTCCACCACCATAGGAGTTAAAATATGCAGTTGTGTCTGGTGTATTTAGAACATCTGGCCTTGGCTACAACTAAACATAGCAACAAAGGCATCTCCCTTGCAACAAATAACATACTAAGCAGCCAGGAAATTGAACAATCCCAGGATAAGATTACTAGGAATATCAAAAAGAAAATGTTGCTCTACATAGTTTTGATAAATGCAAGCTTTTTGATTAATTAAGGGAAATTCGAATTTTCTATGTGAAACAAAGTAATTTGCAAATATAGCTAAATCTGCCTTATTGTTTGTTATGTTAGCACCTGTATATGACTGCTGTCTACATGGCTGTCTAATGTGGCCATTTCTAAGAAACTCTTGAAATAATTTTCAGTTCTCAGTGAACCCCTTCTAAAATAAATGTATTAGGGGTCAGTAGAAGAAGTTCTCTAATGCCGCGTACACATGATTGGAATTTCCGACAAAAAATGTTCGATGTGAGCTTTTGGTCGGATATTCTGACCGTGTGTATGCTTCATCAGACATTTGCTGTCGGAGAGCTGGTTCTCAATTTTTTCGACAACAAAAGTTCTTGTTGGAAATTCCGACTGTCCGTGTGTGCAATTCCGATGAACTTAATTTTTCTAGGCTCATCGTAGTGTTGTACGTGACCACGTTATTGACCTTTGGAATTTCCGAAAACATTTGTGTGACCGTGTGTATGCAACACAAGTTTGAGCCAACATTCCGTCAGGAGAAAATTCATGGTTTTGTTGTCGGAATGTCCGATCGTGTGGATGTGGCATTACAGTGCTACTCAGAATGCCACCCTTTGGCTAGCCATACACTAGTTGATTTTCAATTGTCCGTACGAACATTCGTATGAAATTTTTCATCAGTACATTCAATGACCTGACAAATGTTGTTGAAAGGTACTTTTTTTTGTAGCATGCGATTTTGGAGTGAATAGAATTTCCTGAACGTAAACCACATTTACTGGTAAACGAGCAGGATTTATCCTGCTTGTTTGAATTTTGTCATTTGTCACTGCGGTCAAAAATGAACATCAATTTGAGCCCATTAACCATCAGAAAATCATACAAGCATTCTTAAAATTAACATTTTAAAACAAAATTATACTACTGTATGGCCAGTTTTACAGACAGCTTGAAGAGGAACCTCACAATTATAAAATTACAACAAAAGCACCTTTAGAATGTTTAGTAATGGATATCTTTAAACAGTTACTTATATATAACTGCAGGAGTTTTATTCTTTAAATACTTTATTTTTCATTTCCTACCATATTTTTTTTTTCTCTACATTCTTTTCATGACAGCCATTTTAACTAATGGTAGATCAATCTGCCTCCTGGCATATGTCACTGTGCACATCATCAGAGGGAGGGGAATGGTGATGTAGTGGTCCTAGGATGCATTGTGGGAAAAAAGTGAACCCCCCTTGATTGGGACTTTTTAGGCAACAATCACACAAATAGAATCAAAATTGTATTTATTGTTATAGATAAATTTATTTGATCATTCAAACCTGAAATGATCATATAAAACATCTCATACAAAAAAACTAAAAGAAAAATAGACAAAAAGAACATGACAGATTACATAGTAAGCATGAAAAATACTCTCTAATTATTCAGTAATATTTCCGGTGTTTACGGTACCCAGGATGCACTGTGAGGCCAGGGCTACAGTACCAGTTCCTCACTTAACTGGGAAATAGAAAATAAGTCATTGAAGATAAAAACAAAAAAATGTTTAACTAAAAATGTCATATCGTGCAGAGCTGCATGCTGTGATTTTAAAGGGTTAGCTCACCTTTACCAAAAAAACTTCCTATACAGTTAAGGGGTGTCTGTAGATAAAAACAAACTCAAGTGCCAACAGGTGTATAGAGTGGCATGTAAGAGGTTATGTGACTGCACCCAGATGAGGGGGAGGAGATGAGGACAGAACTCCGCTCACCCCACCATATGTCCGATCCCCACGAGGAGATCACACATGGTCCGCTACAGTAATTGTCCCTCTAGGAGTCCCTCCCCGGCAGGTGCAGCGCCCCCTCCCCTCTAACCTGTGCACCTCGCTCTGAGCCCCCAGTAATCCCCATCCTCCAGAGGCAGCAGTGTGCACTCTGTACTGCACTCTCCAGTCTCTGAGTCTCTATACTGCACTCTTCAATCTCTGAGCACTCTATAATGCACTCTCCAATCTCTCAGCACTCTGTACTGCACTTTCCAATCTCTGAGCACTCAGTACTGCACTCTTCAAACTCTGAGCACTCTGCACTGCACTCTCCAGTTTTTGAGCACTCTATACTGCACTCTCCAATCTCTGAGCACTCTGTACTGCACTTTCCAATCTCTGAGCACTCAGTTCTGCACTCTTCAATCTCTGAGCACTCTGTACTGCACTCTCCAGTTTTTGAGCACTCTATACTGCACTATCCAGTCTCTGAGCACTCTATACTGCACTCTCCAGTCTCTGAGCACTCTGTACTGCACTCTCCAGTCTCTGAACACTCTATACTGCACTCTCCAATCTCTGAGCACTCTGTACTGCACTCTCCAATCTCTGAGCACTCTATAATGCACTCTCCAATCTCTGAGCACTCTGTACTGCACTCTCTAATCTCTGAGCACTCTATAATGCACTCTCCAATCTCTGAGCACTCTTTACTGCACTCTCCATTGTCTGAGCACTCTCCAGTCTTTGCACACTCTATATTGCACTCTCTCATCTCTAAGCACTCTATACTGCATTCTCCAATCTCTGAGCACTCTATACTTCACTCTCCAATCTCTATGCACGCTGTACTGCGCTATGCAATCTCTGAGCACTCTGTACTGCACTCCAATCTCTGAGCACTCTGTGGTAGGACAGTCAATAAGCACTCTCCAGTCTCTGAGCACACTCTTGCTATATTGCACTCTTCAATAGAACTCCATTTTGCTCTCCCCAGCACATATTTCAGTTGTCATGGTCTGACTCCCCGGGCAACGTCTCCCTGTCCTCCTCCTCCTGCTACAGAACTTCCCATTGGTCCCTGTGCTCACCTCTGACAGTTCATTTTTCAGCCCTTGTTCTGTTCAGTTGGTGTCTCCCGCACTCCTCTCATCCAGCCCCCCCTTTACCTTTTCTGTCTCCAATTCCCCCCGGCGGTCCTTTCTTGCCTCTCTTTCACCACAGTTTGTATAGAGACCTCCGCAGAGGATTGGCCATTCCTCCCTAGTGCCCCAGGCAGAGAAGGGCTCTATGCTACAGTTGGTGCTTCGCTCTCCGAGGCTCCTCTCTCTGCAGTACATATTAGGAATATTTCTGAGGTGAGAGGCCCTGGAATTGATGCATGTGCACTCCCATCACTGTTCTAGGACATTGCTATTTTTTTAAGTAAAAAACAGGCCATTTTGATGCAAGCTGGCAAGGTAAATGTCTTAAAATGTATGTAATTTTTTTGGGAAGGTGGATTTCTCTTGTACTCTGCTAGTCAGCACTAAAGAGGAGTTGCCAGGGATTGTGCAGGACTTTCAGAACTGTAATTTGCTGTCACACAACTCAACTGTTTCTGTCGCAAGTGCACTAATACAGCTACAATCACCTTTGTCTATCGAAAGAGCTAAACAAGACTATTCATTAAAAAGGATATCAATGGGCCAACATCTTAGTAGCTACAACAGCATCAAAGGTGAAAACACTGCAGTAATTTCCATGCAGAAGGAAAAGCACTGTCTCTCCATAAAAAGAAGAGATTATCTAATAGTTCTACAGACAGGATCAATAGGTATTAAAAAAAATGTTTCACAGTCTTACAAGCATAGGCATTCTACCTTAACATATATGTTTTTTTAAGTCTGACTATAATGCTATGTTGATTTGTTCTTTAAAGGATAAGTTCCCCTTTCATAACATGTTACATATTATACCCATATTCAAGGTGCAAAATGTACCATGTTACAGATGCAGCCACTCCCGCACCCCCCATCCCCTGTGACAGCAAGCAGGGGATCTTCTTTTCCCACTCTCTGTCACAATTTTAAAAAAACACGGATAGGTGGGCAAATATAGCCTTTGTGGCTGTTGGCTTGTAGTTCTTAACAAACTACGGGCCGCTGTTTATCGCTTTAGGTAATTAATTAGAGCTCCTTGTCAGTGTGTAACTGCCTGTTTATACGAGCAGACAGCTTACACTGACAGTCTGCAAGAGCCTTGCATTACAACTCGACCTGCTGATCGTGGGTGCAATGCTTTACAGACTCCTAGTAAAAAAAAAAAAAAAATGTCCATCTAGTTCACTGTTTGTGAAACAATTCTGTTACTAATTTAGGATTAAATAATTTTTTGGTCATAAATGTTTATATACGAGGTAAGACAATTGAATTCCCTGAATGCCCGCACAGTATTCTAGGGAGTCACATAGCCATTCGCACTCAAGCGTGTTCTGACATGTTCTAACCTGCACTCGTCTGGGTCGCAGACCAGTTGACTTTATGAAGTAGCAGAGAAAATAACACGCGTGTGTGTGTTGCGCTGTTGGTGGAAAATGAGTGACAGGACTGGAGCAACATATTAAGATCAAATTTTGCACAAAAATTGACAAAAGTGTGAGTGAATCTTTAGCTTTGTTATGACAGACTTATAGGGAACATTCAATGAAGAAATCAAGTGTTTTTGAATGGCATAACTGGAGGATATGGGCGTTAGAAAGATTTCCACAACAATGGTGCCTCAAATCTTGACAGAAGATCAGAAAGAATGTCATCTTCAAATTTCATCCGTTCTTTTGAAGAATGCAGAGGTGTTTGATAGGGTTTTTATCGCTGATGAAACATGGCATTTCCAGTATGATCCGTAAATAAAACTCCAAAGCATGCAGTAGAAAACAAAGAATTTACCTCGCCCAAAATTGAAATTCTGAAAGGATTACGGGAATCTGTTCAGAGGAAAAGAATGGAAATCTGCCCTGACAAGTGGATTCTCCATTATGACAATGTGATCTGCACCAGATGCGTTAAGTGTTTGCGAGTTCCTGGCCCAGAAATCCATCTCGAAATTTGGCCAACCACCTTATTCCCCTGACTTTGAACCCTGCAACTTATGGCAGTTTCCAAAAATAAAAAATGCCTTACAAAGGACACAGATTTGATGACATTCTGGACATCTAGGACGCCGTGACAAAGATATCACACATCATTCTGGAAAAAAAAATAACAGGAATTCTTCCGGCTGTGGCACAATCATCTAGAAAAAAGCAGTATTGCTTCACAAGGGGACTACTTTGAAAAGCAGGAACAAAAATTGTCTCTGGACAGCCGCACTCTGAACAAATTGTAGCCTTTATTGAAAGAAGAACAGCACCACAAGTCACAGCAAATTGAAATAAAACCCAACTGCTGACGTGTTTCGCACTGAAACTAGTGCTTAGTCATAGCTATGATTAAGCACTAGTTTCAGTGCGAAAAGCGTCAGTAGTTGGGTTTTATTTTACTTTGCTGTGACTTGTAGTGCTGTCCTTTTTTCAATAAAGGCTACAATTTGTTCAGAGTGTGGCTGTCCAGAGACAATTTTTGTTCCTGCTTTGCTAAGTGCATTGCCTGCAGCGGTGGATGTTTGTCTGGGTTCCCACCTGGAGTGGCTATTCCCTTTCCCCGGGACTACTTTGAAGGTGACAACAACCGCTAGTTTATAGGTAAGCAAACTTTTTTTTTTTTTTTACAGTCCATTCCGGGAATTAAATTGTCACGCCTCATATACTGTATAATCCTAACAGACTTTGCATTTCATTCGAAATGTGATTGTGTATACAGACGTTCTTAAAAATTAAAAGTAAATACAAATTAATGATTTTTTTAGGATTCTAGGTGGTAATGATTTAGCATTTTGATTACATTTATTTAGGGTTGTGGTGTACTAAAATGTAATATAATGGTCAGCTATCATTACTACTCATAAATTAAAATTTTTATTTTCATTAAATTTAGTAAGCAGCTGTTCTCACATCATGTACCCAAATCGGAATAGGATATGTGTCAGCTATATTCTGGTATAAATCAGAAATTATTGCTTCTCATTCATAAAGCAGATGGGATGCTAAAATTTCTCGCTGTGCTCAATAATTCTTAATTACATGGCACAGCAAAAATCGATACCATTTATTACTGACAACATTAATGATGATCATTTTATATAAAGTTCAAACCAAAGTCATTAACCAACATTGCACTGAGCCTTTTACCAGGGCAAAGGGGAACAGCCAAAAGCAACATAGCACACTTATTGATTTTAATTCTGCAATAAAAGCTAACCCTGGTCTCTTATGTTTGAAAAAAAAAAACACAGTTTACTACTAATCTAATTGATTTAGATACACCAGAAGTGTACATTTTAACCCCCTGCGCAGTATTCCCGAATCTGGGTCGGAGGGGAATTTCAGGACCAAAAGCGGTAACCCCGAGCCAGTGTCCACAGGCATAGTTACTTACCTTGTCCCTGGATCCTGCGATGCCTCCCCGCTGTGTGAATCGAGCTGTGTCCTCCTCGCTCGAATCACAGTGCCGCCGAGCTCTGTTCCCTGCGACGTTACGACGCACGGGGGCGGAGTTCGGCCCCAAATTAAAAAAAGTAAATTAACACAGTACATTACAGTACTGTATAAAAAAACACACCCCCTTTGTCCCTAGTGGTCTGACCAGTGTCCTACATGCACTTTTATATAATAAAAACTGTTCTTTCTGCCTGGAGATTGTCCATAGCAACCAAAAAGTGTCCCTTTATGTCAAAAGTGGTTTTAGACCAGATAAAAAACAGCGATAATAAATTAGAATCACTTGCAGAATTGAGCGATAGCGATTTGTGGGGAAATTCTTCATCAAAAAATTAGAAGTAAAACTTTTTTTTATTATTATTATTATTACATTATTTGTTATAATTATTTATATATATTTATTATATTATAATTTATGATTTTGTGTTTCAAATTTTATTATACCCGGGATGTCTACTAGACTCTTGTTTGGACAGATTTAAGTGAGTTATTCCTAAGAATTGCAGGCCTACAATATAGAACACCAAATTTCCATGAAAAATAATGGTACCGCTTGTAGCACCTAAAATCTGAAATAATCATACCGCCAGGGAGGTTAAAGAAAAAAAATACTTAACTATTATCAGTTGTAAAAAACTTGAGATAAATATGCAATATGAGGCAAGTAGGCAAGTTTTGGTTTTCTGCCTTATGCTGGCCTTTAGATTGCAACCGCAAAAATCAGATCACTACAGGATCATTGTAACTTTGCCACAACCAAACAATCTTCAGACTGGAAGAAAACTGTAAAATCCAACTTACATCTGACCAAGGAGGACAATGGAGAATTCTCTAAAAATATATAACATGAAATGTTCATTGTTTAACCAACGGCAGTTTTAAGATGATTTACAGTGGTTGTAGGTACCCCATAGCTGTCCCAACTGTTATCAGAAAATTGTAAATGTGGCAGTATGTTATTATGTCTATATTATCTTTAAAGACCTAAAATCTAAAGTTTACCTTACTTGTCATGAGCAGATCTCTTTTATGATCAGAGCAATCTGGGCCCTATATCAGTACTAAGGGTATAAAGGAGTGATATTACATTGCAAGGTACAAGTTGCCGACATGCCTAAATTGTGAAGTAACTTTAACTACCAATAGTGCCTTGTATAGACCATGTGAAATTGGCTTCATATTGACTTCAGTGGCATAAGGTATGAATTACATTCCTTAATTCTCCCCACATGTATGATATGTCAGGATATCCACCCAAGTATTCTGGAATATATTAGACAGGGGTTAGATCTTCACAAAAGTAGAGGCCTTGCAACAGCCCAGAACTGTCAGATAAAAAGAAAACAAAAATCTTATTTTGTAGAGGAATGTATATATGAAGAATGTGCCAATCAATGTTTAAGTATATCTATAGCCAAAAAGTTTTTGGATAAGTGTGTAAAAGTTAGCATGCCTGTCAAGTTTAATTTGCTATATATGCCCCATGGACTTGTACTCTATTTGTCTAGTTGGCCATTTCCATTGAGACAGAAAACGATTGAAATACCAATTTTTTTTTATTGTCACTAGAACAGAAGATGAGGGGAAATCTTTCAATAGAAGCATCTGCCCCAACAGCAACTGTCACGGAGGGGATTCCCTCTGAATTTTTTTTGCTTTCTAGGGCAGGAAGTGAAGAAAAATCTTCAAAAAGGACACATAGCCAAAAGATTGATTTAATTCCACATTCTATCTATCCAAGACTGAGGCCTCGTACACATGACCAGTTTCCTCGGCAGAATCCATCAAGAAACTTGGTGGGAGAGTTTTTTTGCCGAAGGAAACTGGTCGTGTGTACATTTTTCATCAAGGAAACTGTCAAGGAACTCGTCGAGCCAAAAAAAAAGCAAGTTCTCTTTTTCCTCGACGGGATTTAAATTGGCTCGTCGAGTTCCTCGTCGGGCTGGTTTCCGACGAGAAACTCGAGTGTGTGTATGCTAAGGAACCCGCGCTTGCTCATAATAAAGTATGAGACGGGAGTAAAAGTAGCATTTGTAATGGAGAGAACACATTTTTAAAGCTGTAACAGACTGAAAAGTGCAAATAGTCTCTTACCAAACTTTTACTTAACACGCAAACACATGAGATTAGCAAAAGCAGCCCCAAGAGTTGTGCAAGTGGAATCAAACTTCCCCTGCCGTCCTATGTGTTGTAGTCACCTCGTTTGAGAACGAGGAGATTTTGTCTTGACTGTGTGTACGCAAAGCAAGCTTGTCGAGTTCCTCGACAAGCCTAACATGGAACTCGATGAGGAAAATTATGTGTTACGCCCGACGACTAACTCGGTCGTGTGTACGAGGCCTAAGGCCAATTTCCTCATCGTGTTTCTCGTCGGGCTGGTTTACGACAAGAAACACGTTCGTGTGTATGCTTAGAAATGCGCGCATGCTCAGAATAAAGTATGAGACGGGAGCGCACCTTCGGTAAAAGTAGCGTTCGTAATGGAGATAGCACATTCGTCACGCTGTAACAGACTGAAAAGCGCGAATCGTCTCTCACCAAACTTTTACTTAACACGCAGTAACATGAGATAAGTAAAAGCAGCCCTTTATTTCCCTTTATAGTGCCGTCGTACGTGTCGTCACCACGTTTGAGAACTGATGAGATTTTGTCTTGACAGTGTGTATGTATGCAAAGAAAGCTTGACAAGAATCTCGTCGAGGAAAACAACGTTTCTTTTACGACGAGATTCTCGGTCGTGTGTACGAGGCCTAAAAGAAAAAAAAGGCTATTGATCAGCTTTATCTGTTCTCTGTAGTTGAGCTGAGCTGCATTACCAGTCATTTTCATAAGCCAATTCTATCGATGGGGTATGTCATAAAATAAAAAATATGATATTGGTATTAATTGAGATGGAGATGTTTACATCACACAAAAAGGTCTGATTTTAAAAAAATGTTTTAGCCACCCACTGCAATTACTCACCTGTCAAGTGATACTAAACACACACTGTTTAATTTACATTGTCCCTTCTGTTTCTGTATGCGGATGATGGCACTGTAATTATTTTAATTAAAACATAAGCAAGAGGAGCTTCTAGTCCTCTGCTGCTGGTCACATGTTCAAAACTAAAAAAAAAAAAAACACCCATTGGAATACAGAGTAAAAATAAAAAATAATATCAATAAACTGTTTTAAATTGTCATACAAATATATATTTGAAATCAAATCTGTATTACTTTTTGGCAATAATATAGTGTGGGTGAATTTCTGCCAGTCACATGCTGTGTCATTCCCCTCCAGCCTGTATCTTAGAATAAGAGACAGGTGACACCTTCATTAATCTACAGGTTATATTCCTCCCTCATTGTGTTTAGCTGGTTAGTGAGCATGGAGGAGGAGGGAGGGGGTGGGCTGTCATTTACCATTGTGTATACACCCACATGTGTGACTCTATACAGGGGTGGGCTGACAACTCATGGGGCCCTCGGGCAATAGAAGACTATGGGGCCCCTGGGCTTACAGATGGCCACCACGCCAGGAGGCAGTGCAGAGGTGGGGCAGCTAAAATCTCTGGATTTTCACATCAGAAGCATGTTGGTTTCAGACATACTGGGCATATGCACAGATGCCACTACAGCTGCAAAATCCCTAGCTAAATTGGGGAAATGAACAGAAGTTAGAGATAGAGAGCAGCAGGATCAACCTTTTTTTTTTTGTTTGCAGAATACAGGAAACAAAACTCATAGTGACTGAATGAGTATGAACAGCATGTAATACAACATTTATTAATAGTTTTTTTTATAAGATGGGTCTAGCGAAAACTTTAAAGTGATAATAAAAATCTTGTTTATTTAATTTTTTTTGTTTAAAATTAACAAACATCTAAATTATGCAATGGAGGACTTGGTGGCCACTGTATGTACACGGATGTTGAGGTTTCTGTATTTCCGTTTATCTAAATAAATCATTGGAAAAAAAATATCAAACAGCTCAGATCCTTCTCTTCTCGGGTCCCTCGCCCCTACTCCTCGCCCCCACTCGGGTGCCCCCATAGCAGCTTGCTATGGGGGCACCCGAGCCAAGCAATTGCTCTGTGTGTTCATTCAGACACGGAGCCAAGGCTACCCGCCCCATCAATCTCCTCGTTGGCTCACTGACTTTTATTGACAGCAATGGGAGCCAGTGGCACCTGCTGTGCCAATCAGGAGGGAGAGTCCCGGACAGCCGAGTCTCTTGTGCAACATCGCTGCATAGAGATGGGGCTTTGGTAAGTATTAGGGGGCTGAGGGGGGCTGCTGCACATAGGTTTTTTTAATAGAATAGAATGCATTAAGATAATAAACCTTCTTCCTTTAGAAACACTTTAGGGTTACATTTTATGACCTGCCTCATGACAATTGAAAATGACACCAAGTTACTAAAGAAATGTTTTTTTATGTTAAAGTTCTGAAAAAAAATGTGCAATAAAATGATAAGCATTTTTTTTTATTATTTGAAGCCTTTAAAGTATACCAAAAATCATCTGACCATCTGGAGCTAGTCATGGCAGGACTCCAACATGTTGCAATTTTTTTTCTCTCTCAACTAAACGACAGATTCATAACTTCCACGTAGCTAATGAAAAGTCAGGAGGCAGCATATCATCGTGCTGGGAAGATTTACAGAAACTTTATTAACTATACACACAATCAACGTGGCAGAAATTTAGCCATTGCAATAAAATGTGGAGTGTGGACATTTACATGTAAAGACTGCATCACACATACAGGAAGACTATGCTAAACAGACTGTATGGTGCCAATCTAACACATTCCAGCCAAATGTGTTAATAATTAAGACAATTAGGAAATAGAGATGAGTGAACTTCCTGCATTTTGTTTGGTGATTTCATTTGACCAGCTGGCCCAATAATATATTAACATCTTCATTACTTTAATGTTGGGAGATGTGCAATTGTATACATTGTGTAAACAAATAAAACCAACACGTCCTTAAGCCTTGTTCACATAGGTGCTGAGGTCCACACACCATAAGCAGGCCATTTTTTTAATGCACATTTAGCTGGCAGGTGCTGCATGCAGGCAGCCTATGAGGCTGGGTTCACACTTGTCCTACAATTGCTCCGACATTAGGATCTCATGTCGCATGACGTGTGAAAATCAATGTTTCCCTATGAGAGCCATCTTAACTGGTCTGACACAAGTCGGTCCGACTTTGAAAATGCTCCCTGTACTACTTTGGTCCGACTTTGATTCTACTTCAGACCACTGAATATCATTGAAGTCGGATCAAAGTTGGATCCTTGTCCTTACCATCCGAATTTGGACATCCGACATGTGATTATAGCAGCAGTAAAGAGAATTAATCTCACACTGGGATTGTTTTGATTGGTCAAAGGACAAGTCAGACTATCACAAAGTCGGACCAAAGTAGTATCCTGTTCATTCAAGTCGGATGGATGTAGGACCAATGTAGGACAGATGTCGCAGAGCAAAGAAGGATGAAAGTCATATGAATGTTGTGTAGTATCAGTGTGAACCCAGCCTTAAAGTTATTAGGCTGAATTCACATATGTGTGTGCGCAGGTTCGTGCCTGGGGTCCGGTGCTTGCCTGTTCACCAGTTTAGGTGCGATTCAGTTTTGCCTAAATTCGCACCTGAACCGCACCCAAAGATGCACATGATGCTTCTGTAATCTGAACCGCAGCCACCCTGGACCTGTGTGAACTGGCTTTATTGAGAGCCAGTCACACTCGCTTGTCATGCGAATTGAATGCGGGGCAACCCGCGCCCAATTTGCATATATGTGAACCCGGCCTGAGTATGCACTGGCTACACAGACTCTCCCTGCGCTAGGGCTGTTCACCCACACCAGCGCACCTGTCACTTTAGTGTCTGTATCCGTGCATCAGCTGCGTCCTCGAAGACATGAATGGGCTGCCTGTACACATCACCTGGCGGCTGTAGAAACACAAAGAAACAGCCGGTTCATGGTGTACCAACCTCAGCATCCATTGTTGCAATCTTTTTCCCCCTGGAGAGATTTCCTGGCAGAAAGTGAAGGGAAATATCTCTAATAGGAATTCAGGCCACAACTGTCCATTCTTCAAGTGGCCTTGGCTTCACCTTCCTCTGTACAAAAACAGTTATAGGAATCAATATTTATTTACCTAAAATTCTGAAAATACACATCTGTTTGATGCAGATTATATTTACCAATTGCCCTAAGTATCTGGACATAACTGTCTATAGGTAAAAACTTCCCAGCCAGTCATTAACCCCTTCACACCCACCCCAGCAACCCTTTAAAAAGTTCTGGCTGGCGATGATGTGGCTGTCACAATGGGCACATGATCACAAGCTGGTCCTGCCAGATCATTAGATCAAGAACTGTCTTGGACAGCTTGGTCTCTGTGTTGAGAGTGCGCCCAGGGATGCATATGCATTTAAGCTCTTTTGCCGCTGCACATGTGTGTTACGTGGGCAACAACAAATGAATGCATATCTACAATCCCAATTCTAAAAAAGTTAGAGCTAATTAGTTTAATTGGCACCAAATCAGTACCATGATTGGGTATGAAAAGAGCATCTTAGAGAGCCAGAGTGTCATAGAAGAAAAGATAGGCAGTGGTTCACCAATCTATCAATAACAATCTGTTCACCAATCTGTCAATAATCTGTCAATAACTTAAGTATATCATCATCATCATCTACACTACATATTACTATCAAAGGATTTTGAGAATCTAGAAAAAAGCTGTGTGTGCAAGGGACAAGGGCAAAATGCAATACTGGATGCCCATGATCTTCTGGCCCTCAAATAACACTGCAATGAGAACAGGCATGATTCTGTGATTGACATCATTGCATAGGCACAGGAATGTTTCCAAAAATCACTATCTGAACACAGTTCACCATACCACCCAAAAATGCAGGGTAAAGCTCTGTCTTGCAAAGTCGGAACATGATCCAAAAATTACACCATCTTCTCTGGGCCAAAGCTCATTTAAAATGGTCTGTTGCAAAGTGGAAAACTGTTCTGTGGTTAGACGAATCAAAATATTATTTTTGGCAACCATGGGCCCTGCATACTCTAGACGATCAAGGAGAGAGACCTTCCGGCTTGTTATCAGTGCAAATCAATGCACTATCAATGCTGAAAAATATATCCAGATCCAACTACCAAAAGTCATACACGTGATGCGGGTCTAGGCTGTGGAAATTTTGCTTTCCAAGACTATTAAGTAGAAAAAATCTTTAACAATAATCTCAACATAGACAAAGCAAACTGTTAATGAAGGCACTAACTTAGCTCTGTATACACATTAGCAATATATGGATAAGTAGTCAAAAACTTCCAACCCCCTGATTTCTATTTTATCCCCCAGTAATCTCCCATGATTTATTACCCAACCCAACTTTTCTGAATTAGCTAAGAAAAAGTCAGGAGTCCAGCAGCAGGAGCATTAACTCTCCTGTGCGGACTATCGCAGACTAACCTCTCTATGATTCAATTTGGGTACTCCAGGTTGAATATCATTCTGCATCAACCTTACTTCCTGTAAGCCCAGGCTTCCATAGGCATGCTCCTTGGGAGGGGGTTGTGTAAGTAACATAATATTTCGCCTTCAATTTTTTTTTTTGCACCTGGAGATACTGCCAGTATCAGGCCACCAAGGCACTTCCTGTCCTACAGTGACAACACTTATGCCGCGTACACATGGTCAGAATTTCCGACAATAAATGTTCGATGTGAGCTTGTTGTCAGAAAATCCGACCGTGTGTATGCTCCATCGGACATTTGCTGAATTTCCGACAACAAATGTTTGAGAGCTGGTTCTCAATTTTTCCGACAACAAAAGTTCTTGTCGGAAATTCCAATCGTCTGTAGCCAATTCTGACCCACAAAAATCCTTACGCATGTTTAGAATTAATTTGACGCATGCTTGGAATCACTGAACTTAATTTTTCTCAGCTCGTCATAGTGTTGTACGTGACCGCATTCTTGACGTTCGGAATTTCTGACAACATTTGTGTTACCGTGTGTTCGCAAGACAAGTTTGAGCAAACAATCTGTCGGAAAAAAAATCCACGGTTTTGATGTCGGAATGTCTGATCGTGTGTAAGCGGCATTAGTCTTCGAAAAGGAAACAATAGCACCATGTTACAGCATGTATGTGCATAACCTCTATGCTCTGCCTATTCACTGCATTGTTTAATCCAGTTTACTCACCACCACTGACGAGGGAGCCTGTGATATGAAAGCTGGCCACATAAGAGTTTCAGGCTGAGACCTTTAGTTATAGTTTTATTTTGTTACTGGTGCCAGACCTTTTTTAACTTAATGAATAATACCTGCCAACTGCCATTTTAGGTTCCAAAGAGTCTACCTAAATCTACATGCATGTACTGTGTGTGCGTTAGTCAGTAAATGCTGAGGATTTTGGCCAGACTGGGAGGTGATGGTCCCCTTCAGATATAAATGAACATCTCCAGCAAAGTAATCAGGAGAGCTGACATTTCTCAGTTATTCACCTTAGTTCACCTGAGATTACTGTGGCAGTGGGGGTATCTACACAGCAAATAAACATGCATGCTTACGCAATAAAGTGTGAAAGGTTATGTACATTAGAAGAAGAAAAGATCACAGTAAGGCTAAATTGTGTAAGTAAAAAAATCCAATCTTTAAAAAATCCAATCTTTAAAATGGACTTTCATAGGATAAATGACAGTACTGTACACTTTTAAAAGCTATATAAACACTGCAATTTAAACAAAACTGTAGGAAAATATACATTAAGAAACAGAGACCAGTTATTTTTCATTTTTTTTAAATCATTAAATATATTTTAGCTAAAATTAGCCGATTCTATCTTTTTATAAACTCCCAGTAAGCCATTGCACTACAAGATACTATAAGTAGGAGGGTACTGACTGTAGAGAGCAGAGTGATGACCCAATCAATGTGCTGCTCCTTCATTGACCATTTATTATTAAATGTACTTGAAAAAAACAACAACATAATAATGCATTGTTTCACATGTATCAAATCTGTATATTATATTGCTTAAAAAAACTGTTAATTTTTTTTAAATAAAATGTATTCCTATTTAATAACTTACTGTCTGAACTAATTAACTCCTTCCTCCTCTTTTCCTCCTAGCTTTTATTTGTCTTGTTTTTTTTTTACACTATTTTTTTAAAAAAAATATGCATTTTTTTACTTTTTCCAGCGGAGAATAGCAAAAAAGTGTTCAAAATTGGAAAAATTTGTTTTTTCATTTGCAAATAATACTGCCATACGTTGTACCAGAAACATAATTTTGATCTTAAATGGGACAAATTATAGAATACAATTTATATTTATATTTACAGTAAAACTACACAAATAAGACATTTTTACATTTCTTTTTAATAAATTCCATAAAATATAATGTATAAACTCCAAAAATGTAAATGAAACTATTTTTGCAAAACAATATTGACAAAAGAAAGCCTAGGTCTTCCCCCCCCCCCCCAAAAAAAAACAATGTCATTAGAAATGGAGAAACGAGAGTACGAGAGCTGGAGTGGTTAAACTTTACATTTAGCTGTTTTCCTATAAACCAACTTTTAATAAAAAGAAAGGTAAAATCAAAAGATAACTAAAAATGGATATTGATAATAGTTAATTACTTCTTAAATACACATTCATCTCAAATACATACATTAACAATTTTTTTCTTCGCAAAACATCTTTAAAAAAAATACATTTACATGCACACTGATGCCTTAAAATAATATTCTAAATACTTTTTAAATGATGTCTTTATAACCTGCAATGTTCATGAGTAAACCTAATTATTATCCTAAACAGCTGATATGAACATAAAAGCGCAAACTGGGTCTTTACAGGTAACTTTAAACAAATAATGACAGCGTTTTGCTAACTACAAGGTAACAAAGTTTTACAAGGTTGGCTTGAACTTACTGCTGTGAAAGAGCTCACAGATCGTTGGCTGAACTACACTGGTCCTCATCAGCTGGTCACATAGTTTGAACTACTAAGCCATTTCCTGCCTACCATATAAAGACATTTAACAGACTCAGATGCCGCCGTAACCCTTGTGGGAAGTTATTAAGTTTACAATGTGTTATCAGCACACAATGGTAAACAGTTCTATAAACGCTAAGGGCTTGCTGCCAGCCCCCTCTCAAACCACACATTTTTGTTAACTCTGAAGTCCTTCACAAATGAACGACAGATGAAACCGAAAATTCATATGTGGATACAGTATAGAATCTGCTCACATCAGCCTTTGCCATACTCAAAAAGTCACTTTTCCAAACAAATAAAGATCAAAGGAAAGTGGAGAGTCATCGCCCCAGCACATAAGCAATGAATAGGACTGAATTGGTGCTTAGACAAAGCTTCTTTTCATTATTTTCTGCAGGAAACCAATCAGGAGAGCAAAGGAGAGGTAAATAATGCTGGCCTTACACCTGTAAAATCTTGGTTGTCAAACCATTGGATGGTGCCTTCATGGATTCAATCAATTTCAAGCATGCTTCCATTTGAGTACCATGTCAATGTCTTGATTTTCAAAGAATGATCATTCTAATTCCATATTAGCTATGACAAGTGCATATGTATACAACTAGATTTTTCATGGCCAGAAGCAAATTCAGTGGTTAGAAATGTGTTCATTCTCATTAGATAATACAATAAATTTCCGTCTTTGTCCTTTGATTTTTTTGTTCACTCTGGTTGAAATAAATTGTTGAATTGTCCATTTTAACTCGAAAAATTCTGAAAATGACAACTTTCTAAGAAAATTCTACAAGTATAAGACATGGGCAAAGCACAGGTTCACCATAATTAACACAATGGGCTTGATTTACTGAGGCTGGGTTCACACTGGTACGACAAACGCTCCGACATTGGGCGCTCATGTCGCATGACGTGTGAAAGCCATCCTAACTGGTCTGACACAAGTCGGTCAGACTGAAAATGCTCCCTGTACTACTTTGGTCCGACTTTGATCCTACTTCAGCACATTGAATATCACTGAAGTCGGATCAACATGGGGACAAGGTGCTTTGGGGTGGTGGGCGCCCCCTGCCCCAAAGCACCCACCCCCCATGTTGAGAGCATGAGGCCTGGTATGGTTCAGAAAGGGGGGGCGCTTGCTCATCCCCACCCCTTTTCCTGACCAGCCGGGCTGCGTGCTCGGATAAGGGTCTGGTATGGATTTTGGGGGGACCCCATGCCGTTTTTTGGCATAGGGGGTTCCCCTTAAAATCCACACCAAACCGAAAGGGCCTGGTATGCTCTTGGAGGGGGAACTCATGTCGTTTTTTGTTTTTTTATTTGGCGTGGAGTTCCCCCTAAAGATTCATACCAGATACAGAGCCTGGTGTTGTCGGGGATCAAACTCGGATCCCTGTTCATTGAAGTCGGACGCATGTCAGACTTCATGTCGCAGGGCAAAGTCAGATCCAAAGTAGTACGACTGTCGTGTCGTACCAGTGTGAACCCGGCCTCAAACTGGAGAGTGCAAAATCTGGTGCAGCTGTGCATGGTAGCCAATCAGCTTCTAACTTTAGCTTGTTCAATTAAGCTTTGGCAGAAAAAACTTAGAAACGGATTGGTTTCTTTACAGTGGTACACTAGATTTTGCACTCTCCAGTTTTAGTAAATCAACACCATAAAAAAGGGCAAAGTATTTGTTATATCCTCTGTGTTGTGAGGGACACAAGACTCTGGTCTGGAACAATGGATGTTTATTCAGTACAGGCTGTACACTGGAACATGCATCTCAGGACAATAGATATCTCTGCTTCCTACATGTGCTCTCTCTAAGATGGCTACTATGCCCCTTGACCCTTGTCATCACTGCTGGGTGGAGCCAGCCTTAAAGTGCCAGTACATGTGGAACTCTTCAGGTATAACAGTATTGTATCTCGCTAAGTTTCTCAGAAATGCATAAGCTGTTTTTTATGCCTCTGTTCAAAGTTACCCATTTTTAACATTTATTGTATAGTTTAGCAAAATGCTATTTTACTGTCAATAGCCATTTTGGATTACTAACTGAAGAGAAATCAGCTGCAGTGTCTTCAAAGGCCCAACTTGTTTAATGCAACCTAATTTAATTTCATAACTCATTTTGGTTTGGGAACTCTTGAAGAGAAATAAGTTGTAGTGTCTTTCATGAGTTAACTCTAGCCCACACTTTTTTTGATCGAAAAAGGTAAGGTTAGAACCTCTTAAATAATTTTATTGCTGAAATGTGAATAGGATACTGAATTCAGGATTACGTGTAGCTCAGGATACAGAATGGAGATTTTTTCATTTTAGGAATGCAACAGCTCAGGTTAAGCAGCTTTCAAGCACAGGATGGTTTATCGGGGCACCTCAGATAGAGACCAGATGAAGTGGCTGAATAAAAGCCCCCTGCAATGGTTCTATAATTTAAAAACGTATATTCCAACACAGAGATCGAAAGTACCAAATTCAATGTGCTTTGGGGGCTATAAGCACACCATATTCATAAAGGCTTACAATTTTTGCACTGATAAAAATGGACTGGGGTGACATAATAAATAATGCGTTTGCTGAAGTAAAAAGTCTGTTTGTGAAAGGATTTCAGCCGCTAGTACTTTTTCAGAAGAAACACATTGACTTGTGTACTTTGGATCTCTATGATGAAATAAATGTTTTGGAACTCCAGAACCGGTTGTGTGCTTTTATTTAATTCCTCAGAATTTTATTGTTGTCTGTGTCCCCAAGAGAAAGATTTCCACTCACATCCTTTCCAGGATGTCAAAGGTGTACAGGTGTCAAATAAAAACAAAAAAAGAAGAGAAATCGCCTCTATGAGACAGACGGGATTTAAAATCTGACCGACAGATCTCCTCAATATGGATACAGACAGCAATAAAAAAAAAATCAGACAGAGGTTTTATCTCCCTTTCTCTATCCAAAATGAAAAAGGGTGTTTTGGCTGTAGTTAGGCTTCAAACTGAATAAATGAAAAGAATGAGTTGTGCTGGAAAAATATTTCAAGCCAGATATAGTTGATTCACATAAGCTACTAAACTTGTTCAGTTCTAAAGTAACAGTCAATTACATTTTATTTTCTAGATCAGGGGTCTCCAAACCTTTAAATCAGGGGTCTCCAAACAAAGGGCCAGTTTACTGTCCTTTAGACTTTAGGGGGGCCGGACTGTGTCCATTGGCAATAGAAAAGGTCCTGACGTTGGTGGGAAAAATAACGCCCCATCATTTGTTTCAGTTGGCATAAGTGTGCCCATCTTCTGTGTCATTGGCCTTATTTGTGCTCCATTGTTGAGCTGGGTTACACAAAGCCCCCATCCAAAGTGACTTCCGTCAGTGTTATTGGGAGGAATTGTGCCCCATTGTTGGTCTCATTGGGAAGACTTGTGCCCCATTGTTGATATCAGTGGACGAGATAGTGCCCCAAGAGCCAGATAAAAGCAAGCAAAGGGCCGCATCTGGCCCCTGGGCCGCAGTTCGGAGACCACTGTTGTGGATAAAAGTCCATATATCACGTTTATTGATCTTTACAGAATTTATACTAACAAAACAAAAAATGGTTTCTTGTAAGCAAGGTTCTGGTTAAAAATGCATGTTGTAATAGGCAAAGGTGAAGGTAATGTCGTCTAAATTAAACTGCCTATAAATGCTGCCCCTGTAAAGATGCTTATTTTGGGCTAGATTCAGGTAGCCGGGCGCATTGTTACGGCGGCGTAGCGTATCGTATTTACGCTACGCCGCCGTAAATCAGAGAGGCAAGTGCTGTATTCACAAAGCACTTGCCTCCTAAGTTACGGCGGCGTAGCGTAAATGGGGCCGGCGTAAGCGCGCCTAATTCCAATGAGTATGAGGGGGGCGTGTTTTATGTAAATGGGTGGTGACCCGACGTGATTTGACGTTTTTTACGAACGTCCGTGTACATAAATCAGTGTGCATTGCTCCAAAGTACGCCGCAAGGACGTATTGGTTTCGACGTGAACGTAAATTACGTCCAGCCCTTTTCGCGAACGACTTACGCAAACGACGTAAAAAATTAAAAATTCAACGCGGGAACGACGTCCATACTTAACATTGTGTACGCCTCATAGAAGCAGGAGCAACGTTACGCCGGAAAAGCCTTATGCAAATGACGTAAAAAAATTCCGCCGGGCGCACGTACGTTTGTGAATCGGCGTATCTAGGTCATTTGCATATTCTACGCCGAAAACGACGGAAGCGACACCTATCGGCCAGCGTAAATATGCACCCTGAGATACGACGGTGTAAGAGACTTACGCCAGTCGGATCTTAGGCTAATTTCGGCGTATCTTGCTTTCTGAATACAGAAAGAAGATACGCCGGCAGCAGCTTTGAATTTACGTGGCTTATCTATAGATATAGATACGCCAGCGTAAATCAATGCTGAATCTAGCCCATTATCTACACCTATGCTGCTGAAAAGGAATCTCCAGTTGGAGTTTCTTCAGGACTACCAATGTCCTGTGTCTCCTGCTACCCTGATTGGTTCCTCCTGTCAACCCCTACATCAGTACAAAACACAACAGTTATGTAGGGGTCATTGGGAAAAACCACCCACTTATGTTAAATCTAAAATATCACAGCTTTAACATGTTAATGTAATTTCAAATAATATTTTTGATCTGTTCAAATCTGAAGATCCTACCATGAAAGCCCATTTTTCAAGCACTTTCTTTTATAGGGTGAAAATCTTCCTGCCTTGTCAATTAAATGAACATCTGGTGATCCTACCATGAAAGCCCATTTTTTCAAGCACTTTCTTTTATAGGGTGAAAATCTTCCTGCTTTGTCAACCTGTCACATTAACCTTGAATAGACACAACGCAGAGGCCGGACCCCCTTGTTGCTATAGTTGGAACCCCTCCCTGAGAAATGCCATACATCCATCGTTGGGTGTACATGCATCTAAACAGGAAGTGGCCGCAGGAGATCTGCAGCACTGGGATCCAAAAGATTAAATAAAAAGGGGTAAACATTATATTTAAAAAAACTTTGGTAATTGTTTATAATGCAGGGAGTTTATCAAACTAAATTGTATTAAGTTAGCGTTTATTTCATTTACTTATTTCTATTTGGAGTATAACTCTGGCAAGTCTGTGGACATTCTAATATTTACACATTGTTAACAAGTAGTAAATGAGCTTTTAAAAAATACAACCCTGACCTCTGTAGCTGTAGGCACTATGGTGTAATTTAACCTCAAATTAGTAAGGTTTATGTTTAGTTTCTCTCTGACTATCAGGTCCCCCCTGCCATCCTTCTATTTTCTAATGGAAACAAAGAACTAGTGCACAGGAGGAGGGGATGAAGAAACACGTTCTGCTTCTACTTTAAAATTTGACATTGAATTGCTCAACAGCGGCTGCAACTAAAGAAGTCAGTGTGAGCTTATTTTTTAAAGCTTATGTACCAAAATATGTCTGCAGCTTTACTTTAAGCCAAAACCAGGGTGGAGTTTGGATGTGTAGGAGCTCAGCCATTGTTGTATACAGATGTTGGTCCAGGAATGTTAGTGCATGCGATCTGTAAACATTTGTCTTCTTTTTATTTCTAAATGGAATCACCATGATCACTAACTTCTATGTGTAAGTAGTGTTATTCATTCACTTAGGATACAGCTGCAAAAATATTGCTGATATATAATCCCTAGGGATATTTATTCACAATGATATTATAGACAGGAAGATATAAATTTTTCTTTCGTATTCTTCTAGGGTTTTTGAACTATCAGCTTTTTGGCACACTTAAATGTGTTAGTGTGACTTCCATAACACATTTAAGTAAAAGCTCACTCTCTTAAATAAGCGACTCTGTTACTGAAAGCAATCTCTGAATAAAAGGTCTCCCTGCTAACAATTGAGTAAATACTTAAAGTGGGAGTAAACTTCCATTGTTGCTATCTACCTATAGGTAAGCCTATAATAAGTCTTACCCATAGGTACAGTAAATATCTCCTAAACTTGCACTGTTTAGGAGATATTTACTTGCGAGTGGGGCGGTGACTTCATCGGCAAATGCGCTATGAAGGAACAGCATTGCCTGTGCCGTTCCTTCAGAGTCCTAAGCAATGAATAGCGGTTCTTGTGCACATGTGCGGGAGTGACGTCATCCCGGCAAGGTCAATCAGACAGCCAGAGGACAACAACCCGGAAGGAAGACCGAGTGAAGATGAAAGCCCTGTCAGTGGTGACAGATCGTCGCTGGAGGGCTTCGTTTTAAGATAAGTTTCAGATAATCTGCTAGTGTGCAATGCATACTAGCACATTAGAACTTTACCTTGCAGGTTTAAAAAAAACATGGCGGTTTACTACCGCTTCATAGGAGATGTATAGCCAAAGTTTTTTGGGCTATACTTCTCCTTTAGGCCAGTGTTTCCCAACTCCAGTCCTCAAGGCACACCAACAGGTCATGTTTTCAGGCTTTCCGTTATTTTGCACAGGTGATTTGATCAGTTTCACTGCCTTAGTAATTACCACAGCCGTTTCATCTGAGAGAAATCCTGAAAACATGACCTGTTGGTGTGCATTGATGACTGGAGTTGGGAAACACTGCTGTAGGTCACAGAAGTGAAGTTTGTTCTGCACTCCTGTGTCCTGTTTTCTGTCGACTGCGAGCTAAAGTCCACTGTCAGCTGATGTCACTCAGCCAGTCCAGGCTTGAGAAAGATCCACCCAGATGCCTGGACTGGCACCTGGCTCAGCCTCTCAGCAATCCCCTGGGAACCTGAGCCAACCCCTCCCACCCCCTCCACAGCCCAGCGTTAAAGTGAGCACTGGAGGAGCAGAGCAGAGAGCCAGTGACCGACAGTCACGGCTCTCTACTCAGAGTGGAGACGGAGAACTGATTGATCAACAATGTTTGATCGCTAAGTTCTCACTGCAGAGCCAGTGATGGACAGATGCAGCTTCGGATTGATGCTGTATCCAACTAGGAGAGTATAAGTGTTTTTTCGAAGTTCATACTGCTCTTTTGACTCTAAACTTTTATAAATCTGAACTCTGCTTACCTCCTCTCCACTGGTGTGACAACTCCCTTACTGGCGTCACATCTTTGGCCGGTCTTCCCTTGAGTTTGGGACCTTCAGGCATCTTGATTGTCCATGCCAGAATGATACAACTTTCAGGAATTCATCCTGACATTTGCTGAAAATGTACACTGAGCTACAAAAGTGCAGCTCAGTGTACATGGTCAAGAAGATTGGAAACAGGCAGGTAAGAATCCTTTATTTTGGAAGATATATAGTATGTCTCTTGTGCAATAAAAAGCCTGCTTGTTTGCAAAGTTATAACATTTTATTTAAAGCTTGATTTGAATGTTTCCGCTGCCCGCACCACCAAACACCATTCTAACGAAGAGAAATTGCCACATTATGGCCTCTCAGAAACTAACATGTCTGTGAGTGTCCTGGTTTTCCAATGTATTTAGTGGCTTCTCCCACCATCCCCTTTGTCACTACAGGACACAAGAGTGGCATTGGATAAACTTATAGTTGTAGCTTGAATTACAAACCAACTTCTTATGCTATCCAAGAAAATCAAATGTTATAGTTTTAAAAAAAATCACAAAATGTATCCTAGCCTGAGCTGTGAGCAACAAATGCACAATATTCCCAAAGTCCCACATTTGCTTCTGGGTGGGTCTCGAATCTAATGTTACATGATTCCATGTAACGGCATTTTTCTCTGTACATGAAAGACAGCATGAAGCTTACAGAGAGAATTTTGGTCTGAATACTCACATGTTCTAATAGCCAGTGGTTCTAGAACACCAGAGTACTGGAAACAAAGTGTTTTTTATTAATATAGTGGCTTGTACATCTACAGACACTAAGGCTGCATTCACACCTGAGCGACAAAACGCCCGACGCCGGACGCTTCTGCCGCTAGAGGGGAGAATTCCCATTGCTGTCTATGGAGATGGTTCACATCTCATAGACGGCGAACGCCTGTCGCCTGAAAAAAAGTCCCGGACCCTTTTTTTCAGGCGACAGTGGCGTTTTCCCATTGACAGCAATGGGAAGACTTTGAGAAAAAAAAATGTGAAAGTTTCACACCCGCGGCAAAATACGCCGCTACCGCCGAACGCGGCTGTCGCTCAGGTGTGAATGGGGTCTAAAGCTACATACAGATTAAAGAAAAGAACATCAGCGCATGAATTCCATTGGGGAGGGGCTGTTTCTTTGAAGCATCGATTAGAGCCAGAGGCTCTAATAGGCTTCAATATAGGGTGGGCTCAGGTCTCAGAAAGTGCGCTCTCAGCCCAGCCAGGTGTGTTGCAACAGCGAAAAAATATTCGCTGTTGTAACACTGATCCTCCTCCCAGACAATCAGGAAGTGGGTTTCGACACCGGTCACCCGATTGACTGAAAGGACAGGCGATCCTATTCAGGGCCGTCTTTATAGCATCATGGGCAAAGTAATGCACTGGGGCCCCTACCAGCTTGCCCCGAATTAAACATATTCATTAGTACTTTCAATAAAATCGATTTTACAAAAGGAAAACATTCTACAAATCAAAGACTAGTCAACACAAGGGGAACAGTACAGGGGGGGTTAGGAGGGCACAATACTGGGATCAGGAGGGCACAGTATAGGTTCTGGGATGTTTCCTGGGACACGACCCTATCGGGACAGTTTTGTAAAAAGCATGACTGTCACAGCAAATCCGGGACAGTTGTCAAGTATGATGTAATGCAAGATTATTGTGGGGCCCCCCATGTACCTGGGGGCCCTGGGCGGTGCCCAGGAGTGCCCTTGCTTTATTAATGGCCCTGATCCTATTGGACGCCTAGGAGGAGGAGGCAAGGAGCTGGAAGCCGCCATGGAGGAGAGGACTCGGAGCCAAGCGGCTGCACCATGCTGTCTGCCCGCCACGATGGGGTAAGTCCTGGACCACCTGGCAAACAGCGTCAGGGTGGGTGACACTTGAGGGTGGGTGGTTGTTGTTTGCCCCCCCCCCCCCACAAAAAAAAACACACCAGCCACCACTGCTCCCTATGGTACTGTCTGACATAGAACACTCACAATTGTCCCTTCGCCATGTTCTCACCCCTGAAGACACTATAAAAGAGGGGTTTTAAAAAAAAGAATCTCTTTTTTTTAAATCTTCTTTAGTAGAGGCTCTTTCATGTGTCCATTTTTAAGGCAAAAATGACAAAGTCGTTTGAAAGCCCAAACCACTTATACCTACGTTCCCCATACTCCATTGTCATTCTGTTGCTTTGCATTTCTAATTCTGTGTAAGCTCTGTGTTGGAGCTTACACAGGGTTGATGTCACCCCCCCCTCCATAATAATATTTGGGACTGGGCCTATATGTAACTTTTTTTTTTAAAGCTTTCAGATCACTTTCTGCACTCGAACTGCAATTTCATCAGATGGCCTTGCACATTTTTTATGATTTTCTGCAGTGTTGTTGCACAATCAAACTACTCTTTTGTCTAACATTTGATATTTAAGAAAATGGGAAATATATTTATCTATGTAAACACTTACAGTTGAACCTCGGATTACGAGCATAATCTGTTCCAGGAGTATGCTCGTAATCCAAAGTACTCACATATCAAAGTGAGTTTTCCCATTGAAGTCAATGGAAACGAAAATAATTTGTTCCGCATTGACTTCAATGGAATGCAATACCGAATGCGGCCAGAGATGGGGGGCCAAGGATACTTTCAGCTCGTTTCCTGCACCCCCATACCTCAGGCCAAATTAGGTATTGCAGGCCAATGTTCGGCTTTTCTCGGCTCCTGCACCCCCATACCTCAGGCCAAATGAGGTACTGCAGGCCTATTTTTGGCTCTGCTCGGCTTCTGCGCCCCCGTACCTCAGGCCAAATTAGGTACTGCAGGCCTATTTAGCTTGAATTCTGCTCGTCTTGCGAGTCAACACTCGCAAACCAAGTCAGATTTTTTTTTTTAAAAGTTGCTCGCAAATCAAAACGCTCTTAAACCAAGTTACTCTTAAACCCAGGTCCACTGTATTGTGGAAAGCCATAACTTTTGCAGTAATGTAAAAATATGGTGCCATTTAAAAAGGAAATACAATTGATGGGGGCATTAAATGTTATAACCAGTAACCAGTTGTCTTCTTATATATTCATGTCTGATGTGATTGAAGCTGTATTAGTACAATTGTGACAAAGAAAATCAAATTGAAGATCAGTACTGCTTGGACCTTGAAGAAGGGGAAACCCCCCGAAAGCTTGTGCTAAAAATTGTATGTTAGTGCAAATAAAAAAAGTATCACGGACAGTACTCAATTTTCTCTATATATTCATGTAAAATGCAACATAATTCACAGCAAAAGCAGATAAAACTAGCATTTTTTTTTGGGCAAATTTAGAAATCACAAGACCAAAACCCACAGTCATCCAAGCAGAAAATAACAGCACCAGCAAAAATAGAAATACAGTACTAGACATTAAAACAATGACTGCGGCCTTCACTTAAAACGGAGTGAAGCAGCCCACACGTGTTCATTATCTTATTGTTGATCTTGCTGACTGAGCTCCCACACTACACGTCATCTGGTGTTTTTGGAGAACACACAGACCAATGACCTTATATGCAGTTGAATAATATTTTTCAGAAATAATGAAGCTGAGATGGCATGATTATTCAAATGAATGTAGAAATGTCAAAGCCTCCTGCGTGACTGATAACAAGAGACCGGAATTATATACTTCTCAATATGCAGTCAGACAAATTCATAAAATGTTCATACAGCGGGTCAAGGTATCAAGGTCCTCTGTCAGAATACAATGTCGCAGCAGGGGGGAATCCTCCATACACCTGGTTTATATGTTTTTTATTCAGCCAAAAAAAAAAAAATACCCGTCTATGTCCACACTTAGTCATTGAGCACAAAGCAGAAACGCAGACAAAAGTCAAAACCCCTGATTCTATACTAAAAGTATGAAAGCTATTGGATCAGCATGGCAGCCAGGCTACAAGCATTTTGATCATCAAAGCCAACCCTGTATTTATCTCTTCACAACTTTTTTTTGAAGGCATGTAACTAACATCATGTAGTAAAGTATCACATGCATTGTGACACTTGGGGGGGGAAAAAACAGGTATGTATTTTCCAACATAATTATACTTATCAATAAGAGCAACCAATCAGAATTCATCATCTATTGTTTAGATAGATGAAACGTAAAATATGGTTGTATTAAATTACTGCATTTTCCACAACCACTACGCCTTGTACTTCGACCAGGCATTTGAATTTTTTATATTTTTAAGCCAGCTCACATTTAAATAGGAATCTATCCTAAGTTAAAGTAGTTTTAAAGGCATTTGTTTTTTATCTTAATGCATTAAGATAAAACGCCTTCTGTTTGCAGCCCCAGAAACCCTCTTAAGCCCCATACACACACATCAGTTTTCCTGCAGGTTTTCTTTTCAGATTTACCAAAACCATCTAATATGAGGTCAAACCTCAAGAGTTTCAATTTGTATGCAATCAGGCAGGCCCTTGCACTACATGGTTTTGGTAAACCTGAAGAGAAAACCTGCAGGAAAACTGATAGTGTGTATGGGGCTTAATACTTACCTGAGCCCTATCTCTATCCAGCGATGTCCATGTGTGCCTCGGCCATTCAATACTCTCCCTCCTGATTGGCTGAGACACAGTAGCGGCACCATTGGCTCCCGCTGCTGTCAATCAAAGTTAGTTAGCCAGTCAGGAGAGAGGAGGTGGCGCCGAACCGAGGCTCCGTGTCTGAATGGACACACGGAGCTGCAGCTTGGCTCAGGTGCGCCCTTAGAGCAAGCTGCTTGCTGTGGGGGCACTCAACAGGAGGGAGGGCCAGGAGAGCTGAAGAGGGGCCTGCGAAGAGGAGGATTCAGGCTGCTCTGTGCAAAACCACTACACAGAGGAAGTAAGTATAATATGTTTATTATTTTTATAGAAAAAAAAATGAGACTTTACAATCACTTTAAAGAACTCTAATTGGCTTAGTAAGTAATTGCCAAATAAACATTATAAGGTAATTTAATGAACGACCCAGGTAATAATGACATGTATGTGCAAACATTTATTTCAGACCCTCATGTGTGTTTCCACATTTAGCCATAAAGTTGACAAGTGCTCCCTTGGGTAGAGAACAGTGAGATGTGTCTGTCCTTATTCTACTATATAAATAGCTCTCTAGCATAATATTCTTTATATTGATATTGTAAGCTCTCTGGAGAACAGCCCACAATAACTGTTCAAGTCTGGATTGTCTTTTAATAACTGTATCAGTTTCCTATAAAAGGCATTTTGAATGTTACTATTTATATTGCTGTTATATAAATAAATAGTGATGTAATAATAATATAAATGTTTTATATATTAATCCATGAAAAAATCCCCTGCTGAATCAGAGCTGAATGGGGCATATGTCACTTTTGTGACATTCTTGTCCATTCAGTGTTTAGCCTTTTTTTTAAATTGGAGCATTCTGGGCCCATATTAGATCTATGGGCAGCTGGATGCAAACGGAGACTTGCACCTGTTTACATAAGACAACCTTAGATATGTCACATTTAAGACACAGACTATTTTTTTGTTTTTTGGCCCTAGACAAACTCAGGGGTGAGCAGTTTTAAACAGACAGGCATTCGTTTCCATCTGCCTGAATTACATGGAGCCTCTAATCAGTTCCTCTTGAAAACATTTCTGATCTTTACTATGGTTTCCATTTAGACCCCTTTTGTGCAGACTGCCTCTGTGAAAAAGGCTAAAGATTTAAAATGTCTGAAAATTGTGAAGCACTGGTGAAAAAAAACAAAAAACATTTCTCCCTGCTTTTTGCAGACAAAATTTTAATTTTGGAAAAAAAAAATTAAATAAAAAATCAGTGTGGAGCAGTTTTACAAATTGAAAGTCATTTTGTTGCAATAGAATGTGAAATAGAGTATATATAAAAGCATCATGGTTAAAATAAAAGTACAGCTTAATTCAGTAATCAAACTAAACTTGCTTAATAACATTTTTTTATTACAAATAGAATAACATGGACTGTATATGTTAACAACATTTCAACTATACGTGAGAAAAGGTAACCACCCCCTTTCCCGTATAATAATGTAAAAAATCCTCCTACCAATATGCATTTTCTGAAATAGACAATGCTGATCCAGAAGCATATATTGCTCTATGAAGAGCTTGATGAATGTTCTGATTTTCATGTGTCGAATACACAATCAAGGGATTGTATATATTTGGGAGGCTCTGGTACTCGAAGATGCTGCTGTTGAAGAAACACTTTGTGATAACCTAGAAGCAGCAGAAAGATTCTTTCTGGAATGAGAACTCTGGGGGGAAAAGCTACTCTCACTTTCATTATGGTCCTTATAATTTCATTACATAAAGTATTTTTCAATTTCTTTGGGGCACCTCTGTAATGCAAGTATATGTTTTGTCATCCTTGTAGCATTTGGAAAATGTGATGAAAAAAAAACGACGTTTAAATTGACCGTGTGTGGGGAAAAAGAGTGCTGAACGTAACCTTGCTTTGCTAGAGCATTTTGAAAAAACGATGATGTGAAGGCAACTTCGTTTTTGAAAATGAAGTTTCAAAAACGTCGTTTTTTTTACTTCACAAAAAAATTTGTTTTCTTTCATCACATAAAGTGATGGTGTGTACGCGGCATAACCTACTGTTTGTAGGCACGTCCATCGGTTAAAAATCCACGCATGCTCAGAATCAAGTCGACACATGCTTGGAAGCATTGAACTTCGTTTTTTTCAGCACGTCGTTGTGTTTTACGTCACCGCGTTCTGACACGATCGTTTTTTAACCGATGATGTGTAGGCACGACTGACCATCAGTCAGCTTCGAAAACGGTCCATCAGACAGTGTACAGGGCTTTAGAGTATATATTGCAGAATCACTAGACTATTGATAAGGCCATTTTTATTATTTGTTTTTTTGCTGCCAATTTACCATTGGACTAATGAACTGCAACCGCAAGCCAAGCCATTGGCTCCCAGTTGCAGCCCAGCCTATTGGCTTTAATGGGAAGTCTGACAGGCCGTGCCACCTGTCAACTTAACATGCAGTGTGACATTTTCCATGGCGTGTGAACTGGCCCCTCCAGCGGTATTGTAGGCTTCAACTGGGAGGTCAGGGAATGAGTAAAATCCCTGCTCAACTTTCTTATGGCCTCCTGGAGCAACTTGAAAAACTCACGCGTTACACAGACAGGCTGTTCCCCTGTAGGCACCCCAAGCGTTATATTTCAATTTTGACTGCAGTATAAATTTAACATTTTGTACTTAGTGTAATGTACTGTCTGTACATTCAAGGGAATTAAAAAGTATAAACTCAGCTTAAAATATTTTTCCTAGTATGGAATGTGTACCTGTAGGGTATTTCTGTCAAGTTCAGAGGGGAACTTCTGCCTGATAATCTCCACATTACAGCTGATTTACACTAAGCAACATATTATATTAAATAATATAACTGCTAGAAAAATAGTGCCAGTTCATTGAACAGTAGATATGGTAGATATAAGAAAAAGAAAACTGTGAGTGTTAACTATTTCTGTAAGAAAAAATACACAAAGATGAAGTGTAAATACAATGAGAAAACTCAACTTGTATTTCATGTGCAAAATAAATGAAAATATAATACAAGTAAATTGATGACAATATATACAGTTAGATGAGATACAGTAGAAAGTAGACAGAATGCCTTGTTCACACCTTCACGTTTTATCATCAGAGCGCAAAATGGATGTGTCATATGAACACGTGTTATCCAAAGAGACCATTCACATCTATACAATGTGTTGGATTGCATTTTGAAAAATGAGGTGTGTCCATTGTTCTGAGCATTTACATGCGCTGTGTGGCCCATAGAGGTCTAAGGTTCCATGAACTTTACAGCTGCTAAATTTAGGTTCAGCCTAAAACAATTATATAACATTACATCCAGCATACTTGCGACATGAACTGGTATTTTTTTTTTTTTCGCCGTACATACGGTCATATTGTTATTTCCCCCCCGTCTTCCGGGTCCTGATTCCCATGGGACTGGGCGTTCCTTCACAACAGGTAGATGATTGACGTCTGGCGAAAAACTTCCCAAGGCACGTCACCAGTTTTCCGTAAATAGACGACCTGCGAGTCGACTCTATACGGCACCTGCGCCGTGTAGAGCTAACTGCGCAGGCGCAATATAGAGCCGACTCGCAGGACGGATATTTACGGAAAACTGGTGACGCGCCTTATGGGCCTTGGGAAGTTTTTCACCAGACGTCAATCATCTACCTCCTGAATAGGAACGCCCAGTCCTTCGGGAATCAGAACCCGGGGGGAAAATAAGAATATAACGGTACGTACGGCGAAAAAAAAAAAATACCATGTCGCAAGTATGCTTGATGTAATGTTATATAATTGTTTTAGCGTGAACCTCCACTTTAAGTTTAGGATCCTTTGGCATTTTTTTGCCAAAGCTCCTAAAATCAACTCCATAAAAGAGTATGTGTCAATGTACACATAGGCTTTTAGCAGAGTTTTAGGAGCTACTGCAGTTAGGGAAGCTGCGATCTCCCTCAACCTCCCTCTCCAGAATGTGGAAGAATCGTGTTCAGGATAGGAACGTTTTGACCGCCGGCTGCCAGAAAATGCAAACCACAGCAAAACTTTTTGCTGCGTTTTGCTCTTTCCCGTGGCAGATGAGCAAAGTATGATGTGTGTACATGAAGCCTAAGGCCGCACCTGGAAAAGCACATACTGTACATCCTTTTAAAGTTCACAACAATGATGTCACTGAGGACGTCAATTCTCATTGGTGAAAACAAAAGCGCATCGCAGATGAAAAATGTGTATTATAGTATCAAAATTTCACTGCAATGCATAATGCAAAGGTGTCAACATGCTACAACTGACGTTAAAAAAAACATACTAAAAAACAGGGAAAAGGCGGACATCGATAAATATGAGCCTAGTTTGCTTACAATTGCATATTCTAACATTAATCTTCACTGCATTTACTGCACAATGCAAGAGGTGGAGAATGAAGAAAAGAGTGGGGTTTATTTACCAAAACTGGAGAGTGTGAAATATGGTGCAGCTCTGCATGGTAGCCAATCAGCCTCTAACTTCAGCTTGTTCAATTAAAGCGGGGTTACGGGCATAATTTTTTTTTTTTTTGCAAGCTAAAATTAATCACGTTAAATAGTCCCTAAAACATATTAATAGCTCCCCAATCGTTCCAGAAATCATTGCAAACACTTGCCTTATATCCTCCAGCTTATGCTGTGGCCGTATGCATCATATGTGTGGGCATGTGAAGCCCAGTTCCTTTTTCTTCCTGGTTTTCAGGGAGAGGTGCATGCTGGGCGATTTTTAGGCACAGTAATGCCCAGAATGTCATCATTTCCCAGGAGGCAATGGGGTCTTAGGACAGGAAGTTGAACCACCTGGGACCAGGAACTAGGCAGATTACAAAATTTGCCTAGTAACAGCCAGCTAGAAGTGAGTAAACATTTTTTTTTTTTTTACATTAAAGGCAAGCTGTTAATAAAAAGTAAATTTTTAGGGTGGAACTCTGCTTTAAGCTTTGGGGAAAAAATGGAAGCTGATTGGTTTGTATGCAGAGCTGCATCAGATTTTGCACTCTCCAGTTGTAGTAAATCAAATCCAGTATGATCAGTCAGGTGTGCCTAGGGCAGTATAGTTATACTAGGTAATACAGACTATTTTGTAGGTAGTACTATTTGAGCTGCATTGACCAAGTGATAAAAAGCTCAGAGTACATGAAACAAAAAGAGCTATAAGAGGATTTCTGATTATTTGCTGTGGGTATAACACATATGCTTATTTCTTCATAAAATTGATTGCCATATATTAGAATAACAAAAGAGCAAAAATTGAATATATTGTGGCTTACTAATCCATGTGACAACCCAAGCAGTAACACACTTTCTGTCCTAGCATGACAATGCTGACTCATCATACTATATTTATGGAGGAGCAGCATTGTCACCCTAGGATAGGGTTGCCACCTTTTCTCCAAGCCAAACCCGAACACTTTAGCGGCACCGGGAACATTTTTTTTCTGTAGTATGCAATACAGGATTATAAAAGACCCAGGACACTTTTAGGTGCCCCAATGAGAGAAGTAGTGCGCCACGGCAAACAGTGGGTGTGCCAAACTACTCTTGCTGATATCCTTGTCCCGCCCCCCAGTGATGCCGAACTCATAGCTCCCAACTGTCCCTGATTTTGAAGGACTGTCCCTGAACTTGGAAAAAGTCCCTCTGTCCCTCATTTTGGTCTGATCCATATAGTTGTATATAAAATGCACTTTTTATCTTTCAAAAAGTGTTTCCAAGTGCTAAACCTTTCATACAATTTGTAAATTGCTGCATTTGTAAATTTGAATAACCAATATAACTAAATAGTAGTGGTAAAAAAAAAGCATGTGTGGATTTAACCAATCATTTTTCTGTGTAATTCTCCTTTAAGGGGGTGCGACACGGCATGGCATGGGGCGTGTCCTATGCCTGCATACTTTTGCTAATAGGTATCAAAAAGTTGAGAGGTATGCAAACCTGCCCCCAGACAGATGCTGCAGCTCCCGGGCAGCAACAGATTTGTGTGTGACTAGCCCACAGCCCAGTCTGAATAATGTGTCCAGGTTTCAGGCAGGCTGAAACCCGGATACATGATTCAAAACCCGAACTGTCCCAGTGAATCCTGGACAGGTGGCAACCTTACCCTAGGATAGTACTACAGGGAACCTTCCCTCTCCACGATAAAATAGTGGGAGATGTTCTGTAGATCTAGAGTTCACAAGGCAACACAAATTCAATTATCAGGATCAACAAGTAGCTTTTTCCCACTTAATGAACAGATAAAACAAAATGTTAATTTAACAGAAGATGCAAACTCCAATGGTTAGGTTTTTACTTCAAACGTTCATGCAGAAAATATGAAAAATCTTTTTTTTGGAACATTAACAAACATATGTCAGGCAATGAGTACCTGCACCCTTTCTTATGATGTCACATCCCTAAAGTCAATACAGGTACATGAACAATAAAATCTATTATTTCACGTACCTGTATTTATCATAACGTTCTTTCTTGTCATTGAGTCAACTAATTTCATTCGAAAGCCCTAAAATTTTGTCCAGACCTGCTATTTGAATGGAATCCCAGACGCATCAAACTGGTTTTATTACAATATTGCATGTGTATGATGTTTTTGGGAATGAAAACATCATTTGGCTTCACCCCATTAAACAGTAGGAAGTCAAACAAACATTCCCAAAACAAAATTTGCTAAACTCTACTGGTGTATGGCTAGCTTTAGCATCCTTGGTCAAGACCCCAGAACTGCTAATCTATTAGCCTCCTTGCCTTAAAGTGGAAGTCAATGCTAAAACTAATCTATAGACACCCACGATCAAACACTAACCTATCTAGCCCTGTAAAGAAGAAATCAGTATACATACCTTTTCTGAAGCTGATCCGACTCCATCCCACGCTAAGCTTTCATCTGTGCAGAGGACACATCCGAAAGCAGAAGGTCCATAGTAACTCTGTGGGTGACATCACTTTCCATTCATTTCACAGCCGTTGTCAGCTGTGTCCTCTGCAGAGCTTCCGCGGCTGGAGATCAGGTTGGATCGGCTTCAGAAAAGGTATGTTTTCAAATTTTTTCTTTACAGGGCTAGAGAGGTTAGTGTTAGATCGTGGGTGTCTATAGATGTAGGGATTTTAGTTTTAGCATGGACTTCCACTTTAAATTGGAGGATACATGTGTTGTCCTTACAATGTATCCCCCTGCAAACAAAGCAGCAAGTATCCACAGGGTACATGACAAATGGCAACAAAATGAACTGTTTTTTTGTTTGTAGTGTTTGGGTGTATCGCAATGTGTCTCTTTATGGAAACGTTAACATTCTGATAATACACAGATGAGCTCTAATCAGAGAGTCAAAGTCAAATGAGGACATCATGGGAGAAAATGCAGAAAAACAAATGCAGAGAGATGGATTCTAAATAATATTAATGATTTAGACATTCTTGGCTATACAATAGCATATAAGAGCCAGAAAACAAATCATGCATTGTTCTGACGTTAGTTGGTGAACACTGAGATCTAAAAACACTATATATTCTGAGCCTGAATGAATAAATGCCTTAATAAAACTCCCATCAATGACATTTTCCTTCACTTCCTGTCCACAAGACGTGGCAGAATATTAAAGGATATCCCCCGATAATGGGGGGCAATCCCACATTTGACAGCTGTCATCAAAAAAAGGACACAGCAATGGAGCTGGCCTTATAAGAATGGCAGATTCCTGATTTTATATTGCCATTATCCTTCTGTTTGCCTGGCTTCCATACTTATCCAGTGGTTTCAATACTCTGAGTCAAAAACACACAAATATGTAGATCATGAATCAGTGTGAGGTTCAAAATCCATATCTGTGTTCTTGTCTTAGGTCAGCAAAAATACTAAAACCACTGATTAACACAGCCTTTCTCAACCTTTTGAGACATGGAGGAACCGATGAAAAAAACTTTCCCCTGCTGCTAATTACCATAATACCACATGAACAGCAAGTTGGGATATAAAAATAAATAAAACAATAAAGAATGTGGCAAATCAACTCAATTAATTTCAAGTAAAATATCACAAAACAAATAATATTAATAATAGCCAGAAAGGAAATGCCGATAGTAAAAATTGTAGTGTTCCCTTGCATTGGTGGTGTGTGGAAAAATGCCCCATTTGCATTAGTGTTCAGTGGGAAAAGGAACACTTTTCATTGGTAATCATTGGGGCAAGTGCTCCCCTTACATTGGAAGTCTTTGAGAAAAGAACCATTTTTCATTGGTAATCACTAGCAGAGGGGTCGGCCTTTCATTGATGGCCAGTGGGAGAAGGATCGCTTGCCATTGGTGATCATTGGTGGAGGTGACCCTTACATTAGTAGTCTTTGAGAGAAAGACCACTTTTTATTGGTGTGGTCTGTGGGAGAAGAACACCTTTTCATTGGTGATCATTGGGAGAGGTGTCCCCTTACATTAGAAGTCTTTGAAAGAAAGACCACTTTTCATTGGTGTGGTCTGTGGGAGAAGAACCACTTTTCATTGGTGATAATTGGGAGAGGTGTCCCCTTACATTAGTAGTCTTTGATCGAATGACCACTTTTCATTGGTGGGGTCTGTGGGAGAAGAACCACTTTTCATTGGTGATCATTGGTAGAGGTGCCCCCTTACATTAGTAGTCTTTGAGAGAAAGACCACTTTTCATTGGAGTGGTCTGTGGGAGAAGAACCACTTTTCATTGGTGATCATTGGGAGAGGTGTCCCCTTACATTAGAAGTCTTTGAGAGAAAGATTACTTTTCATTGGTGGGGTCTGTGGGAGAAGAACCACTTTTCATTGGTGGTCATTGGGAGAGGTTTCCCCTTACATTAGTAGTCTTTGAAAGAAAGATCAATTTTCATTAGTGTAGTCTGTGGGAGAAGAACCACTTTTCATTGGTGATCATTGGGAGAGGTGTCCCCTTACATTGGTTGGCAGTAGGATAAGGACCACCATTCATTATTGATCATTGGAAGGGGGGTCCCTTTACATTGGTGGTCAGAGGGAAGAATGCTTCTTACATTGGGGGTCATCAGGAAGAATACCCCTTTATAGATGGCTAAGAAGATCACCAGTGGTTACTGATTTTACATAATAAATAGCTAATTCTCAAGAAACCCCTACCATCTTCTGGAGGAGCCCTAGTTGAGAAAGGCCAATTTTGACAGTTAGGCAACTAGCATTTTCAGAAGTAATGATCAGCAATGCCAGCCTTCATATGCAGTTTCTTTTAATGCCCAACTTCAATACTTTTTACAGTTTATATTTTAGTTTGGGATACAATGGAGGAGGGTTAAATCCACCTTTAGGTTTCTACTTCTGCTTGTGTCTCTATTATAATTTCACTTATTCTTCGAATTCTTGTCACTGGAACAGAACGAGGGGAAATCTATCCAACAGTAACAAAACAGCAATAAAAATATCGAATTTTTAGGCAGTGAAAGATTAGCATTTGATTATACCTGTAGATGATTTTTTCGTTGCACGGTCTGTGTCCCAACTGGGGAGATTCCCCCTTCTTTTTGTCCCAATGACACCTTGGGGTCGATTTACTAAAGAGAAATAGGCTGTGCACTATGTAAAGCTGGTACACACAGGCAATTTTTTGTCGTTCAACCCATTGGGTTGAATGAAAAAAAAAAAAAAAACAAGGAACTTGCTGTACTAACTACGCAATGCTGAGCTATTGTGTTCTGACAGGGGGTCTGCCCCCCCCTCCCCCACCAGAACACACTGGTCAGCGCTCACAGTCATTGACCGTTGTTCTGCCAGAGGGGAAAACACAGATTTCTGTTTTTCTTTAGTCAAAGCACATCCCACACAGGTTGCAAGCATCCCCTAGGGACACATTTAACCCTTTTATTGCCCCTGATGTTAACCCCTTCCCTACCAGTGTCATTAGTACAGTGACAGTCCACTTTTTTACAGCACTGATTACTGTATTGGTTTTACTGCTCCCCAAAAAGAGTCACTTAGTGTTAGATTTGTCTGCCGCAATGTCACAGTTCCGCTAAACATTACCAATCGTCGCGATTACCAGTAAAAAACATATATTAAAAAAAAATCCCTAATCATATCCCATAGTTTGTAGACGCTATAACTTTTGTACAAACCAATCATTATACGTTTATTGGTATTTTTTACCAAAGGCAAAATACATATTGGCCTAAACTGATGGAGAAAAGAGACCATGGAGATTTGATTCATATGCTATGGAGATGTCCCAAACTCCACACTTATTGGGCAGGAGTTGTGAGTACCGTCAACTCAGCATTTGGCGTGACTCTTCCACAGGACCCGAGGGCATGTCTCTTGGGGGCTCTGGAGGAGTACGAATGGGAAGAGGCGGACAGGCAAGCGATACACAGGGTGCTGTTCCAGGCGAGGAAGCTCATCATGGTTCATTGGAGAGCTGATGCTCCCCCGACCCATGCTGAATGGATTGCCAATATCGGAACAACGATGAGGATGGAGAAACTGGTCTATCAACAGAGGGGTAACGCCCACAAGTTTGAGAAGTTATGGGCAAAGTGGCTGGATGTACTGGGTCTAGCCCCGGTGGACTTGGTGATGGATAGGTTGCTGGGTATTAATGTTGGGTGAGACATGGAATGGGATTGGACGCCACGAGAGCGCTGTCCGGAGTGTTGGTGGGGGGGGGGGATTTACCTCCAGAATGGGGTTGCTATGTCTGTACATGTTATTTTCTCTCTGTTTTTTATTTCTATTTGTTTATGTCCCCGATATGTCGAGGGGATTTTGTATGCCTTGTACCTCTGCAAGCTAAATAAAACTTTTGTTGGATTTAAAAAAAAAAAACTGATGGAGAAATTAGATTTTTTAAATTTTTTTATTGGGTATGATTTATAGCAGAAAGTAAAAAATATTGTTTTCTTTTCAAAATTGTCGGTCTTTTTTTGTTTATAGCCCAAAAAATAAAAACCAGAGAGGTGAACAAATACCACCAAAAGAAAGCTTTATTTGTGAGTTGGGAACCTTAGATTGTAAGCTCCTTGAGGGCAGGGACTGATGTGAATGTACAATGTATATGTAAAGCGCTGTGTAAATTGATGATGCTTTATAAGGAAAGCTGAAATAATAATAATAATAATGTGTGGGGAAAAAAGGACATCAATTTCATTTGGATATAATGTCGCACGGTCACAATTGTTAGTTAAAGTAACGCATTGCCATATTGCAAAAAATGGCCTGGTCAGGGCGGGGGTAAAACCTTTCCGGAGCTCAAGCGGTTAAAAAAGCCATGTCCCTACCCCATATCGGCATAAATATAGCCATGAACTGAACTTGATGACCAGTGTTGAGCACTACCAGTCTAAACAACAGTCATACACATCCAATAATAACAGAGGAAGTCATTCATTGTCCTGAAAACAACAAACCCAAAGCAAAATAAAAAGCCATTCAATAAACTGCTGTCAGGACCAAAAAATTGAGAATTATTTTGTAAACTAAGCACGTGAAGAAGGAATACATACGATTAACAGCATCAGTCCCAAAAACAAACTCAAATGAGCATTGCTGGATTTTCAGATATAAATTTAATCAAAGATGGTAAAAATAAACTACATATATTGATAACATAATCTACACATAAACTCATTACTACACAATGCCAGCAGCAATTATAGGAAAACCAACAGAAACCATCAATTTCATCGATATCCCTTCAATTTGGTTGGTCCGAACAAGGCAACTTGGTAATGCGTTTGCACACTTCTCTGTTCTTTAAAATCAAACTTTTCCACAGCTACGAATTTTATGGTAGTTTAAGGCCCCTTTCAGACGGACGGATAGAACGGTGCTTTTAGCTGCGGATTTTCTATTTTTCTACCGCAGCTAAAAGCACACAATGTTTTCCTATGGCCCCATTCACACACAGCGTTTGTGTGCGATTACGCTACATGCGGTTTGGTGCGAATAGAAAAAATAGAATTGAATGCGTCCAGGTGCGATGTAGCGCAGCTATATGCACATAACCGCAGGTAATCGCAGTCTTTTTTGTCAACTGCGGATAGCAGCGTTTTAGAATTCAAGGGACCCAAACAAAAAAAAAGAAACAAATGGTTGCTATGGAAATGAATACCGCAGCTAAACGCAGCCGCGTTTAAACGCACGTAAACGCATGTAATCGCAATGTGCAAATGCAGCTAATCGCAGTGCCTGGAGCCTTGAATTTCACAAAACATTTGTAGTGCTTTTAACTGCGGCAAAACAGCCGTCCGTCTGAAAGGGGCCTAACAAACTGGAAGGAATGTTGATGTAGCATCACATAAATCTTCATGTGAAGTATTGTGCACGTGTAACGCTTCCAGGTATTAATTGCTTCCCCCAAAGATCACAGTCACTGTCCCCCCCCAAAAAAAAATGCTTTCATGAACCAAGTTATTTTCTCTCAGGTATAATACAGACTGAGATAAGATGCTGCCAAAGAAATGACACAGGTATGTAAACCCTGACCCATGGCTGTGTTCACAGATGTGTGACACAAATCTGCAGAATTTCACCTTTTTACTTGCTACAAAGTTGGGCTCACACTTGTGTAATGCGGGAACCAGCGCAGGTTCCTGCATCGCACCTGAATCGCCGGTGGTTCACACTGCCCTCTGAAAACTGCTGCGGGTGTCAATACAAAGTTAAAGCGGGGGTTCACCCTAAAAAAAAAAAAAAAAAAAAAAAATTCCATGCCATCCAGCATACTAGCGCGAGCTACAGTATGCCTTTTTTTTTTTGCGCCGTACTCACAGTTTAATCCCTTAGTTATGTTTCAGACTCCTAGGCAGAGGGGAACATGATTGACGGCCGGCTATGGCGCGTCACGCTTCCCGAAAATAGCCGAAATAGGACTTGGCTCTTCACGGCGCCTGCGCAGTCAGCTCCTAGTCTGTGCGCAGGCGCCGTATAGCGCCGTGAAGAGCCGAGTCCTACTCCGGCTATTTTCGGGAAGCGTGACGCGCCATAGCTGGCCGTCAATCATGTTCCCTCTGCATAGGAACGCCCATTCCCCGCGAGGAGTCTAAAACTTAACTACGGGATTAAACTGTGAGTACAGCCCAAAAAAATAAAAATAAAGGCATACTGTAGCTTGCGCTAGTATGCTGAATTTCATGGTAGAAACTTGTTTTTTAGGGTGAACCACCCCCAGATCGGTTCGCAGATTGCAGTGCGAATTGTAAAATGGTGCAGGAATTGGATCGCATAGATGTGAACACCCAGTCGATTCGATTCCAGTGCGGACCAAAAAAAGGGTCCTGCCCCATTTTGGTGCACAAGCGATGCGATTTCAGCCATACAGTTTGTATGGCTGAATTTGTAACACACAGACATTGCCTGTGATCTGCACAGCAATGCAGTGCGAATCTCATGCGATGTCTCGCATTGCACAAGTGTGAACTGTCACGTAAAGCCTCGTACACACGACCGAGGAACTCGACGGGCGAAACACATCGTTTTCCTCGTCGAGTTCCTTGTCAGGCTGTCGAGGAACTCGACAAGGCACGTTTCTCCATTCCCGTCGAGGAAATAGAGAACTTGCTCTCTTTTTGGCTCGTCGAGTTTCTCGACAGTTTCCTCAATGAAAATGTACACACGACCGGTTTCCTCGGCACAAAAATATCTCCCAGCAAGTTTCTTGCTGGTTTTTGCCGAGAAACTCGGTCGTGTGTACGAGGCTTTAAAGTGTTGCAGTCTGATCACCGGGGGAGAGGAGACTAAGGAAATGCTTCCTTCTGTCTTCAGCAGACCAATGACAACTCAACCTAGGGAAGGTCACAGGATTTGAGCTCAAAGACAGACTTTCAATGAATTGGTGTATATTGAGACATGTCTGGAATTTATCCATGCACACTTGTAAAGTTACTAAAAGGCCCACATTAAAGCAAAGCTTCAGTATTTTTTTCAACTTTCCATCTATTAAATCCTCTGCCTTTGTTTTAACGTTGGATAGTAAAAAAAAAAATTTTCTGCCAGTAAGTACCTTATACAGCCCACTTCCTGTTTGTCTGGTCATTAGCCCAGGCTTATGACATCATGCACGGCTCTCTCTCTCTATATCTCCTGAGAGTTTGCCAGGAAGGCAAATCCAAGAAGTGAACAGGCAGCTGCTTCAGCTGCCCACAGTTAAAATGGCTGCAGCCAAACTTGGTGGAGGGAGCTTTCTGCAGCATATTTGGCAAATACCGAATAACAATATATATAAAATAATATGCAAAGTGGTTGGCGGGAAGCTTCATAATGGCAAAGCTGTTTTAAGTCCAAATTATGTGAGCAGACTGCAGTTCCTTGTTAAAGCGGAGTTCCGCCTATTTTTTTTTTTTTTTTAAGTCAGCAGCTACAAATACTGCAGCTGCTGACTTTTAAAATAAGGACACTTACCAGTCCTGGGCACCTGCAATGTCCTCACCCGATCTCTCGCTCAGATCTCAGGTGCTGCCACCGCCATCTTCGGTAAGGGAATCAGGAAGTGAAGCCTTGCAGCTTCACTTCCTGGTTCCCTACTGGTCCCTGCTGTCTTTTGGGACTTGTGTGTCTCCCAGAAGACAGCAGGGGGACAGAGAAGGCACCGGAAGTGGCAAAGATGTATCTATGCACGAAAGTGGGAGTAAAATACCTGTATTACACAGGTATTTGCTCCCCCCTGAAAGGTGCCAAATGTGACACGGGAGGGGGGAGGGTTCCAAAGAGCGGAAATTCAATTTTTGGGTGGAATTTCGCTTTAATATGCATGTTGCTTGATCTCCTAAATTATACAGCAAGTTCATTAAGTGTATTTGCCCGATTTAAGATAATTGGTAATCACTCAGAGTGGGTTGTATGAGGCTATCAGAACCAATATACTGTAAATACTGCTTAGTGAAATTGCACTTTGTGGGCCTATTTAGATTTATGCATGTGCATAGAGATGCAACTTTTTTGTAGCGTTAGGCAAGTGCATTTTCTTTGTACATGCTTTTTCAATTTTTGTTTTTTTATTTTAATTTAGAACTTAGAGGGGGCAGGGTTAACAGCTGTTGACCAAAGCTTGTTAATATATGTTGTTGTGATGCATTAAAATGCATTGTGATGTGCGCACATTGACTTCTTTGAGCCTTCTACTTCACTAAACTGCATACAAAACGAACATGCAGCACTGAGATGGGAACATACACTATTTTTATTATAGGAAAGTTTGATGTTTTAGCACATTACAACGCATGCATTAAACCACAACAGTGTAAATGGGTTCAGCATGCAGCTCTTCATCACTTCACTGCTACTCACAGTTTATACAAAACGCATGATTGCCACATTTCTATAGCAGTTGCACATAAGTTTATCCTGAATAGTACTAAGATGGCAAGCAATGTGCTAAAGGTAACCAATTAAAAAAATGTCATCTTTTTTGGTTTGTTCATACCAGGTTGTCTAAATATGAATTATGACTGGGGTTGTCCCGATACCACTTTTTTAGGACCGAGTACAAGTACCGATACTTTTTTTTATGTACTTGCCGATACCGAATACCGATACTTTTTTTTTAAATGTCCCCCCACATATGCAGCCATGTCCCCCCACATATGCAGACATGTCCCCCCACATATGCAGCCATGTCCCCAAACATATGCAGCCATGTGCCCAAACATATGCAGCCATGTCCCCAAACATATGCAGCCATGTCCCCAAACATATGCAGTCATGTCCCCAAACATATGCAGCCATGTCCCCAAACATATGCAGCCATGTCCCCAAACATATGCAGCCATGTCCCCAAACATATGCAGCCATGTCCCCAAACATATGCAGTCATGTCCCCAAACATATGCAGCCATGTCCCCAAACATATGCAGCCATGTCCCCAAACATATGCAGCCATGTCCCCCCACATATGCAGCCATGTCCCCCCACATATGCAGCCATGTGCCCAAACATATGCAGCCATGTCCCCAAACATATGCAGCCATGTCCCCAAACATATGCAGTCATGTCCCCAAACATATGCAGCCATGTCCCCAAACATATGCAGCCATGTCCCCAAACATATGCAGCCATGTCCCCAAACATATGCAGCCATGTCCCCCACATATGCAGCCATGTCCCCAAACATATGCAGCCATGTCCCAAACATATGCAGCCATGTCCCCAAACATATGCAGTCATGTCCCCAAACATATTGCAGCCATGTCCCCCATATACGCAGCCATGTCCCCCACATATCCAGCCATGTCCCCCCACATGCAGCCATGTCCCCCGTACCTAAATAATGCCGCCGCTGCGTTAATCACCGCGCGGGGAACATTACAGTCAGCTTTCGTTTGAATAAGCTGTTTTCCCTGCCGCACTGTGTATAGAGACACTCCCCCTTTCTCGCGATTGGACAGATCCGTCCAATCCCGAGCAAGGGGGAGTGTCTATGCGCGGCGGGGAAAACAGCTATTCAAACGAAAGCTGACTCTAATGTTCCCAGCGCGGTGATCAACGCGGCGGCGGCTTTGCGATATACTGTAAAATTGATACTACAGCGCTAATTAAATATTTAAAAAAATGTCATTAACAAAATAACCAAATAATAAACGCAGCAATAAAGTGATGTAAGTCAAACAAATGGTGCAAAAAATTATATATAATATATTGCGCTGAATATTAACTAAGATAATGTGAAAACCCCAAAATATACGTGATTCAATATATTTGTTTGTGGATCTGTGTATATATTGAATCACGTATATTTTGGGGTTTTCACATTATCTTAGTTAATATTCAGCGCAATATATTATATATAAGGCTTTGCGATATACGACGTCGGCGGCAGCGGGGGCAAGTATTCTATTTAGGCATCGGGGGTATTTGCGGGAGTACAAGTACTCCCGCAAATACTCTGTATCAGTCCCGATACCGATACTGGTATCGGGACAACCCTAATTATGACTATTGGCATAGACTCCAGCATACCAACATAAACATAGCTCTAAATACTGTAACAAATACTGTAACAAATACTGTCTGTAAGATGGCAGGTTTCCGAACACCTACCAGCTACAATAATTTATAAACTATGAACGAACCGCTCAAACCAAATAAACAGATTCTCTAAAAACAGGTAACAAAATGTACAACGATTGCATGACACTGTACAGACAAGGCATTATACAGCTGCAAACAAATGAATTGAGCTAAGGCACAAATGAGCTTACTATAGACAAAACACACTTCAAAAGCGTGCAACTGAAAATATTTGCCTAAAGCGATATAAAAATGTGTACAGTATATAATAAAACAAAATCATAGTGACAAATGACATACAAACAGGATGTTTTGCTACTATCGGAAGTGCCTTAAGCCGCATGAGATGGAAAAAGCAAACACTTATAGGCTTGCTCTACACCATTTGATTATTAGTGACTCTGTAATTTCAAGTAACTGTGAGCCTGTTTGTCAGACACATCAAAAGGTAGCATACAAATACGCCATTTTCCCTACATTCCAGCCTCTAGGTGGCGGACCACCGTTGTGTACCTATCGTCTCCTATTTCCACCTCTTTAACTACGTTCTCTGCTCACATAACTCCTGTCTCTAGAGGAAGATCCCGCAATGCATTTACCACCAGTTATTAATATGCTAAAAGTGTGAATCTGCACAAAGATAACTTACACATACACAATAAGGAGGCCTGATTTACAAACTTACTGTTTAGTAGAGTATTATGTCATATAATGTATGTATACACATTTTATTTATGGATAACATACACTGGGGCTGATTTACTAAAACTGTAGAGTGCAACATCGATCGCAGCTCTACATAGACACCAATCAGCTTTCAGTTTATTTTGTCATGGCCTCAATCATGGGTGCTCAACCTGTGGCCCTCCAGCTGTTGCAGAACTACAAGTCCCATCATGCCTCTCTAGTTGGGATTCAGGCTTGTAACTGTCAGGCCTCGTACACACGACCGAGTCTCTCTGCAAAAACCAGCAAGAAACTTGCTGGGAGATATTTTTTGCCGAGGAAACCGGTCGTCTGTACATTTTCGTCGAGGAAACTGTCGAGAAACTCGATGAGCCAAAAAGAGAGCAAGTTCTCTATTTCCTCTACGGGAGTGGAGAAAATTGGCTTGTCGAGTTCCTCGACAGCCTAACAAGGAACTCGACGAGCAAAACGATGTGTTTCGCCCAACGAGTAACTCGGTCATGTGAACGAGGCCTTAGCCTTGTAATGCCTCATGGGACTTGTGGTTCTGCAACAGCTGGAGGGCCACAGGTTGAGCACCTATAGGCCCTAAATGAACAAGCTGAGGTTAGAAGCTGATTGGCTGCCATGCACAGCTGCACCAGATGTTCCACTCTCCAGTTTTAGTAAATGAACCCCAATATTGGATTTTATATACACCAATAAAAAACATAGTATTGTACTTCCCCTTTGAATCAGCCAACTTAAAAGTAATCACAGTAGTCCATGTGTCAACGTTTCTAAGACCCCTTTAACACTGGAACGTTTTTACATCGTTTTAGCGTTAAAAATAGCGCTATTAAAACGCTCTCAATGGACCCTTTCACACTGAGGTGTTGGGCTGGCGGGGCATTAAGAAAAGTCCTGCAAGCAGCATCTTTGGAGCAGCTTTTGGGCGCTAAAAAAAAAAACGCTCCAAAAACACACCTCTCCATTGAAATGAATTGAAAGCGCTGTAAAAACGCCTGAATAGAGCCTATAATCTGCTCTGAGCTGTAGAAAAGTCACATGATCTCCCAAAAATGGAAACATGAAAGCAAAAAAAAGAGCATCTACAACAGCAGGACTGAAATTGCCCATGCTTCAATAACGCTTAAAAAAACTCTGTTAAAACGCCTGCAGCGATGCGTTAATTTTACCGCTAGCGCCCTAAGAAACGCGGTAATAGCGCTAAAGGCGTTTTTACAGCACCTCAGTGTGAAAGGGCTTCTTATGCTAAAACTATGGGGTTGGTTCAGGAAAGGCAAATAGAATGTGCACTTGGCAAGTTGCACACTGCAAGGGTAGTTGCTCCAGAGGTTAGTAAACGAGCAGACGCTCTACTGACTTCCATCATCCAATCACATGCACGCAAAATGCATTTTTTTTCCTTGCATGTGATTGGCAATTCTTTGCCAAATGAAGCTTTACCTCATTTACAATGCTCTGGAGCAATTGCAGTTGCAAACTGCACTTTGTAAAGCGCATAATTGCCTTTAGTAAATCAACCCCTATGTCTGTGTTGCCCAACTAATTTTTCGATTTATTCTTAATACTAGACTGGAAGAAAGCAAGGGAAAATCTGCTATGGACAACAGTCTGAGAAAGTGTTTTTGTTTAATATATAAAGTAATTTATGTTTACTTACATAATACTTTGTTTATAAGCACAAGGTATCACATACAAACATACTGCTTCTATGTATCCTAATAAAACCCTAATCCAGGATGGTTCTTAGGCTGCATTCACACCTGAGCAGGGGCGGACTGACCATTCGGTCCGTCGGGCACTGCCCGAGGGCCCGTGGTGGGGGGGGCCCGGGCTGGCTCAGTCCGCCCATGGAGGTGCCTGCAGCAGCGTCAGCTTCTACAGTACACAATGAAAAAAACCCAGAGAAAGCAGTGCCTTGGATCCCTCTAGCTAGGTTGATGTGGCTGCGCTGTTGTATGTGAGGTGTGAGCTGGAGATGGATGGAGCCGTGCAGGGATTTACAGTCACTGTGACAGGCGCTCCGGCCACCTCTCCCCCTGTGGAATTCAGCTGAGGGGGCGGGGCCGTAAGTCACTGCCGCGGAGGACTGTCTGTGAAGGAGCTGCTGGACTCGGAGGCAGAGTGAAATCAGTGAATTGCACAGACACAGGCATGGCATCCACACAGACCTGCCTGTGCAGAAGCAGGTCAGTGTCATAATGAAAGCACTGTCTGTGTCTCATCTGTGTTATAAGAGCCATGCTGATTGTTACTTTACCTTCTTTCCCTGTGCTGTGTCTGTGCTTATTTACCAGGTAGCAGGTCGGGTGCTATTCACTAGTGCACATGATGAGCCATCCATCCCGGCCAGCTCATCCCTCCCGAGCCTCTCATACAACAGCCACATCATCCTAGCTAGCAGGATTTAATGGTTCAAGACACTGCTTTCTCAGGGGTACAGACTCGTTTTTTTTTTTTATTGTGTATGATAAGCTGCCACTGCTCCGGGCACCTCCAGGTTTCGGACTGAGCCGGCCCGGGCCCTCCCACCACGGGGCCCTCAGGCAGTGCCCAACTGACCGAATGGTCAGTCCGCCCCTGCACACTGATATCTGGTACACTGAATGCCACTCAGTGTATAGATATCAGTGTTATATATATAGGGAATAGCACTTAGACCTGATTTACATTGAAGCAATATACCATGCGATTTGACATGTCAAATCGCATGGTAATAGCACTACCCGAATCGGTGCGATGCCCCATTTCTGGCGCAGCACCGATTCCCAAAAGTAGTTTCTGTATAACCTTTGGCGACTTCTTGGTGCAATTTCCATAGACATCTGTGTATGGAATCCGCACAGACGTCTCTGAAATCACCCGCCAAATTCACACTGACATGCGGGTATGAAATCGTGCGAGTTTAGCTGAACTGTCTCACACAATTTCATTCCCGCTGTCAGTGTGAACCTGCACTAAGGCCTGATTCACATCTATGGCATTTTTTGTGCTTTTTGCATTTTGTAGATTTGCACAACAGTCCATTTAACATGGTTTCCTATGGAACACGTTCTGTAGTGCAAATCTGCAAAATGCAAAAAGCACTAAAAATGCATACTGTAGGTGTGAATCCAGCCTAAGTGAGTGTTATTCCCTATATATATTCCTTACATTGGTGATCAGTGAGAAGAATGTTCCTTACATTGTTGATCAGTGAGAAGAATGTTCCTCACATTGGTGATCAGTGGGAAGAATGTCCCTTACATTGGTGATCAGTGAGAAGAATGTCCCTTACATTGGTGATCAGTGAGAATAATGTCCCTTACATTGGTGATCAGTGAGAATAATGTCCCTTACATTGGTGATCAGTGAGAATAATGTCCCTTACATTGGTGATCAGTGAGAAGAATGTCCCTTACATTGGTGATCAGTGAGAAGAATGTCCCTTACATTGGTGATCAGTGGGAAGAATGTCCCTTACATTGGTGATCAGTGGGAAGAATGTCCCTTACATTGGTGATCAGTGGAAAGAATGTCCCTTACATTGGTGATCAGTGGGAAGAATGTTCCTTACATTGGTGATCAGTGGGAAGAATGTTCTTTACATTGGTGATCAGTGGGAAGAATGTCCCTTACATTGGTGATGAGTGGGAAGAATGTCCCTTACATTGGTGATGAGTGGGAAGAATGTTCCTTACATTGGTGATCAGTGGGAAGAATGTTCCTTACATTGGTGATCAGTGGGAAGAATGTCCCTTACATTGGTGATCAGTGGGAAGAATGTTCTTTACATTGGTGATCAGTGGGAAGAATGTTCCTTACATTGGTGATCAGTGGGAAGAATACTCCTTATATTGGTGATCAGTGAGAAGAATGCTCCTTACATTGGTGATCAGTGGGAAGAATGCTCCTTACATTGGTGATGAGTGGGAAGAATGTTCCTTACATTGGTGATCAGTGGGAAGAATGTCCCTTACATTGGTGATCAGTAGGAAGAATGTCCCTTACATTGGTGATCAGTGGGAAGAATGTCCCTTACATTGGTGATGAGTAGGAAGAATGTCCCTTACATTGGTGATCAGTGGGAAGAATGTCCCTTACATTGGTGATGAGTGGGAAGAATGTTCCTTACATTGGTGATCAGTGGGAAGAATGTTCCTTACATTGGTGATCAGTGGGAAGAATGTCCCTTACATTTGTGATCAGTGAGAAGAATGCTCCTCACATTGGTGATCAGTGGGAAGAATGTTCCTTACATTGGTGATCAGTGGGAAGAATGTCCCTTACATTTGTGATCAGTGAGAAGAATGCTCCTTACATTGGTGATCAGTGGGAAGAATGTTCTTTACATTGGTAGTCAGTGAAAATGATTTAAAGTAAATACAATTATTTAAAAAAAATGTAAAACACACCCATAATCCCTTCACACACTCTATATAAAAAGGGTTATGTAGGATGAGCATATGTATGTAAACAATAATGGATACATGTATAGTATCCACCAGAACATCAGAGTGAGAGCAATTCTAGGGCCATAATTCATAGTTAAAGGGGTTGTATGGGTTCAGTTTTTTTTTAATAACAAACATGTTATACTTACCTCCACTGTGCAGTTTGTTTTGCACAATGTGGCCCCGATCTGCATCTTCTGGGGTCCCACGGAGGCTCTTACGGTTTCTCCCCGCAAGAGCTAACCCCCTCTGGGAAGCTCTCTCCCGAGTGGGTTACCTTGCAGGCGCACTCCTGTGTGATGCACTTGGCGGCCATACCCGATAAGTGTATGACTCAGCCCCACCCCCTGGCGTGCAACAACATTAATTTGATTGACAGCAGTGAGAGCCAATGGCTGCGCTGCTATCAATCTAACCAATGAAGAGCCGATTGGAAAGCTATGCGGGAATATTGTGCTAATTTATGAAAACCTTCATTTCGAAAATGTACCATTGTTGCACTTTAATGTACATTTTATTTTTCTTTAATTCCTATAATAAACATTTATTTGGAACATAGCATCCAGAAATTCTTTGAATGCATGCAATATGGGCAGTGCAATATGTAGGTAGGATTTGTGTGGATGCAGCTTGAACGTGGGCAGGGACACATGGGCAGAGACACAGGGGGCCCCATGATCTCCTTTTGCCCGGGGGCCCCATGAGCTGTCAGTCCGCCCCTGCACCTGAGCGTAGCGTTTTTGGACGTTTTTTCCCGACGTTTTGTCGCGCGTATTCACACGTATTCGCGCGTTTGCATACAGCGTTGTCCGACGTTTTTGAACTTCGACGTTTTTTATTTTAGCCAATAGGAAAAATGATCATCTCTTTCATCACTTGTTGCTATGTTTGTAGATTTTTTTATCTTCTGCCTGGGTGAAATGTTCTATTTCACAGAACAGATTAAAGCGACAAAACGCCCGTAGAAACGCTTGTTGTCGCGCTAGACGCTTGAATCGAGCGTTTCCATTACTTTCTATGGGAATACAAACGTTCTAAAACGCCCAAATCCGTCCAATTCGCGCAAACTTGTTTGAGCTTCAGGCGTTCGTCTTCAGGCGTTTTGGAGTGGAGATGTGAACCATCTCCATTGAGAATAATGTATTTTTTCCCCTCTAGCGTTCATGCTTCAGGCGACAAAACGCTCAGGTGTGAATGCAGCCTTAGTATTCCAGCTGTTGTGGAACTACAGGTCACAGCTTGCAAAATCAGCAATCCAAATAACAATGGCGTGTCAATAATAATAATAATAAATCTCTGTGCAGACATTTAAAAGTATTTTATCCATGGATTGACCAGGCATTTCAGTTTTGGAAGGGACAATCGGCAGTGAGGTTGGTGAGCAATCCCAGACAATAGTGCTTCTACAGCTGACTGCATGCAGATCTTACAGTAAAATAGTAACTTTTTTTTACAGAATGTTTCTTTCTATCATTAAAAGACTTGTGATGATAAAGTTTTGCAAAACTTTTCTGGGGAAAAAAAAAAAGCAGCTTGGGATGATTCAGAGTGAAATGGCAGCAGCATGCCTGAATTTCTCCAACGTGCCCCCTGGATCCAGACATTTGCAGTCTTTCCAGATAGCTGGAGGCTTCGGATTCTTTGGGGTTTTGTTCTAGGAGGAGCTATGGCTTCACCTGAGTGACATCTGCGAGAGCTGTGTGCCAGACACTACGTGCTGCATGCACAAGAGGCTTCCTTCACTCTCTTCCCTGGGTCTGCCTCAGGGAACACATTTCTGCTCATCGCAAAGGAAAACTTCTCTGTTTGTTTTCCCACACATCCCTTCAGAGGTTAATTGCAACTATTGACAGGGAAATGGCTACAAACGTCACTCTGGCTACTGTGTTATCTAATGTATAGCATTGCAAGCAGATACAATAGCTAGCAAATTGCAATGGACAATGTGATGTGACAGCTTAGCACCCTCTAGAACTAGTAATGTTTAGTCCCATTTATCTGGACTTGTTCTGTGATGTTGAAGAAGTTCACCACTCTTCCAAGTAGATCCCTGAGTTCAAATGAGATTTAGGAATTTATCCAGGCATCTGTCCTGGCAAATTCCACAGTGATTGGATTAGGATGGCTAGGTTACCCATGTAGATGTGTAAATGTTGGGAATGGTTACTGATATTATTATTATACAGGATTTATATAGCGCCAACAGTTTGTGCAGCACTCAGAACTTATGCTGGCCATACACTATATGAAAGATCGGTCGTTCAGACAGTTCGTTCGTTTTTCGACCAGTTAATGGGCACAAAATCGATAATCGTCTGGACGTTTTTGAGCCGAAAAAACGAAGGACAAGTTTGGAAATTTTCTGCCGAACGAACGACAAATCGGAAGGTTAATGTGTTTCCCGTCCGAACTTTCTGCACTTTTTTTTTATTAATGTCCACTGAACGATTTATCGGTCATTACATGATGGCACTATCGTTTGCGCTCACGACCGAACTTTCGTTTTTCAAAAGTTCGTTCGTACGATTTTTCGTACAGTGTATGGCCAGCATTAGTCACTCAATCTTCAACATTGTCTTTGAAGGTTCTCACCTATCCAAGTCTTGGTATAAACAGTGGTCACATACAACTGGGCTTTTTCCTTAAGTTGAAGACGTTCTGCTCATCCAAGAAGAGCTGAGACAGCTACTTGGATGAGTGGTGAAATGTCTTCAATGTTGTCTTTGCAGGTTCTCCTTTATCCATTTGTTGCTATGCCAAGTCTTGGGATAAATGAGAACCTTCAAAGTTTCAACTGGTCACTTCAAATTATTATTATTTGACGTGCCTAGAACCTACCCCAACATCTGTCTTGACAAATTCAATGGTGATTAGATTAAGATGGCTAGGTTACCAGGTACCTATAAATGTTTTAAAAAGTTCCTAATACTCATTAGAACTTTGGAAGTTACTTGGATTAGCTGCTAAATAGCTTCAATATTATTTTTAATGGTTCTTATTCATCCAAGTCTTGGTATAGTAGTCACATGCAACTGAGCTTTTTCCGTAAAGTTATAGACGTTTCGTTCAGTGGAGCTGAGACAGCTACTTGAATGATGAGTGAAATGTCTTCAATCTTGTGTTTGAAGGTTCATCTTTATACAATAGTTGGTATGCCAAGTCTATGGCTAAAGGAGAACCTCCAAAGTTTTAACTGGTCAGTTCAAGTGAGTGCCTAGAACATACCCCAACACGACAAATTCCATGGTGATTAGATTAATGTGGCTAGAGTACTAGGTGGCTTTAAATGTTGGCGAAGGTTCCTGATACTTGTTAGAACTTAGGAAGATGCTTAGATAAGCTGCAAAACATATTGAACATGATCTTTGAAGGTTCTCCTTTATCCAATAGTTGGTATGCCAAGTCTATGGATAAAAGTAGAACCTTCAAAGTTTTAACTGGTCAGTTCAAATAAGTGCCTAGAACATACCTCAACATGACAAATTCCATGGTGATTAGATTAATGTGGCTAGAGCACTAGGTGGCTATAAATGTTGGCGAAAGTTCCTGATATTTGTTAGAACGTAGGAAGCTACTTGGATGAGTTGCTAAACATCTTCAACAATATCTTTAAAGGTTTTCATTTATCCAGTAGTTGGTATGCCATGTCTTGGGATAAATGAGAACCTTAAAAGTTTCAACTGGTCAGTTCAAATAAGTGCCTAGACTAGAGCATACCCCATCCATCTGTGTTGACAAACTCCTATATTAGGGTGGTTAGGGTATCAGGTGGCTATAAATGTTAAAGAAGGTTCATGATACTCATTAGAACTTGGGTGGGCTGCTAAACATCTTCAACATTATCTCTGAAGGTTCTCATTCATCCAAGTCTTGGTATAGTAGTCACATTCAACTTGTCTTTTTCTACAAACTGATAACGTTTCAAAATCATCCAAACCGACCTGAGGAAGCTACTTGGATAAGTGGCAAACCATCTTTAACATTGTCTTTTAATATTTCGTAACATTCAACTGGGCTTTTTCTGTAAACCCAAGACGTTTCACACTCATCCAAGCTGACCTGAGGAAGCTACTTAGATAAGCAGCATCTGAAATATTGAAGGTTCAAGTCTTGGTATAAACAGTATGAATATTAAACTGGGCTTTTTCTGCAAACTGATAAAGTTTCAAACTCATCCAAGCCAACCCGAGGAAGATACTTGGATAAGCGGCAAAGCATCTTTAACATTAAAAGGTTCAAGTCTTGGTATAAACAGTAGTAACAATTATCTGGGCTTTTTCCATAAAGTTGAAGACATCTCGCACTCATCCAAGTCTTGGTATAGTAGTCACATTCAACTGGTCTTTTTCTACAAACTGATAACGTTTCAAAATCATCCAAACCGATCTGAGGAAGCTACTTGGATAAGTGGCAAAGCATCTTTAACATTAAAGGGTTCAGTCTTGGTATAAACAGTAGTAACATTCATCTGGGCTTTTTCCATAAAGTTGAAGACATCTCGCACTCATCCAAGTGGAGCTCAGGAAGCAGCTTGGATGAGTGGTAAAACATCTTCAACACATCTGGTTAAATGTAACTAAACACTACTACCTACACCATGTCCTGGATAAAGGGGACCCTTGGCAGACACTTACCACCCACTGTTTACAAACAATCAGGACTAATGATGACCTGACACGTTGTCCCCAGGGGGTCCAGCTGTGATCAGATCACCCTGCTGGGCAGTGATGGGACTTCCCAGGGCAGTGAAATCCCCATGCCAGTATGATTTGGTAGGGATCACACATACACACAATCGGTGATCCAGGCTGGAGAAAGATGTACGGATATAGCAGATGGAGGAGAGCCTTCCTGGAATGCTAGGGTATGATGGAGGCAGCCTCCTAGTACAGCACACAGGCAGCTCCCAGCACCCTGGCACCCAGCACCATGGCACCCAGCAGACATATCCAAGCTCTGGGACACAGAGAGGTGACAACCCCACCAGGAATGTCCCCTGTACCCTGGGAGGATGGGGAGGGGGTGTCACTGAGGCAGAGCACAGAAGAAGGAGAGCCCATACATTCACTCAAAGTTTCCCACACAGGACACCCCCTCCCCACCCCCCCCCATCCCATCCTGAGGAGCGGGGTGCCAGGCTGTGCCAGGAGAGGAGCACTGCTCAGCTGGAACTTTTCTTTTATTGATGCCCTCCTCTCTCCTCCTCATCACCCAGACCAGCAAAACACAGGACTAGCACGCAGCACTCCGGGGACACAGGACGGCTTCTGTTACCTTATGTATCGCTGAAATGGGGGGTTATGGACAGCAGGTCGCTCGACGTGTGCAGCTACTCCAGTAAATCCCTGCCAGCATGAAACCTATCAGAGGCAATGCAACGGGCCTCCCGAGCTCTGCCTGCTCAAGGCGATGACACGCCCCCGGCACGCCATTGGATCAGCGGCTGGGCCAAATAACACAAGCTGCTGCAGCCGAAGGCCCCGCCCAGTGTGGGCGAGAGAGGATACAGGACAGCCGAGTACACGCCCCTTTTAGACGAGCGATGATACCGGAGAGCTCTACTGGAGGAGCGATAATACAGGAGAGCCGAGGCCCCGCCCCAGTGGAGGAGCGATAATACAGGAGAGCAGAGGCCCCGCCCTCGTGAATAAGAGCTACTTCAGGAGAGCCAGGGCTCTTCTGTACGAGAGGCGATACAGGGAGCCGAAGTTCCGCCCCCGTAAACGAGAGATCATACAGGAGAACCAAATCTCCGCCCCCTGTGGAGGAGCGATGGAAAAGGAGAACCAAATCTCCGCCCCCTGTGGAGGAGCGATGGAAAAGGAGAACCAAAGCTCCGCCCCCTGTAAAGGAGAGGCGATGAAGGAGAGCCAAAGCTCCGCCCCCGTGAACGAGAGATAACACAGGAAAGCAAAAGCTCCGCCCCTGTGGACAAGAGATGATACAGGAGAACCAAAACTCCGCCCCCTGTGAAGGAGAGATGATACAGGAAAAATAAAAGCTCCGCCCCCTGTGGACAAGAGATAATACTAGAGAGCCAAAGCTCCACCCCCTGTGGACAAGAGATGATACAGGAGAAACAAAACTCCGTCCCCTGTGAAGGAGAGATGGTGAAGGAGCGCCAAAGCCCCGCCCCCTGTGAAGGAGAAATGATACAGGAAAATAAAAGCTCCGCCCCAGTGGACAAGAGATGATACAGAAGAACCAAAGCTCCGCCCCCTGTGAAGGAGAGATGATACAGGCGAGCCAAAGCTCTGCCCCCTGTGAAGGAGAGATGATACAGGAAAGCCAAAGCTCCGCCCCCTGTGAAGGAGAGATGATACAGGAGAGCCAAAGCTCCACCCCTTGTGGACAAGAGATGACACAGGAGAGCCAAAGCTCCGCCCCCTGTGGACAAAAGATGACACAGGAGAGCCAAAGCTCCGCCCCCTGTGGACAAGAGATGATACAGGAGAGCCAAATTTCCGCCCCTGTGAGGGGGGAGATGATACAGAAAAAATAAAAGCTCCGCCCATGTGGACAAGAGATGATACAGGATAACCAAAGCTCCGCCCCCTGTGGACAAGAGATGATACAGGAGAGCCAAAGCTCCACCCCTTTGGACAAGAGATGGTACAGGAGAACCAAAACTCCGCTCCCTGTGAAGGAGAGATGATACAGGAGAGCCAAAGCTCCGCCCCCTGTGGACAAAAGATGATACAGGAGAGCCAAAGCTCCACCCCCTGTGGACAAGCGATGATACAGGAGAGCCAAAGCTCCACCCCCTGTGGACAAAAGATGATACAGGAGAGCCAAAGCTCCACCCCATGTGGACAAGAGATGATACAGGAGAACCAAAACTCCGCCCCCTGTGAAGGAGAGATGATGAAGGAGCGCCAAAGCTCCGCCCCCTGTTAAGGAGAAATGATACAGGAAAATAAAAGCTTCGCCCCAGTGGACAAGAGATGATACAGAAGAACCAAAGCTCCGCCCCCTGTGAAGGAGAGATGATACAGGAGAGCCAAAACTCCGCCCCCTGTGGACAAGAGATGATACAGGAGAGCCAAAGCTCCACCCCTTGTGGACAAGAGATGATACAGGATAGCCAAAGCTCCACCCCCTGTGGACAAAAGATGATACAGGAGAGCCAAAGCTCCGCCCCCTGTAGACAAGAGATGATACAGGAGAGCCAAATTTCCGCCCCTGTGAGGGGGGAGATGATACAGAAAAAATAAAAGCTCCGCCCCCTGTGGACAAGAGATGATACAGGAGAACCAAAGCTCTGCTCCCTGTGCACAAGAGATGATACAGGAAAGCCAAAGCTCCGCCCCCTGTGGACAAGAGATGATACAGGAGAACCAAAGCTCCGCCCCCTGTGCACAAGAGATGATACAGGAAAGCCAAAGCTCCGCCCCCTGTGGACAAGAGATGATACAGGAGAACCAAAACTCCGCCCCCTGTGAAGGAGAGATGATACAGGAAAAATAAAGGCTTCACCCCTGTGGACAAGAGATAATACTAGAGAGCCAAAGCTCCACCGCCTGTGGACAAGAGATGATACAGGAGAACCAAAGTTCCGCCCCCTGTGAAGGAGAGATGATGAATGAGCGCCAAAGCTTCGCCCCCTGTGAAGGAGAAATGATACAGGAAAATAAAAGCTCCGCCCCAGTGGACAAGAGATGATACAGAAGAACCAAAGCTCCTCCCCCTGTGAAGGATAGATGATACAGGAAAGATAAAAGCTCCACCCCCTGTGAAGGAGAGATGATACAGGAAAGATAAAAGTTCTGCACCTGTGGACAAGAGATGATAAAGGAGAGCCAAAGCTCTGCCCCCTGTGGACAAGAGATGTTACAGGAGATCTAAAGCTCCGCCCCCCGTGGACAAGAGATGGTACAGGAGAGCCAAAGCTCTGCCCCCTGTGGAGGAGAGATGATACAGGAGAGCCAAAGCTCTGCCCCCTGTGGACAAGAGATTATACAGGAAAAATAAAAGCTCTGCCCATGTGGACAGAGATGTTACAGGAGAACCAAAGCTCTGCCTCCTGTGGACAAGAGATGTTACAGGAGATCTAAAGCTCCGCCCCCTGTGGACAAGAGATGATACAGGAGAGCCAAAGCTCTGCCCCCTGTGGACAAGAGATAATACAGGAGATCTAAAGCTCCGCCCCCTATGGAGAAGAGATGATACAGGAGAGCCAAAGCTCCGCCCCCTCTGGATAAGAGATGATACAGGAAAGCCAAAGCTCCGCCCCTGTGGACAAGAGATGATACAGGAGAACCAAAGCTCTGCCCCCTGTGGACAGAGATGTTACAGTAGATCTAAAGCTCCACCCCCTGTGGACAAGAGATGTTACAGGAGATCTAAAGCTCTGCCCCCTGTGGACAAGAGATGTTACAGGAGATCTAAAGCTCTGCCCCCTGTGGACAAGAGATGGTACAGGAGAGCCAAAGCTCTGCCCCCTGTGGCCAAGAGATGATACAGGAGAGCCAAAGCTCCGCCCCCTGTGGACAAGAGATGATACAGGAGAGCCAAAGCTCCGCCCCCTGTGAAGTAGAGATGATACAGGAAAAATAAAAGCTCCGCCCCCTGTGGACAAGAGATGATACAGGAGAGCCAAAGCTCCACCCCCTGTGGACAAGAGATGATACAGGAGAGCCAAAGCTCCGCCCCCTGTGAAGTAGAGATGATACAGGAAAAATAAAAGCTCCGCCCCCTGTGGACAAGAGATGATACAGGAGAGCCAAAGCTCCACCCCCTGTGGACAAGAGATGATACATAAGAGCCAAAGTTCCGTTCTCACCTGAGCTGATTCTTCACTGGGTTTTAGGTCCAGGCGCCAGCATCTGAACTAAGGGAAACTGGCTACCTGCTGCGCATGCATGAGCCGCGCTGTGCCTTGTGAATGGTCCTGCAGTCTTCTGTGATTGTTTATTCTGCTATCTTTCTTTGGTGAGAATAACCCAAATAGGATGTTTTAGGCCCCATACTCACGAGCAAACATGTCTGCTGAAACTGGCCCGCAGGCCAGTTTCAGCAGACATGTTTGGTCGTGTGTGGGCGCGAGCGGGCCGAATTCCAGCAAACATTTGCCCGCCGGGCCTTTTCCCAGCAGACAAATATTCCTGGACTTGTTTTAAAACAGTCCGCTGGAATTCAGCCCGCTCGGACATGTACGGTCGTCAGTACAGACCTACCGTACATGTCCAGGCGCCCGCCGTCCCTCGCATGCGTCGAATGACTTCGACGCATGCGTGGAAGCATTTTAAAGGCGGGCCGCGCACGTCGCCGCGTCATTGTCGCGGCGACACCGCGTCATCGACGCGGCGACACCGCGGACACGCCCCGCGTATTGTTTACGCGCGGACTTCTGTACGATGGTGTGTACAACCATCGTACAGAAGCCCTCTGGCAGACATGTATGGTGAAAACGGTCCGACGGACCGCTTTCACCATACATGTTTGTCCGTGTGTACCCGGCCTTAAAGTTATAGAGTCTACAAACGATGGTATATGTCTGAAATGTTATCAGTTCTGATGTCCTGAGAGCCTCTCCTTTCTTGAGGCCCTAAAATGTCAGGACAGTACAGATATTCCCCAAATGATCCCTTTTTGGAAAGCAGACAGTCCAAGGTATTTAGTAAAAGCATCAAGAGTTTTTTGAAGTTGTAATTTTTTTTTTTCATATGTTTTTGCAAAATGAAGAAATGTAAAAAAAAATGATTTGTTTTGTTTTTGTTTTTTTACATACTGTCACCAGTGCAGTACAGCGTCGTCAAATAACAGGTATGGCGGCTATCAGCGACACTGACTGGTGACAGTTTCTTTTTTTTTGCAGGAGTGAAGTCATCGCGCCTCCGGACACTCACAGATAGGAAGATACGCCAAGGGCAAGATATCAGCTCCCTCGGCGTGGACCAGGCTCCGATACAGGGGCATCTTTCTGAGGTAAGTATTTCATAATGAGCTAGTATGTGCTGCATACTAGCTCATTATGCCTTTGCCTTTCAAGGATTTTATTTTCCTTTTTTTTATTGTGTGGGTTTACTACCGCTTTAAACTAGCTTGGTGCCTTATGTGCTTTACATTAGCCTCAAAACCTGTGTAATTCATATGTGTTTGGGCTTTAAAGGGATGAGGTGGCAATCCTAGTGCCAGGCCAGGTGAGAACTGATTAACAGTCAGCGACCACACATACAGTATGCATCCATGGCGGTCCGAGGTTGTGTGCTGAAATTGCGCTCCCAGCACAATGACTGAGCTTTCTCTGACAGCTGGAGAGTGCAAAATCTGGTGCAGCTTTGCATGGTAGCCAATCAGCCACCTTCAGATCGTTCAATTAAAAGCGGAGGTCCACCTAAAAGTACTGCAGCTGCTGACTTTTAAAACATGGACTCTTACCTGTCCAGCGCGCCCGCGATACCGGCAGATGAGGACGAGCAATCGCTCATCTCTTGGATGCTGCTGCCGCCTCTAGCCTCGGTGAGGGAATCAGGAAGTGAGGCCTTGCAGCTTCACTGCCCAGTTCCCTACTGCGCATGCGCGAGTAGCGCGGTGCGCTGTCACTGGTCTCTCCTGGGAACAGTGGGCCAGATCCACATACATTTCGATCGGCACAGCGTATCAGAGATACACTACGCCGCCGTACCTTACCTGGCGTATATTCGAATCCTCAGCGAGTTCGTGCCGTATGTTACAGCGGCGTAGTGTATTTCTGGCGGCGGATTTCAAATTGGGCGGGTTTCATTTAAATGAAGCGCATCCCCGCGCCGATTAAACTGCGCATGCGTCGTCCAGAAATTTCCTGCCGTGATTTGCGCAAAATGACGTCGCAACAACGTCATTTTTTGAACTTAGACGTGAGTTACGTCCATCCCTATTCACGGACGACTTACGCAAAAAAAAAAATTTCAAATTTCGACGCAGGAACGACGGCCATACTTAACATGGCAAGTCTATCTATACGCCGCAAAATACCAGCTTTAACTATACGCCGGAAAAAGCCGACTACAGATGACGTTAGAAAATGCGACGGCCGCGCGTACGTTCGTGGATCGTCGTAAATCGCAAATTTGCATACCCGACGCGGAAAGCTACGCCAACTCCACCCGGCGGGCGCCGAAGTATTGCATCTAAGATCCGAAAGGCGTATGAAGCCGTACGCCTGTCGGATCTTACCCAAATGTCGTCGTATCTTGGTTTGAGGATTCAAACTAAAGATACGACACGGTAAATTTGAAAGTACGCCGGCGTATCAGTAGATACGCCGGCGTACTTGCTCTCTGGATCTGGCCCAGTGTGTGTGTTTCCCAGAAGACAGCGGGGGGGGGGGGGGGGACGTGAAGGGGCGTGACTCCCACAGGAGTCAATACCCGGAAGTGGTGCAAATACCTGTATTATACAGGTATCTGCACCCCCCTCCCCCTGAAAGGTGTCAAATGTGACACCGGAGGAGGGGAGGGTTTCTCCCCATCCGTCTCCCACCTGTATAGGGATGTAGTGGATGTATGAACACAGCCACATTACTTCATTTGATAAGTGTGCAGGTGTGGGCGAGTGGCTCTGAATGCACACTGTCTGTATTTGGGGGGCCGTACACCTGCACCCATATGCCTGTAATATTAAGACCTGTGGCTGTGTTCATACAGCTGCTGTGCCCCCATAATATAGGCTGCCTGCACACAGCAATAGTCACATTAACCACTTCCGGACCGCCGCATGTACATATACGTCGGCAGAATGGCACGGACAGGCACATTGGGGTACCTGTACGTCCCTGCCTAGACGTGGGTCGGGGGTCCGATCGGGACCCCCCCCCCCCGTACATGCAGCGTTTCCCGTGGCTTCAGGAGCAAACCGGGACGAGGGCGCGGCTATTTGTTTCTAGTCGCTCCCTCGCGATCGATCAACGGAGCTGAAGAACGGGGAGAGCCGTATGTAAACACGGCTTCCCCGTGCTTCACTGTGGCGGCTGCATTGATCGAGTGATCCCTTTTATAGGGAGACTCGATCGATGACGTCAGACCTACAGCCACACCCCCCTACAGTTGTAAACACACACTAGGTGAAGCATAACTCCTACGGCGCCCCCCTGTGGTTAACTCCCAAACTGCAACTGTCATTTTCACAATAAACAATGCAATTTAAATGCATTTTTTGCTGTGAAAATGACAATTGTCCCAAAAATGTGTCAAAATTGTCCGATGTGTCCGCCATAATGTCGCAGTCACGAAAAAAATCGCTGATCGCCGCCATTAGTAGTAAAAAAAATAAAATAAATAAAACTATCCCCTATTTTGTAAACGCTATAAATTTTGCGCAAACCAATCGATAAACGCTTATTGCGATTTTTTTTACCAAAAATAGGTAGAAGAATACGTATCGGCCTAAACTGAGGAAAACAAAATTTTTATATATGTTTTTGGGGGATATTTATTATAGCAAAAAGTAAAAAATATTGAATTTTTTTCAAAATTTTTGCTCTATTTTTGTTTATAGCGCAAAAAATAAAAAAATAAAAAAACGCAGAGGTGATCAAATACCACCAAAAGAAAGCTCTATTTGTGGGGAAAAAAGGACGCCAATTTTGTTTGGGAGCCACGTCGCACGACCGCGCAATTGTCTGTTAAAGCGACGCAGTGCCGAATTGTAAAACCTCTTGGGTCATTTAGCAGCATATTGGTCCGGTCCTTAAGTGGTTAAAAGCCATCCTATGCGAGCAAGATATAGTTAATGATCTGTGCTCCCCTGCCATTTTCCCACGGCAGAAGTCCACCCTGAGAAAGCTCACTTGTTTGATAATGTTGAAGCTTACTCAGGTGTATGATACCCCTAATACATGAGCGCTCATTGTCACATGGGAGAGGTTCAATGCTTCCTTGTATCTAGAGGCCCTGCTTCAATAAAGCAAGGCACATATGGACCCCCTTAATATCGGGTGTGTATTGTGTCACATGAGAAATATTTAGAGGCAAAGCTCTAAGCAAAGAGATGAAACAAACATAGAAATGGTGGTAAGTGCCCCTTTTATACAACTATGCATAGCAGATGTCCTAATATACTTTGAGCTGTGGTATAGCGGTGGTCCCTGTGATATGAGATGTCTGTAACAACAAAGTGTAAAAACGCACTATCCTATTACATGTTCCTATTTCACTCCGATTCCAGTAATAAGCAAATAAAACAAGCATTCAAACAAGTACCCTGTGCTCTAGTATTTACAAATGGGCAATTTAACAGTACAGGCTTTAATATTTTGCAAATAATATTCTTTATTCAATTTGTGTACAGATTCAACCTAATCGACCAAAACATAATTTTGGTGTTGGCATAACAGGAAGAACGTATCATTTTGTAACCATTTTTGTTTTTGCATTTTTGTTTCTGCTCAAATGTGCATAGAAATCTGTGAAAAGGTCTGCCATAGCCCATGCTGGTATGATCCAGACTCAACGATCCTCATTCAGTTCAATGAGTTTTGTACACTATTCTGTTCTATTAGGAAAAGCCAAGTATGTACCATATGACATTGGCCAAGCGAACAATACTTTTCCCACCAACCCTATGCTGTGCTCTCTCTAAGGCTGCTTTCACATTGGGCAACGGAGGTGCGGTGACGGTATAGCCGCGCTATTTTTAGCGCCGCTATACCGTCGTATTTACTGCGATATTCGGGCGCTAGCGGTGAGGTTTTAACCCCCGCTAGCGGCCGGAAAAGGGTTAATATTACCGCGGCTTCCCATTGATTTCAATGGGAAGGCACGGTATAGGAGCGGTAAACACCCCGCTCCTATACCGCTCCAAAGATGCGGCTAGCAGGACTTTTGGAGCGGTCCTGCTACCGCACCGCTTCAGTGTGAAAGCCTTCGGGCTTTCACATTAAAGCCTGCAGGGCATGATTTTTTCATGCGGTATAGCAGCGCTATGTTTAGCGCTGTACTGCATGAAAAACGCCTCAATGTGAAAGGGGTCTTAGCCTACCAATGCTGATCTGAATAAAGGGATCATCAACATAACTAGAGGGATACCACTGGGCATGGTGGGCAGATCTACATATTCATAACAGAGGGTCCTAAGAAATGCCTGAGTAGTACAAGCTATAGGACCTAAATTTAAGATGGGCTGTTAGAAATGACAGCTGTTAAAGCCTGGAGGTGGTAAGATGGGGAACTTATGTTATCAAAACTTTCTTGCAACTTCTGCTTTGGCACAATAACTGCACAGTGAGCTTAAAGTGATAGTAAAGTCTTGTTTTTGTTTTCTTTTAAAATATCAAACATGTTATACGTACCTGCTCTGTGCAGAGGATTTGCACAGAGCAGCCCGGATCCTCCTCTTCTGTGATCCTGGCCTCTCCCTCCTGCCGAGTGCCCCCACAACAAGCAGCTTGCTATGGGGCACCCAAACCAAGTCACAGCTCCCTGTGTCCATTCAGACAGCCATGACTCGGCCCTGCCCCCTTGCTCTCCTGATTGACTAACTGACTTTTATTGACAGCAGCGGGAGCCAATGGCACTGCTGCTGTCTCTCAGCCAATGAGGTAAGTATTAGGGGGGCTGAGGGGGTCTGTTGCACACATAAGGCTTTTTATATTAATGCATAGAATGCACAGGAATATTCTCTATTGTCTTCCTGATTCTCCTCCTGGTCAATCAGAAAGCAGGTCATGAGACCCGTTACCTAATTGGCTGAGAGGAAAAGCGATCCTATTGGCCGCCGAGGAGGAAGAGGGAGGAGACACAGGGGAAGCTGCTGTGAAGAACCAGAAAAAGGAAGCGCTGCCTGTGACCTAGATCGGGTATGTGCGGGGCTGAGGACCGACTCGACTCATTGTGGGGGGGGGGGGGGGTGCCTGGGAGGTGCCTGTCACCCAACCATATAAAAAATATACCACCAGCTGCCACTGCCTAGCACCAAGTGATACAAAACCTTCTCACTATACAACCCCTTTAAGCTTCTTTGCCAATTTGGTGATCTGCATTTAAAGACTCATCATCTGCTGTCCCTTATTCAAGCTCCTTGAATATGAAAATACTTACACTACCACCAGCAAGATATGTGTCGGGGGTCCTTTGTTGTCAAACAGGTATTTGCATTTGATGACTTCAAAGCTTAATTTAATAAGCTGATGTTAGAAGCTGATTGGCTACCATGCACAGCTGCGTCAGCTTTGTACACTCCAGTTTTAGTAAATCAACCCCTCATTGCTGACTTTTCCTTCAGAAACTGCCAGTGACTGGTTGTAATCTGGCCCTCTGATTTGGCAACCAACCAGTCCGCATTTTCACAAGGGGGTCAGCAATAGCAGCCAACATATTTTTCTTAGGAAACGTTTCCTTTATGTAGACATCAATTCAGGTTTCCTATCCTATTAGGTAGAAGCGCATATTATTGCTTAAACACTGTGGCCCAGATTCTCAAAGAGCTTACGACGGCGCAACGCCATTTGCGCCGTCGTAAGTCCTAATCTGGGCCGTCATATCTATGCGACTGATTCTTAGAATCAGTTACGCATAGATATCCATTATATCTGACAGGCGTAAGGCTCTTACGCTGTCAGATCTTAAATGCTATTTTTTTTTCGCCGCTCGTCGTTTTCCCGGTCGAGTATGCAAATTAGCAAAATACGCGAATTCCCGAACGTACGCATGGTCGACGCAGTGAAGTTACGACGTTTACGTTAGATTTGCGACGCGTAAAGTTGCCCCTGGGTATATGAGGCGCAGTCAATGTTAAGTATGGCCGTCGTTCCCGCGTCGAAATTTAAAAATTTACGTTGTTTGCGTAAGTCATCCGTGAATGGCGCTGGACGCCATTTACGTTAACGTCGAAACCAATGACGTCCTTGCGACGTCATTTAGCGCAATGCACGTCGGGAAATTTTAGGGATGGCGCATGCGCAGTACGATCGGTGCGGGTACGCGCCTAATTTAAATGATCCACGCCCCCTACCTGGATCATTTGAATTAGGCGGGCTTGCGCCGGAGGATTTACGATACGCCGCCGCAACTTTACAGGCAAGTGCTTTGTGAATCAAGCACTTGCCCGTAAAACTTGCAGCGGCGTAACGTAAATGAGTTATGTTATGCCGCCGCTGTATTACGCCCATCTACGAGAATCTGGGCCTGTGAGAACACTGTAAGAACACTGTAAAAAAAAAAAGATTGAAAGCCTGAAATACCTACTTACCTCGCTTTCGTGAGGCCATTTGTATAATTCAAAGACAAAGCAATTTGACTTGAGTCTAATCAGGTCACTTTACACCACTGCATCACTGCATGGCACTGTGAATAATACGCTGAAAATTCCTGGCTATCAAAAAAGCAGGATAAAATATTGAACCTTCAACAGTTGGCATTCATTTAAAGTCAACTCCACATCTGTACATTGTGGTAATGCATATTATTATAAAATGCATGTGGTACTACACTGCACATGTGTGAAGGGAGCCGGATTATTAATGTTTTCTGAGTCAGTATTGGCTGCTCTAATATCCTTGGGACTTTTGATAGGAATGCAAACATTCTATACACAATTATTATGGCAACAGACATCATTTGAACATTTTCCAATTGGCACAGTAGATACTTTGCAGTGACTTCATTCAAAACAATGTTACAGAATAAAAGCTGTGAATAAAAAAGTAATAATGCGCTAAATATCAACCCTTGCTGCTATACAGTGACCAACGTGTAAAGAGATGCAAAGGTACCAAATATCACCCAAATATCAAAGAGGTACCAAAAGATTAAAGCAGTGACAAATACATTTTTCACTGCTTTAATCTTTTGGTACCTCTTTGATATTTGGGTGATATTTGGTACCATTGCATCTCTTTACACGTTGGTCACTGTATAGCAGCAAGGGTTGATATTTAGCACATTATTACTTTTTTATTCACTTCTTTATTGGTTTAGTACACCTTATATGTATGCAGCTATATCATTTGGTTATTTTTGTTGTTTTTTTCCGTTTGTATTTAATATAGTAGCGCTGTAGTACTTTTACATTTTATACAGAATAATTATGGGGGACAACAGAGCAGAGAGCCGGCTGACAGTCATTACAGCTGATGGCAATATTATGCTATGGTCCTTTGTATTTTCCTCTGAATCTTACTGCAGAGAATTGCACTTTCCAAGCAGCCAGCAGAGGACTTGGTGGGTGAAGAGGTTGTTACCATACCCTGGAAGTACTTCAAATTTTCTGTATCTTGCGCTATTGGTCTTTTATAATCTGAAGATCCTGGTTATCTGGTAAAGGAATTCAAATTATTATTATACAAGATTTATATAGCACCAACAATGTAGAGGGGAGTAGTACAATTACAATACAGAAGGAATAAGAGGGCCCTGCTCATGGAGCTTACATTCTAAAGTGAGGTAGTACAAAAGGCATTAGCTGTGGGGGATGACATGATGGAGGTGACTATGGTACAGGTCTTAGGTGGAGGTGGGGTAAGCTTCTCTGAATAAGTAACGTATTTTCCGGTGTATAAGACGACTTTCTGGATGCAAAAAAAATGCATCCAAAGTCGGGGGTCGTCTTATACGCCGGGGACGGTCTCCGTGCTGCGAGCGTCAGTGATTTAAAAGACGCTCCTTCTTCTCAGAGTGTCCTGTGATAGGCGGAACACAAATCTTCCCAGCAGCGCCTCTGTTCTGTGTTCCTCCTATCACAGATGCCTTCTCATCCTCGAACGAGTTGAGAAGACGTCCGTGATAGGCGGAACACAGAACAGAGGCGCTGCTGGGAAAATTTGTGTTCCGCCTATCACAGAACAGTCTGAGGAGAAGGCGCGGCTTTCAAATCATTGACGCTCGCAGCACGGAGACTGTCACGGCCTGGTAGTCGTTTAAAAAAAAATGTGAGTGATTGCACTGTTTGCACAGTGGGGGGCAAGTTCAGGCACAGTGGGGGGGCAAGTATAGGCACAGTGAGGGGCAAGTTCAGGCACAGTGAGGGGCAAGTTCAGGCACAGTGAGGGGCAAGTTCAGGCACAGTGAGGGCAAGTGATGGCACAGTGAGGGGCAAGTTCAGGCACAGTGAGGGCAAGTGATGGCACAGTGGGGGCATGTAATGTAATGGCACAGTGAGGCATGTAATGTAATGGCACAGTGAGATTTGAAAAAGCCTGTTTCTGTCAGTGGTTCCGGCTACCCCTCAGCTTCCAGAAAGACTAGTAGGAAGGGGGTAGTCTTATATGGAGAGTATATCCCAAAACCAAAATTTTTCCTGGAAAATTAGGGGGTCGTCTTATACGCCGGAAAATACGGTAAGTCTTCAGGGATTGCCTAATGGCTGACAGGGTAGGGGCTGACCAGACATACTGAGGCAGGGAGTTTCAGATGATGGGAGAGGCTCTGGAGAAGTCTTGGAGGTGAGCGGGAAAGGAGTTAACAAGGGAGCTAGAGAGCAGGAGGTCTTGGAAAGAGAAGAGAGGACAATTTGGACGATATCTGCAAGTTGGTGATGTAGCTGGAAGCGATGTTGTGAATGGCCTTGTATGTTGTGGTCAGTACTATGAATTTTTTTTTTACGATCGGGTAGGGGAAGCCAGTAAAGTGATTGGCAGAGAAGAGCAGCAGTCACAGATCGGTTAGTAAGGTGTATTGATCTAGCAGCAGCATTTATAACAGACTGAAGGGGGGATAGACTGTGTAAAGGTAGGCCAGTGAGGAGAGAGTTGCAGTAGTCAAGGTGGGAAATAACCAAGGAGAGAATAAGTTGTTTTGTGATGTCATTAGTCAGGGAGGGGCACATTTTGTAAATGTTGCGGAGATTAAAGTGGAAAGATGTGACTAGTAATTGGATGTGGGGGCTATAGGAGAGGTCAGAGTCTAGGATTCCACCCAACACTTAACACCCAGGCATGTGTGGAGGAACCAATGGTTGTGCCATTGATCTCAACGGTAAAGTCATGGGGAGGGGATCAGGGAAAAGGAAATGATACAAGTTCAGTTTTAGAAACTGATATGTCGCTCATTAAGTTTGTGATACATGAAGAGATTGAGGGGGTGAGTTGGGGAGTGGAGAGATAGATCTGGGTGTCGTCAGCTTAGAGGTGATATTGGAAGCCATGAGAGGTCATCAACTGGCCCAGGCAAGAGGTACTCCAATAGAAAGAGGAAACAGAGCAGAGGAGAGCGAGTTGTAAGTGACACTGAATGTGCGCTGAGATAGGTAGGAGGAAAACCAGGAAAGAGCAGAATCCAAAGGAGTGGAGTTTGTTGAGGAGGAGTGGGTGGTCAACTGTGTCGAAGGCAGCAGAAAGGTCCAAGAGTATGAGTATAGAGTACTGGTTTCTGGCTTTAGCAGTTAGTAGGTCGTTGGTGAGTTTTAGTAGGGCAGTTTTAATGGAATGTTGTGAGCAGTAGCGCCGGCGTATCAACTTTCTGTATTCAGAAAGCTCGATATGCCGACTGTATCCTAAGATACGACTGGCATAAGGCTCTTATGCCGTCGTATCTTAGGCTGCATTCGCTTTCGTCGTAAGGCTGCTCCTGCTATTAGGAGGCGCAGCCAATGGTAAGTCATTTGCGTAAGTGGATCGTGAATGGCGCTGGACGCCATTTACGTTCACGTCGAAGCAAATGACGTCGTTGCGACGTCATTTACCGCAATGCACGTCGGGAAATTTTCCCGACGGAGCATGCGCAGTACGTTCGGCGCGGGAATGCGCCTAATTTAAATGATCCACGCCCCCTATGGGATCATTTAAATTACGCGCGCTTACGCCGGCCCCCTTTACGAAACGCCGCCGCAAATTACGGAGCAAATGCTTCGTGAATGAAGCGTAGCTCCAGTAATTTACGGTGGCGTAGCGTAAAAACGGTACGCTGCGCCGCCGTAGCAGTTCCTTGCCCTAGCTGAATCTACCCCATGGTGTTTAAGAAGCTCTATGTCTGAGGTCTTTAATTTCTATTTCAGTATATCATTGTTTGATTTATACTGAATATGGTTTATTTTTCCACCATGTTGGTGGTTTTATATTTTGATGTTTATATTATTTGCCTCACTTTACTGTTTTGTTTTCATGGTTAGAGATTTTGTGCACTCTTTTTGTTTATTACTTTGTTTTTCCCTATATCTGGAACACAGTGTTCATCATTACCCTCAAAATTAATTGGTGGTTCAATTCTCTTATTTACCTACAGGTTTAGCGCAATAACCTGTTTGGTTAGGGTCATTTGTCACAACTCCCACAAAGAAGGCTACACTACAAACATCAAGACCGTTGCCACTTAAATGCCATCAGATATGAAGCAATAACCAGTCTCACTGATTTATTTTAGTATTAAAAAGCAAAGAACAACAAATTGAAGCAAAATTCCAGCTCACACTTTATAAGCAGTCACAGAAAAAGTTTCTTTCCTTTTGGGATAAAAAGGTTTTACATGAATGAATAAAAGCTGACCATTGCAAGCACCCCTGTCAGTGGTAAATGGTTTGACTCAACCCTCTAACTGCTACATTTGCAGGAGAGCTTGTCCTGTTTTAAAACAGACTTACTGGCCACATCACCAGGGGGAAATAAAGCAAAGAGAAAATGAATTGCAGCCATCTCATCTTAAGAATTGATAAGCTGCAATATAAAAAATGTTTGCTTTTGGGCTTAAAACCGCTTTAAAAATATGTTGTATTACTTTTTTTATCTCCACTGTCTCCGTAACCACCAGTGCTGGGACAGAAAATGAGAGACATTGGCCCGGATTCACATACATCGGCGCATATATATGCCGCCATAGCGTATCTCTTTTACGCTACGCTGACGCAACGCAGAGAGGCAAGCATGGAATTCACAAAGCAAATGCTCCCAACGTTGCGCCGGCGTAACGTAAATTCGTAGGCGTAAGCCAGCCTAATTCAAAGTAGGTGGAAGTGGGCGTGATCCATTTAAATGAAGCGTGACCCCATGCAAATGAAGGGCCGAACGAACGGCGCATGCGCCGTCCCGTGAACGCATCCCAGTGCGCATGCTCAGAATCACGTCGAAAATACTCCCTAAGATGCGTTGAATCACTGCCTACGATGTGACGTAACCTACGCCCAGCCATATTCACGTACTACTACGTAAACGACGTAAAATACGACGGCTGTTCCCTGGTCCATACCTTTGCATGAGTTGCGCCTCATAGATGGGGAATAACTATACGCCGGACATAAGTCTTACGTAAACCGCGTATATTAATGCGCCGGGCGCAAGTACGTTCGTGAATCGGCGTATCTCACTCATTTGCATATTCGAATCGTAAATCAATGGGAGCGCCCCTTGCGGCCAGCGTAAATATGCGCCCACGATACGACGGCATAGGAAACTTACGTCGGTCGTAGGAAGCCTATTTTCAGGCGTATCTAGTTCTGTGGGCACGGCGCACAGATACGACAGTGCACATTTACACTTACGTGGCGTATCTCGAGATACGTCGGCGTAAGTGCTACGTGAATCCGGGCCATCCTCTCCATTGAGCCTACAGACTAATCATTCCATACATTCCATACTCTATCTTGACGTGATTGTAGTCGTATTAGTGCATTGAGTACTGCTTGGACCTTGAAGAAGGGGGACACACCCCAAAAGCTCGTCCATGAAAAATTATATGTTAGTGCAAATAAAAAAAGTATCACGGACAGTATTCGATTTTCTCATACTCTATCTAAAACAAAAAATGGAAAAAGCTTCACGTTTTACATGCAAAAGATCTTAAAAATTGTATTATCTAATCTGCATATTATTGTGAGCTGTTGTACCATCTTCTGTTATTGTTTTATGTAAGTAATATGTTTAAATCAAAAAAATTCTTGCCCTTATATAAATAACCCATTATGCTATGGGGATTTTTATATTCTACTTTGAGGTGGTCTGGATATGTTGTCTGTGTTCTTAGCATCTTTAGGTTTAAAATATTTCTCTCCTTTTTTTCATTCTTGAATGGCAATTGCTTCCCAGAATGTGTTGTCTGGTTGTGGTCTAGTCTGGTGCCATAAATTATGACACTTCTATGTATGGTTTGTGCGCTTTTCACATTCCCACTTAATTACTTAAGGAGGTGGAAATGCATTTCCTTCTGCAACATTATTAGAGTGGGAACTAGCAGGTCTATAAAAGAGAACACCACTATACTTATTATGAAGGTATGTGCACCTGGAATTTTTGTGAGCTACAGAAGAACAGACTAGATTAAAAGGCATTGTTGGATTGAATTACATTGAGAGCAATGGCTAGATTGTTTTTTATTGCACGGGGAAGCATGTTGGTGTCTGAGAGAGGCACAATCTCCTGGTATAGGCCAAAAACACTAAAAAGCAGTACTCTGCCAAAGAGCGTATTAAAAAGATACGGGTCAGATATGGATAAAGACTCAGTTCATGTTACATAACTAGATTGCATTGTTTTCCGGGAGTTTTCATTTATGAAAATCCTTTTTCGCCAGGCTTGTGTTTTGCATTGAGGCAAAGTGGTTAGCATTCTTGCCTTGCTACTCTAGATGTTGTTTTTAAAATTGTATTTGGGACAGTAACTGCATGTAGTTTATATCTTCTCTTTGTATTTTCATGAGTTTCCTCCAGGAACTCGTATGTAATATGTGAGAGTCATACAAATGCTGTCTGGAAATTATTAAAATATAACTATTGCCCTATATGTGTACAGTATGAATATTTTAAAGCATTGCCTGGTATGTCCAAGGATAATAAATATACGTCATCCAGGTTTCTCACCTACAAATGGTGAGGGTCTTCAGGTTTGTACTGTAGTAGGAGTTTCGAGTGAGCCTCCACTCCTAGGTCTACATCTTACCTGGTAGTCAGACCTTGTTATTGGTCTTAGGCCTCGTACACACGTCCGAGGAACTCAACGGGCAAAACACATCGTTTTGCTCGTCGAGTTCCTTGTGAAGCCGCCGAGGATCTCGGCGAGCCGAAATTTCCCATTGAACAACGAGGAAATAGAGAACATGTTCTCTATTTCCTCGCCGAGATCCTCGTCGGCTTCCTCGGCAAAAAGTGTACACACGGCCGGGTTTCTCGGCAGAATTCAGCTCCGATCGAGTTTCTGGCTGAATTCTGCAGAGAAACTCGATCGTGTGTACGGGGCCTAAGGTGTGCACAGACTTTGATATATGTAAGCTGACTGATATATAAAATAGATCACATATAAAGCTCTCTCTTGCTTTATCTGCTGTGGGAGCCTGCTGCATAGCGAAAAGGCAGAGTTCTGACAGAACACTAAAAACCACAAGTGCTGTACACCCTTTTAGTCAGAAACTAACCTGAGTTTATTTAGTCTGTGTTACACAGATTCTGCACACTGTATGGCCCTTATACAGTGTTGTACATAAAGCCATATTGTAATTCTATGAACCTGTGCTGCATTTACATCAGTAATATTGCACTACATAAAGATCCATGAAGATAAAAATGCATCCACAGTCAATAATTTATGTGCATACGCATTTAAACACTTGAAAATGCATATGCTTATGTATCGTGTACTAATGTAGACTTGAGCTAGTAAGTGGAAAAAATATATGGATCTGTATGTTTTTGTATCTAAACGCTTTGTTGTTTCAAATATTTTATTGTATTATCAAAGACAGAAATGTAATTTGATACAATAGATTCATATTGCATAACAGAAGATAACGATTGCAATAAGATTCATAGATATTATATAATCAATAAACCAAAATATCACTCAACATATAGATATGCAGCCTGAGAAGGCAAAGGGGAGAAAAAAGTAAAGAACATGGAGGGGGAGGAGGTGCGAGGGAAGTATAGGGATATGGATGAAAAGACTAATTGAAATCAAGCATCAGTATGAGACAATAAAAATAGAATTCGTAAGACAATAAAAGTCAGAAAATTTTTATGGAGAAGCACCAGATAATCAAAGAAATTTTTCACTATCTTTAAGATTCAACCAACAGGCCCAAGTATCATAAAAACTAGTGGGAGAATCTTTTGATTGATAGATTAGATTTTCCATGTCAGCAATATGCCCAATTTTTTTCAACCAATCAGATATCAAAGGAGGAGTACACTTTTTCCAAAGAATGGGGATACAGAGTTTAGCGGCATTAATAAGATGTGACAAGAGAGAACGTTTGTAAGTAGATTTTGACCAGGAACTATGGTGTAATAAATATTGAGCCACCGTGAATTCAGGGGTAAAAGTCGTAATATAGGAAATTAGACTATGGACTTCTTTCCAGAAAGGTTGAATGAGATTACATTCCCACCATATATGCAAAAGTGTACCACGTTCAGATTCACATCGCCAGCATAAGGGTGTAGAATTAGGGATATATTTATGAGTAATAACCGGAGTCCTGTACCACCTAGAATATATTTTATAACTGTTTTCCTGAATAAGGACTAAAACGCTTTGTTAAACAGAAGCACAACCTCCAGTATCTTGCTTCTAGCCTCTGCCAACAAGATATTCCTTAGATAAAGGTAAATAATCTACAGCCATGTGCTTGAGCCCTAACAGTTACAGTGAAAATCCATGACCATAGGTCAATTTGTTTGTTGTGTTTAGAAAGTATTTGTAGACTTGAGCCGGCCATAGACAGAGCGATTTTTCCTCTAACCTGTGGTTGCAGGAAAGAAAATCGTTAAATTCCACCGTCAACACAGCCAGTTTTGATGGGGGTATCCCTCCAGCAGAGCCATTGTGTTGTTCCGGCGGGGGGAGGGGGAAGCCATCCTCGCCGAGAGAACACAGTGATTATTGCTAGTGGCTATAATAGCCACTAGCAATAATCGCATGTAAGATCCAACAGGCTGGTTGTACCCAAGTTGATTGATCAATCAAATTGGGTACATTCAGCCTGCCCATTCATGGTTCGAACATGATTTGAACCACCTATGGCCAGCCTTCGTAGGTATCACGTCCCTGGTACTGGAGGCAAATGGAGAAAGGGCTTCCCGTGTGGCTAAGTTCCAGACTCCCCTGAAGGTGAAACAGAAGGAGTCAGCCCCGAAGTAGCATGGGTTGCCTGCTGGAATGCTTGCAGTGATAATCTGACTAGGATGCTTGTCAGAGGAATGCCCAGTATACAGTTGATGCACTGGAATGGTGTTCTGCAGGCAGGAGGTGCCCATGGAAGCAGCAGGTCTTCAGTAGAGCAGAGAACAGGAGAGAAGTCAGTTAGTAGCCAAGGTCAGGTGCCAGGTAGGGATCAAACTACGTGTAGTCAGGGGGTTAGCTGGGGTCATACACAGGAGAGCAAAGCGATGATCCATTAGACAAGGTGGGGTCAGGCCAGAAGGCAGGCAGAAGACAGGTCCGAGGTAGGCCGAGTCGGTAACAGGAATCCACAGAGGCAATGAAACACAGGAACAAACACACTGGAGAGCCAAAGATCAACCAGCAACTACAGAGACTGACTGGTTTTCTTATAAAAACAGTTTGGCACCAAACTACTGTAGGCTGGGGGCATGCGTAACTGTGTGCCAGTGCACATGTACGTTCCGGCACGTATCTTTGCGCCAGTGCGCATGTGTGCAGGAATGCGCATCTGTGCGTGGCCTTGTGCACCCGTTATGCCCCTGCGCCCATTCCTGCAGCCTGAAAAGTACTGGCAGGGTGCCAGGTCTTCGAGCACCTCTGTTGCAGACAGTGCCCTGACAGTAGATGTTCTTAAAATAGTAGTTGCATTTCACTGTCAAGTACATGTTGTAATACAGCTCCAAGTGATTAGGAAATCTCTCTCTCCTTTTTTTTTTTTTGTAATTTGCTGTGAGAACTTTTGTAAACAATAGAGTGCTTATCAGTTTATAAAGAAGATTTATTAAGACTTGTTTTGCAGACAGGATATGCTACTGACATATATTAATCTTGTCGTAACCTTTTGCATATCTGTATTTCAAAAATTCTATGTTTTGGATTATTGGCATAATTTAGGGTTAGTTCAAATTGGCTAAATGTTTTGGCCAATCACACATAGCATAAAAAAAAAAGGAATTAGCAAAGTATTTCCAAATGGGAGCTTCAATTTAAAAATACCCCCCCCCCCCAACAAATACATACATAAGTACTGTACACTCCCATAAATTGCATTCATTGTTTACACTTATCCAATTTCTTAAAGGAGTTGTAAAGGGAAAAAATTTTTGCCTAAAATTAATGTCTGCAAGGTAGACAGACAGAATAGTGTAATGATTCTGTTAAAAAATGAGTAAATCCCTATTAAATTCCTTCATCTATATCACCTCCGGCGTTCTAGTTTCTGTTCTCTCATTCACTTTCTGGTTTGCATTGTTCGTTCATGTAAGAACTACATTTCCCAGTATGAATTGCGGCACGCCCAGTAATTCACACCTCCTTGAAGTCTCTAACACATAGACAGCATCCTGCCACACAGATGTAGTTCCCAGGAGGGGGTGAGCACGTTACTGACCACCACAGTAAACCCTCCCGTCACGGTGGTCAGTAAAATCAGACAAGCAGGAAGTGAACAGAACAGAGAAGAAATAGACCAACTTCAGAGCAAAAACTACCAATGAGGAAGTGAAAAGAGGAATGTCTGCAGGTAAAGGATGCTTATTATGAAAAAAACATTTTTCCTTTACAACCCCTTTAATTGTGGGTCTGACCCCCAGTTGTATGTTATATGATTATTTACATTACAATTTTTTTTTTACATGAATTAAGCATATGTGCTGTAAGCAGAGATTTAAAAAATGCATAGAGAAAGGAGACTGTTATAAAACAAAACAGCTATGTGAGAAAGGACAAATAGTTACAGTAATTTTTTCTGACTCGTACAATACAGGGAGTGCAGGATTATTAGGCAAGTTGTATTTTTGAGGATTCATTTTATTATTGAACAACAACCATGTTCTCAATGAACCCAAAAAACTCATTAATATCAAAGCTGAATATTTTTGGAAGTAGTTTTTAGTTTGTTTTTAGTTTTAGCTATTTTAGGGGGATATCTGTGTGTGCAGGTGACTATTACTGTGCATAATTATTAGGCAACTTAACAAAAAAAAAATATATTCCCATTTCAATTATTTATTTTTACCAGTGAAACCAATATAACATCTCAACATTCACAAATATACATTTCTGACATTCAAAAACAAAACAAAAACAAATCAGTGACCAATATAGCCACCTTTCTTTGCATGGACACTCAAAAGCCTGCCATCCATGGATTCTGTCAGTGTTTTGATCTGTTCACCATCAACATTGCGTGCAGCAGCAACCACAGCCTCCCAGACACTGTTCAGAGTGGTGTACTGTTTTCCCTCCTTGTAAATCTCACATTTGATGATGGACCACAGGTTCTCAATGGGGTTCAGATCAGGTGAACAAGGAGGCCATGTCATTAGTTTTTCTTCTTTTATACCCTTTCTTGCCAGCCACACTGTGGAGTACTTGGACGCGTGTGATGGAGCATTGTCCTGCATGAAAATCATGTTTTTCTTGAAGGATGCAGACTTCTTCCTGTACCACTGCTTGAAGAAGGTGTCTTCCAGAAACTGGCAGTAGGACTGGGAGTTGAGCTTGACTCCATCCTCAACCCGAAAAGGCCCCACAAGCTCATCTTTGATGATACCAGCCCAAACCAGTACTCCACCTTCACCTTGCTGGCGTCTGAGTCGGACTGAAGCTCTCTGCCCTTTACCAATCCAGCCACGGGCCCATCCATCTGGCCCATCAAGACTCACTCTCATTTCATCAGTCCATAAAACCTTAGAAAAATCAGTCTTGAGATATTTCTTGGCCCAGTCTTGACGTTTCAGCTTGTGTGTCTTGTTCAGTGGTGGTCGTCTTTCAGCCTTTCGTACCTTGGCCATGTCTCGAGTATTGCACACCTTGTGCTTTTGGGCACTCCAGTGATGTTGCAGCTCTGAAATATGGCCAAACTGGTGGCAAGTGGCATCTTGGCAGCTGCACGCTTGACTTTTCTCAGTTCATGGGCCGTTATTTTGCGCCTTGGTTTTTCCACACGCTTCTTGCGACCCTGTTGACTATTTTGAATGAAACGCTTGATTGTTCGATGATCACGCTTCAGAAGCTTTGCAATTTTAAGAGTGCTGCATCCCTCTGCAAGATATCTCACTATTTTTGACTTTTCTGAGCCTGTCAAGTCCTTCTTTTGACCCATTTTGACAAAGGAAAGGAAGTTGACTAATAATTATGCACACCTGATATAGAGTGTTGATGTCATTAGACCACACTCCTTCTCATTACAGAGATGCACATCACCTAATATGCTTAATTGGTAGTAGGCTTTCGAGCCTATACAGCTTGGAGTAAGACAACATGCATAAAGAGGATGATGTGGTCAAAATACTCATTTGCCTAATAATTCTGCACTCCCTGTAATTCCAGGACAACAAACCCAAACCTATTCACTTGCCCCAGCCCCCTAGTGTGCAGTATGTGTCCAGTAATGGGTGTTTTGTTATTAGGACCTTCTCACACAGGTATTTTGCTTTGCTTGTTTTTCTTAGGCCCGTTCACACCTGAGTGATTTTCTGCTTGAGGCTTGTAGCTCTTAAATGCTCAACAAACCAAATCCCATTCATTGCAATGGCCCCTGTTCACATCTTAGCGTTCTGCCACCTGGACTAAAACACCTGTTGCTCAAAAAAGTACATGAGCTTCTTTTTGCAGGTTACAAGCATTTTTAGCCCCATAGACTTCAATAGAAACGCCTGAAAATCTGTGACTGGAGCATCTTACGAGCGTTTTCTCTCACGTTTCCTGCTTGAACAGAAGCTCTCCACCCTTAATCTCCTCCACCTCCTCCCCCCCCAGTGCCTTCTATTGGCCAATTAAAAATGCCTGAAGCTGTAAAACACTTGTAATAAGCTTCTAAAACACATGTAATATACTTCTAAAAAGCTAAAAAACTCTCAAATAAAAACTATTGTAAAGCATCAATCCGCTAGGAAAGAAATTCAAAGCAGATTTTGAAAACTTACCACAAATGTTTTGAGACTAAGTCTCATGTCTCCAAGACAGTTGATGGAAGCGATTCCTGGCTAGCCCCCAGATAAATTCTCCTTGGGAGTAAATTGTCTCCAGACTCTCCAATATGTGGAGAGGGAATACCGCCAAACATCCCCCTTGGTGTTCCTTAAGTACTTACCTCTCCTCGTTCCAGCTGGTGAGTTCCTCCCCTCGGTCGCCGTGTTGATTGCGGCGACTTTCAAACACATTGATGCGCAGTATACCTAGTCCTCGTGTTTGGCTATGTCATCCAAATGCGACGTGTCGCACGACTATCATTGACCCGCTATCTGCTGATGTCATTTCCGCAACCAGAAGTTCCGCCGCGGCCATCTTGCTAAAGGGTTTTCAGCAATGTATGAGTTCTTTCACCAATATATGCTGTTTTTCTACTTAATGTAGATAGTATATTATTGTATTATATGTATGTTTAATATTTATATCATATCTTGATCTACTTTAGATGTAATACTTGCACATGCCTTGATGAAGAATGCTTAGCATTCGAAACGCGTTGGCTTTCTGCTACAACTTACCTCCCAAATCTTGGTGATGGTACCGTATGCTGGACAGTATTTACATCATTTATGATTTGTATATTGTGTATCTATATGATATTTTGATATTTTTGTATTGTGTAACATTTATATTTTTTGTAATAAATCGATATATTTTTTATATATTTTGAAGTTCTTTGTGTGTTGCCCATATAATCCCATTCCTTGAGGTTTTTTCGAAAGCTTACTGAGGAGGAACAGGAAGTGAAAAATTCAGACAAAGAAAAAAAACATTTAGAAGGGAAATCAAAGGAAAAGGTAAATGAACCAACAATGCACTAGCTTAAAGGAACCTATTTAGAAAAAAAAACAAAAAACCTTTACAACCCCTTTAAAGAAGGAGCAAAATATAAATTATATCCAGCAGGGAAAGTAGCAAGACCATAGACAGAAACAAAATGACACTTGGATAGATACAAATGTAACTTCTAAAAAGTTAGCTTATATTGGTCAACCATAAACAAATTGTCTATCCAGTGTGGGTAATATAATCAAACAATGAAACAAATGACAGTCTCTCAAAAACTATAATCTGGAGGCTGTGGGAAACTACTAATTAATGAGTGACTAACTACTGTACAGGCCTGGCTGCCTCCTTCATCAGGCTGGGAACCTAGGGCCAGATTCACAAAAGGGATACGCAGGCGTATCTGCTGATACGCTGTCGTATCCCTGTTTCTATCTATGCGACTGATTCATAGAATCAGTTACGCATAGATATCCCTAAGATCCGACATGTGTAATTGTTTTACACTGTCGGATCTTAGGATGCAGTACCGCGGCCGGCGCTGGGGGGAGTTTGCGTCGTAAACCAGCGTCGGGTATGCAAATTAGGAGTTACAGCGGATCCACAACGGTTTGTCGCGTTCGCTACGTCGCCGCTAGTCAAGTTTCCCGTCGCAAAGTTACACTTTTTTTTTGTGTATTGCTGTCTAAAGTATGGCCGTCGTTCCCGCGTCGAAATTTAAAAATCAACGTCGTTTGCGTAAGCCGTCAGGGAATACGGAAGTACGCTACGTGCGTCGCCGTTCCAATAAATGACGTCACAGCGCGCAAAGCACGGCGGGAGTTCAGACACGGAGTATGCGCGGTAGGTCCGGGGCGGGCGCGCGCCTAATTTTAATGGCACACGCCCATGATTGGCTGGTGTGATTTTACCAGAAAATAAAGCTTAAACAGTGTATGAAAACTAGAATTGAGGTTCAAAATGGCACACGGCCATTTAAATTGGCCCGCCTTACAATGGAGGCCGCGGACGTAGTTTTCATCGCAAGTGCTTGGTGAATCAGGCACTTGCGATGAAAAATTGCGGCGGTGTAACTTATCTAGGATAAGTTACGCCGCCGCGATTCTACGTGAATCTGGCCCCTAGTAGCTGCAAACAGAAGAAAAAAAGAGAGGAGGGTGCCAAGCAGACCATAGTGTAGTGACCAGGTTTATTGGGAACCGTGAATAAACCCAAGTAGAAGTTGCACTCACAAGTGTAAAGACGAATGCGTGTGTCTCTGTGTTATCAGCAACAAGGACCGGTGTAGATGGATGGCTGGATCACAGAAGCCTCGATCACTTTCCCTCTGGCGCCACCATGGAAAGGCCCCATGAGGATTGCTGGAGCCACTGTGAAGATGACTGGAGACAACTACAAAGGGACCTCGCTAACACTGCTGAGACACCTGTCAACTCGCTAGGGCTGTTGGGAAATGCGTTTGGGAGGCTAAGACCTGCTTCCTTCCTCAAAGACACGCTCATACTTCTTTATGCTTGTGAGTGCAACTTATACTTGTTTTTATTCACTGTTCTGAATAAACCTACACTATGGTCTGCTTGGCTCTCCCGTCTCCCTTCCTTCTTCTGTTTTCTTTTGCACTTATATGTTTATCAAATTAAGGATAGTAATTCATGCATATTTGTTTATTGGGCTGCTTCTTGAATTAGCACCCCATTTTTTCATTATCCTCATTTATGGACCATGTATCCATCATAATAGATCCACTGGACTCGCTCATTTATCTTGGGTTTCCATAAAGTACCCCAGGTTATTTTCATCATTCCCACCATATTCCATATCTGAGAATACTTCATGTAATATTTAGATGAGCAAATGTGCAATATCAACCTTCCTAAAGAATCTTAGGTCCCGTACACACGACCGAGTTTCTCGGCAGAATTCAGACAGAAACTCGATCGGAGCCGTATTCTGCCGAGAAACCCGGTCGTGTGTACACTTTTGGCCGAGGAAACCGACGAGGATCTCGTCGGGCCAAATAGAGAACATGTTCTCTATTTCCTCGTTAGTCAATGAGGAAACTTGGCTCGCCGAGATCCTCGGTGGCTTCACAAGGAACTCGACGAGCAAAATTATGTGTTTTGCCCGTCGAGTTTCTCGGACGTGTGTACGGGGCCTTAAGCAGAAAAATGCATTAAGGCAAAATACTATTTTGCTATTGCTGTTATGTGGTTTGATGACCGAAACCTAGAAAGGTGTATGGTCATGCCTAATCATGACGTACAGTACTGAGGGGATAGGCCATATAGTGTAGGTTTTTATGCACAATTTGTTCATGTTATGACATATCTATATATATAAAACTCAACGTGTGTGTGTGTGTGTGTATGTATGTATGTATGTTCCAGCATCACGTCCAAACGGCTAAAGATATTAACATGAAACTTGGCACACGTGTTACTTATATGTCAGCAACAAACATAGGATAGGTGGTTTAACCCTTACCCACCCCCATTTGCCATGGTCGGGGTTTTCCTTTAAAGTCCCATTCAACTCTATGGGAAATACATGTTACTTCATAACTTCCAAACGGCTGTAGATATTTCGATAACACTTGGTCACATGTTACTTATATGTCCACTTAAACTATAGGATAGTTAATTTACCCCTTAACTACCCCCATTTGTGAGGGTCTGGGTTTTTGTTTAAAGTCCCATGCAAATCAATGGGAAATGTATGTTCCCACATAACTTCTGTACGCCTGGAGATATTTCAATAATACCTGGTACACATATTACTTATATGCCAAATAAAAATATATGACAGTTAAATTAACCCTTACCTACACCCTTATATAAAAGATGGGTATATTTATATTACTATGATTTTCCTCCCCAAAAGGTTAAGATAGGAAGACCGGGCAACGCCGGGTATTCAGCTAGTATAGTATTAAAAGTTGGTCCTTTTTTAAGTATAAGGAATTTTTAATTAAGTATTTTTCATTATGAAATACAATGTATATATTTTTAATAATATAAGAAGTTGATTATTTGGCATATTTATAGTCCCTTGTATGTCAACTACACAAATGACATCCACTGTAAAAAATAATGTATAATTTAGTTATGTTGTGGTCAACAGTGCTTTTACATGTCAGTTCCAAATCCCCAAACATGTGTTATGGTTACGGGAAGTTTATAGAAATAACACATTCTTACATGCACACACCACATGGCCTACTCTTTGTCACACAGTGCAAAGTCTTACTGCAAAACTAATGGCCCAGTATCCTCTATCTATCCAGTATCAGCTTTCTACAAGGAGAGTGACAAGATTAAAAGCCCTTTCACACTGCCAGGGACCAAGAAATGCTGGTAAAGCGCCTTCTAAAACTAGCGGACCTTTACCGGCCTTTTTCAGGCGCTAGCGGGACGCTTTTAACCCCCGCTAGTGGCCAAATAAAGGGTTAAAAGCGCCCCCAAAGCACTGCTGCCACGGCGCTTTGCAGGCGCTTCCCATTGATTTCAATGGGAAGGTGCGCTTTAGGAGTGGTGTATTCACCGCTCCTAAAATGCTGCAAAGAAGCTGCTTGCAGGACTTTTTTTTTAAGCCCTGTGAGCGCAGCGCCTCAGTGTGAAAGCACTCAGGCTTTCACATTGGGATGGCAGATGAGGATTCTTTCAGGTGCTTTACAGGCACTTTATAGGTGGTGAATACACAGCTCCTAAAACGCCCCTGCCCATTGAAATCAGTGGGCAGCGCTGCCGACAGAGCTGTATCCTGGCCTAGGCTAACAAGGCCCAGGCCTAGGGCAGCACTTTGCAGGGGGGCAGCACGAAAAGAGTCCCCGCCGGCTTGCGCTACACTGTTAGGAAAATTAGTCTAGCGCCCCAAAAAGCAGCCGTGCTGATTCTGGAATGGGGGCGGGTGGCATTCCGCAACTTTGGGGGCGCTTCCAATTTTGACTGTTATATCATCCTGGACCACAAACCTTCCTCACTGTGCTATATGTTTCTGCTGCACCATCTACTTAAAGTAGAACTATAGGCTACACTTTTTTTTTCATTTTGGGTAGAGTAAGGGAGAGTTATAGCCCCTGTCAGTTTCTTTTTTACCATCCCTGTCCCATCGCGAAGATTTCCCTTCACTTCCTGCTCTATGGGCAACCAGGAGGTAAGAGGAAATCTAAGTAAATTAAGGGAATCAATTGCCCCCCAGGCCCTCAGAACTAGTGTCCTCACTCGAAAATTTCAGGGCGGGTCTTAAACAACACAGGGTGTGGCCGTAACAGGAAGGGGTGGGTCATATTTAAATTGGGGGGTGCACGAGTTTAGTCAGGCCTAGGGCAGCAAAAAAACTAAATACACCTCTGGCTGCCGAACCTCTTTTTCGGCTGCTAGCGGGGGTCAAAAGCGTCCCGCTAGCGGCCGACGCCTCAGCAATTTCGGTGTGAAAGCACTCTGAGGCCCCGTACACACGACCAGTTTCCTCGGCAGAATTCAGCTTCCGACCGAGTTTCTGGCTGAATTCTGCCGAGAAACCCGGCCGTGTGTACACTTTCGGCCGAGGAAGCCGACGAGGACCTCGGCGAGGAAATAGAGAACATGTTCTCTATTTCCTCGTTGTTCTATGGGAGCTCTCGTCCCGCCGAGCTCCTCGGCGGCTTCAGGGCTGAACTGGCCGAGGAACTCGATGTGTTTGGCACGTCGAGTTCCTCGGCCGTGTGTACGAGGCCTAAGTGAAACAGCAATGCCAATGTTGTAAAGCGCTGCGCAAACTGTTGGCACTATATAAATCCTGTATAATAATATTTTTTTTTACCGGTTTTCCCTCCGTCTTCATTATTGTTGAAGCAGGAGAGAATCAGCACTTTGCCCACCAGCATCACATGATTTGGGGATTTGAATGGGAACAGAACTGATGATGTGAAGGAGGAAGCTGGTTGACTTGCCATGATTGGCTGGTGTTATTTTATCAGACGATAATGATTAAACAGTGTATGAAAACAAGAATTGAGGTTCAAAATGTGAGCCACAGCTTACTCTTTGTATACAGCTTTGTATATCCTGATGAGTATATCCAGCAATGTGGGAAAAAAAATCTATACCCCTGGATGGCACTGCTGTTGCTCAGTCCTCTCCAGCTTGATCTTATCACAATACCCCAAAAGCAAAAGTTAAAGTTGTTGTAAAGCCTCAAGGTTTTTCACCCTAATGCATTCTAAGGTGAAAACCTTCTGTGCTAGAGCTCCACCCAGACCCTCTGTTTTTCTTAACTGAGCACGATCTGATCTAGCGATGTGCAGGAGCACAGCGGCTACAGCTGCTGTCTCTCTCCTCATTGGATAGATAAATAGCACCAGGGCCACTGATAGTGTGGCCCACCGGTCCTCTTGTAGGGGGCCCAAGCACACAGGGGGGCCCACACAGGGAGGGGGATTAGTGATGATTTCATCTAATTTTCATTTTTATTTATTAACTCAGTTTTGTCTTTTAGATTCAACAGGAATTCTGTGATTATGTTGTATTTGTGTCTGCTAATAATTAATTTATTGTATTTTTAGCAAAATATAGCTTTAGTATTTACTTGGGGGGGGGGGGACCTGTGATTTCTATCAGCAGCCCTGACCACTGATGTCAAATACAGTGACACAGGATCGGGGGGCAGGGCCGAGGACATAGCAGTGGGACTCGGGAGTAAGCCCGCACAGGTGCCCCCAGGGAAAGCAGCTTTTCCGTGGGGACACCCGATGAAGAGGAGGGGCCTGGAGTGCCAGCATCAGTAGTAACAGAACCAACCAGAAAAAAACTGTCACATGTACAGATGATTTTGTATTTTTTATGAATTTGTTACAGCATTCCCTACTACTATTACATTTTAATTTTGTATCCTAAGGTATCAATGCTGACTGTTGACTTGGTGCGTATCCTTGCTTACATCATACTCACCTCTTTGTCGCATTGCCAAGCTAAGCGGGCCATCGTGATGCAATGTCTCCCTATAAATTGTTAAAATTCTATTTTATTTTATTTCACATTATTTTAGTATACTGTTTTGCCTTCTATGTCTTGGGTCTTCCCTGTAGTTGCCTGTCTGTCTCTCTAGCTCTCTGCACAAATAACCATCTCCAAAACCATAATGTTCTTTCATGACCACCCATAATGTGCAGAGCTGGGCTTGTTGTCATATAGCTTTGACTGTGTGACCCTTTTTTGCCACTTGACTCTTTTATCTGCCACTAGTGCATTCCTTGACTGTTAAACACAGATTTCTTTGGAAAATTAAGGAATTACAAAAAAATAACATAATGGAAGGAATTGAAAGAACTTACCAAGAAGCCAACCACTTGAAACCCTCATTGTCTTAAGATTCAGCATAGATACTATAGCTTGTAGGGATTGACACAAGATCCTGGAAATACAGCAGAAACTGTAAAAAATGTAATATTTAGGCTACAAATACACTGCACAGTAAGGAAATGTCTAAACTTCTGAATTCTATATTCTATATGCTGCCTGGAGATCAGAACGCAATGTGATACAATCATCTGCATATTTGATATTTAGTATTGGGCTATTGTATAATAATTAATTATTCGGTTGTAAAAACATCTGTATAATTGTACAGCTAATAGTAGTGTAGCCATGCCCCCCATAAGGGTTGCTGAAAGTAGTGGTTCACCTGTTACCCTGCCCAATCAGACATCCATCTCAGGCCCCTTTCGCACTGGCGGATAGAATTCAGCTTTTAGCTGCGGATAGATCAAGTTATCTTCCAGTACTTTCCAGAAGGAAGAGGGCAGGGCCGCCATCAGAAATTATGGGGCCCCTTACACAGCTTCAGTCATGGGCCCCCTGGAGCAGAGAACCGGGGGGGGGGGGGGGGGGTGCTGCCGTCTGAAGTTGAGAAGCGGGAGGGGGGCTGCCACGAATTGAGAAGCGGAGGGGGGCCCTTTACAAATTATTAATAAAAATGAAAAATGAAAAATATATATATAAAATAAATAAATAAACATTTATAAAAAAAAGGGGGGGGACCCTTTAATTAAAATAAATAAATAAAAACATTTATAAAAAAAAGGGTGTTTGCCACATGGAGACCTCATGAGCCCTTTAATATATATATATATATATATATATATATATATATATATATATATATATATATATAAAAGGAATAAAAAGAAAAAAAAGAAAATAATAAAAAAAAAAAAAGAATTTATAAAAAAAGGGGGGTTGCCATCCGGGGCCTTGGGGACCTCTTGGTCCATTAATAATAATAATAATAATAATATATATATATATATATATATATATATATATATATATATATATATATATATATATATATATAAAATAAAATAAATATATAAAAATGTATTTATTTTTTTATTAAACAAAGGGGTGTTTTCATCCCGGGCTCTGGGGATCTCCGGGCCCCTGGGGACCCCCGTACCCCTAAGAAAAAAAAGTTGTCCCTTTAATAAAAAATAAAAAATATATATATTAGAAAAAATATATATTTTTTATAAAAAATAAATTAAAAAAAGGGGGTTGCCATCCAGGGCCCTGGGGGCCTTCGGACCCCTGGGGACCTCCGGACCTCTAAAAAAAAAAAAAAATGGCCCTTTAATAAAAAATAAAATAAAAATATATTAAAAAAAAATGTATATTTTTTATAAAAAATAAATAAAAAAAAGGGGAGTTGTCATCTGGGGCCCTGTGGGCCTCCGGGCCCCTGGGGACCTCCGGACCCATAAAAAAAAAATGGCCCTTTAATAAAAAATAAATAAAAATATATTAAAAAAAATATGTATATTTTTTATAAAAAATAAATAAAAAAAAGGGGAGTTGTCATCTGGGGCCCTGTGGGCCTCCGGACCCCTAAAAAAAAAACAAAAAAAAAACACAAAATGTATTTTTATTTTTTTAAAGGGGGTTGCCATCCGGGCCCCTGCTGGCCCGGGGCCCGTTACAACAGGGCCAGTTGTACTGGCTTATCAGCGGCCCTGGTTGTGCCAGTGATGCTACCTGTGAGTCACCCAGCCCTGCCCTGAGCCACCCCCAGCCCATAATGAAAACAAACAGGCCTAGCCACCAACTAGGTGTGCCTAAATTTTCCTATTCTTCTGAAAAATGCTCACTCTAGCACCTACCCAACTAGAGGGTGCTACAGAAGACTTTAAAATCAAATAAGCATAAGCACCCAAACACTGTAATTTGTCATCTGTCATGAACATTATAAGGGGTTGTAAAGGTTCGTGTTTTTTTAACCTTAATGCATCCTATGCATTAGAGGTAATTATGACATGTTTGTTATTTAAAAATAAATAAATGAATCTTTACAACCCCTTTAATGATTTTACATGAAGTGCTACATCCCTAGGGACGTTACAAACTTGCAAGAAATTGCAAGCTAATCCTTTGATCATACCAGAATCTGTGTGATAATATTAGGTATGTACTGTATACAGATTCTTACAATTTTAGTGACTTTAGTGAGATGCTTGCCTTCTGCTGCATCAGAAAGATTTTTGTGAAATTAATGAAAATCCATAGAGATTTTTACGCATTGCTCAAACTTACCAACCAGTCAGCGACCAACCGAATTGACCTGTCTAACGCATATTATTTGGTCAATTGCTGACTGGCTGATTGGTAAGTTTGAGCTTAAAAATGTCTTTGTATTTGTTTGAAATATGTCGCCCTTCCAGTGCTCCTTGCTGCAAAGACCAGTTATAGGTCTGAAAGTATTCAAATTATTACCCTGCTATAGCTGCCAAGATCCAGTGGACAAGGTAGGGTGTTTAGCCAGTGACTCCGTTGCCTTTCAAAAGAACAAGCGTATCAGTTACAAGGATAGAACTAACCATTTACCTGTGGCGGCTGGTGCTCAAACAAATAAACCCCCCGACCATCGGACTGCAGGTGATACTGACGTGTCAGGCTCTTAATCGAGGCTGATGCGGAGCACTGAGACATCCTCCCCCCTGCCCGGGCAATATGATTGCTTCTCCTTTCCGCCAATCGCGCTCCTCCTGCTTCCTGATTGGCTGGGAGGAGAAACAGGAAGACAATAGTGAATATTAATTCACTATTGTCACACAACTGGGTGGGCCACACTTTTTTTTAACCAATTAGAGCCTCAGGCTCTAATCATGTGCTTAAAAAAAAAATCCATTAAAATCCATGCATCTGGCAACCTGCATGTAGATTTGGGGCCGGGCGCATGGATTTGGGGGGCAGCACCCCTGCGCCCCATATGGAGTGGCCTCCTTTACCATTTACCACTGACAGGGGAGCTTACAAAGATTATCTTTTATTTATTTATGTAAAGCCTTTATCCCAAAAGGAAAAATAACTGTTCGCTGTAGCTGATTATAAAGTGTGAGCTGGAGTTTGGCTTCAATTTGTTATTGTATTTAAATCTGCTAGGGCATTTAACACTACCCTATCCTTGTGCTCCCTATGCTCCTCCGTCCAGAATGGGGCACTCTAATACAGGAGGTGTGTTGCTGGTCAGATCATCAAGTCAAAAAAGGGAAAAAAGACTAAAAAAGAAAATGAATGCAGCCACCACATCTAAGTGAACCACTGATTTTGAAGGGGACCCTTCAGGGCTTTCGGCCGTTGGGTTGTCCCTGTTCCAATTTACTACTGCATTAGTGTGTGTTTATTTATGTATAAGAGAAATAGCAAAAGAGTACTGGTGTGATTAGAGGCTACTTGAGTGCCAACATCCCAGAAATAGTCTAGCCAACAAATTGTGTCGTGGGCATATGGGACTTTCCCAGGAAAGTCCCATACATCCATAATACAATGTGTTGGATATGTATAAGAGAAATAGACTATTTGGCAGAGGGAACAATTTTTAACTGACATACTACTTTCTACCTTCTAATAAAAGTAGTAAGTTCAAATGAAAACATAAAATAAAAAAATAAAATTATCACTCTTTGCAAAGACAGTCTGTAACCAATGGGGTTTGTCAGCTTGGGACTTAAATCTGTAGTGACCAAGGGTCTGATCCACAAAAAGCCGGTGTAACTTAATTTTTCCCGTTTAAGTTATACCGCCGCAAAATCTCTACCTAAGTGCCCGATCCAAAAAAGCACTTACCTAGAAATTTTGAGCAGTGTAACTTAAATCCGTCCGGCGCAAGGCGTTCCTAATCTAATGGGGCGAGTCCCATTTAAATTAGGCGCGCTCCCGCGTTTTTTTTTTACGTCGTTTGCGTTCGACTTTTTCTGGCGTATAGTTACCCCTGCTATATGAGGGGTAGCTAATGTTAAGTATGGCCGTCATTCCCGCGCGGAGTTTTGAAATTTTGCGTCGTTTGCGTAAGTCATTCGCGAATACAGCTGGACGTAATTTACGCTCACGTCGAAAACCAATGACGTCCTTGCGACGTCATTTAGAGCAATGCACACTGGGATATTTTACGGACGGTGCATGCGCCGTTCAAATAATACGGCAAAAGCCTGGGGTCAAGTTAGATTTAAATAATACACGCCCCCAACATCCCCATTTGAATTACTCGGCCTTACGCCGTAAGACATACGTTACGCCGCCGTAACTAAGGGCGCAAGTTCTTTCTGAATAAAGAACTTGCGCCCAAAGTTAGAGCGGCGTAACGTATCAGAGATACGTTACGCGGGCCTGACAGATACGCCATTGTATCTGAATCCGGCCCAAAGAGCGCAGGAAGGAGCAGATTACAACGTGAACAGAAAAACAAATGAAGGGGTATTGAATATAGTTAGACCTCTAATAAGGGTTTGAAACTATATTAATCGTAAAAACTAAAAAATAAATAAAAGTTTTGCTGGAGCTGAATTTTTGATCAGTCCACAGAAAAGTCTGTAATCTAGAATAAAGGGTAAAAACACTGTAAGAGTGTAACAAGATGGTACATCAGAAAGGGACACAGGAGGCACATAGGGGTTGATTTACTAAAGGCAAATAGAATGTGCACTTTGCAAAGTACAGTTGCACTCTGCCAGCCAGATTCAGTATCTCCTGATACGCCGTCGTATCTCTAAGGCCGGCCGGTCGTATCTATGCGACTGATTCAGAGAATCAGTTACGCATAGATATCCCTAAGATCCGACAGGTGTAACTGTGTTACACCGTCGGATCTTAGGCTGCAATTCTAGGCCGGCCGCTAGGTGGCGCTTCCGTATCTTTTACGGGTCGAATATGCAAATGATGACTTACGCCGATTCAGAAACGAACGACCGCCTGGCGCATTTTTTTTACGTTGTTTGCGTTCGGCTTTTTCCAGCGAAAAGATACCCCTGCTATATGAGGGGTATGTGCGGCGTATCCTATGTTAAGTATGGCCGTCGTTCCCACGCCAAGTTTTTAAATTTTTACGTCGTTTGCGTAAGTCATTCACGAATACGGCCGGACGTAATTTATGTTAACGTCAAAACCAATGACGTCCTTGCGACGTCATTTGGAGCAATGCACGCTGGGAAATTTTGCGGACTGCGCATGCGCAGTTCAGTCGGCGAGGGGACGCGCCTGATTTAAATATTACACGCCCCCTACCCGGCGAATTTGAATTCGGCCGGGGGATTTACGTTACGCCGCCGCAACTTTACAGGCAAGTGCTTTCTGAATAAAGCACTTGCCTCAAAAACTTGCGGCGTAACATAAATCAGATAGGTTACGTGGATCTAAAGATCCGCTAACCTATCTGAATCCGGCCCTGCAAGTGCAGTTGCATTAGAGCTTAGTAAATGAGCAGAAGCTCTGCTGACTTCCATCATCCAATTATTTGAAAGCAAAAAATGTTATTTATGTAAATTTTCCTTGCACTTTATTAGGTATTCTTTGCAAAGTGAAGCTTTACCTCTTTTACTAACCTCTGAAGCAACTGCACTTTGTAAAGTGCACAGTGTATTTGCCTTTAGTTAATCAACCCCTGTGAGCCTGGGAGGAGTACACATAATTTTCTGGTGAAGTTAGGCTTTAAAAAAGGATAGCAAAACATTTGTAGCGTTGGATAGAGTGAGGAGAGTTAGAAGCTTTGTCAGGTTTTTATTGCTATCTGTGACCCCATTGGGAGGATTTTCTTTTATCTCAAGTGGAAAAGGGACAGCAATAAAAAACAGACAGATGCTACAACCTTCTAAATTCTGCAAAACAAAAGCTTCTAGTGCTATTTATCTCTCCATACTTCCTTTCCGATGTAGCACCAGCCATTAGAATAGCAGGTAAGGGATAATCAATCGATTGGATCTGGTCTGGAGAGGTGTTGTCTCATTCATTGGGCTGCGTCTGGAGAAAGCTGGAAGGTGGCAGCTTTCCTAAAATGATCTCTGTGACTGTGTAGTGTTCTGGAAGCTGCACTGGGTACCAGCAGTTGTGCGTCAGCGCAAGGTAACCAGGTGTCAAAAAGACTTGCCACGTGGTCTTCAGCTGTGAGGCCTTAGACTGCTCAACTTTCACTATTACTCTAGGAGAAGAGTGCCGAGTGTTTTGGAGTGTCCCACGCCCCAAACCCACTCTCCTGTTAAAGTTCTTCAAGTAATAAACTACAAAAAGACATCCCCTAGACTGTATTATTGAAGCTGGTGTGAATGGATTGGTGTTAGTAGGGACGGGCAGCCTCTGTACTCGCTGGGGAAGAGCCAGTTAAAACCAGTGGTCCCTAGGAATGTAGCACTTCATGTAAAATCATTAATGTTCATGACAGATGACAAATTGCAGTGGGTCATTTAGTTCCACACAATCCTTTTAGACTGAAAGCTGTAAATTTTAGCTTAAGGCTCCATTCACATCTCCGCGACAAGCAACGCCGCGTACGCGGCGTATTTTGCCGCGGATAGTGTATCTTTTTTTTTTTCAAATTCTTCCCATTGCTGTCAATGTGCGAACGCCAATGTCGCCTGAAAAAAAGGGTCCGGGACTTTTTTTCAGGCGACAGGCGTACGGCATCTATGAGATGTGAACCATAGACAGCAATGGGAATTTCCCCCTCTAGCGGCACAATCGTCCGGCGTCGGGCGTTTTGTCGCCTAGATGTGAATGGAGACTAAATGAGGAGCTTGCAATGAGTCAGTCCATGCGCCAGAGCAGTGGCGGCTGGTGTTGGAGGACTTTTTTGGAGGGGCAAAGGTCCTCCAGGTCTGCACTCACCCTACAGGTGAAGCCCTCTAGCAGTCATGGCTCCCCTGGTGCCCGGCACCACTGCTTCTGTGTTTTTTTTATAATTGCTTCTTTTCCTTATTTTTTCCAAGTTGCACCACATACACAAAAACAAATAACAATGACAAGAAAAAATATAAAAAGACATCTCCATACATATTTAAATAAAAATACCTACATACATTACATTCCCCCCCCCCCCCCATGAGCACCATCGGCCTCCCCCTCCCTCTCCTCCAATCCCCCCTGTCCCGCTCCCCACCTACAAGAGGCAGGGAGGGATGCTAGGGAGAGAAAGAAGGAGGGGGGGGGGGTTAACCCGGTCTTTGGTCTCCTGTCCTGATTTGCTATTGCGGATGTCATGATCACTTAGTGCCCCTGTTCCTCATTCCAGCACCCGGGTGTTGGCTGTTGCTTTTTCCCGGTCTGTGTTCACCTGGAAAATGATTGATCTAATCAGTCACCTGATATAAGCAAATCAAACACTCTATCCCTTGCGTGTGATAGAGACAGACTTATCTGCATTGTTCTGATCAAGAATCCTGTTTGTCTGCCCTGCTTGCTGTTAGATTTCCTTGTGTATGACCTGAATCAGATATCGAACTATTCCCTGAACTCAGCCTGTCTTGTTACCTCGACTGTCATTGGATCGGATTATTACCTGGACCGTTTAAGAACCACGCTATCTGTCTGCTAAACTGCAAGTACCTTTGCTTTGCTCAGTTTGCATCTGCCCTGGCGTGGTGGCCAGACACTATAGCATTGCGTATAAGTCCTGGGGGCAACCAAGTACCGGTAGGCCTGCTTGTCTTAAGGGAAAGGGGGCTGTTATGTGAAGCACACAGTAGCTAGCTATAGTGTCTGACCACCTGCATTGAGGTAGATGTGACATTCGTGACAGCTGGAAGCCGGAAGCTGATGCCAATTTACTGATATCGGAGGATGGGAGACCTAGTAGAAACCTGTCGGTCCTGCGCCCGGCACAGTGCACGGCCGCACATATGGTGCGGGCTGGTGGGTGTCCTTATGCTTCTTGAGGACCCGCTGCTACTGCACCAGAGTCTGATTCAGGGCTTTATATCTTTATAGGAGTTAGTTTCAGCTTGTTACAACCACAACACAACATAAAGCCTAATCTTGTGTGCAGGCCCTCTTACCATCCTAACTACAGAAAAAATACTGCGCTAGTGCCCTAAAATATGAAAGCAGTCAGCACAGCAATAGACAATAATGCATAGTAAATGACAAAATAAGTGCAGCGCTAAGAAAGTGAGAACAACCTTTTTAGGGTTAATATGTTGGTAAGTATATAGTAAGTGCACCTATACGTTCACTGTGCTATGTGTAATATAAATTCCAAAATAAATTGACATAAATTCCAAATAAAATTGATATATATATATATATATATATATATATATATATATATATATATATATATATATATATATATTTATATTTATATTTATCATAGGTCTAAGGACAATAATAAATTACCACAAAAACAAAAAAAGGTAATGAATGTCCAAAGTAAAGGAAAATGGTTGAATAGGTTAAAAGTGCAAAAAAGAGCAAAAGGAAATACCCAATAGATATATCACATATGCGCATGAATGTGAACACAAGAATGACAATTATATTGGCGCTAAGAAAAATTTCCAATAAATCTAAAATACTAAGGTGCAAAAGAAGAAAATGTCCAATGGATTCATTGCTAAAATGCCAAAGACATAGGAACCCTGACTGATTGTAGGCTACACCAACATAATTCCAACCACTCTCCTTTCCTTGAGATTGAGATGCCTGTTCTTCTTGCTCAGGGACTTGCTCAGGGACTTATTTATAATGATGGATTGTCTGTCTGTCACACAACTTATGGGATAGGTCTAGACCGGAATGTTAATGTTTTTTTGAGGCTCACAAGTGTCAGTGAATGCCTATGGTGCCCTGGCTGCATGAATGGTAATATCTGGGAAGTGCCTCTGAATAATATACTGCTCACCGAAGAGGTTTTCCACTTTTTTGGAAAATGTAAAAGCTATTTAAAATGTTTCTAAACCCAGGACCCTGCATTCACTATATCTGTTCTCCCACAGTACACAGAACACGGAAATGCAATTATTTTAGTAAATATAAACTGCTAATGACACTTTCTCATCAGCCGTTAGAGCAGTCGTATGACTTTTATCAGCGTCTGGTTAAAGCTTGTAGTTACATAGTTACATAGCTACATAGTTAGTCAGGTTGAAAAAAGACACAAGTCCATCCAGTTCAACCACAAAAAATTAAAAAAACAAAATAAAAAACACAGTAAAATCCTATACACCCAACTCCATACCCACAGTTGATCCAGAGGAAGGCAAAAAACCCCAGCAGAGCATGATCCAATTTGCTACAGCAGGGGAAAAAATTCCTTCCTGATCCCCCGAGAGGCAATCGGATTTACCCTGGATCAACTTTACCTACAAATCTTAGTACTCAGTTATATTCTGTACATTTAGGAAAGAATCCAGGCCTTTCTTAAAGCAATCTACTGAGCTGGCCAGAACCACCTCTGGAGGGAGTCTGTTCCACATTTTCACAGCTCTTACTGTGAAAAAACCTTTCCGTATTTGGAGGTGAAATCTCTTTTCCTCTAGACGTAAAGAGTGCCCCCTTGTCCTCAGTGCTGACCGTAAAGTGAATAACTCAACACCAAGTTCACTGTATGGACCTCTTATATATTTGTACATGTTGATCATATCCCCCCCCTAATTCTCCTCTTCTCAAGAGTGAATAAATTCAGTTCCTCTAATCTTTCCTCATAGCTGAGCTCCTCCATGCCTCTTATCAGTTTGGTTGCCCTTCTCTGCACTTTCTCCAGTTCTCCGATGTCCTTTTTGAGAACTGGTGCCCAAAACTGAACTGCATATTCCAGATGAGGTCTTACTAATGATTTGTACAGGGGCAAAATTATATCTCTGTCTCTGGAGTCCATACCTCTCTTAATACAAGAAAGGACTTTGCTTGTAGGAAGAGTTTTCATTCTACTCTGACTGTCCTATGAGGCTGTAGGACCCCTGACCCTCTGTCTGGACAGTGCTGATTGGTCCTGTGCTGATCACAGGCTTTGTCTTATCAGGAGACGGATTGGGGACAGTAAAAGAAGGAGAGGATCAGATAAGACAGGATCAAGCAGCCTTTTTACACAATGCGCAGGATTAACTCCTTAGGTTCCATAGTGAGTATAACAAGCATGCTTTACTGCAGATGCAGACTGATTTCACTCTTGTGGGTTTAGTAACACTTTAGTTTTCTGTGTAAGAATTTCAAGCTAAAGCTTGGGATCCTGTGGTTTGTTGCATGTCCCTAAAGATACAAACAGTTTCACAGCAGCTGACACAACTCAAATTTCTTTGGTTATGCGCCCTGCTTCATATTATTGATTTTATGTTAGCATACGTTCTACTGTGATGTACTATGTGTTGGTATTTACATGCATTTTCCTTTTTAGCTCAGTTTTCATCATACATATTGCCATTTATATCTAACATATTTATATTCTACAACACAAGCATTGAGGGTAATAGCTATGATCCTAGAGAACATGTTGATAGGTCTGCTGTCTTTGTTCTAGTATGAGAGTCTTTGTCTGTATGCACGGGTTTGGAGGATTTGTTCACATAAATGTGGTAATGAGTCATCCAACATTGCTGAATTAGTGGAAGGTTACTTAGTAATGTTTTCCAGAGAACATTAGTCAGATTTTTTTGCCAATTTTTTTTCTTTTTTTTCCTTCACAATGACAAAGCTCTGTTTTATGCATTTAAAGGGATATTTAAATAGTGGCATGCTTAATTATTTCTGATTGCAGGGTATATTTATTTTTTTGTTGTGGTAAATGTTCTGTTGGTGTACGTACGATATGGTTATCTCATGCCTTCAATTGGAAAAAAAATACCTATGGAAAATTTCTGGAGGCTATATATTATTACACGTTACTGCTTGAATCCTTTCTACCATTCAAATTAAAAAAACGTTACTATGTAAAGCCACCTACCTTCATCTCAGATGACTATGACTTGGTGTCTGAAGCGCCTTACATGTAAAGGGCCATAAACAATGCATTTTTAAGACTGTTATTCATAGTGGGTTGCTCAGCCTAACACATCGTGTCAATAAGCATCATTTTTATCAGCACATCATTTTTTCCAGGTTGTTCTAGTTGTTTTGTTGGGAATAAAGATGAGATAACAGTTCTACACAAATGCAGACAGATCACCAAGTTCAGGAATTAACCGATCTATTATGGTTTTTTACCCTTCATTTTTATATATACATGCTCATTATGACACAAGTGTGACACCAGGTCACAAAGCCCTAAGATGAAATACATGTAAATTCTCTGCAGGTTTCAAAGTCATGTCACCAATGCCTCGTTTCCACTGAGCGGATCGGTTCGGTACGGTTCGGTTCGGTACGCTTTTTTGGGTGTTTCCATTATGAAAGCGTGCCATAAAAGCGAACCGTACCGGACCATTCTGGGTCCTGCTTCAGATGTGGGGCCATAGAGAATGGAACGGTTCAATTAGGGCGGACCTACAAATACATCTCACTGATTGGTGGATGTGCTAGGCTTTTTTTCTAAACCTTGCATGGTCCCGGATGGTCCGATTTGCAGTGGAAATGCTCTGCAGAATAGACCGGTCCATTCTAACCCGTTCCATTCTAAGCGACCCGAACCGTTCCGCTCAGTGGAAACAAGGCACAAATCTCTCAGGGTGTAGTACACCAGTTTTGGATGTATGCTTAATACAGGATATTAGAAAGAGAACAGATTAAAGCGGGAGTTCATCCGAAAAAACATTTTTAACATTAGATTCATGCTCATTTTGTCTAGGGGAATCGGCTAGTTTTTTTAAAAACTAAGCAGTACTTACCGTTTTAGAGAGCGATCTTCTCCGCCGCTTCCGGGTACGGTCTTCGGGACTGGGCGTTCCTATTTGATTGACAGTCTTCCGAAAGGCTTCCGACGGTCGCATCTATCGCGTCACGAGTAGCTGAAAGAAGCCGAACGTCGGTGCGGCTCTATACGGCGCCTGCGCACCGACGTTCGGCTACTTTCGGAAAATCGTGACGCGATGGATGCGACCGTCGGAAGCCTGTCGGAAACCTGTCAATCAAATAGGAACGCCCAGTCCCGCAGCCCAATACCCGGAAGCAGCGGAGAAGATCGCTCTCTAAAACGGTAAGTACAGCTTCGTTTTTACAAAAACTAGCCGATTCCCCTAGACAAAATCAGCATGAATCTAATGTTAAAAATTTACATTTCCGGGTGAACCTCCACTTTAAGCTTTTATTTACGCGCTTAGCTTGTATTCGTTTTCCTTATTTATCCTTATTTATTTATATATTTATTTTATTATTTTTTTAAAACATATATAATTAATTATTATTATTATATTTTTTTAATATATATAATTTTTATATATCCACATTTTAATTCATTGTACAGTATCTATGTTCTTAATGTGGTTTTAATGAGTCTTTTATCTTTGCAATATATTTGTGTCTGATGTTTGGTGCTTAGTCTTATAAGTTTAATATAACACAAGATTGAGGATGATCAATTCTTTAACACATATATTGATGATGTTTAATGTACTAGGGTATTGACACTTATGCCCGTATTGTTTACAAGGTGACAGTGAGCGAGCCTGCAGTCTATCGAACAGACATGCGCGCAAACTTCACCAGGTTCACAATGTATTTATGCCGTTTCCGTCCTTAGCCTGGCAGGAGCTTCAAAGCGCATACTGCGGCTGTGCGGGCATGCGGGGCTCGGCCAACTTCCGCCCATAGTCTGGCAGTGTCCTCGGCGGCGCGAATGCGCCTGCGCAGGAATGACGCCATGACGGCGAATCAATAGGCGGAGTAAGCAGAGGCATTGGGCTTTATAACTGGTCGCCGATAGATGTTGTCACGCCCTCAGACGAAGTCAGCCAATGACGAAACGCGTCAGGGTGTGGCCATCATCGGACGACCAAAACCACTGTGTAATCTTCAAGATCGGGAACAGAGAAGCCAGCTAGAGCGCCTTTGCTGTTACGAGGATCAGAGAGAGGAAACAGGCACAGTAACATTTCACATGCTTGTCAATTTTTGCTTTGTGGTACGCATATTGTAAAGGGGACCTGTGGGGTTTAAATAAACTTTTAAATGGTATCACACTATGCAAGTTTATTCCCTTTATATGTACACGAGTGAGACCTAAACAAGCAGTGTGGTGGAGAGTGCAACGCTGATGACAGATGCTGATGTGTATTCCATACTGTTTTTAATCCTTGGTTTGGTGAGTGCATCCCCAAAAGGGGAGAGTATCCCCCCACGTGGTGAAACACCCCCATTGGTGATAAGGAGCACATAATAAGGAGGACACTATTTATGACAGCTTTTTTAATCTGCACCATTATTGATACCTATATCAAATATAGAACTTTTTTCAAACTCAAATTTTGAAAATTAGCGCTGCTGCAGTATATACTGAACTTTGGAACTTGAGAGTTTATATTCTGTTTTTATTGCCATTTGATGTTTACATTATTTTTAAGCAGCTGCTGATTATTGTATCATTTTGTCTCAATCACTGTGATCAAATCTCTTGATTGCATACTCCTGAGCGCTGAGTAGTGCTATAATAGAAGTAAGGGCGACATTAGCACTCGTAATACAGATCACCAAGTTCACCAAGATTTAAAAATGATTGATCCATGACTTGCAGCACTTTTAAAATATGTAAATGTTTGCTTTTGTTATCACATTAGCGGGTCTCCCCATAATCTATAATAATGTCAAAATAGAAGTTTTGCCTATTTCTTTAACCACTTCAATCAGGGCTGGTGCTACCACTAGGCTCACTAGGCAGCCGTCTAGGGTGCACTGCTGCCTAGGGCGCCTGACCACTGGTGTTCCTTCTCTCTGCAGCAAGCATTTGAGTCTCAGCATCAGCAGGCAGTCGCCACTCCGTTCGAACATAGTGTCAGAGGCGCAGCAGCGGCGGAGGACTGTGTCTGTGTCCTGACTCCTGAATGAATGGAAGCAAGCAAACATTCATTGATGGGTGCTGGTGAGGCTACACTTGATGGGCGTTGGTGAGTTGCATTTGATGGGCGCTTCATTAAAAAGGTGGGGTATACACGGACAGAGCAGAGGGGGTGGTGGAGTCAGGGGTGAAGCCAGGGGGGGGGGGGCATCAAAATTAGGTTTCACCTACGGTGTCAAAAATCCTTGCACCAGCCATGACTTCAATACTGGGCACTTATACACCTTCCTGCCCACACTAATTTTCAGCTGTCAGTGCTTTCACAATTTGAATGATAATTGCGTGGCCATGCGACACTGTATACAAAAAAAAAATAAGCGCGCAACCGCAAACATTTGAGTGAATAACAAATGTATCAGAACCATAAATTAATGAAAAATAGGTGTAATTAGAATACACCCTAAACCAGGTGAACAAAAAAATAAACCCAAACGAATAAAAAAAATATATATAGATACTTGAATCATCAAAGTCCTCAAAAAAAAAATATATATATATATATATATATATATCAAAAAAATCTTGACCACCAGATATTTCCAAGCAATAGTTCATTAATCGCTGCAGACTTTAACCCAACATCTTGAAGAAACTTGAATCTTTATATTCAACTGACGAAATAAAAATAGTGGGCTAGATTCAGATAGATTAAGTTCCGCGTAATCTATCTTATTTACGATCCGCCAGCGCAATTTTTTGAGGCAAGTGCTGTATTCAGAAAGCACTTACCTCGAAACTTGCGCCGGCGGATCGTAACTCCCCCGGCGGAATTCAAATTCCGCGGCTAGGGGGAGTATATTATTTAAATCAGGCGCGTCCCCGCGCCGATCGTACTGCGCCGGCCTAGATTTTTCCCAGTGCGCATGCTCCAAATGGCGTCGCTAGAACGTCATTGTTTTTGGCATGAACATAAATTACGTCCATCCGTATTCGCGACCGACTTACGCAAACAACGTAAAAATTCAAAACTCAGCACGGGAACGACGGCCATACGTAACATTGGATACGCCGCATATAGCAGGGGTAAGTATACACCGGAAAAAGCTGAACGCAAACGACGTAAAAAAAAAGCGACGGGCGGGCGTTCGTTTCTGAATCGGCGGAAATCGGAATTTGCATATTCGTCGCGTAAAAAACCGAAGCGCCACCTAGCGGCCGGTGGGAGATTGCAGCCTAAGATCCGACGGTGTAAGTCACTTACACCTGTCGGATCTAAGGGAGATCTATGCGTAACTGATTCTTATGAATCAGTCGCATTGACTTGACCGTCGGATCTCAGAGATACGACGGCGTATCAGAAGATACGCCGTCGTATCTCTTTCTGAATCTCCCCCACTGACTCTTACCCAATCGTTGGACCCCTTATCTTGGGGAGGAGTGCTTCTATCTTGCAAGAAGGAAGAGAAAGGACTTCAGCTGTCTTTCCAGGCCGTATGACACAGAGAAAAGGTAGTCAGATTTCAGTTTTCAGCTTGGAAGATGCGGGATAATGAACTCTGAACTCATAGACTCAGTGTGAATGGAAGAAGAAAAAAGAGATCCTCATAGTGCAGTATATCCAAAGAATTTATTAAAAAACTTATAAAACCTTCACAGCAAGTACCAATCCACTTTTAAAATTCTCACAGCAAGTCACTTCATCAAAAAATAAATATAAACTCAGGGTAGAGGAGAAAAAAAACAAAAAAAACAGCATCAAAAAAATATATTGTAGATAAATATACAGCCAAGGAGCGAACCAAAAGGCTGGAGTATATGAGTGTGATGGCGTTATGAGAATTGCTCCACCTGATACATTTCCCCACAACTGGCATCAACTGGGAACGGAGACTGACTTCCCACGCCTCCACATCACACTTAAATACTTCCCGGACAGGTTGTGAAACCGGAAGTGAGATTTTTCAGTCTCGCCCCCGGGGTCACCAAAGTAAAACAACTTCAGATTACAGAAAAAACAGTAAAAAAAAAATATATATATATATATAATAATAAAAACTTTCATATTCTTAACCAATACAGATATATGTATACAGCAAAGACACAATAGTTTCAATGAATTCATTTTGAGTGAAAAAATAGAATACAAGAAAAACAATTCACAAATTGATTAGTATTCTAAATGGTCTCTGCTTAGATAAGGACAGCAAAAAATGTAATTGAAATGCTCTGTCATACTCTCCACACTTCTCTCCTACACATAGTGCCCACTGTCATACCCTACACACTGCTCTCCTGTACATAGTGCCCACTGTCATACCCTCCACACTCCTCTCCTATACATAGTGCCCACTATCATACCATCCACATTCCTCTCCTGTACATACTGCCCCATCATACCCTCCACACTTCTCTCTGGTACGTACTACCCTCTGTCATACCCCCACACTCTTCCTGTACATACTGCCCATTGTCATACCCTTCACACTCCTCTCCTGTACATAGTGCCTTTTGACGTACCCTTTGCACTCCTCTCCTGTACATAGTGCCCACTGTTAGACCCTCCACATTCCTCTCCCTCACCTGCACATACTTCCCACTTATATACCATCCATACTCCTCCCATATGTCGCTTACCCACAAAAACAGTTCTTCAAAATTATACTGAATATCCTCAATGTTACCAGCTCTAGAATGGACACACTTTTGTTAGTTCAACTAAAGGAAATCTCAGTTCTCATATTTGTTCTGCCCCATTATTAGTACTCATTTAATTTTGTGATTATTACTATGATGTATAGAGGAACATCGGGGATCTCAGCTACTCTAAATATAGCACTTATATAAAAAGTGTCCCTGAAAATATTTTCTAAATGTTGGCAACTGTGCACTTAGGCACTGCCCAAGGGCCACTGGGTCAGTAGGGCCCCATGAGAGGCTCCTGGGATCCTGTGATATTAAAGTGGTAGTAAACTTTCCTGACATTACTACTTTGGAGGCCCTGGGGTAGGTTATGCCACATTGTACAAGTATGCACAGCATATTAGCACATTAGGGTACACTTAAATTTTCAGACTGATCCCTCCAGTGCTGCACTGTGATGAATCAGGCAGGGCCCGGGCACTTCCATCTTCACCCGGTCTTCCTTCTGGGTTCTGTGCCTTTGGTCACTTGCCTTGGCTGGGCTGCGTTCATGTCATTCCCACGCATTTATTTATTATTTATAAAAGGCCCCACAAAAATCCTCAGCACCAGGCCCATGATATTCTTAATCTGGCCCTGCGTGTGGCACAGTCCCCCCTCCCCCCCCCCCAGAAAGAGACTGAACTGCTGAAAAAACATCAAACAAGTACCATGTGGGGGAGACTGCAAGAGGACTAAAATGCCAAGCCATTGTCAGGATACAGACCTTGCTGCACTGCTTACCAGAGTCATCATGGACAACCCAGAGTGAGTGGACACCTGATCGAAGGGGCCACTGCTGCTGTGTCGCTGGATCTGCTGAGAGGGACTTGCAGCCACTACTTGCTACCACCACTAGAAAATGAGCCATTAGGAGTTACCTTATAGCTATGGTACCAGTGAAGGAACTACCAGGGTCGCAACTTGTGTCCAGGGGGGGTGACAACATGTTTTATTCACACCAGGTGACACCAACCCTAGTGACACCACTGGGCAGAAACAGCCTTTGAAACAGCCAGCCTTTTGGAAATCCAAATCACCAAAAATAAAACTGAAATTCCGAATTCGCTATCCAAATCCAAGAACATTAATCCAAATTTAATATCATCAGAAGTTTTGGATCAACTCTAGCTATTAATGAATTCGGATATTTTGAAAATAGACTATTGTTTCCCATAGTATAAGGCCTCATTCACACGGACGGACCGTTCAGGTCCGCCTGTCAGTTTTGACGGCGGACCTGAACGGCCGCTCCATGCATCCCTATGGAGCGTTGGATGTCAGCAGAGACATGTCCGCTGACATCCGACCCTATCCGATCCACTAAAAACAGACGTATGGGGGCACGTCCCCATCCGTCCATGGCGGATCAGATCGGTTAAGATCTGATGAAAACGGACATGCTGTCCATTTTCATCAGATCGCTCCATTGGAAACAGCGGTGCCCGACAAGCCCCTCCCCGCTCAGTGAGCAGAGGGGAGCTTGTCATCCGGACTGATCTCCCGCTGAGCTGTCGGGAGCAGGCGGACTCCGTAGCAACGGAGTCTGCCTCATGTGAATGAGGACTAAGAATTGAGCAGCTTAGAGTGGACAACTAGTAAATAACTAAAACGTTCCCTACTTATCAATAATTTTATGGAATTGGTATCATGTGTGTATACTATAAATCTTCTGCAAGCTAAAATGTATTGTACAGCAGTATTTAAAATACTAATGTAGCGCCTCCCTTGCTTTCAGCATGGGCACTACGCCTAAATTTAGTGGGAAGGGAGAGTTACTTTGCTCCCTTCCAGTGTTTGTTTAAATTTGGGACCTCTGTCATTCTTTAAATGTCCACTGGGTCAGTCTGCGGTCAGGGAGTGCAATGCCATCCCTGGCCGGCAGCTGGCGCCAGAGGGGTTCTAGAAGAGCAGATCTTCTCTCAGCAGCCAATTAGAGGATGTTTTCCCTCACAGGGCAGGCAGGGGGAGGGTATATCTGGGACAGAGGTCATGTGTTGAGGGTCCTTTTTCGCAGGGTCCCTGTTCCAGGTGCGGTACCCACCTTCAGGGTACGCACATCCATGGACCCCGCCGGCGCGGCCCACCTGGCCAGAGCTGAACTCTGCAGCGAACCTCATCCTGATGAGAGAAGGGACCTCAGCGTTCCACTGGGTTCCAAGGCCTATTGAAAGAATCCCAGCCTGGGATCGAGTGTCCGGACCACTGACAGGTATGCTTGCTGTCATCCGGGGACCATTCATAGAAAAGTCTACTAGGAGGATTCTCTTTCCTTATTCACTCAAGTCCTCTATTGAAATTGGCCCGTGGCAGGGGCCCTAGAGACAGGTCTGTGAGAGACCTGTTCCTCCCAGTATTATCCTAAGTGACGCTCCGGCTGCCAGGCCTATCATAGGGGTCTGTCCGGGGGCACTTCTCCCACTCCGAGTAGAGTGGCGACGTGTAACAAAATTGGTTCAATGCAGAGCAGTGTATTGCTCAGTTCTATATCCAGGCCTGATGCCGCATGGTTCTCTTTTCTTCCTTCATCAACTTTGATCTCCCCAAATTGTGTTGATGTTGGCCGTGTTTGGCCTGGGCAATAAAGCATTGAAACACTTTATTTAATGTCTGGACCTCCACTCACTGTTGCTATTCTCACTGTTACACCCCTAGACACTGCCAGGGTAACTTAGTAGGCCGATCCCCAAATCAACCAGCGGCTCCTTCAGGGGTAGCGCTACACAAAAATATGTATTAGAATTTAAAAAAAAATGGGCTGGTTGCATGTGTCAAGCATGGGTACAGACAATGTGTGTCCCTTAAAATGATTTGACAGGTCTGGCTGTGTACTAAATTGTCCTCTAAAAGTTACAGAGAAAACTTTGCAGAGAACTATATATATATATGATATGATTATATACTATAAGTATGGTTTTTCGGTATACAAGTCTTGCCTTGCAGAAAGGATGGAGGCCAAGTATATTTAATACTAAAATTAATCAAGGTGGCCTGGACTTGCTCATAACTGAATGTTGAACTGTTTGTATTTTGTCCTAGGCACACATTATTGTATTTGCTTGTGTGGGAGTAAAAGCGAGCAAAGCAAGCGAAGTCCTTTCTTGTATTAAGAGAGATATGGACTCCAGAGCGAGAGATATCATTTTGCCCCTGTACAAATCATTAGTAAGACCTCTGGAATATGCAATTCTGTTTCGGGCTCCAGTTCTCAAAAAGGATATTGGGGAACTGGAGAAAGTGCAGAGAAGGGCAACCAAACTGATAAGAGGCATGGAGGAGCTCAGCTATGAGGAAAGATGAAATTAATTTATTCACTCTTGAGAAGAGGAGAATAAGGGGGATATGATCAACATGTACAAATATATAAGGGATGCATATAGTGAACTTGGTGTTGAGTTATTCACTTTAAGGTCATCACTGAGGACAAGGGGGCACTCTTTACATCTAGAGGAAAAAAGATTTCATCTCCAAATACGGAAAGGTTTCTTCACAGTAAGAGGTGTAGAAAATGTGGAATAGACTCCCAAGAGGTGGTTCTGGCCAGCTCAGTAGATTGCTTTAAGAAAGGTCAGGATTCCTTCCTAAATGTACATAATATACTGTATTTATTGGCGTATAACACTCACTTTTTTACCCTGAAAATAGAGGGTAAACTGTACCTGCGTGTTATACGCAGGGGGCTGTGGAAAGTTTTTTTCCTGAAACTTCCCTCTTAAAGTTAGGGTGCGTGTTATACGCCTGTGCATGTTATACGCCGATAAATATGGTAACTGGGTACTGACATTTATAGGTAAAGTTGATCCAGGGAAAATCCAATTGCCTCTCGGGGGATCAGGAAGGGATTTTTTCTCCTGCTGTAACAAATTGGAGAATGCTTTGCTGGGGTGTTCTGCCTTCCTCTGGATCAACTGTGGGTGAAGGATTGTGTATATGGGATTGTATTTATAATTATTTTTCTTTGGGTTGAACCTGACTAACTATGTAACTATGGGCCAGATTCTCAGAAGAGTTACGACGGTGTATCTCAGGAAACACCGTCGTATCTCTGTTTTTTGGCCCGGGTATCTATGCAAGTGATTCCTAGAATCATTTTCGCATAGATATGGCCAAGATCAGACAGGTGTAAGTGACTTACACTGTCGGATCTTAAATGTAATTCGCCGCTGGCCGCTGGGTGGCGTTTACGTTCAGGTCTCATTTGACTATGCAAATGAGCCTGATACGCCGATTCCCGAACAAATTTGCGTCGCGTAGTCGTCGCTTACGTCGTTTCCGTAGGCGTAAGGTTACCCCTGCTATATGAGGGGTAACCTTACGCCAGTCCGCCGTATGCCATGTTAAGTATGGCGTCGGGTCCGCGCTGTCTTTTCCTGCCGGGTACGTCGTTTTCCTAAGTCGTTCTTGAATACGACTTTACGTCAATGACGCACACGTCGGCATCATTGACGTTTTCCGTCGTGAGCTGGAGCATGCGCACTGGGCTATTTTTCAGCCCGGCGCATGTGCGGGGGCGCGCTTAATTTAAAAACAAGCCGTGGGGATACGCCGGGCCATTTACACTACACCGCCGCAAACTACGGAGCAAGTGGTTGAAGAATACGGCACTTGCTCCAGTAAGTTGCGGTGGCGTAGTGTAAATGACTTACACTACGCCGGCGCCGTATCTACGAGAATCTGGCCCTATGTAACTATATGGACTAAGCACACAGACCCTATGACCTTTCATTTAAGACATATTTTTACACATGAAAAGTCCTTTGGGCATAAAAAACTAAAAAAAATACTGTCCTGTCATGACAAATCTTCTATACTAGTAGTTTCTCTTGGAAAATTCTGCACAATAAATGTTTTAATACACTTTACATTCATTTTTAAGTCATCAGAGCAGAGTGACCAGCAGAGGTAACCATGCAGAAAAATCCCAAATATTGAAAGGACAAGGTTCAAAGCATTCATTGGTTTCTGGGTCAATGGCAAGCACACAGCAGCCTGTTTCTTAACTGGAATATATGCTCAAAACAAACATGCTAATTAAACATACATGTGAGCATCGCCTTTACTGGAAACAACCAGGCTTCCTGCTAATATGTGACCTGTTAGCCAAATCAAACATTTGGCCCCCTGATGTAACAGGATTGCTCTTGTTTTTTTTAGTAAATAACACACATTTCATTCTCAGGATTTAGTTAGGCAAAAGGTTACAAATTGTGAAAAAAAAAATTAAAAGTGTGTTTCCATTAGGAAGTCATTTGGTTAATGACATTGCCAAAATAGGAAGTGAGTTTTTTTTCTAAATAAACCTGGCTGGGCACATAAAGCTGCAGACTTGTTGCAGAGCTTTTTGGAATTCTATCTGAATACAAAATGCGTGATCTGGTTATCTTTTATATAAGACATTTATGGATAAATGTAAATAAAATATCAAACATAAGGAGAAACAAAAAATGCAAGATATACTTACCTTACACCCTTGGCCTTGCTTGTGGTGCATAGGTGAGATCGTGCGTAAGCTGATTCAAAAGAATCAAAATTCAGCATAGTGACCCAGTGACATCAATAATAATATACATGTAGCAAAGGCCTAATGGTGAGCTCCAGAGTTATAGTCGGTTCACACTAGGGCGACACGACTTCCAGCGCAACTTTCAGAGGCGACTCCGACACGACTTGAGCATGAACCACAGGGCGATCTGGGGCGATTTACAACACGACTTGAAGTCGTCTCCAGGACAGGAGACTTTCCAGTGGCCAATCAAACAACAATCAGCTCTGGGAGAGGGAGGGGGAGGGAGAGGTTTGCCTGAGAAATGTATGTTATCTTCCTGGAAAGTCGCTTCAGTTAAGACAGTGATCAGACTTGGATCAGACTTGGAGGCGACTTCCATTGAAATCAATGGGTACAAATCGCCTACAAGTCGGATTGAAGTAGTACAGGAACTTCTTTTGAAGTCGGAGCGACTCGAGTCGTGTGTATTAACACCGCTCCCATTCACTTGCATTGTTTTTCTCGACAGCGCGACTTGGGACGACTTGAGGCGACTTCAAGACGGATCCCAAGTCGCCCCAGTGTGAACCGGACAGCTGACATCCTTCTGTGTAGAGTGGGTTACAAGGCATGGTGGGTGTAATGCATGATGAAATGGTGGGCGCCAGACACTTTTTGGATGCAAAGAGATTTTTTGTCTCTTAAACAGAACTGAGGCGAGAGGGTTACTGCCAGGACACCCTTAAGTAGATGCGATGATAATTGTCAGACTCTGAGGCCCCATACTCACGACCAAACATGTTTGCTGAAACTGGCCCGCGGACCAGTTTCAGCATACATGTTTGGTCGTGTGTAGTTACGAGCGTACAGAATTTCACCGTACATTTGCCCGCCGGGCCGTTTTTCAGCAGACATTTATTTCCAAACTTGTTTTAAAACCGTCCGCTCAAATCCTGTCCGAACGTACATGTTTGGTGGTGAGTACACAAAACCAACGTACAAAAACCCCGCGCATGCTCAGACTAAATGAGGCCACGGGAGCGCTCGTTCAGGTAAAACTCACGTTTCTTTGGGATATGGCACATTCGTCAATAGAAAGATTAATTCTAGCAATAGAACACTGAAGCAAAACACACAATAACCAATGCTTGATGCCGTCGTTTTATTCATTCTTCTCTTGCTATAACTAATCAGTTATTTAGCTCATGTTATTTCAACTGAGTTGTTCCATACTGAAAAGTGACATTTGTTAGCTGTGATGTAGTAAGATTTTTGCAAACTTTTATTGGCCCGACGTATCATATTTTTAGTGGTCCTCCACATTTCAAATTTTTTGCTTTTAATGTTTAATGGTTATCTTTCCCACTTTCTTTAGGTGTTTATAGTTATGTCACCATTTAGAATATTTTAATAGGAAATAGTTTTGATTTAGCTTTTGTTTGTATATTTAACAGGATTTTTTTGAAGGTTGTTTAAATTGTCTACCATGTTGGCACACCAAATGACCCCCCCCCCCCCACATGAGTTAGTGAATAGTTTAGATTAAACATTTTATTTGTTTGTAATGTTTGATGCCTAAAATAATACCCACAGTATTACAAACAATAGGCACGTTTTTCAAATCAACAAAAAGGCTTTTATTTGAGCAAATTATAAAAAGGATCAAAAACAGAATGGCAGCACTTGAACAGCTAGCAACATACATGCAAACTTGCATTTCAAACATGGTGAAGGATAAACTAGCCAACCTCAGGAAGCACACAAAATAAAATCTGAAGCAGCAGCACATAACCAAAGGAACCCAAGCTGTGGTAGTCCAAACAAGATGCCATTTGTGGGGGATCAAATGGAAGGCAGGGCATCAACGTCTCCTCTTCCTTGCAACCTTCCTTCCAGGCTGCCTTCCAGCGGGTCTTCCCTGGGCCCTTGCAGGTGGGGATGATGTGGCAGCAGGAGTATGATGTTCAGCAAGCCGGGCCGGGTCACATAGCCCAGTGTCTGGGGTCAGCAGCTCCCTCTGCATCCACCAAAGGGCCTGGTTGATGATGCCCTTGGCCAATTGCCTCTGCTCCTCCGTGCCTTTATTGAGGTCATGTGCCACGGAGGCACTGTAGGCCTCAGTGGGGTTGAGGGGGGCCCTCATGATGGCACTCGCCTCCTGAATCATTTTCAGGCTGGCTTCCTCCACTGCCCCCAATTTCTTCTTACGGCCTGGTGGCCTAATATAAAGGGGAGGAGCCTGGCTGGTGGTGCTTGTCCTGGGGAGCTGCTGAACGCCACTGGGCCCGGCCTCCTCCTGGCTGCCACTGACCCCTTCGTCCTGGCTGACAGTGAGGAGAGGATCTGCCACCTCCTGGCTGGTCTCTTCTTCCTGTGTAAAAAAAAGGGACATGTTGTAATATATTTAGGAATATACTCACTCACATTTTCATGCTTGAATCTTATTTTTTGCCTTGAATTTAAACTTGAAAACAGACTCACCCTCTGACCCCTGCAGTTGTCATCCCTGACACCTATTTGTTTGCCCACGATTTTAGATTTTTACTTCCCAGCTTGTATTTTATTAACCAATATCAAGTCAAGAATCAAACAATAATTAAGATTATTACATAACTAGTTATGAAACTACTATACCTCATCATCGTAGAGGCGCAGATCTGCCTCTCTGTCAGCCAGGCTCTCTTCATCCGACTCTGCAGGGCTGTGGTGATCTGGGGAAGTCCCGCTGGGAGGTAGCGTGGAGGAAAGGTTGGGATTCAGACTTGACATTGATGCCCTGCCTTCCAGTTGATCCCGCAAAAATGACATCTGGTTGTAATACCACAGCTTGGGTTCCTTTGGTGGTCTTGCTGCTGCTCCAGATCTTAGCTGCTTTTGGTGAGCTTTGTACGCTCTCCTATATGTGCCCCTGAGGTTGGCAAGTTTATCCTTCACCATGTTGGCACTGCATTCTGGCACCCATGTCCTCATGTATGCTGCTAGCTGTTCAAGTGCTGCCGCTCGTACGTCCTTATTGTGGTAATGGTCCTGCTTTGAATCCCACAGGATGGGCATTTCCCTGAATTTATCCAGCAAATGCTGGATAATGTCTTGGCTCTGCAGGAGATCCATTGTGAAATTAGGATTTACTCTTTTTTTTTCTAGATTGAAAAAATAAAAAGAAACCAAAAACACAATTAAAAAAAGCCTCAGCATTTACATTGATAGAATATGTTGTTTAAAAAGTAGTACCTATATAGAAATACAAACACAGTGTCTCTTGTTTAGAAAATGCTGGCCAGCTCTGCCCCATTGGTTGGTTTTAGATAACATTTTTTTTATACATGCCGCCCCTTTGGTTACATTGCAGGAAATAATATAAATCTACAACCATACACAATTATTACAAATGACAGCATTCATCAAGCCACTATTGCATGTGTAGATATCCTGCCCCTCAGCATTGATTACATGAAAGAAACTTCCTAATGACCTCTGTCCAACCAACACAGAACAATACTTGGCCTGATCTGAATACACCCTACATAATTGATAATGAGTCACAGCATTTTTGATCTCTCTATTTTGTGATGTCTACAAAAGCATTTGGGTATGAAAATCACATTCTGGTATCCAAGAGACATAATAGCTTAATAAAACTGTGCAACCAACAGACCAAACCCCCATCCCATTGCTCTACATTTTAAGAGCCCGCTGCTGATCCCATGTTTAAATTTCTTACCTGCCTCTCTCACAATCCTCGTTTCTTCCGCTCGCTGAATTAACACGTAACCTACGTAATCACGTCAAGCGCCTTTTATACACTCCGCGTATGTATGAAACGCCGCCCTCGTCACCTTTGCCATGCCCCTAATCAATTGAAAAAGTAAATATGGCGTTAACTGTGTAGGTTCTGGAATCGCGCGAATATTCTCCGCGTAACGTACGTCAATACGTTGTTGGCATTCGCGACACTCCGCATATGCAATAATCCCCGCCCTCATCTCCGCCCCTGACGGGACATTTCCTCGTTTCCACGCCCCTAATCTCTGTGGGAAGGAAAGATGGCGATGTCACACGAGCGGGCACGGAGCTCTCATGGCGCAAGTGAAGGGACAGAGGCTGGACCGTCCCGATCCAGGCCTAAAAGATATAAAGCCACTAATATGGCGTTCGAAGAAATGGTGGAGTTGGTTTACATCATGAGGAGGAAGGATTATGATGGTGAATGTGGGCCCTACAAAACACCGAACCGTAGGAAGTCACACATAATGGACAAGGTGGCAAGGAGAATGAGGAGAATGTTTGGTGTCACCAGGTCAAAGGAGCAACTACGGAAGCGTTGGTCCGATTTAAAATTGAGGGAGCCACATCACATAAAGAAGATACTAAAAATTCTGCGTAAAAGTAAGTCCATATTATTTAAGGGGGGGGGGGGAATGTCTGCAATAATGTGTTGACATGTATTTTTTCACATCTGCCTCCTTGGCCTGCTTGTACTTTTGAACACGTGTAGATACTGTATTGTGTTTATGTCAAATAACAACCTTAAACAAATTTGGTGAAATAGTAAACACGCGTAATATGACATTGTTTAGCAAAAATGTGACGTTACTCCAGGAACAACACACCTGGACATGGCTGACTGGCCCCAAACTTGGTTTTCCAACATTGTTGACTAGCAAAATCACAGAAATTAAATTGAGTGAATGTGACAGGCAAACAAGATTCATTCTCCAAAATGCAAATAAAGCTGATGTTTTAACATCTTGAAATGCAAAGCACCTGTGTCTCAAAAATCTAAGTATATTTATTTGGAGGGTCGACGAGAATTAATGTTTTGGGGTGACATCCATTTGTGTCACTTCTTTGCAAAAAAGGGGCAGGATCAGAGCTTGGCCTAGAACTACGCCAAAAATGGAGGATTGCTGAAAGAATAAACAACCAAAAATCATCAAAAATGTATCGTCTATGCAATGTGTGCGATTTATGATATCCAATATCTGTGTGCTGATGAGTATACCTTTTGTTTTTTATTATTTCTTATAGGGGAAAGAAGACGCCAGCAATTGGAGGAGGCAGAGAGGGCCAGACACCCGGAAAATCAAACACCTCCACATGTTGAGCAGGAGGAGGCTGGGGAAGGAAGAGAGGAGGATGTGGAAGGAGAAGAGGATGTGGAAGGAGAAGAGGATGTGGAAGGAGAAGAGGATGTGGAAGGAGAAGAGGAAGGAAGAAAGGAGGAAGGAAGAGAGGAGGAAGAAGTTATTTTGGACTTAGAATTTATATCAGATGAAGGGCAAGTGGCGGGATGTGGAAATTATCAGGCCATCAGGTCAGTGTCACCCCTATATTAATAGGGCCAAACATATGCAGATAGGCTGGAAATTATTTACATATTTTGAATGCCAATTTGTTTCTTTTTAGGGGATCAAGATGGAGTAGCACATTTTTCACGTGCAAGTGCTTCTATCATTATACAGCAACTAATGGAGTGCAGCACGGAAATGGACATTATGCAGGAAAGGATGCTAGTCATGGAGCAGAATGTGCGAAATGTCATTTCAGAGTGTAGCACGGAAATGGAGAACATGCGACAAAGGATGCTAGTCATCAACCAAAATTACAAAAATATCATGGACATGATGGGCCGTGTCAAAGACTGAACCACAGAAGCCCATCCCCCGCCCATCCCCCGCCCACAAAACCCTTTTTAAATTTTGTACTTTAGAATACGCCAAAATTTCTAAATGCACACACAGTGTGCCAATATGTGCTAGCTGCCATCACAGACTATCTATTGTCTGTGCTTTGTGGGTACAAACCCCTCCTCGATCCTCAAGTAGTTGAGAGGAAGGGTTTGCTCCCACAAAACACAGACATTGATCACCCATGATGTCAGATAGCACATGTGGCCATTTGTCTGTTTAACCAATGACATTTGGCGAGTTTGCACTGAATGTGTGCATTTAGAAATTTTGGCGTGTTCCAGTGTGAAAGCACACCATCCATATGACTGACTGCTGTTATTGTTTTTAATTTTTGTTTGGTGTTGATCTTTTTTGGTTTGTAAATGTTTCCAGTTTCAGATCACAAAACGAACAATAAATCTCACCTAAAGAAAGAAGTTAACTAATTTTGGTAAAAAATTCAAAAATTTGTGTGTTGTGTTAAAATCTTGTTGAAAAAATTAGACACAAACAAATGACAAGCCCAAAAATTCTTGCGTATAGTTTTAGTGAAATTATTCTTACATTGTGTTTCGATCATTATTATTGATAATCACTGTCAATAAAGACAAAAAAATAAATAATTAAAAGCCAATATTTTGTCTCAAGAATTTGCAGGAAATGTTTTCTGCCTAAAAATACACATTTCTTGTTAAAAAATGAATAAACTAAAAAAAAAAAAATATGAGACATCAAAAGCAGAAAAATGAGTGGCTTCTTATTTCTAGACTGAATACCCAGTTAGTAGATGAGTGAATAATGTGCAAATGTGGTTAGTTAATACATCTGAGTAAGTAAATTTGGCACTAGAAGTGCACTATTTTTGGAGAGAACCTGGAAGACAGAAAAATAGAGAAAAAGCAGTAATGACAAACAACTGTATAAAGTCCAATGGTCTAATTATTTATTAGTTCTGAGAATAATCCTTTCTTTTGGGGGCCGAATTAGAAAGAAATATGATCTGGCATAGCAATGGCCCCCCGACCCATGAAGTACTCAACATATTTGTCGCGTACCTCACGAGCAGATTGGGGGGCCAAGCCAGCGCGACCAGTGTCCAGGCCAGGAATGTTCTCTGAGGGTAGTCCTGCCTCAGAGCCCATGGAGGCTAGGTACGTCTGGGAGTGCCTGCGTAGAAAATTGTGCAAAATGCAGCAGGCAAATATAATGGTGTTCAATTTATATTCCGCCAAATGTATCGATGTCAGGAACAGGCGGAACCGGTTGCTGAGGATCCCAAAGGCATTCTCGACTACCCTCCGAGCCCTGGACAACCGAAAATTAAACACACTCCTCTCTAAGGTGAGGGTCCTCTGGGGAAAGGCCGCATTAGGTGAGGTCCAAGGCCGAAAGCCTCGTCCGCTAGGAACACAAACGGAAGTCCTTCCACATTATCTTCATCTGGTGGCAATGCCAGACCACCAGTTTGGAGACGATCATAGAAATCAGTCCGTGAGAACACTCCCCCATCTGACATCCGGCCATTCTTCCCCACGTCCACATATAGAAACTCATACTGTGCCGACACCACCGCCATCAACACGATACTATGATAACCCTTGTAATTATAATAGTAGGACCCCGAGTGGGGTGGGGGCACTATGCGGACGTGTTTCCCATCTATTGCTCCACCGCAGTTAGGAAAATCCCACCGCTCGGCAAATTGGGAAGCCACAGACTGCCATTCCTGTGGTGTGGAGGGTAGCTGTGGGGACAAACAAAAAAAGAGATTTAGTACTTTGGCACATAAACATTGCAAACATAATCATACAAGCATCCTTGTGCAACTTTCCATTTTTAAAATAGCATTTGCAAATTATGAAGGGAGAATTTCGGGGCACAAATATATAGGCCCACTTAATTAATAAGAGACTCCACAGCCCTCTGATGGGGACAAAAACACTTTGAAGGGGGGGTGGGGGGTGTTAAAACTGTTTTTAGAAAAAAAAAAAAAAAGTGGCATGGTGGGGGTTGGCCCGAAGATAGCATGCTGGACAGGTTAATATTGGGTAAGATCAAAATATGCAGGTAGGCCAAAATAAAAAGAACATGTAAAAGCTGATATCAACATGCATAGTGAGAAAAGGGAACGTTAGTTAAACACACAGCATATCTGGGAAATAAAATAAAAAGTTAGTTTGCCACATTATTAAAGACACATTGTGAGGTTAAAATGAGGAAACTTACCTTAATATACTCCTCCTGCAGAACTTTAATGATGGCAGCACACGTGTCCGGTATGATGACCCCAAGCGCCTGCGGAGAGATGCCTGTCGAGAACTTGAGGTCCTGCAGGCTCCTCCCAGTCGCCAGGTACCGCAACGTGGCAATAAGCCTCTGCTCGGCCGTGATGGCTTGGCGCATCACAGTGTCCTGCCTCATGATATAGGGGGACAGAAGATCCAGCAGACTGTTGAATACGGGGTCCGTCATGCGGAGAAAATTCCTATAATCATTAGGATTATTCTCCTGGATTTCCCTAAGCAGAGGCATATGTGAGAACTGGTCACGCTGGCGCAACCAATTCTTGGTCCAGAAACGCCTCCGCCCCCTGTTTCTGGCCAAAGTACTGGAATAATGAACATATCCAGCAGCCATCCCATAAACAGCACCAACTCGCGAAAATTGACGCTGCTGCTCCATCATGGCTTCAAACCGGCCGGCTGGTCAGTCAAGAACACACTCCAACAGAAAGCACAATCAAATCCAGCGGTACCTGCAAAGAACGCACGACACACAGATACGAACGCACAGTACGAATCTGCTAAGCAGAACGAACTGCACGCCTGTACCCGAATGCCAACTACGTACCCACAAGCACACGCACTGAACGAGAAAATACTACCTGCTAAAGCCTGGAGACCGAGAAGCGCGAATCAGCTCTAACCAAACCTTCACTAACACGAGCAAAGCCGTAACTAGCAAAAGCGGAACAGAGGGCGTCGCCATTGACTTTGGCCTTTCCCTTTATAGTGACGTCAAACGTGGATTACGTGCACGCGTTCAGGTCCGCACGGAAATATCGTCCGCTGGTGTGTACAAGCCAGCGGGCCAAATGAAAAAACAGCCTTGTACGCCGGAAACAGCCCGTCGGACATTTCGAACGGACATGTTTGCTCGTGAGTACTCGGCCTGAGACTTCTATAGGTAGACAGCTATACAAGTGAAGGCCTCCAGCAGGACACTACTTCTGTATAGATAGGACTGCTGTCTCCTATGGCAACAATCTTGTTGCAGTTACTAATGGTAGTTGTATTAAACTATTGGCAACACAAACAGTTCTGCGCTTACTCCACAATCACTCACTGTGGATCTTCACTCAATAAACTCCCAGTCTCCACTAGACTTCAGATACAATGGCCACTAGATCCCCTGAGCTCTTCCACTTTTAGCACTGAGTATCTTCCTCAAGCATCACCCCGGCTTTCCTGCTGGGTCCCTTGCTTGGCACTCACAGATACTCTTCAAGCATCACCCCTGCTGACCCTCTAGGTCCCTGGCTTGGCACGTGCTGAAGTTTTCCCACTTCCTCACCTTCCCCGGTTGGTGAGAAGACTGCTCTGGTACTGACTTGAGCTTACTCACAGTGGTCTCCAGTAACAAGGTGGATAGTCTCTTAGTGACGACAGCTTCCCCTTCTACCTCTGACCACAGTGATTCCTTGTGCGGCTTAATCACTACTTCTGGTTAGACTACAAGCCAGTAGTCCCAGCTCAACCAATATGCTGCTTCTTCTGCTCCTGGATAGGCCTCAGGCAGCCTAGCAGCCAGGTGTCCCAGGGATAGGCATCAGGCTTCCAGCCTAGTAGCATAACACACGTCTACCCAGACAGCCATCCAGGTGCCACAGAACCCATATCACCAGACTCCACCCAAATAAATAGGCTCTCCCAGCAGGCCAAGGGACCAAAGAAGATCCCTGCCCCATTGGCTGAGACACCCCATTCATTCATGTCTGAGCCTGCAAAGCCCCTGTCCTTATCTAATGTCACTAGCATAGTGCCACCCAGTGACAGAAGAGAAATGGTGCAACAAGTCCAGATTTGGACTCCTAACAATTGATCTCCTAACAATTGGCCAAGGCAACTATCACCTGGCAACTAAATTTGATAGCAACCCTGCCTAAACTTCAGGGTGTTACATGTATATATTTTTCATTTCACCACAGTGTCTGATTTTTACATGCAGTGTTTCCTTTAATAATTCTACTCTAAGCCCAAAAAAATTGAAAAATGCAACACATTCTTAATTTAGCACCTTGACTGACTATCTAGGATGAGATTTCACGGCTCTTTAACTGCGTGCCGACCAGCAGCCGTCATTATACAGCGGCAGGTCGGCTCGTTCCCGCGGACCATCGTAGCTGTACGTTGGACCCTTTAAGCGGGATAGCAGGTGCAGGCGCGCTGCACAGCAGGGGTGCCGATGCTCGTGACCGGCAGTCGCAATGACCACCGGCCACGAGTGATCATGGGCACGAGAGGAAGAACAGGGATGTGTGTGTAAACCACACATCCCTGTTCTAAGAGGAGATGCAGATCGCGAGTTCCTATGAGCTGGGAACCACGATCTGTCATCTCCTATAGTCAGTCACATCCCCCTACAGTTAGAACACACATTAGGGAACACAGTTAACCCCTTGATCATCCCCTAGTGTTAACCCCTTCCCTGACAGTGACATTTACACAGTAATCAGTGCATTTTTATAGCACTAATCGCTGTATAAATGCCAATTGTCCCAAAAATGTGTCCGATATGTCTGACATTATGTCACAGTCCCGATAAAAATCGCTGATCGCTGCCATTACTAGTAAAACAAATTTATAATAATAAAAATGCCATAAATCTATTCCCTATTTTGTAGACACTATAACTTTTGCGCAAACCAATCAATATATGCTTTTTGTGTTTTTTTTATTACCAATAATATGTAGAAGAATACAAACTAAAACTGAGGAAAAAAATTGCTTTTTTTTAAAAGAAAAATGGGGCTATTTTTGTTTATAGCGCAAGATATAAAAAATGCAGAAGTGATCAAATACCACCAAAAGAAAGCTCTATTTGTGGGGGAAAAAAACGTCAATTTTGTTTGGGTACAACGTCACACGACTGCGCAATTGTCAGTTAAAGCGACGCAGTGCCGAATCGCAAAAAATGCTTTGGTCATTGAGCAGCCAAATCTTCCAGGGCTGAAGTGGTTAAAACAAATAAGATGTAAAAGGGACCTCAGCCTAAATTATGGTCTGAGGTAGCTTCCTGCGTTTCATACCCCATCCTCATCATAGAACCTCCTTTCCGTTAAAACTACCTTGATAAAATTATTAAAATAGATGTAATATTTTGTTTATTGTATTTGGAATAATTAGCCTCTGATGCCGCGTACATACGGTCGGAATTTCCGATGGGAGCTTTCCATTGGATATTCTGACCGTGTGTATACCCCATCAGACTTTTTCCGTCGGAATTTCCCGAGAAGGTGCCCAAGAAAGAAAAATATGTTTGTAGGAAGAAAAGATGGCAACTTGACACCCCATCAATGGCCACAAAATCACACTTAAATTTGCCTCCACTTTTTTTCTTAAAGGAGAATCAGACAGACAAAGAAAAATATGATAAGAGAGTACAGTAATGCACTTTCTATACACGATCGGTTCGTCTGATGAAAACGGTCCGATGGACCGTTTTCATTGGACGAACCGATCGTGTGTGGGCCCCATCGTTTTTTTTTTTCCATCTGTGAAAAAACGTAGAACCTGTTTTAAAATTATCTGATGGTTAAAAAACCAATAGAAAAAAACGATCGTCTGTGGGCAAGTCTATCGGTTAAAAATCCACGCATGCTCAGAATCAAGTCGACGCATGCTGGGAAGCATTGAACTTCATTTTTCTCAGCATGTCGTAGTATTTTATGTCACTGCGTTCTGACACAAACGGATTTTTAACTAATGGTGTGTAGGCAAGACTGATGAAAGTCAGCTTCATCGGATATCTGATGAAAAAATCCATCGGTCCGTTTTCATCAGATGAACCGATCGTGTGTACGCAGCATAATAGTTTTCAGCAACTAATGACTTTTTCTTTCTATGTTCTACCATCAAACCTGCAGGGTACAGACTCAAGAGAGCATAGCAGCAATATTCACTTCCGCAGACTACCAGAAGCCACCCAAGAAGACCCAAAGAATAGTCAAATATTACAGTCTACACACCCTTGTTAAAATGTCAGGTTTCTATAATGTACAAAAATGAGACAAAGATAAATAATTTCATAAATTTCTCCACCTTTAATGTGACCTATAAACTGTACAACTCAGTTTAAAAACAAACTGAAATCTTTTGGGGGGAAGTAAAAATAAAAAAATAAAATAATGTGGTTGCATAAGTGTGCACACCCTCTTATAACTGGGGATGTAGTTGTGTTCAGAATTAAGCAATCACATTTAAATGCATGTTAAATAGGAGTCAGTAAACACCTGCCATCATTTAAAGTGGTTTTAAACCCTTTCAAACCACTTTTCACTACAGGTAAGCCTATAATAAGGCTTACCTGTAGCTACCATGGATATCTTCTAAACCTGCACAGTTTAGGAGACATCACCGATATCCGCATGTGCCGACATCATAGGCACATCTGCACTGAAGCAACATCTCGTTCGTGCTGCTGCTTCAGCTGACATGCTGTTACCGGCGGCTCCCGAGTGCATGTGCGGGAGCTGCTGGTAACAGCACTGAAGCCCGCAATACCTGTAAATAACTCCAGGAGACATGACGCCAGGCAGAGCAGTGTGCCAGGACTGCTGCAAGGGCTTCGAACTAAGGTGAGTATTTGATAATGAGCTAGTATGCTATGCATACTAGCTCATTATGCCTTTGTCTTGCAGGCATAACACCATACCCACAGTACAGCATGGTGGTGGCAGCACCATGCTTTGGGGCTGTTTTTCTTCAGGGGCCTTCATCAAGGTAGAGGCAATTATGAACAGTTCCAAATACCAGTCAATATTGGCACAAAACCTTCAGGCTTCTGTTAGAAAGCTGAACATGACGAGGAACTTCATCTTTCAGCATGACAACGACCCAAAGCATACATCCAAATCAACAAAGGAATGTCTTCACCAGAAGAAAAATAAAGTTTTGGAATGGCCCAGCCAGAGCCCACACCTGAATTCGATTTAAAATCTGTGCGGTGATCTGAGGGCTGTGCACAGGAGATACCGTCGCAATCTGACAGATTTGGAGTGTTTTTGCAAAGAAGAGTGAGCAAATATTGCCAAGTCTGGATGTGCCATGCTGATAGACTCATACCCAACAGACTGAGTGCTGTAATAAAATCAAAAGGTGCTTCAACAAAGTATTAGTGTAAGGCCTCGTACACACGACCGAGGAACTCGTCGTAAAAGAAACATCGTTTTCCTCGACGAGTTCCTTGTCAGGCTTGTCGAGAATCTTGACAAGCTTTCTTTGCATACACACTGTCAAGACCAAATCTCGACGTTCTCAAACGCGGTGACGTACAACACATACGATGGCACTATAAAGGGAAGTTTAATTCCACTGTCACAACCTGGCTACTTTTGCTAATCTCATGTTACTGCGTGTTAAAGCGGGAGTTCACCCGAAATTTTTTTTTACCAGTAGATTGGGCCTAATTATGGGAAGCAGAATCAGGTGTTTTGATTAAAATCAATGCAGTACTTACCTTTTTTGAGATAGATGTTCTCCCGCCGCTTCCGGGTATGGTCTTCGGGACTGGGCGTTCCATTTGATTGACAGCCTTCCGACCGTCGCATATAACGCATCACCAGTTTCCGAAAGTAGCCGAACGTCGGTGCGCAGGCGCCGTATAGCGCCGCAGCCACATTCAGCAACTTGTGATGCGCTGTATGACGCGCTGTATGCGACCATACAGCGCGTCACGAGTTGCTGAATGTGGCTGCGGCGCTATACGGCGCCTGCGCACCGACGTTCAGCTACTTTCGGAAACTGGTGATGCGTTATATGCGACGGTCGGAAGGCTGTCAATCAAATGGGAACACCCAGTCCCGCAGCCCATACCCGGAAGCGGCGGGAGAACATCTATCTCAAAAAAGGTAAGTACTGCATTAATTTTAATCAAAACACCCGATTCTGCTTCCCGTAATTAGGCCCAATCTACTGTTAAAAATTGATTTTTCGGGTGAACCTCCACTTTAAGTAAAAGTTTGGTAAGAGACGATTTGCGCTTTTCTGTCTGTTACAGCGTGACGAATGTGCTATCTCCATTACGAACGCTACTTTTACCGAAGGTGCGCTCCCGTCTCATACTTTATTCTGAGCATGCGCAGGTTTCTAAGCATACACACGAATGTGTTTCTCGTTGTAAACCAGCCTGAAGAGAAACACGACGAGGAAATTGAGACTCCCGACGAGGAAAAAGAGAACTTGTTCTCTTTTTTTCTCATCGAGTTCCACGACAGTTTTCTTGATGAAAAACATACACACAACCGTTTTCCTCTGCAAAAAAGCTCTGCCACCAAGTTTCTTGATGGATTCTGTCAAGGAAAACAGTCGTGTGTACGAGGCCTAAGGGTGTGCACACTTCTGAAACCATATTATTATTTTTTTATTATTTTTACTTCCCTCCACCTAAAAGATTTCAGTTTGTTGTTCAATTGAGTTGTACAGTTTATAGGTCACATTAAAGGTTGAAAAAATTCTGAAATGGTCTATCTTTGTCTTGTTGACATTTTAACAGGGGTGTGTAGACTTTTTTTTATATCCACATGTACATGAATGCAGGCACCGTTCTATACATGCAGAGGGTCAAGCAGTCAGTAGTTTATTTTAGCTGCCTGTACAGGCAGAAGATCAGGGACAACAAAGTCAGTAAACAAATAGGAATCAAAAAACTGAAGGACTAACCAAGTCATTTACAAAGTAGGAGATCGGGATCAGATAGCAGATGGAAAGCTGATACTTAACCAAAGCAGTTGATGAAGGCATTCACAGGACAGCTTCCCAAAGCACTGAGAAAGAATAATGGACACCTTTTCTCATTTACTGTGCCAGTGTGCTAAAATAAAAACCAGCCCCAACATAGCCCTCTTGCTCAAGATATTATTCAACACAAAGTTGAAAGTGCACACATCTAATTACTTCCTGACCTGGTGAGTATCATCTTGTGGAAAAGGCACACACCACATTTCTAACTTACAATTCTCTTACAATTCTCTGATATTATGGCATTTCCAGTACGAGTGGAAAAATGAAAAGCCCTGAAGGACTTGTGTTATCCTGAATCTATGTAACATTAAAACCAGACAGTGGAGAAAATACAGTATCTTGTCTTTTAGGTTGAATATCTTTATTAACAGTTTAACCAAAACAATAGGTACTACATCACAGGAATGTGAAGACACATTGATACAGATAACAAAATATTTCGCGAAAACAATAGGCAAATACACAATAAGAGGTAGTACCTATTGTTTGACTCATATTGGGGCACATAATAATGAAGAATGAATATGTGATGTAGGGAGGCTTTCACCAGGAATCCAATAATTGATTACATCTCAAATAAAGATATTTTAAGAAAAATTATAAGGAGGAAAAGAGGAGAGGAGGGAATGGAGCTGGACATCCAGAGGATTCTTTCTATTAATACAAGAGCATGGTAAATAGGCTTCATGGTGGAGAAATAAGACAAAATCTAAAATGTATAACAACACTGAGAAAGAGGTGTGATGACCTATCTACAATGGCAGAGGAATTTGGTTGAAAAGTGGTCGTTCAATAAGCGTATAGTCCATCAGTTTACAATTTTTGGTGCTTTGGAAGTGGAGTAATGTATCCAAACGTACCATGAGGCTTTAAGTTTGTCCCAACTATCCTTTTGCACCTGCATCTCCTCCATCAACATAATGTCATTCTTAATGTCCACACACTGGGTCGAGTTGGGAGTTGCAGTGGACATCCAGAATTTAGACATGAGAAAAATTCATAATACACAAGCCTTTTTGCTATCTGACCGACCACAGTAAGATAAATAAAATTACTCATCATAATTCCTATTATATATCTGACATTTTTTACTTCAAAAAGATAAAATCAAATCACATTCCCATGGCAAAGCACTCAGGTCCGTCGGGGATATGTCTTGTTCTATCAGGATGGAAATCTTGGGAAATGGGAGTGGAAACAATCAACGCTGACGCATTATAAAGCTCAAAGTCAGGAAGGCCCAGTCCCCCTGTTACCTTGTCTTTTAATTTGTGGATTGCTAGTCAGCCCTATCCTCCAAAACCAGAAGTCCATATTTGTAAACGTGATGCAAACCTACATATTCTAGTCATGATTCAAAGGTAATCCTCCTGAACTTCCACTGTATGGTAATTTTACATTTCACAAATGGTAAGCTGCAATATGCAAAATTATGCATAGACAAAAAATGTAACCTATTACTCTTCTGTCTGATTGTACCTTACCTCTCTCAGTTGCCTGATAATCTTTCTCCAGTAATTACAATATACACATTGAGAACCTAGCATATTACTTCTTACAAAGGTCATATGAATATGATAATTGATTGCTCTTCTACATTATATAGCATATTGTGTTACTTCAAAACTAAGAACACTTTTATGTTTGCTTGTACCTATGATCTGTACATGAAAAACCCAGTGAGAAAGAATATTTGCTAGCAGGGCCGGACTGGGAATGAAAACCAGCCCTGGAAATAATTTCATACCAGCCCCAAAGCATTAATATACCAGCCCCAAAAAAAAGAGAGAAATCCATGAGAGAGCCAGAGAGGGGCCGAGCTGCAATGGTGAGAGAGAGGGGTGCAACGGCGAGAGAGAGAGAGGGGTGCAATGGCGAGAGAGACGGGTGCAACGGCGAGAGAGAGAGAGGGGTGCAACGGCGAGAGAGAGAGAAAGGGTGCAATGGCGAGAGAGAGGCGTTTCTACTGAAACTGCGCCCCTGTGAAAACATTTGAAACCCATCTTTCAGAAACCATAACAAAAAAAAAAAAACACCCAAGATTGCAGTAATATAAGCACCCATAATTGCGGCCTTATCACCCATAAATATGGCCTTACCAGCACCCATAAATATGGCAATATCAGCACCCATAAATGCAGAGGAATCGTGCGGTGTATCATGGGCACAGCACTGGGCAGAAAGGCAGAGTGGAATGGAACATCAGACAGTGGTACACATACAGGTCACACTCACTGGCACTGTGATGGTAAGGGACACGCAGCAGTGCAGGGGGTGTTTCCTTGTAATAGATACAGTCCTCTGCCAATGCTGCGCCAGTGCCTCTGACACTGTACAGGGGGAGAGAGGGAGTAGGATCACCAGCGGCCCTGTCTGCTTAGCACACACGCACAATCACACATGATGTGGAGGTTCCCCTAAAAATAAACTTTTAACATTGCATTTATGAGATTAATGACAATTAGAATCGGCTGTTTTTTAAAAAAAAAATACGTGCCGAAAGAAGCCGAACGTCGGTGCGCAGGCGCCGTATAGAGCCGCACTGACGTTCGGCTTCTTTTGGCATCTCGTGACGCGCTGTATGCGTCGGTCGGATGCCTGTCAGTCACTTAGGAATGCCCAGCCCCGACCATCGTACCCGGAAGCGGCGGTGAGAACACATATAGGAAACGGTATGTACGGACGTATTTTCTTTAAAAAACAGCCGATTCTAATTGTCATTAATCTCATAAATGCAATGTTAAAAGTTTATTTTTAGGGGAACCTCCACTTTAAGGCCTCTTTCACTGTGAAGGCAGCAACGCTCAGCACTGCAGTCTCCCCAGTCAGTGGAGAGAAACAATCTCCCACTGCATAAACAACCTATGCAGGCACTGCTCTCCATATTCTGCTTGATGACTGATCAATCTAATATAGCTGTCTCCCCACATTTTTCACCTGGCCTGGGTATCCAAATAAACTGAACCCACTTGTGTGGGCAGTCTTCTTTCCCATGTGCCTGACCTGTCACCCCAGTGTAATCTAAATTGTCTGAACAGCCTGTCTAATAATCTCAGATTATTATTATACAGCTGTGCTCTATCTCTCGACTCTCTCTGTCTCTCACCATATAACGGTGCACCCCCCGGGGCCCCCCCTCCTCTCTCTGCCAGTGCCACCTACCTACCTTTGCTGCCCCTGCATTAAAGGTAAAAAAAAAAAATCAGCCTTTACAACCACTGGTCTAGAAGCCAGTGGTTGTAAAGGCTGATTTTTTACCTTTAATGCAGGGGCAGCAAAGGTAGGTAGGTGGCACTGGCAGAGAGAGGAGGGGGGGCCCGGGGGTGCACTGCACCGTTATATGGTGAGAGACAGAGAGAGTCGAGAGATACAGCACAGCAGGTTCTTTTTTTCCTCACCTTGTGGAGCAGTGGCCGGCCCGCGCGTTATCTTCTTCTCCTCTGCGGCTGAAGACAGACACGTGATGTGAGTCACGTGACTCTGCACTGGGCGGTGCTGGCGCCGCGCGGGAAGAAGGAAGAAGAACTTCTGACCTTGGTTTCTTCTCCTGCTCGGCTCCTCCCCTCCCTCACCACGTGACACGATCGCTCCAACTCCAAGGGCAGACAGACAGTCCACACAGCCGCGAAAGAGCAGCGGCGAGCTGCGAGCATAGCGGCCGCAAATCGGCGGCCGGCGGCCGCCGCTGCTTTTAAAAACCATACACTGTCTGATACTGATTATGTCACATCATGTGAGAGGACATTACCAACCAGTCTCTGGGCTAATTGAAAAGTGCGGCCGCGATGTCATGGCGGCCGCCGCCGCGGTGGCCCGGCCACACAGGCAGCAAAACTAGTTGTTTTTTTGACAGACAGCAGGCGGCCTACCGGGAATTTTCCGCTATCCCGGTAGGCCAGTCCGGCCCTGTTTGCTAGTATGATAGCTATAGGTTTCAAACCCTGTGTACTGTAGGCTTCCGACACTGCACAAACAGGATATTGTAGTTGTGCAGTATCACCTCTGTGGGCAGGGCCGTCTTTAACCACTTGACCACTGGGCACTTAAACCCACTTAATAACTAGACCAATTTTCAGCTTTCGGTGCTCTCACATTTGAATGACAATTACTCATACAACACTGTAACCAAATTACATTTTTGTCCTTTTTTTTCACACAAATAGAGCTTTCTTTTAGTGGTATTTAATCACCGTTGTTTTTTTTTTAAATTTTTTTTGCGCTATAAGAGAACATTTATACTGCTACATATCTTTGGTAAAAATAAGTACACATTGGTGGATATTATTTGGTCTTTGTGAAAGTTATAGAGTCCACAAGCTATGGTGCCAATATCTGAAAATTGATCACACTGAAGTACTGATGGCCTATCTCATTTCTTGAGACCCTAACATGCCAGAAAAGTACAAATACACCCCAAATGACCCCTTTTTGAAAATAAGACATTCAAGGTTTTTAGAAAGAGGCATGGTGAGTTTTTTGAAGTTGTAATTTTTTCCCACAATCTTTGCAAAATCAATTTTTTTTTTCTTTATTTTTTTGTTTCACTAAATTGTCATATTAGCAGGTTATTTCTAACACACAGCATATGCATACCACAAATTACACCCAAAACACATTCTGCTATTACTCCCAAGTATGGCGATACCACATGTGTGAGAACTTTTACCCAGCGTGGCCACATACAGAGGCCCAAACATGCAGGCGTTCTGGAGCACCCATGCCATTCTGAAATTTCTCTCCTACATGTAAAAATCGTTAATTTATTTGCTAGAAAATTACATAGAACCCCAAAACATTATATATGCTTTTTTTAGCAAAGACCTTAGAGCAATGATGGCGAACCTTGGCACCCAGATGTTTTGGAACTACATTTCCCATGATGCTCAACTACACTGCAGAGTGCATGAGCATCATGGGAAATGTAGTTCCAAAACATCTGGGGTGCCAAGGTCCAACCTTTCCCCTTGCTGAAAATGACATTTAACATAACACCCAAAACACCTTGACTTGACTGCTGCCACCCTTGGCCTGGGGTGGTAACGGCACCCCAGACAACAATAGTGGCCACAACAGAGGCCCAAATTTGGAAAAAATCATACAGTCTGAGTCAATTAACCCTCTAAATTTAAAGCATCGCCGGCTAAAAAGTAGCAGGCCACTACACTTGTATCTCTACTACATTGCTTTTTACAAATTACAGCATTTTGATGTTTTCAAGTTTTGCCTTTTGAGTAAACTATGCTAGACGAAAAGTGTAGAAACCCCATAGAAATTAATCAGAACTTACTTTACTGAGTTCTATACAGTATGAATCCTGATTGTTTGTTGAGAATGTTGCAGTTTTCACTTAGCTTTTGCACTGTTTTATAATGAATTAGCTCCATTTATTTGTCTTATTTTTATGGGAAAGATAGGTTATTTGCTGTAGCCCCGTGTCAGAGACACATTGGGTTTGATTTACTAAAGGCAAATAGACCGTGCACTTTGCAAAGTGCAGTTGATCCAGGGCTTAGTAAACCTTCACTTTGCGAAGAATATCCAATCACTTGCAAGGACAATAAAAAAAACAGCATTATTGCTTGCACATGATTGGATGATGAAAGTCAGCAGAGCTTCTGCTCATTCACTAAGCTCTGGCGCAACTGCTCTTGCAAAGTGCAACTGTAGAGTCTATTTGTCTTTAGTAAATCAACCCCATAGTTTCTATTTTTTAGGGACTTTAATACTGTAACTAGATAGTGCCACGGATTGGTCAATGTTGTGCCTATATTAAAAAAGGGGTCAATGTTAAATGAAACTGGTTGAAAATATCCCTAGACACACACAAACTTTAATTTATTTGATCTTTTTGGTGGCCAAAATCGCAATAGCCACTGGGTGGAAAAGTCTGGTGATAGATATCGCTTTGCTGAAGCGCAAGCTGACCCTAGATATTGCCCCCTGAAAAGATGGTGAGTGTCTCAAGGGATAAACATTCTATATTTCATAAAATATGGAACCCCTGGCTCTCTTATTTACAGGTCCCGGATACCTAGAGGTGGTCTCCTTGGCAAAATGGCGCTGGACTCCTGGATCTTTGGAAACACATCCCTTTCTCTTCCTGCTTTGCTCTTTTGAAATTTTCTTTCTAAATAGTTTTTGATAATAATGTCGGGTTTTGTACCTGACTTCTGATCCTATCAGAGGTTTATCACAGTATGGCACCTGTCATATCTTCGCATTTATATTGTGACATTTTTGGGTTCACTTGTTTATACCCTGAGCTAGTCCCTTGTGTCTAGTACTCTAACGGTTGCGATTTTACCTGCTTGAAACATGGGACTAAATTGGTATCCTTGACCTGATACTACTGTATGCCTTATCGTTCTTGATAGCCCCGGTAATGCAAAAATGTCTACTAAATTGCAGGAGAGCACACTGTGGTCAGTTCACTAGCTGTGCTGGGAACTCAGTGTACTCTCCTCCAAAGATAGACTTGTCCTGACATGCACTCCGCTGCACAGTCATTTACTGGAAAGAGCAGTGTGCTGTTGCTTCTCCTCCCCCAGCTCTTTATGCTGCTGAGAACAGAGGGAATGTGATCACTAGGAATGACCTGAACACCCCCCGGTTCGGTTCGCATCAAATCTATGAACGGACCAAAAGTTTGCGTTGAACTTTAGAACCCCATTAACTTCTATGGGACTCGAACCCTCAACATCAAAAGGGCTAATTTTAAAGGCTAATATGCAAGTTATTGTCCTAAAAAGGGTTTGGGGACCGGGTCCTGCCACCGGAAACATGTATCAATACAAAAAAAGTTTTAAAAACGTCATTTTTTTCAGGAGCAGTTGTTTTAATGATGCTTAAAGTGAAAAAAACATGAAATATTTCTTTAAATATCATACCTGCTGGGTGTCTATAGTATGCCTGGGAAATGGCACGTGTTTCCCCGTGTTGTTGAACTGTCCCTGCACAAAATGACATTTCTATAGGAAAAAGTCATTTAAAAACTGCTTGCGGCTTTAATGTAATGTCTGGTCCAGGCAATATGGATGAAAATCATTGAGAAAAATGGCATGAGCCCCCCCCCCCCCCCCCAGGCCATTACCAGCCCTTTGGGTCTTGCATGGATATTAAGGGGAACCCTGCACCCAAATTAAAAAAAGGAAAGGCTTGGGGCCCCCAGGCCCTATATAATCTGAACAGCAGTAATACAGGCAGTGCAAAACAAGACAGGGACTGTAGGTTTTTTGTTTAAGTAGAATCTGTTTGTAAATTTGACTGGTAAATTTTTTCAAAGGACACCGTACACTAACTGACAATACTTGGAGTCCATGCCTGTGGTACTAGTATGAGAACACAGCAATTGTAGTCAGGTAGCTTTAGGTGCACACTGTGCAGAGGACACTAAACTGAATACTGGAGGTACCTGCCTGTATTGTATGAGAACACCAGCAATTGTATTCAGGTAAGCTTTAGGTGTACACTGTGCAAAGGACACTAAACTGAATACTGGAGGTCCCTGCCTGTATTTGTATGAGAACACCAGCAATTGTATTCAGGTAAGCTTTAGGAGCACACTGTGCAAAGGACACAGTACATTAAGTGAAATACTGCAGCTAGCACAATCACCTGCCTGCCTGTCAGTATATTATGACGAGAATAACAGGAACGGTTCTAGCTAAACTGAATACAGTGTATAAATATATATACAACAGCTGGAATGCACATATATCCTCTACACACTGTCACTGCAGCTAACTGACTTGCCTGCCTGCTCTATCTAACTGAAATGAAATTACACTGCCTCTCTCTCTCTCCCTATCTCTCAGCACGCCGGAACACACTACACAACGCCGACTTCCTGGCGGCCTTATATAATGTGGGGCCATGTACTAAATCCCCTGAGGCCATAATTGACCAAAGCCACCCTGGCTTTGGCCAATTACGGCTCTCTGTACAGACGGCGCTGTGATTGGCCAAGCATACGGGTCATAGTGCATGCTTGGCCAATCATCAGCCAGCAATGCACTGCGATGCAGCAGTGTATTATGGGCCGTGATGCGCCAACCCAAATTTGGCGTGAACGACCCATAATGTCCGCATTTAGACGAATGGTCGAACATACGATGTTAGAGCCGAACATGGGTTTGACTCGAACTCAAAGGCTTATCCCTAGTGATCACTTCTTAAAATGAGAAAGAAAGGTATTTATAATGTATATATCTATAAAAAAATGTTTTGCCTTTTATTTCAGTTTTAAACTGAATGGGTTGTTTTAAAGGTGATTGTTTAAATCACTTTAAACCCCCCACTCTTTTTTGCAACGTTAAAAATATATTTTTTTCTCTTTTTCTTTCTATCTATCTATCTTTCTCACTATTTTTCCCATGTCAAAAATGTTATTGATTACACAGTAAATAACAGGAAAGTAAAACACATATGTAGAGAGAGAAGTAAAGAAGCTCTTTGTAACATGAAATTGTGTACTTATAAAGAAATCAGGAAATATCATACATGTTATATATAACTAAATACAACCTGATGAGATGGTGGGAGGTTATGTAGCAATATATTCAATCTTATATTATTAACTATAACAACAATTGTAATTATTTTTCTCACTGTTTTTAAGATAGTGAGAGGTTTATGCCTCATTTTGTATCTGAAGAATAGGGGTCAGTCTAATGCCGTGTACACACGGTCAGACTTTTGACCATGCAAAACTCCGTCCAAATTTCCGATGGAAAAATAGAGAACCTGCTCTGATGGGGTATACACACGGTCAGAAATATCAGATGGAAGCTCCCATCGGAAATTCCGACCGTGTGTACGCGGCATCAGAGGCTAATTATTCCAAATGCAATAAACAAAATATTACATTAAATCTATTTTAATAATTTTAATTAAGGTAGTTTTAATGGAAAGGAGGTTCTATGATGAGGATGGGGTATGAAAGGCAGGAAGCTACCTCACACCATAATTTAGGCTGGGGGTCCCACTTTTACTTCTTATTTGTTTTAACCACTTCAGCCCTGGAAGATTTGGCTGCTCAATGACCAGGCCATTTTTTGCGTCGCTTTAGCTGACAATTGCACGGTCGTGCGACACTGTACCCAAACAAAATTGACGTCCTTTTTTTTTTCCACAAAAAGAGCTTTCTTTTGGTGGTATTTGATCACCTGTGCGGTTTATTATTTTTTGCACTATAAACAAAAGAAGAGCAACAATTTGAAAAAAAAACACAAGGGCCAGATTCAGATACAAGATACGACGGCGTATCTCTGATACGCCCGTCGTATCTCTGAGTGCGGGAGGTCGTATCTATGCGACCTGATTCAGAGAATCAGTTGCGCATAGATTTCCCTAAGATCCGACAGGTGTAAGTGTCTTATGTCTATATGCAGCATTGGTCTCTGCTTAAAAATGGTGGTTGATTAAAGCTGATTGAATTGCTATAACAACTTGTCATGTGGGCAGATATTTAGAGCGTGATGCCAGTGAGGGTTCTTCATCCTTTGAGAAAGTGAATCAGGCCGTAACACATCAGTGGGCAGTGAAAGTCATCACACTGAGTGGGGTTGAGACACCATCTTTGAGACTGGTGTTTGCCTTTTTTTAAGCCATGCCTGTGGTCTATGGATTTTATGTAAGTGTATTACTATTTTTTAATAAAATGGATTAAGCGTTTTGCACTATTGGATGTCTATGGCTTCCTTTTTTGGGAAGGCCACTGACAGATTACTTGCCATATAATGCTCAGCTTAATGGAAAGAAGAATGAATAAAATTCTGTTTACAAATCGTATGTGACTTCATTAACGGGGGCCACAGTATCAGGTGAGAGGATACCACACGGGCTGGTGAAGGGCACTGTGGTGGGGTACAACTTTCACGACCACGCATTTACCCAGTAAGAGTAGCACAGTGCTGAATAGCAAAAAATGGCCTGGTCATGAAGGGGTAAAATCTTTCGGAGCTTAAGTGGTTAAATTAAAATTTCTAGCAGAGTCTACGCTGTATAAAAACACAGATTCAGCACTCTTTATAGGCAATCATTGCATTCAAATTTTTAGGATAATACATTGCCCTTTTATTTATTAGAGAATGAGGTGATTTACCATTTAAGCCTATAAATGTAAATAAAAAAATGTACTATGAATGTAATATTAGCCTTTTCTAAGTAGGGCGTATGTTACAGTAAAAGCAAACAGTAAACAGCTCCCCAGTTCTTCGGCATTCAGGGCTGGGTGCCCAGATTGTAATCCTCATAGTAGTACAATGCTGTAAAAAGAGATCGGCACCCAGCTTGTAACTCAATAAATTTGGCACTGAATAATAACTTTAGACTTTCTCAAGGATTCATACTTTAAGTGAGACATCAGTTTACTTATTTCTCTATTTGTGACTCTTCAAAGGAGACTGCATGATGAAAGATTTTATAAAATTGTTTGCTTGGAATGTGGTTCCCTGAGGTGTTTAATGAGAAATAAATATTTAGCCATACATTAAATGTATTATATGTATTTATTGATAAGTAGCAGGAATGGCCTTCAGGATTAGCTTGACCATGAGTTTGTCTCGAAACCAGGCCTATCTGAATGGTCGATGAATGGTCAACCTAAACAGCCAGAATTGGCTAGTTTGTCCACCTGCCTAAACCTCCGCCTGCTGCAGCAGTAAGGCCTCGTACACACGACCGAGTTTGTCGGCAAAAACCAGCAAGAAACTTGCTGTTTTTTTTTGTTTTTTTTGCTGAGGAAACCGGTCGCGTGTACATTTTTCGACGAGGAAACTGTCGAGGAACTTGACGAGCCAAAAAGAGAGCATGTTCTCTTTTTCCTCGACGGGAATGGAGAAAATTGGCACGTCGAGTTCCTCGACAGCCTAACAAGGAACTCGACGAGCAAAACTATGTGTTTCGCCCGTCAAGATCCTCGGTCGTGTGTACGAGGCCTCAGTCATTAATGTAGTGGGCAGTATCACTACCACTACTAAATAAATCACTTTCTGGTGCCTGCCAGCATGTTACTAATTGTACATAAGCCAGCGGGCATCCAGAAAATGTGACCATCTATGCTGGTCGGTTTGTTGACATTTAGCATGCAACAGGGAGCTGTTATTTGTGGCAAAGTATCATATTGAGAGAATTGCAGTGGCACAGCTCGTTATGTGTGCTGGTCGCTGGGGCAAACAGTAGTTGTAGGTCATTATTCACCAGAACTCTGTGAATGAATGACGTGGCTGTGTGGATGTAACCCCGTGAGGCCACGTTCTTTTCAATTGTGATCGCAGGTGCAGAGAGAAGATCTCTGACCTGCTGTCACAATTGAAGGAGGATCTGGGAGAAGCTGCAGGAGTGGGAAAAGGTTCCAAGGTCAACTTATCCTTTAAAAAGGCCATGGGCAGCTAAGAGCTGCCATGAAGGACATGTATATTGAAAAATATTATAAATACTGTTTAGTGGGCGGTAAAAAGTGCACATTGAAAATGCACGCATCCTTTAACTAATATGCTTTAGTGGTGCAGTAGATTCCCCCTTGAATATTCATACCAACCCTTGTACCCTGGGTAGCTAGAGAAGTGAGGGCAACAAGCATGTGCCAACCACTCTTGCAATGCACCTTTGTCCCTGTCACATATCTGGTGGAAGAGCCTGATATGATGAGGAGGGCCTCTCTTATACCTCTGACATGGGGACCCTAATAGAGCAGACAGGTAGCACAGGAGTACAGAGTGGCACTAGTGCCTAATGGTCCTGCTCAGGGCCAGTGCTAGACTATTTTGCGCCCTAGGCAAGACCAGCAACTTGCACACCCCCCTGCAAAAAAAAATGTCCACATTGCACCCCTTCCTGCGCATAATCTCCTCCCTTTAACCCTACACTCCCTTTCCTGTATACCCAGACCCCTTTAATCCTACACCTTCTTCCTGCACACACTGCCCCCTTTTAATGCTATACCCCTTCCTGCACACACTGCCGTCCTTTAACGTTACACCCCTTCCTGCACATACTGCCCCTTTAATGCTAAACCACCTTTAACCCTACACTCCCCCTTCTTATACACACTGCTCCCTTTAACCCTTCACCCCCTTCCTGAACACAAGACCCCCTTTAACCCTACACCCCTTCCTTTACACACTGCCCCCCTTTCTGTACATACTGCCCTCCTTTAACCCTACACCCCCTTCCTGTATACACTGCCTCTCTACCTTTCTGTCCACCCTGCGCCTGACCTTTATCTCAGCTTGCAGCCTCTGGTGCACTTCTGCAGACCAGCCACACTGACATCTCCACCTCAAGCTCCATGCTGGTTTATGATGACAGGTGACGATTGGGGCTTTGAACTGACTTCAGCTGCAGTGAGCGGTAATTACTATCATCCTGTGAATGACCTTGTCCGGTGCCGGGATCTCAGCTTACTTCTGCTGTGTGCCGGTGCACTGGTGTGTGCAGGGATGGCGGCTCTAAAGGTGACATTCAATGGGGATGAGGAGGTGACAGGAGAGGAATGTGGCACTGGCCATAATTGCGCCCCAGGTGGCAGTACGCCCTAGGCAGCTGTCTAGTTCGCCTAGTGGTAGGTCCTGGTCTTGCTTGCAGCAGGGCTGGACGGACTCTCAGGATCAAGCAGGTAAAGACCATCAGTAGACCACAGCGGAGCAAGAGTGTAGGATGGACACCAGTAAGCAGGAGACAGAAGCAGGATGGCACTGGAGATAGCAGACAGGCACAAGCTGCTAGCAGACAGCCAATGAGCGGCACCAGTGGAATTTAGGCAGAGGCTCGCAGCAGGCAGTCCAGTAACGATAGGGACAGAAGCAGAGTCAGACAAACCGGGTCATACACAGGCAGACGAATCAGGTGCAGATGCATAGGCAGGAGCAATGTCAGGATGCAGGCCAAGTCAGTAGCAGATCAGTGAAGCAGCAATCACAATAAGTTACTAAAAATACAAATCTGTTGCGCTTAGAGTTCAATAATGACAAAACAGCAGCTGACACAATATTGCTGGATACAATAGAATGAATAAGTAAAGAGGTGCAGCGCTTATTTAAATATAGTCTGTCAATAGTAAAAAGTTCATTATAAGCCAAGAACTTCTTGAGGTGAATCCTGATGTACTGGACAGAACAGCCATCACCAACACCAAAAAATATTGACTCTTACCCTCAATATAAGGAATATGTACAATGGGTAATCAAATAGTAGCGCCAACGGTCATCCTACATAAATAAAAAAACTGCGCTATTTTGACTCAATAATATCAAGCTGCAACTCAAGATGATATACAACACCAACAGAATACGTAAAAAAAGGGGCTGCTCTAATAATAGAAATGATAATGTGAACCAGTGAAATGAACAACTTAACCTGATGTGGTAAATATATACACAACCAAGGAAGTGCTGTGAAACAAATTGGGACTGCCACACCATCCAGGTCAGAGCTTTAGGAACGTCAGACTTGTAAACCGCTTGTAGCAGTGGGAGATCCTAATTACCCTGGTTGGGTGACAAGCTATTATGGCTTGAAGAGCAGGTAAGCTTTGATTCTGTGTGGTGGTGGAAGTTTTGCACTTACATTATCAAAGATACAAACAGGCACATGGAAATGACCAGCGTTTCCAACAAAATGGCCGCCACGTCCCGGTTCACGTCTGCGTCACTCCTCTTTACTTATTCACAATACGTTACTGCCACAATGACCTGCTGCCTGAAAATGTTGCTCCACTACAACAAATGAAACGTCACCCAATGATGTTGCATTGCGGCACTACTAGCTAAATGATAGTTCCCATGACTGAAGATGGATCTACATCACTGGACAATGTGATTGATGGATTATTAAAGGATAAGTTCCCCTTTTTTTTTATTGCACTCACGATTAGCATATCATGGGTGCAATGCAGGGCTCTTGCAGACTCCGTGGGGTTTATTTACTAAAACTGGAGAGTGCAGAATCAGGCTCGCTTTTGCATAGAAACCAATCAGCTTCCAGGTTTTATTGCCAAAGCTTAATTGAAAAAGCTGAAGATAGAAGCTGATTGGCTACCATGCACAGTTGCACCAGATTCTGAGTGCACCAGTTTTAGTAAATCTACCCCTGTGTGTAAGCTGTTTGACTGTATATTGTATGGCCAAGCAGTTTCACTGTGACAGGAAGCATCAATGAATTACCACAGTGCTCAACAGCGCCGTAGTAGTTCATTGAGAACTACAAGCTGAAAGCCACAAAGGTTGCCAGACCTTGTTGTTTTTTTACTCACAGAACTCTGTAAATGAGTGACGTGGCTGGGCGGAGCCCCTCACGGTCACGTTCTTTGCAGAGAATGACAGAGAGCGGGAAAAGGAGATTGTCTGCTGCCTGTCACAGTGGGGAGGCAGGCAGGATCGGTGGGCCCTTTGGATTTGTAACATGTTACATGTTACACCCTGAATATGGGTGTAACATGTTACAAAAGGAGAACTTATCTTTTAAGTGTGCATGTACTGTTTAGTTTCCCATGGAGAGAAACTCAATATAGAGGCTGTTTTACATGAGTGTTGTGGACAGGTGTATGCAGGACTTGATGCTTCCAAGGTAGGTATACATGTATTATACCAGATAGCGGTTCCAGAATAACGACGTCTCACACGCAACCCAGCTCATCACAGCTGACAAGGCTTAGCTGGATAATCAGTCAGTGCCAGTTCAGTGAGGGAGTAGGACGCTTCCCGACGAGTCTGCTCTTTCCAGGGACCAGACAGATAGCCAGCTAGACACCGCAGACAGGCAGGCAGGCTCCTACAATCTTTGCTGCATGAATCAACTTGCAGCCCATAGGACCGGCTCCTTCCTTCCCTTCGTGGGCCCCTCTCTTCAGGTAAGACCCTGTCTTTCAGGGCCATCTTTCCACCCCCAGGAATCGCTAGTGACCGTCCTTTTCAGGACAGCCACTCCAGCGATCCAAATTGCGGCTGTTTACCTTCTCTTAGAGCCGCATGCACCCCAATCAGTCACCCATAATCATCCCGGCCATCCGCCGCGCATAGCAGCGCTTTTTTCTGGCGATCTGCGGCTCTTTCCCGCATCCACACCAGACCAGGTCTTATTCGCGGCCGCCGCAATTAGGAAAGACCGCGGCTTCAGCCGCGGCCTAGCGGCACGCCGCAAAAAGGAGCACTGACAGCCTGGAAATTTTCCTGGAATTGTCAGGGATCATCCCCCTATCCCTGGAGGATCCCATCCTCCCCTGGATTAACAACCAGCTCATACCCACCAAGCCAAACAGCCCCCAAACCTGAGGCCTGTGGCCCGGTCGGCGGCCATCTTGGTACTCCTCAGCTACAGTGACACCCTTCTTCCCCCCCTTCCCCCCCCATTCCAAACAGTACTTGATCCAGGGTTTTGTCCGATCGCCTTTCAGGGATCAGGAAGGAATTTTTTTCCCTGCGGCAGCAAATTGGCTTAGCACTGCCAGGGTTTTTTTTGCCTTCCTCTGGACCAAGGCCAAGCGAGAGGATTCAGCGAATCTTCCCCCTATTGCAATTAATCCCCCCCCCCCCGGTGACTGGCAACAATGGTTAAACTGCGATACTCTGCAGAAACGATTTGGGGTCTGAGACAATTCGCAACAGTATTACCAGCCGTCACCAAAAAGGCCTTAAAAATAGACCAACTTTTGAGATTCGATCGACCATCAAAAATGTCAACCATTTAACCCAGCTCAAGCACATATCATGTGCTTTGATCAACACAAGATCGGCAGTAAAACACCGATCAGAAATCCACGATTTCTTACTACAAAACGATCTAGACTGCCTCTTTATCACAGAAAGCTGGCTTTCAGACGACTGCAACACCATTCTTGGAGAATTGGTGCCAGAAAATTATCGAATTAGAACGGAAAACAGAATAGGGCAAAGAGGAGGAGGCCTGGCGGTGATCCATAAGTTTCATATTGCAATCACTAAGCCGGTCCTTCAAAATCCTCTTCCATTTATGGAAACCCTTACTCTTCAACTTCAAACTAACCCCCAGGAGACTGTCCACATTCTTCTCTGCTATAGGCCACCTGGGCCAAAATCGCAGCTTCTACCATCATTAACGGAGTTCATATCCACTTATACCCTTAACAGCAAACATCTTTTGCTGCTCGGGGACTTCAATCTGTGGGCCAACTCCTCACAGGATCCCATTGCCGATGCCTGCATCGATCACCTGGAAGGATTAGGACTACAGCAACTTATATGCGGACCCACGCATGCTTCAGGTCACACACTCGACCTAATTTTCAGACAAAATCTGAAAATAAACATTTTGGGAAATGAACCTTTGCCATGGACAGACCACCATGCAATTAGTTTCATAATTTCCAAAATTCCACCAGTTATAAAAGCACCCAAGCCGGTGACAATACACTGGGCTAGATTTTAGAAGAAGCTCCATTCGGAACTCTTCAAATCTACCTTGGGAAACCGAATCGAAACTATTCATCCTCAGTTAACAGCCTCAGATACACTGGATGCCATAAATGCAGCTCTGCTACAATCAGCCGACTTAGTAGCACCGAAACGCAAAGTCCGCATCCGGAAAAAAAAGTCCGGCTGGTTCAACAACCAGCTGTCCCTACTGAAGCAAGAGCGCAGAAGGGCAGAAGCCGCCTGGAAAAGAAGCCCTTCAGAAGATCACCTCATCATCTACAAGGCAATAACAACACAATATCATAAAGAAATCTTCAAAGCCAAGAAACATCATTTTTCTATGACGATTAACAGCGCCATGAACCGCCCCCGAGAACTATTCAAGATGGTCACCCAGACCATGAATCCGGGATGTCTTGAAGTCCCCAATTCAGACACCCAAGAGTTCTGTAATGAACTATCGGATTTCTTCATCGACAAAATCGAAAGAATCCGGGTAAGTATTCTGCAAAATAATACCCCCCTCAGCCCCCTCTTCAATCAACTACAAAACACCAACAGAAACCTTCTACATCGAACTAAGTTCACTCTGAACCCATCTCCATCGATACTACCAAAAATATCATTGGTGCGTTGCGGAACATCACAGCCCCAATGACATCATTCCACCAAGCTGCTGAAGAATGCGCCGACATTCTGGCGCCTCCCATCACACAGCTATAAATCAGTCATTTAAGGAAGGGCATAGTGCCATCCCTGCTGAAAGAGGGCACAATCCAGCCCATCTTGAAAAAACCTAACTTGGATCCAAGGACCCCCAACTCACCGCCGCCCCATAACCGGCCTAAATATTCTCTCCAGATAATGGAAGAAATAGTGGTACAACAGCTGCAACAGCATCTGGATACCCACAATCTACTCGATCCATTTCAATCAGGTTTCCGTCCGGACACGGGAAGAAACGGCCTTACTCAAAATATGGGACGATGCCCTCGAGGGGCCGCAAGCGAGGGAGAATCCTGTCTCCTGGTTCTGCTGGACCTAAGCGCAGCCTTTGACACAGTAGACCACAAAATGTTACTGATGCGACTGGCCGAGGTAGCCAGAATCGCAGAAGGTGATTTACCATGGTTTTCCTCCTTTCTTGAAAACCGATCACAAACAGTGAAACTGGGATCTTTCACGTCGGAAAAACGCACGGTGCCATGTGGAGTCCCCCAAGGATCCCCCCTGTCACCGGTACTGTTCAACATCTATCTTCGCCCTCTCTTTGATATTATCAGTAGCCAAGAACTACTTTATCACTCTTATGCAGACGATACGCAATTGTATTTTCGCATCTGCAACAAAAAGGATCATCATCTCAGTTTAGAGAAATGTCTCTCTTCGATAGAAAACTGGATGACTAAGGCCTTGTACTCACGACCGGATCTGTGCGCTGGAAACTGTCTGCCCGACAGTTTCCGGCGTACAAGGCTGATTTTTGTTTTGTTCCGCTGGCTTGTACACACCAGCGGACCAAATTCCCGTCGTACCGGAACGCGTGCACGTATACTACGTACCGACGTCACTATAAAGGGGAAGACCAAACTTAATGCGCCGCCCTCTGTCCTCTTTTGCTAGTTACGGGTATGCTCGTGTTAGTGAAGGTTTGGTATAGCTGATTCGCGCTTCTCGTCTCCAGGCTTTGACAGCGTGTATTCACCGGGTTCAGTGCGTGTGCTTGCGGGATCGTAGTTTGTCATTCGGCTATAGGCTGACAGGTTGTTCTCTGCTTTTGCAGTTGCATCCTGTGCGCTCGTATCTGTTTGTCACGCGTTCGTCGCAGGTAGTGCTGGATTTGCGAGTGCTTTCTGTTTGAGTGTGTTCTTGACTGACCAGGCCCGGCCGGTTTGAAGCCATGATGGAGCAGCAGCGTCAATTTTCGCGAGTTGGTGGCTGTTATTGGATGGCTGCTGGATATGGTTCATTATTCCAGTACTTTGGCCAGAAACAGGGGGGCGGAGGCGTTTCTGGACAAGAATTGGTTGCGCCAGCGTGACCAGTTCTCACATATGCCTCTGCTTAGGGAAATCCAGGAGAATAATCCTAATGACTTTAGGAATTTTCTCCGCATGACGGACCCCGTATTCAACAGTCTGCTGGAACTTCTGTCCCCCTATATCACGAGGCAGGACACTGTGATGCGCCAAGCCATCACGGCCGAGCAGAGGCTTATTGCCACGTTGCGGTACCTGGCGACTGGGAGGAGCCTGCAGGACCTCAAGTTCTCGACAGGCATCTCTTCGCAGGCGCTTGGGGTCATCATACCGGACACGTGTGCTGCCATCATAAAGTTATGCATGAGGAGTATATTAAGGTAAGTTTCCTGGCTGTAATAATGTTGCTAACTAACTTTATTTTTCATTTCCCAGATATGCTGTGTGTTTAACTAACGTTCTCTTTTCTCCCTATGCATGTTGATATAAGCTTTACATGTTTTATTCTTGGCCTACCTGCATATTTGTCCCTTACCCAATATTAACCTGTCTAGCATGCTATCCTAGTGACAAACCACCTTGCCATTTTTAAAAAAAGTACTTTTTGGTTTTTGTGTCCCCCCCCCCTTCAAACTTTTATTGTCCCCATCAGAGGGCTGTGGAGTCTCTTAATGAAGTGGCCCTATATATTTCATTTCCCAAATTCTCCATGCACATTTTTCTAATGCAATTTTAATACTGTGAAGTGTCACAAGGATGCTTGTAGGATGTTTTTGTTCCAAAGTACTAAATCTCTTTTTTGTTTGTCCCCACAGCTACCCTCCACACCAAAGGAATGGCAGTCTGTGGCTTCCCAATTTGCCCAGCGGTGGGATTTTCCAAACTGCGGTGGAGCAATAGATGGGAAACACGTCCGCATTGTGCCCCACCCCACTCGGGGTCCTACTATTATAATTACAAGGGTTATCATAGTATCGTGTTGATGGCGGTGGTGTCGGCACAGTATGAGTTTCTATATGTGGACGTGGGGAAGAACGGCCGGATGTCTGATGGGGGAGTGTTCGCACGGACTGATTTCTATGATCGTCTCCAAGCTGGTGGTCTGGCATTGCCACCAGATGAAGATAAGTGGAAGGACTTCCGTTTGTGTTCCTAGCGGACGAGGCTTTCGGGCTTGGTCCTCACCTCATGCGGCCTTTTCCCCAGAGGACCCTCACCTCAGAGAGGAGTGTGTTTAATTTTCGGTTGGCCAGGGCTCGGAGGGTAGTCGAGAATGCCTTTGGGATACTCACCAACCGGTTCCGCCTGTTCAGGACATCGATACATCTGGCGGAATATAAATTGGACACCGTTGTATTTGCCTGCTGCATTTTGCACAACTTTTTACGCAGGCACTCCCAGACGTACCTACCGACATCGGTTCTGAGGCAAGACTACCCTCAGATCCCCTTCCCGGGCTGGACACTGGTCGCGCTGGCTTGGCCCCCCAATCAGCTTGTGAGGTACGCAACAAATATGTTGAGTACTTCATGGGTCGGGGGGCCATTGCTATGCCAGATCATATTTCTTTCTAATCGGTCGGCCCCAAAGAAAGGATATATTCTCACAAATAATAAATATTAGACATGGATTTATACAGTTGTTTGTCATTAATGCTTTTTCTCTTTTTAGCTGTCTTCCTGTTCTCTAACTAACTTCTTCAATTTTACTGCATAATTGATTTCTCCACTTTTAGTAAATAACCACATTTTGCACAGTATTCACTCATCTACAAACAGGGTATTGAGTCTAGAAAGAAGAAGCAACTCCATTTAAATTATGGAGGTCCAGTTTTTTTATTTTTGCTTGTTCATTGACCCCCAAAAAATTTGTTTAGATTTTTTTAATTACTCCCTGCTTTTCTACTTTAGGAGTCTACATATTTTTTTTTTTTTTTTTTTTTTTCAGTAACTTAAACCAAAAATATATGGCAGATTATACATTTTTTAACAGTTAACATTTTTCTTTATCAAATATAGGTCAATTTATTGTTTACATATATATATATATATAATATAGAATATTTTTGTGGGTGTTTACCGCCTTAGTATTTTTATTCTCTGCATATTTTTTATGCACAAAACCAATATATTTTTTTTATTTTTTTTTTAGTTTTGGTGTGTTTTTCAATACAAATATTTGTTGTGGAGAAGTAGGAGTCCAAATCCGACTTCACTAAATTCAGTGATTAGAGAGATTTATAATCTCTATATATATCTTTTTTTTTTGTTTTTCGGTGTTTATTCTTTATGGTCCTAAACTTTAAAGTATCCAAAAAGTTCACATGGTCACAAATTAAAAAAAATACAATTATAAAAATTATAAAAACTCACAACAGCATCAGTCATTGTGTGCTTTCACACTGGAACACGCCAAAATTTGAAGATACACACAATTCAGTGCAAACTCGCCAAATGTCATTGGTTCAACAGACAAATGGCCACATGTGCTATCTGACATCATGGGTGATCAATGTCTGTGTTCTGTGGGAGCAAACTCTTCCTCTCAAACTACTTGAGGATGGAGGAGGGGTTGGACCCACAAAGCACAGACACTAGATATTCTGTGATGGCAGATAGCACATGTTGGCACACTGTGTGTGTATCTTCAAATTTTGGCGTATTCATTATTAAAACAGTAAAAATGTTGGGGGGGGCGGGGGAGGGGGGGGGGGGTGTTTCAGTCTTTGACACGGCCCATCATGTCAATAATGTTCTTAAAATTAGATTCGATGACTCATCATTCTTTGCCGCATATTGTCCATTTAGTGCAGCATTCCAAAAGGACATTTGTTAAATTCTCTTCCATGACAACCATCCTTTCACGCATATTGTGCATTTCAGTGCTGCACTCCATTACCTGCTGAATAATTATAGCAGCACTTGCACGTGAAAATATTGGCACACCTCCTCCTCCCTAAAAAAAAAAAAAAAAGGGTAATTTCCAAATTATTTTTCGATGAGGCCTATCTACATATGTTTTTTTTTGATAAGCTAGGGTGACACTGGCCTGATGGGCTTTCCTTTCCACCTCTTCGACATTTCTATCACTCTCCTTCTTCCACCTCCCCATCATCTTCTATCACTCCTCCTTCTTCCTCCCCATCATCTTCGACTCCTCCTTCATCCATCACATCCACTTCTTTCAATTCGCCAAATTGTTCTTCCGCCACTTGCCCTTCATTGCTATAAATTCTAAGTCCAAAATTACTTCTTCCTCCTCTCTTCCTTCCTTTTCTTCCTCTTCTCCTTCCACATCCTCTTCTCCTTCCACATTCTTTCCTTCCACATCTTCTCCTTCCCATCCTCCTCTCTCCACATTTTGAGATGGAAGATTTTGGCCTTGTTGGCCCTCTCTGCCTCCTCCAAATGCTGGGACTTCTTTCCCCTTAAATAAAATAAACAAAAAGTAGATCATCAGCACACAGATATTGGAGAGCATAAATCGCATACATTGCTTAGAAGATGCTTTCATTTAGTTACTTTTATCTTTCACCAAACCTACATTTTGGAATTACTTCTATGGCAAGCTCTGATCCTGCCCCTTTTTAGCAAAGTGACACACATGGATGTCCCCTAACTGTATTTCTGAAGACTACAAAACCCATTTTGGATTTGGGGAGACACAGGTGCTCTGCATTGCAGATGTGAAAACATCTGCTTTATTACACTGTTTTAGAATGAATCCTGTTTGCCTTTCCCATTCTCCTAATTTTATTTTCTAGAACTAGCTTTTACAATGTTTACAAACAAAGTTTTTGGCCAGTGAGTCATGTCCAGGTGTGTTGTTCCTGGAATAACCGAGCCTTTCTGAGAAACTATGTGATGTTAGTGGTTTACTAAGAAACACTATTTGTAAATATGTAGGTATTTATGTTCTAAAATATTAATGACAACATGTTTTTAAAATTACAGCAGGCCAAGGAGGCAGATGGTGAAATATACATTGCAACAATTATTGCAGACAAACACACCCCCCCAACCAATTATATTTACTTACTTTTACGCAGAATTTTAAGTATTTTCTTCTTATGTGGCTCCCTCAATTTTAAGTTGACCAGCGTTTCCTCAGCTGTTCCTTGGACCTGGTGATCCCAAACTCCTCTGCATTCTCCTCGCCACCTTGTCCATAATATGTGCCTTTCGGCGGTTAGGGGTCTTGTATGGCCCTAATTACATCATAGTCCTTCTTTCGCATGATGTAAACTAACTCCACCATTTCCTGGAACCGCATATTAGTGGCTTTATATCTTCTTTGCCTTGATCGGGACGTCCCTGCCTCTGTCCCTTCACTTGTGGCATGAGAGCATCGTGCCCGCTCGTGTGACATCGCCATCTTTCCTTTCCCACAGAGATTATGGGCGGGGAAAGATGAATTGTTACGCCATGGGTGGAGAAGAGGGCGGCGTTTAATACATACGCGGAGTGTATAGAATGCAAACAACGTGTTTACGTAGTAGGTTACGCGGAGAATCTTCGAGCGCATCCAGAACATACACAGTTAACGCCATATTTCCTAAACTCATTGATTAGGGGCCTAGCAAAGGTGACGGGCGGGGTTTAATAAATACGCGGAGTGTTTAAAAGGTGCACGCTGTGATTACGCATCTTACGCGGTAATTAGGCGAGCGTGAGAAACGGGAGCGAGAGACAGGAAGGTAAGGAAATTAAAAATGGGATCAGCAGAGGCCTGGAAAATGTAGACATGGGATGGGGGTTTGGGCTGTTGGTTGCACCCTTTTTAAGCTATTCTGTCTATGGGGTACCACAATGTTATTTTGGTATACAAATGCTTTTGGACAACTCACAAAATAGAGATGTGAAAATGCTGTACTCATTGACAAGTTTGGGAATGGTGTATTCAGATCAGGCAAAGTATTGTTCAAGTGTTGGTTGTACAGAGGTCATTAGGAAGTGTCTTTTAAATCATCCATTGTCAGGGGCATGAGATTTACACATGAAAGAGTGCCTAGATGAATACTGTCATTTGTAAGCATTGTTTATTTTTCTAGATTAAAAATATTTACTGCAATGTTAACAATGGCTCTGCATCTAGCAAATCAATGTTTGGTACAACCAATGTGGCAGAGCTGACAATCATTTTTAAACAAGAGAGACTGTGTTTGTAATTAGATATAGGTAATAAATTTGAAGACATATTATATCAAGGTCAACGCTGATCCTTTTGAATATGTATTTTTCTTTGGTTTATGTTTTGCGAATCTAGACTCAAAAAGAAATATCATTTTTGTAAAAGGGAAATGGACCTCCTACAAACAAAGGAAGCTATAGAGGCCTTACTCCAGAATTTCAGGACACGCCCATCTGTGGAATTCAAAACACGCGTTATATTGCAATAAAGATGTACGAGCGGCAGCATAGAAGAGCTAGCAAACTATATGCAAACATGGGTGCCAGGATGCACTGCCACATGGTGAAGGATAAACTTGCCCTCAGAAGCACATACAGGAGAGCATACAAAGCTAATAAAAGCCAAAAATCGGGAGCAGCAGCAAGACAAGCAAAGGAACCCAAACTGTGGTATTATAAACAGATGGCTTTTTTGCGGGACGAAATGGAAGGCAGGAAAACGATGTCGAGTCTTTCTTCCAACCTTTCCTCCATGCTACCTTCCAGGACCTTCCCCAGATGACCACAGCCTGCAGAGTCGGAGGAAGAGGGCCTGGCTGACAGAGATGCAGATCTGCCACCTTCGATGAGGGTATAGTAGTTTCCTCTATATTTCTGGCGTAAATAATTCTTGGTGGATTAATGATATTTGAATTGAAAGAAAAGCCAAGCTGGGAAAAAGCAAAAAAAAAGGTGTACAGACAAATAGGTGTCAGGGATGACAACTGCAGGGGTCAGAAGTAGAGTGTATTCAAGTAATAATGAACAGAAAATACTAAACGAAAAGCATGAAAATGAGTGTGGTTTTATTTAGCGAAATTGTAAAAAATGTCCTTTTTTTTCCACACAGCAAGAAGAGATCAGCCAGGAGGTGGCAGATCCTCAGGTGTTTGTCAGCCAGGAGGAGGCCGGGGTCAGTGGCAGGAGGAGGCCGGGGTCAGTGGCAGCCAGGAGGAGGCTGGGCCCAGTGGCCTGCAGCAGGTCCCCCCGGCCAGGAGAACCACCACCAGCCAGTCTTCTCCCCCCAGGTGAGGCCATCAGGCCGAAGGAGGCAGTTGAGGCCTGTGGAGGAGGCAAGCCTCCGCATGATACAGGAGGCAAGCGCCATCATGAGGGCCCCCCTCAACCCCACAGAGGCCTTCAGTGCCTCCTTGGCACATGATTTGAATGAAGGGGAGGAGGACCAGAGAAGACTGGCAAAGGCCCTGATGAACCAGGTCCTTTGGTGGATGCAGAGGGGCCTGCTGACCCCAGACACTGGGCTATGTGACCCGGCCCGGCTTGCGGAACACCATCCTCCTGCTGCCACATCGACCCCACCTGCAAGACCCCGTGTTAGATCCGCTGGAAGGCTGCCTGGAGGGAAGGTTGGAAAGAGGAGGAAACGTTGATTTTCTGCCTTCCATTTCCTTCCACATAAAGGACATATTGTTTGTACTACCACAGTTTGGGTTCCTTTGGTTCTGTGCTGCTGCTTCATATTTTTGGGTTTGGCTCCTGAGGCTTGGAAGTTTATCCTTCACCATGTTGGAAATGCAAGTTTGCATATAGTTTGCTATCTATTCTAGTGCTGCCGTTCTGTTTATTTTTTTTTATGACATTTGCCTAAATAAAAGGCTTTTTGCTTTCATTTGAAAACATGTCTATTGTTTGTTATACTGTGGGGATTATTAGGCAGCAAACCTTTAATAAATATACAATGGGTCATTTACAAAGGACACACTCCTTGGGGGGGGGGGGGGGACATTTGGTGTGCCAATATGGTTCAATATTCTCAAATGAAACACAAAAAAAAAAAAAAAAAATTAACCAAAAAAAAACATGTAAAAAATAAGTTATAAAAAATGGTGACATAACTAGAAACAACATAAAAAATTAAAAAAATGCACATTCCTTTACAAAAATGACTACAATAAATTATGGAGGACCACCAACCAAAACACACGTCTGGCATAGAAAAACATTATTAAAAGATTACATCACAAGCAAGAAATTGACATTTCAGTAATGGGACAAAACCTCTAATTGAAATTGCATCAGCAAGAGAACGGGGTTATGATAGCAAGAGAAGGAATTAATAAAACGAGGCAAGAAACTGTGGTTTAGTGCGCCTTTTTAAGACATTGTTCTCTTGCTAGAATAAAAGGTTCTAATGGACGAATGTGCCATATCCCAAACAACGCGAGTTTTACCTGAACGAGCGCTCCCGTCTCCTCATTTGGACTGAGGCATGCGCGGGTTTTTGTACGCTTCTTTTGTGTACAGACGACCGAACATGTCTGACGGGACACGATTCCAGCAGACTGTTTTAAAGCAAGACCAGGAAACAGTTGTTCGTTGGAAAACGGTCTGGCCGACGAATGTTTGCTGGAATCCTGGTCCGTTACTGGCTACACACGAACGAACATTGTCCGCTGAAACTGGTCCGCGGACCAGTTTCAGCAGACATGTTTGGTCGTGAGTACGGGGCCTAAGAGTTATCTTAAACTCAACAGTTCCAAAACAGAACTTCTTATGTTTCACGCCAGCCGAAAGAGTCAACTGGCAACAACCTGGACACCGCCGCCCATTCTGGGCCAAAGCATCACCCCTAGCTCCAAAGTCAAAAGTTTAGGAGTCATATTTGACACCTTCATGACAATGGACGCACAAATAGGGTCAGTAGTCAGCGGATCGCACCATTTGTTGCGCCTACTACGCAGACTTATTCCATTTATCCCCAAAGAAGACGTAGCAGTCGTGGTGGGAACAATCGTGAATTCCAGACTGGACTATGCAAATGCCCTTTACCTCGGGCTCCCAAAGTACCAAATCGCTCGTCTGCAAGTCGTACAGAATACGGCCGCCAGACTGGTGACTGGGAAAAGGACATGGGAATCAATCTCACCTTCACTGAGAACCCTTTACTGGTTGCCAGTAAAAGACAGAATTGTATTTAAAGCACTCTGCCTGACACATAAGTGCATCCATGGGAAGGCGCCGCAATATCTTTGCGACAAGATAGAACCTCACAATTCTAATCGTTCTGCCATCTCACAGACCAAAATCTGGTCAGTGCCAAAAACCAAATACAAGTCCAAAGGAGAAAGAAGGTTTGCTTTTCAGGTCCGAGGACTATGGAACGCTTTTACCAACCAGCGTTCGGTTGGAGGAAAACCACCTGGACCTTATCAGAAGACAATTAAAACTCTGCTCTTTTGATGTCATGAGACACAATCATCAAGCGCCCAGAGGCGATTCAGTTCGGCATGTCGCGCTATATAAGTTTTTCATTCATATGGTGACATATGGGAAGCTCTTTGAATACCCAATCATGTGTAAGGGAAACTGAAAATAAAAACAGGATTACCACTACCATACCCATTTGCAGTCTTTGGTAAACTTTAAACTGGGAACCTTGCTTTCACCATTGCTTTCAATTTAGGCTTGTCTTTTACCATCATTGCTGCCTGTTATTTTCTGGATGTCACCCACCCACCATTTGCTTTTGCTTCAACAGTCTTGCATAGCTCTCCTCCACCTGAGTTTCTTGAAATATGTCAAAAAATGTCCTTCATGAACTCTTTGCAGCACTTCTTGATTTATGGACACAACCTTACAGGTGATTTTTAAGATCCTCCAATAGCACCACGTTCAAAACCTGCAATCTTCTTTTTTAGAGACACTGTGAGGGAAATGTTTCTGCCATACTTTAGCACAGACCAGATTTGATATTGTATAAGTCTTTGCTTTCTGCATAGATTGACATTGTTCCTAATCAAATCTTTGTGTCTCTGGAAACTTTGTTTGGCCTTGGCAATTCCAACTCCGACGTCAATCATTCTTTAAGTTTATATTTTTCCATGTTTCAAGGTATTGGAAGATAGCTACTTGCTCTATCCTTTCATTTTCAAGCATTCGTTTTACTTTTGGGTGACCTTCGTTGGTTATAACTGTGCTACAAATGGTATTTTTGCAAGGCAAATGACTGGATATTCAAAGTGAACACAGCTTAGCATTAAAGAGGGAATTGTAGTCTACTCACATAAATTTGTAATAAAAACATCTTTTGCCATCTGAAGCCTCCCGCCAACCACTTTGCATATTATTTTATATATACTGTGATTCTGTACTTGCCCAAATCTGCTGCATAAATCTCCCTCCACTGAGTCTGGCTGCATTCATTTTAAACTGTTGCAGCTGAGAAGCTGCTGCCTGTTCACTTTCTGGATTTACACCTCCCAGCTCTGCAGCTCTCATTGGCCCTCTTATGACTCATCCCCCTCCCTTCCTCGCAAACACTCATGAGAGTGAGAGAGAGAGCTGTGCATGATGTCATAAGCCTAGGCTTTTACCAGACAAGAGTCAGGGAAGTGGTCTGTATAAGGGAATTTACTGGCAGAAAAAAAAGGGCAGAAGATTTAATGGAAAGTTGAAAAAATGTCCAAAGTTCCGCTTAACCCTCTGGGCGGTATTCCCGAGTCTGACTCGGGGTGAGTTTTTTGGGCTACGATCGGTAACCCCGAGTCAGACTCGGGCTCGCCTCGCAGAATCCACAGGCAGGGTTTACTTACCTTGTCCCTGGATCCAGCGATGCCACCGCGCTGTGTGAGCGAGCGGGCGCTCGCTCGATTCACACAGTGCCTCTGTGTGCCGCCGATCTCCGTTCCCTGCGACGTTATGACGCACGGGGGCGGTGAACGGCGCCAAATTCAAAAAAGTAAACAAACAGCTTACATACAGTATACTGTAATCTTATAGATTACAGTACTGTATGTAAAAAATACACACCCCCTTTTGTCCCTAGTGGTCTGCACAGTGCCCTACATGTTCTTTTATATAATAAAAACTGTTCTTTCTGCCTGCAAACTGTAGATTGTCCATAGCAACCAAAAGTGTCCCTTTATGTCAAAAATGGTTTTAGAGCAGCTAGAAAACAGCAATAATAAATTATAATCACTTGCAGAATTGTGCGCTAGCGATTTGTGTGGAAATTCCTCATCAAACAATAAAAGTAATGACAGCGACAATTCTGTAACTGAGCAAATTTCAGTGATTTTGAGTTGATTACATTATTGAATCATTTTATTATAATTATATTATTATTTGTTATAAATTATTTTATTTATTATATTATAATTTATAATTTTGTTTAAAAAAAATCAGACCGGGATGCCTACTAGACTCTGTTTGGTCAGATTTAAGTGAGTTATTCCTAAGAATTACAGGCCTACAATATAAAACGCCAAATTTCCTTGCAAATAATGGTACCCGCTTCAGCACCTTTTTTCTGAAAAACATACCGCCAGGGTGTTAATAACTAACCTGTTTCTTAATGGTGGATGTAAACCCTCACATATACCCAGTGAAGTGAACAGACTCAGAAGATACACAGAGATTAAAACAAATCTCCATACATAAGTTTTAAATGTATATCTGCTGTCTTCAACTTTCTTAGACTCTCTTTAGAAAGTGCACAATGTGTTTAGAAATCTTTCTTCCCTGTTTCAACAGTGGGAGGGGTGTATGGCATACACTGTGTGTGACGATGATTGGTGGAAAGGCACCCCCCTCCTCCACCTTAAGGGCTCATAAATTGATTCAGTTATAAGTGCTTCATTCTGATGGTATAAAATGGTAATAAGATGGTAAAAATTAACCAGCAGAGCTATACGTATCATGCTTGAAGAAGCTACTTATTAACAATTCCCCATGGAGTACAATATTTCTGCAGAGAATCAACCTAAGGTTGGTAACATGCAAAGAAAATGTCTTTATGTATAGCTTCAACACATGTTGTGAGTTAGGCTGACCTCTTGTAAGACACATGTAACTTACTTTCCATATAGTAAGCACTCCATATTTCTTTAAACAGACTGAAGGGATTTCCTGTACCTAGAATTTACAGTGCCTTGTGAAAGTATTCGGCCCCCTGAACTTTGCAACCTTTTGCCACATTTCAGGGGGCTTCAAACATAAAGATATAAAACTGTAATTTTTTTTTGAAGAATCAACAACAAGTGGGACACAATCATGAAGTGGAACAAATTTATTGGATATTTCAAACTTTTAAAAAAAATCAAAAACTGAAAAATTGGGCTTGCAAAATGATTCAGCCCCTTTACTTTCAGTGAAGCAAAACTCTCTCCAGAAGTTCAGTGAGGATTCTCTGCTTTTTTTATATCCAGTACTTTTTTTTATTGTTTTCCATCCGTATACATAACAAAGAGTATAAATTCATATTTTACACACAGTGCATTTTATGTGCATACAAAAAAAAAATCTATAATAAGCACTAAAAATCTCCATCCAACCCAACCCGCCCCTCCACCCACCCTCCCCCCTATCTTACATTTAAAGTGCATACACGTTTTAAAACCTATTCTTGTCCTTAAATTAAGTAAGTTGTTCTTTACTGATCTATACATAATTAAGTGGAGTGGCCCATTTTCACTATCCAGTGCTCCCATATTGCATTAAATTTTTTAAGATTGCCGCGTCTAATCCATGTTCCCCTCTCTTTCCCTATTGTGCTGTTCATTACATTAAGCCATTCTGCTACTGTAGGTGGATTTTGTGCTTGCCATTTTAGTGCAATTAGTTTCCTCGCCTGGAACAGACTTCTTGTGGCTGCTACTAATACATCCCTCTGCCCCATTCTCTCCTCAATGCATCCTAATAGGCATACCCTGGCTTCAAGTTCCAGAGTAATCCCAAAAGTTGCATTTATAATGTCCAAAATCTTAACCCAATATCTATGCAATCTTGGGCATTTCCACATCATGTGGATGAGGTCCCCTGTGTTTTGACATCTGGGACAATTATCGTTTGGCTTCCATCCAAATCTGAATAATTTCTTGGGAGTATAATACACCCTGTGGAGGAGGAATAAATGGGAGACCCGTTGTGACGGGGCTAGTGACACCACTGTCCCTAATTCCAGTATCCTGTCCCACTGCTCACTTCGTTATTGGGCCAATATCTTCTATCCATCTCTGTTTGTTCCTGCAGAGCCTCTCATTTCCTCCCAAACTGATCCCTGATTCGTTCGTACAGATCTGATATAAGGCCTTTCAAGACCCCTGTCTCGATTAGTCTTTGAAAATGCGTTAACTGTTGCCATCCTTACCGGCTGTACCTTGAATTGGAGCTTGTAGTGCATGTCTAACCTGCAAATAAGTAAAGAACATGGAATTTGGGAATACCATATTCCCTGCTTAGCTCTGAGAAGGATTTAATGTACAACCTGTGTACAGTTGTACCACTCTGGTTATCCCACGTTTATCCCTTCTTTAAGTTTCCCCATTGCCAAAATGTCTTTTAAGTTCTTATTTTCCCTTAATGGGGGAGTATTCTGTTAATCCTTGATAGCCCAAAGCTACTTTCCTTCCCCGCTTGCCATACTCTTACCATCATTTTTACTGTTGGACTTCTTACCAAGAAACGAGTTGGCCTCTAAGGCCTCTATTATAGAGCTATGTGGGGATCCTCTTAGCATCATTTTCCCGCTTGCATTACCTCCCCCCTCTGTACCACAGCCCCCCAAATGCTGCAAACTGTGCCGCCAAGAAATAACTATGGGGGTGCGGAACCGCTAACCCTCCCCGGTTTGTTGGCAATTGCAGCGTTTGGAGACTGATCCTTGCTTTTCCCTTTTTCCAAATTAAGGTCCTAAAAGGGATCTCTGGAATGATCCAATGTTGACCTAAATGACTAATGATGATAAATAGAAATCCACCTGTGTGTAATCAAGTCTCCGTATAAATGCACCTGCACTGTGATAGTCTCAGAGGTCCGTTTAAAGCGCAGAGAGCATCATGAAGAACAAGGAACACACCAGGCAGGTCCGAGATACTGTTGTGGAGAAGTGTTAAAGCCGATTTGATACAAAAAGATTTCCCAAGCTTTAAACTTCCCAAGGAGCACTGTGCAAGCGATAATATTGAAATGGAAGGAGTATCAGACCACTGCAAATCTACGAAGACCCTGGCCGTCCCTCTAAACTTTCAGCTCATACAAGGAGAAGACTGATCAGAGATGCAGCCAAGAGGCCCATGATCACTCTGGATGAACTGCAGAGATCTACAGCTCAGGTGGGAGACTCTGTCCATAGGACAACAATCAGTCGTATACTGCACAAATCTGGCCTTTATGGAAGAGTGGCTAGAAGAAAGACATTTCTTAAAGATATCCATAAAAAGTGTTGTTTAAAGTTTGCCACAAGCCACCTGGGAGACACACCAAACATGTGGAAGAAGGTGCTCTGGTCAGATGAAACCAAAATCAAACTTTTTGGCAACAATTTAAAATGTTATTTTGGCGTAAAAGCAACACAGCTCATCACCCTGAACACACCATCCCCACTGTCAAACATGGTGGTGGCCAACATCATGGTTTGGGGCCTGCTTTTCTTCAGCAGGGACAGGAAAGATGGTTAAAATTGATTGGAAGATGGATGGAGCCCAAATACAGACCATTCTGGAAGAAAACCTGATTAGTCTGCAAAAGACCTGAGACTGGGATGGAGATTTGTCTTCCAACAAGACAATGATCCAAAACATAAAGCAAAATCTACAATGAATGGGTCACAAATAAACATATCCAGGTGTTAGAATGGCCAAGTCAAAGTCCAGACCTGAATACAATCGAGAATCTGTGGAAAGAACAAAGAAAACTGCTGTCACAAACACTGTCCATCCAACCTCACTGAGCTCGAGTGGTTTTGCAAGGAGGAATGGACAAAAATTTCAGTCTCTCGTTGTGCAAAACTGATAGAGACATACCCCAAGCGACTTACAAGCTGTAATCGGCAGCGAAAGGTGGGCGCTACAAAGGATTAACTTATGGGGCTGAATAATTTTGCACGCCCAATTTTTTCATTTTTGTTTTTGTTTTTAAGTTTGAAATATCCAATAAATTTCGTTCCACTTTATGATTGTGTCCCACTTGTTGATTCTTCAAATAAAATTACAGTTTTATATCTTTATGTTTGAAGCCTGAAATGTGGCAAAAGGTCGCAAAGTTCAAGGGGGCCGAATACTTTTGCAAGGCACTATATATATATATATATATATATATATATATATATATATATACATACACATATACTGTATATCTCAACTGCTAATCTCACAGAGGGCAGATTATGACGGGAATTTTAATAATGCAAAACCTACGTATCTGATGTCTATGCCTTTGATAAGGGGTGTGATATTTTTTTTATTTTTATAATTTCTTTTAAAATTTTTCATAGAAAAACTCAAAGTACAAAACCTTGCTCCATAACTGCGCAGCATAGCTTAGTGCAGAGACACAGTTGTTGAAAAATGTTATGAATTTCAGCTGAGATCAGCTGCGCAGGGCTACAGGTGGAAATACAATCAGCATTAAAAAAATTGCCTTGCAGGGCTCATTGGAAAGATTAATGCCCTGTACACACGATCAGAATTTGCGATGGGTTAAAATCCGATGGAATTTTCTGTCGGAATTCCATTCAAGCTGTCTTGCATACACACTGTCAGACCAAATTCCGACCGTCCAAAACACGGTGATGTAAAACACTACGACAAGCTGAGAAAAATGAAATTCAATGCTTTGTCACAAGTGAAAACAGAAATATAGTTCAGTAACAGATGCACTCAACAAATTTCCACATAAAAATATATAAATACTGTTTAACCTAATTGTGTTGCGCTGTCCAAAAATGCAAAGCGCAAGTGCATAAATATGTAAAAAAATTAAAAAATACATCCAATGTAGAGAAAGTCATCAAGTGAGAAAGCAAAAAATTATTGTGAGTGCTCAAAAAAATCTAATCAAAAAAGTACCATGTAATCGTAAAGTGTTCAATGCAAAGTCCATGATCATAGAAAAATGTGTGTGCCAATATAACGTCATTTCAATAATCCCACAGATAAGTAAAACTCTTCAACACTTGTGTGCACTGCCTGTTACAAACTGCCTACCAGATCCATAAATCTCAAGCACAGGAGGCCTGGCTGCGCTTTCGGAAAGAACCCACATGGATGGATAGCCACTTCCAGATATCAGATGGAGCTCATCCCGCCAGCCACAGCAATCAACCGCATGGTAAATATAAATCAATGATAGGCAAGAGTAAGAAGATCTCTCATAGTGTAGTAATATTAAAATCTATTTTTATTATACTGAAAAACTACTCATATAAAAATGACTCATTTTATATTAAATACTATGGCCCAGATTCAAAGGGCTTACGACGGCGCAGCGCCATGTACGCCGTCGTAAGTCCTAATCTGGCCCGTCGTATCTATGCGACTGATTCTTAGAATCAGTTACGCATAGATATCCATTAGATCCGACAGGCGTAAGTCTCTTACGCCGTTGGATCTTAACTGCAATTTTTTTTGGCCCGCTAGGTGGCGCTTCCGTCAAAATCCGCATTGAGTATGCAAATTAGCTAGATATGCGAATTCCCGAACATACGCGCGGCCGACGCAGTACAGTTACGATGTTTACGTTAGGCTTTTCCCGGCGTATAGTTGCCCCTGCTATATGAGGCGCAGCCAATGTTAAGTATGGCCGTCGTTCCCGCGTCGAAATTTATAAAAGTTACGTCGTTTGCGTAACTCATCTGTGAATGGGGCTGGACGGAATTTATGTCCACGTCAAAACCAATGACGTCCTTGCGACGTCATTTAGAGCAATGCACACTGGGATATTTTACGGACGGTGCATGCGCAGTTCGTTCGGCGCGGGGACGCGGTTCGTTTAAATGAAACATGCCCCCTACCCGAGCATTTTTGCTTTCTCACTTGATGAACTTTCTATACATTGGATGTATTTTATTTTACATATTTATGAACTTGGTATTTTTGTGGACAGCGCAACACCATTAGGTTAAACAAAAAGACGCACATCCAAAAATACTGTAGTATAAAACAAAAGGAGAAAAACTTTGACCCTGCAATCCTTCCCACCCCACCTGCCTTAAAGCTGAACCCCTCATTAGGCAATCGTCTGAAGAATAGAGGCCTAACAATCTTAAGGCCTCGGATTGGATATTCCAACAACAATTGTCCGATGGATGTGTTTTGTCAGAAAATCAGACTGCCTGTATACTCCATCGGACAATTTTAGTCGGAATTTCCAACAACAAATGTTGGCTGTGCATGCTCTCGAATTGTCCGACAACAAATGTGCTCCTCGGATTATACGATCGTGTGTACTCAAATCCATTGGACTAAAACCCAAAGTACAAACACGCATGCACCAAACCAATGCTAACCACCAGACAACATTAGCAGAAGTTGCTTAAAGGGTGGTGCTAAAGAGCAGAAAAACCAAGTCGTTTTGTGAATATTTGCTGAAAACGTTCTACTGTCTGTATGCAGAACAAGTTCACAGGCAATGCCCTTCGGACAAAATTCCACGGATTTTTCCGATGGAAGTCCGATCGTGTGTATGAGGTTTTACTATGAACCAGGTTTTTAGAGGTAATTTATACAATTGTGCTAGGTATGTAGGATATCATTAAGCCATAAATCACACATTCAAAAGTTGAAGACATGACGAGGGTTGATGTTTACTCGGCTATAGAAATTCGAAAATGATTAGCCGTTTGGCTATAGCTATAACTATATGCAGATAGTATTAGGAGGGCATGAAATGGCAGAGGCTTTGGTGAAGGGGCTGAAGAACCATGGCTGCCAAACCTTGTAAAAAAAATTGGGATATCCTCTATTTAAATAAGTTGTTCTGTAAAATGGAATCATTTTATTAACCAAACCCTTCCAAAAGGCCAGGGTGGTCACAGTCAATTTTTTCATTATGCCTTTGTAAACATTGAATTGAAGAATACTTTGTAGGGTCTTCAACGCTCTAGTGAGAGCCACCCCCTCCACCAACCACAGAAGACACACCAATACCGACTTGGAAGGTTACCACATTAGTAATAGAATCAAACACCTCCCCCAGAACCCCTGGACAAATGGGAAATACCAGAAGATATGTCGAAAAGCAGCTGGGAACACTGCCAGCACTCCATAGAGACTGATAGGTATATTGTATATTGGCCAATTTAGCTGGAGTAAAGTTAATCCTATGCAGAAACTTAAAGTGGAGGTTCACCCGAAAATGACAATTTTTAAGATTAGATTCATGCTCATTTTGTCTAGGGGAATCGGGTAGTTTTTTTTTAAATCAAAGCCGTACTTACCGTTTTAGAGATACATCTTCTCCGCCGCTTCCGGGTATGGGCTGCGGGACTGGGCGTTCCTTCTTGATTTAAAACAAAGTATCAAAATAACTATGGAACCGTGGTTCAATGATATAAACAGCGCTATGAGATTGATAGTATCTAGCCCCAAAAAGGAGCTTTAAATGAGAATGTAGGTGGTGTGCTAGGTGACCAAAAAAGACCAGGTGTTAGTGCACCCTACACCTTATCTCTAGATTCACCGGGTAATGTGATGGCATCCCCCTCTGGGATGTAACCTTACCACAATGTATAAGAGGACTGGCGTATTAATGTCAGTACTCTCAGGCACACCTTCCTCTATTCTCTGAGTCAGTCACGGTCATTCCATTGAAGGCACATAAAACAAAAGAGAATACTAAATGGTGAAGTACCGCTTAAGCAATGTCCCACACAATATAAAGGAGAGCAAACCCCCTATGCAAATGCCCGTACAGAAATAACAAAGTAAATGAACCAAAATGCAAGCCTGTGAACTCCTGCTGTCACCGCCGTTCTTTGGGCACCAGAGGCCGCCCAAGTGCTGGTATCGCTGGGGAACTGATGGTCAGCTGTGGAGCGCAGTAAGACTTCCGTGTTGCGCCGATGTAGCCACGCCCTGACGCGTTTCGTCACTTCCGACTTCGACTGAGGCCCTCAGTCGAAGTCGGAAGTGACGAAACGCGTCAGGGCATGGCTACATCGGCGCAACACGGAAGTCTTACTGCGCTCCACAGCTGACCATCAGTTCCCCAGCGATACCAGCACTTGGGCGGCCTCTGTGCCCAAAGAACGGCGGTGACAGCAGGAGTTCACAGGCTTGCATTTTGGTTCATTTACTTTGTTATTTCTGTACGGGCATTTGCATAGGGGGTTTGCTCTCCTTTACATTGTGTGGGACATTGCTTAAGCGGTACTTCACCATTTAGTATTCTCTTTTGTTTTATGTGCCTTCAATGGAATGACCGTGACTGACTCAGAGAATAGAGGAAGGTGTGCCTGAGAGTACTGACATTAATACGCCAGTCCTCTTATACATTGTGGTAAGGTTACATCCCAGAGGGGGATGCCATCACATTACCCGGTGAATCTAGAGATAAGGTGTAGGGTGCACTAACACCTGGTCTTTTTTGGTCACCTAGCACACCACCTACATTCTCATTTAAAGCTCCTTTTTGGGGCTAGATACTATCAATCTCATAGCGCTGTTTATATCATTGAACCACGGTTCCATAGTTATTTTGATACTTTGTTTTATATCTTTATTGGGTTCTTTACCCATTTTTATAATAGCTGCTTCTCTGTGTTTTTTATCAATTTTAATCACTTTTGATAATCCCACCACTCTTGATTTCACATCCTTTTTCCTCACTTGGGATCAAGTAACTTACTGCCCATTGGCGCCGGAAGTGCATTGAGGTTCCCTGTTGTCTAGTTTATGCACCTCATTTTTACGTTCCTTCTTGATTGACAGTCTTCCGACAGGCTTCCGACGGTCGCATCTATCCCGTCACGATTTTCCGAAAGTAGCCGAACGTCGGTGCGCAGGCGCCGTATAGAGCCGCACCGACGTTCAGCTTCTTTCGGCTACTCGTGACGCGATAGATGCGACCGTCGGAAGCCTGTCGGAAGACTGTCAATCAAGAAGGAACGCCCAGTCCCGAAGACCATACCCAGAAGCGGCGGAGAAGATCGCTCTCTAAAACGGTAAGTACTGCTTCGTTTTTAAAAAAACTACCCGATTCCCCTTCACAAAACGAGCATGAATCTAATCTTAAAAAAAAATTTCAGGGTGAACTCCCGCTTTAAAATGTAAATGCCTATCCCTAGCGGATACCAAATGGACAAAGGGGTATTCATTTGCCACATATCCTCCCAGTCTTCGCCCTGTATTTTATTATTAACATTTTGTAGAAATAAAGTATTTCCAATAGTGCTCACAAGAAAGTTTTTTCTTTTTAGGTCTTTTTTTTGGTCTGTCTAAGAAACAGCAATACACAACAACTTTTGTAAATGAGGAATGTGGTGGCATAATTTTTTATAAATTGTCTTTTCTGAAAAAACTATAAAAAATGTACATAAATAGTAAAACCAGAATAAAAACATGAAAACTTACAAGGTCAAGAAAAAAAACATTATCTTTTTTAATTTTGTGCAGGACTGGTTTACATTTTTCTTTGTCTTACCATCAAAGAAGTAAAATTGTGTTTTTATATGTTTCTCTGGCATTTTAAACACCTGTATTCTGAACTATTAATGGCATGATCCTAAAAAACATTTCAGCTTGGAGAGGTTGGTGTTACAATTCACTCTTTTTATTATATTGTTTATCTTGACAACCTAGTAATGTTCAACTTCATATTTCTGTGTTAATATCACAACCTGTTGAAGGAATCCATCACTATGCCATAATCACTACTCTGTCAGCAATAACACAAGCGATCGCAGGCAATAAACTATGCTTTCTCTAATTCAGCATTGTGTGTAGTTGAGCTACACTATATTGTCAAAAATATTGGGACACCTGCCTTTACACACAGATGAACTTTAATGGCATCCCACAACACAAATATTAATGCAGCCCCAGCCAATCCCAGGGAGATGGGCTCTGAAGGAAAGCTGGGAGACTGCATACATTCTGTGAGCACACTGAGCTCATGGTCTTTTCCTTGAGAGAATCAGTTCAACCTGGTAACACCAAATAAACTGTCTAAAGACAAAAGACACAGATATCTCAGGGGCCTTTGTTAAAACAGCCACAAGGTCAAGCAAAACAGAGGACCATAGAACAAAGAGGTGAAAAAATAACTCAGTAAGTAATATAGTCATCTCCTATGAAGTTGGAGTGTCAAAAAATAAATAAATCAGAAGCATCATGGTATCATGGTGTCCTTTAAAGCGGAGGTTCACCCAAAAAATACATTTTTAACATTACATTCAGCCGAGTTGTCGGCTGTTTTTTTTAATTTTATCCCCGTACATACCGTATTTTCACCGCCGCTTCCGGGTATGTCTTCTGTGGGACTGGGCGTTCCTAATTGATTGACAGGCTTCCGACCGTCGCATACAGCGCGTCACGAGTTGCCGAAAGAAGCTGAACGTCGGTGCACAGGCGCCGTATAGAGCCGCACCGACGTTCAGCTTCTTTCGGCAACTCTTGACGCGCTGTATGCGACGGTCGGAAGCCTGTCAATCAATTAGGAACGCCCAGTCCCGCAGAAGACATACCCGGAAGCGGCGGTGAAAATACGGTATGTAAGGGGATAAAATAAAAAAAAAACAGCCTATTGTCATTATGACAACTCGGCTGAATGTTATGTTAAAAAATGTTTTGGGTGAACCCCCACTTTAAGTACAGCAATACACTAAGAGAAAATCTTGGAAAATCCTAAATACTCAAAACATAACTTGAAACAAAGTCAAAGTAACTTGGTATAAGCAAAGCACTGGAGTGAGGAATTCAGAGACCAGTACATTGGGGAGATAACGCAGCCTTTCAACAAACAAATGACCCAGCAACGAAGGGCAAATGTTACTTTCCAAGACAGTTTTCTCACGCTTGAATAAAAAGGGATATTCTTTGGAGGACATGGAGGTGCACATTTTGGACAGAGAGGACAACTGGTTTTGCAAGGCGTGAAGGATGTTAAACTAAAATAATCGTCACTGAACAGGGGTGGAGGCCATCAACACCATCTCCCTTCCACATTTAATGGAATTTTAACATCTCTAACCTAGTGTTTTGAAAATAGTTAATTCCTTTAGCCATGTTAATTGATGGATTACCATTTATGAAGCATTCCTGACTCCAAGGATGGGATTATGTAAGAAGAACATGGTGGTTCTACAATTTTCACACCTCCTATTCTGTCCTTAGACAACCCATTCTGCCTTTCCATGGTAACTTGATCAAGATAATGATGTACTTGTTTGGAAATAAATGCTAGAGTATTAGAAGCTAAAAAATGGCTTGAGCAAGTTACCAAATGTCTTCAACATGATGGAACATGTTCAGTTGAATGTGACTAACTACTAATAACTAAATCATGACAGTGGTGGTGCGTCCATTAAGGGTGCACGGGTATGGCCCCCTCTGTCACGCCACCCCCCTCTGTGTAGAATGGAGGATAGATTCATGCATAGCATATATTCATGTATAGATGCATGCATAGCATTTATCTATACATTAACGCTGTCGCTACCCCCTATTCAGGTGTCAGGACTGTTTTCGGAAGCCGAGCACCTGAATTAAAGTGGCAGGGGCCATAGGCTCTAATAGGCTTCAAAAAAGGTGGCCTTGGAGTGCAAAGCATTACACACACAGTCCACCCAGGTGTGTTAGCAAAGCAAATGCATATTTCTAACCGATTTCTAACCGATTGGACGCCTAATGAAACGGAGGAAGAGACGCATGGGAGGACAGAGAACAATGGAGGACTTCGCCTGACTCTCTGCATGTTCCACAGCTCGCAGCAGTCACCCACCAGGATGGGGTAAGTGTGCGCCGGTCAGATAGGAAGCGGGGGGGGGGAGTCACAGAGGCTGAATATGATGAGCACAAGCTGCATATGATGGGTACAGGCTGCATATGATAGGCACAGAGGCTGCATATGGTGGGCACAGAGGCTGCATATGATGGGCACAGGCTGCATATGATGGGCACATAGGCTGTATGATGGGCACAGGCTGCATATGATGTGCACAGAGGCTGCATATGATGGGCACAGAGGTTGCATATGATGGACACTGTGTCTCCATTTGATGGGCGCAGTGGCTGCATTTTATGGGGCACAGTGACTGCATTTTATGGGGCGCAGTAGCTAAATTTTATGGACACATTGGCTGCAATTGATGGCACCGTGAGGTTGCAATTGATGTTTTTTTCCAGTATTTGTTTACATTTTTCATTTCGGTTGCACCCCCCCCCCCCCCCCCCAAAAAAAAAGACATGCTATCAAGTTTTTCCTAAAAGAGATTCCCCATGTAAAATCAGTATACATTTTAAGTTTTCATGTTACTCCTTACCCCTTTTAGTTCTTGTAATTATATACTCCTTATGGACCAGAGCAATGGCTTACAAAATTATTTTATTTTCTATTCAATCTACAAGCAAAAAGGCATAACAATATGAAAATAACTTTTTTTTATAGTTTGACCAATTATAGTTTTAAAACAGCTGCTGTTTTGTACATAATACGTGTAATTTTTATTCTATAATTTATCTCAATTGACACAAAAAAAGTTATGTTTCTTATTAAAAGCATGGCAAAGTTTATTAACAAATGAAAGCTTTTTTTTTATTGTGTATTTTTGTGACTTTGCAGAAACGAACAAATTATTAATATTATAAATACTTTACTTGAGGTCTATTTAGAAATTCCATAGCTCAGTGTGGTGCCTGCTTAGCTGGATGAAGCTTTTTTGTCAACACTTTACTTTCTAAAATAGTCAAAGCCTTGTTCAGCTCAGTGTTCTGAACTCTGTCTGGGAAACTGACAAATATTGCTGTAGCATTGACTAGAGTTCAAAATCTCAGGGAGAAAGAAGGGTGACAGACAGCCATGAGTATTGTGCATATAAATCTCCTGCCTCGTCCACCCATCATACAAAAGGCCACGGTGAAAAGGAAGCTAGCTAGCACCAATAGTGATGGTGAGCAGATAAGCAACAGCTACACACAGATGCTCATGTTCCTTCAATAAAGACAACTCAAGAGTTCTTTGGTGTGCGGCCATCCATCTGTCCTTTGCTACTTTCCATTGCCTAGTGCATTGCCAGCACCCACATCCACCTGGACTTATCCACAATTGCACTTGGGATTTCCCTGGAGTGGTGAACCCCACCTTACACACAGATGCTGTCCTCACTACCTTTACAAACCTCCAGTTGGTCTATTTCAATAAATAAGTAGTCTGAATGGGTGTTAGTAGTCTGTAATTCCTTGTACACACGACCGGTTTTCCAGATGAGAAAACTGCCATTTTTTAGATTGGTTGGGAAAAAACGGTTGTGTGTATGCTCCATAGCAGTTTTCCTGACGAGAAAACTGCCCACAAAAAAAATCGAACCTGCTCTATTTTTTTCCGTCGTGTTTCCTGTCAGGCCCCATACACACCATAGAATCTATCCGCAGATAAATCCCATCAAATGGGTTTCTGCGGATAGATTCTATGGTGTGTACACTCCGTCGGATATCTATCCGCAGATAAATCTCCCCTGGGATGGATTTCCAGCAGATGGATATTTGCTGACATGCTCAACAAATCCATCTGCTGGAATCCATTCCAACGGATGGACAGACTTACCGGATCCATCCGTCCAAAGGGATTCCCCGCACGCGTCGTAATGATTTGACGCATGCGTGGAATTCCTTATATGACAGCGTCGCGCCCGTCGCCGCGTCATAAAAGCGGCGACGGCGCGACACGTCATCGGCAGAGGATTTCAGCGGGGATTTCAATGCGATGGTGTGTACACGCCATCGCATAGAAATCTTCTGAAATCCTCGAGAGGATTTATCCGCGGATACGGTCCGCTGGACCGTATCTGCGGATAAATCCTCTCGTGTGTATGGGGCCTCAGTCTTTTTCTCGTCAAGCGCGCATTCTCAGAATCAAGTATGAGACTAGAGCACTCGATCTGGTAAAACTTAACGTTCGGAATGGAGATAGCACATTAGTCACGCTGTAACGGACTGAAAAGCATGAAAACGGAAAAGTGTGAATCGTCTCTCACCAAACTTTTACTAACACGAGGATCAGTAAAAGCAGTCCAAAGGGTTCAATGGAACTTCCCCTTTATAGTCCCGTCGTACGTGTTGGATGTCACCGCGCTTTGGTCGAGTGTTTTTTTGACTGAACTTGTGTATGCAAGACAGGCTTGAGAGGAATCACGTCAGGGAAAAAGCAAGTCAATAAAACCGGTCGTGTGTACAGGGCATATGACTTATTTTAACAAAAGTGGTCAAGAAGAACTACCAGCAGGTGCATTAAAGTTACATTGATTATTGATGGCATGCTCATCTTTGCACTTTGACAATGAGTTTGAGATTATTTGACATGATTGCTTGGAGACAAGACTACCGCTCAGGTCTGCCGACACTCCTGTGAGATCACAATGTCAGCTTTCAGTCTAAAGTCTCAAGGTTATGTAAGTGGAACTAACACCACTAGACCATCTTCCACGTATTGGAAAGGTACACTAGATGACATAGAAAATTCTGGGTGGATTCAAATCCAGTATTCGTTTGGTCTTGTCTTTCTGCTGTTGTCTGCTGTTGTTTCCAAAGCTCTTGTTGCTTTTTTCCTACACTCACTTTTTGCCGCTGCCCCCCACTGTGTTATCTGCTACAGTCTTGTTGCACACCTGTTTTTGATCCTCAAGAAGCCTCCTGGGTATATACATTCTGTGCTGTCTGCAGGAGGCTGAAAAGGCATTTTTCCTTGCATTTCCATTGTCAGTTTGCGTTTCCTTACTTTCTTACCTCAAACTTTTTCATTGTATCTGTATCTCCCTGGATTACAGTTTTTACCTTGTCACACATTTGGCTTCATGGCCTGTTTAACCATTGCCACTTATTGTCCCGCATTCCACGTTGTTGTTATCCTGAATCTCTGTGTATCTTCTGATGCTACTATTTGTGTGAATTGTTTGTACAGTCTTGTTGTCTAGTCTGTTCTTTTTCACTATTGCCCCTTGTTACATCCTTACCTTCTAATTGTGGTTTCCAGCTAGGCAATCCCTAGGACCACCCACTGGAAGTTGCCTCCAACCCAATGGCCATACTCCCAGAGGTCCCAGTGTGAGTTTTTGGTGAGAACATTGGAAAAGCAAAGAAAAATTTCAACCTATTTCTTCCTCAGTTAAAAAGAAAAAAATAATTATTTTTGAAAGTGGTGGAAAATGGCAAAGAAACAACAAAATACTGCATTGCACCAAACATTTTGCAGTTACAAAATGGATTAAACATAGATAAATTAAGCTGCCACCAACAGTCTAACAAATTTGATAGTTTTCCAATTTTGATCAGAACTTTTGATGGTAGGATGCCCAAATTTGGTAATTTTTGCAATTACTGTAAAAGCCTTTTTTTTAGTGGTTGCACCGGAGCAGGAAGCCACTGGGAAATCTTCCAGTGCTGATAAATCTAGGGTGGAATCTCCTCTAATTTTTGGGTTTCCATTCCCTTCTTAATGGGCCTTCTGGGCAGAACAGAGGTTCTCACCCCCCCCCATCCATCCATCCAATCAAAAATGTAAGTTATGGCTGGAGTTTATCTCCTTCCCACCCCCTCCTGGTGGCCCTTTAACTGTGTCCTGATGACCAGAGGCAGGACGGACTTTCTGGTCACATAGACACTGTGATTATCTGTCACAGTGGTCACATGATTGGGAGCCCATCACAAATCAAGACCAGAAGCTGTCTGTGACCATGACACCATGAATACATGAATGTGGCGTGTGGGTGTTAAGGCCCACCCTTTTTACTGCCGCACATATGCGTTACATCACAGGTGTCAAACACAAGTCCGTGGGCCGAAACCGACCCTCCAGGCCATTTTATGTGGCCCTCGCACCTCTCCTGCAGCTGCAGGAGAGCTCCAGCCCTCCTCAGGTCCTACTCCAGACCCTTGCTTTCTGCTTTCAAGCAATGCATCCAGCTCATTCCCAGCAGCAGCATAAGGAAAGGGTGCACTGTGATGTAAGGGAGAGTGGGGGACTCAACTTCTGATGGTGGGGTGGCTCTTGACATCTAATGTAAAGAGAAAGGGATGCGCTGGACATCTAATCTTACAGATACAACCAGCACTTTTGAGGGCAATCATAATGCTGACACGGCCCACAATGAAATTGAGTTTGACACCCCATGTGTTACAAGATTAGGAAGAGATAATGTTTCTAAAGATGACTATGCATATTACATTTTGATTGTACAGTTTCCTTTAGCTCTACTGACTACTATGTAGTGCATGTGCCTGACTCATTGTATAATTAGATTGCAATATGTATGGCTAGCTTGAGCTGTACCAGAGGTCCTTGGTTGTACAAGGACCTTTTAGATTGTATGCATATTGAATTAATTGAATTGCACCACAAAGCTGTTGGTAAATCTAAGGGGATTGTATAGAGATTTTAATGTATGTGGTCTGTGCCTCAAGAAAAAAAAGATAAGTCATTGATCATTATGCCAAAAACGACAAAAGTGTTTACTACCTCTAAGATGTTATGTGTGGAAAAAGTTTATGAAATGTCAGTAATAATGAACCTGTCTGGTATTCTATGTGCCTTTACTCTGCTCAGAGGAAGACTGAAGAACAATTGTGCTGCAGTTAAAATATAGTATGTTGTCAAAGGTATTGGGACACCTGCCTTTACACACACATGAACTTTAATGGCATGCCAGTCTAAAGCCCCGTACACACGGTCGGATTTTCGGCCAACCAACTTCAAAATCCGGCACTTTTCAAATTTCTCCGACCGTGTGTACGTTCCATCGGACCAACTTTTTTGGCTTAAATCAGACAAAAAGTTGGGTCTGTGAACGGACCAACTTTCTGTTCCGAAAAGTCCGATTGTGCAAAGTGCGACCGTGTGTACAGAAAACAATCGGACTTTACAAAAAAATCTAAATGCGCATGCCCCGAAATAAAGAGCACCCGGAAGCCATCTGTCTAGTAAAACTAGCGTTCGTATTCGAAAATGCTCATTCGTCACGCGGCAAGTTTCGAAATCTCAAATAGCAGCGTATATTCTTTTTTTCTTTAGAATGTCCTAATATGTACATCTGCTCAACTGGTGATACGGACGGATTAAAAACAAATGTATTTACTTTGGATTAGTGTATTTTCTGGATATGAATCCAGCCTTTTTTTTGTTATTTCTTTGAAATTCCAAACCACAAAATATCCACAATTCTTTATGCTGGGCAAAGTAATAACTACTCTATTTGTGTCCCTTCAATTTTAGCAAAGGGCCTGCCTACTCACAAACTGACATTTGACTTTCCACACATAATCCATGAGTTTTTAGCATCATCCTTTTATTTTGCAAAAAATGGGAAAAAGAATAACAGATCCAAATACAAAACAACAGGAAGGCAGCAATTGAAGAACTGGTTGACTTGGCAAAGCCTCTGTACCCCAGGGCATACATAAATTAGGTTAGAATCTCCAAACTTGGGGACCTGAGCATTAACTTAAATATAAGGAGCCCAAGAAGATTGTGGTCTCCAAAAGATGGGGAGCAGCAGCAGCAGACATATATGTGCCCAGGCTGTGGTACTTCAACAGGCTGATATTTCTGCATACCAAACTGAACCACGGCCAACACTCTCCACACTTCACACCTCATCAGCTGAGGCCTTATATTTTTTAACACTCCCATCACAATACAAAAAACAATAATAGATTAAAACTAAAGATTTTATGCCATAATTCTAGCATTTTTTGTTAAGCCAAACCAAAAAATACATACTCAACTACAAATAATAGAAAAAATATGTTCAAAATCATATATATTTCAATATAAATTAGTATCCCCTAAAATCGGGGCTCTGAGTTGGCCACTGACCCCCATGCTGCTGTGGTGGGTTGGCTTGCTGTGGTGGGTTGGCTTGCTGGGGTGGGTGGGCTTGCTGGGGTGGGTGGGCTTGCTGGGGTGGGTAGGTTGGCTGGGGTGGGTAGGTTGGCTGGTGTGGGTAGGCTGGCTGGTGTGGGTAGGTTGGCTGGTGTGGGTAGGCTGGGTGTGCTTGGAAGCTTGTCTGGGGTTGGTAGGCTGTCTGTTGTTGGTAGGCCTGTTGTACATTGGCTGGAGGTGTGTGTTCGAAATCACAGACATGTGAAATAGGGGTTAGCTCCCGTTTCCTGGCCTTACTAAGGAGCTGGACCATGATCCCCTCACATAGCTCCCTTTGATCGGCATCAATTTCCCGTAGTTTGTTTGCTATAAAACAGCCAAACCCTTCTGCACTATCGGGTGCTGTGGTGATGACCGATGTGGCCCTACTTAGAAATTCAGCCGTGGCATCATCCAGATGTTGCCTCTTCTTGGCCCTTTTCCTAGGAGGGTTCAGTGTAGGGATTCTACATTGTGTGGACTGTCTGCTGGGCCCAGCCTCTTCTTGGCTGGCAACGTCCTGTGTCTGAAAAAGGAGCATCATTTTTTTTTCTTGCCATCATAACAACACATTAACATCATAGTATATCTGAATGCACATATTTTCAGGAATACTATACCTGTGTCAAGCTGAGCTCCTCCTCCTCCTCCTCCTCCTCATCCTGAGTTGGTTCAGCCTCAGTATCTGTGGCCTCTGCTGATGCGGATGCAAGTGTGGACAGATGTTTTCGTGGCTCAGTTTGGTCCTTTAAAAACATCAGGCTGCTGAAGTACCATAGCTTGGGCACATACACATCATCTGCTGCAGCTCCCGATCTTTTTGAACACTCAATCTTCTTGAGCTCCCTCTGAAAAGTGCTCCTCAGGCTCCCAATTTTTGCTTTTATTTGGGTCTCATTGGCCCTGGGGTACACAGTCTTTGCTTCTGCCACCAGTTCATCAATTGCTGCCTGCCTTTTATTTTTATTGGAGTAGTCTTTATTGGTGACCTGCCACAGACATGTGTGTGATCTATAGAGATCAATAAAAGCAGTGATGAAGGCTTTTGAATTAAGCTTTCCACCCTTTGCTTTCGGCATTTTTTGGATGAGATATCTGCAATAAAGGATACAATACAACCAATAAGTGCTTGCTGTAACTTCCTAACCTGCTTATACAATCTCTGTTTGCTCTAAGCTAAATCATGCAGTAACCACTAGTGTCCCAATGTATTCACCTACCTTCGTTCCGCGTAGACCTTCGGCTGCACGTAGAGTCGTTCCGTTAGGTTCGTGCATGCGTCCGTGACATCGAGCGCTCGTTCTTGATTTATATAGCCTACGCATGCGTGAAGCTTCGCTCTACGTGCGTCATGACGCTGGGGCGGGACCACAATCCTTTTTCTTCATGCGACATTCTGGGATGTGTGAGGGAGAATGTGATGGCGGAACCCACGAAAACGAATAGGCCCCGCAGTGGAGGCGTTTATAGAAAACACAAGGCCACCCCCATGAGCAAGGGGGAGATGGTGGAGATGGTTCGCATCTTTGAGAAGTACGATTACGATTGTAAACTCGAAAATTATGATAGGCCCAACAGCCATAAAGACTGGGTTCTGGAGAAGGTCCTCGCGGTATTGGAAGGAGATTATGGTATCCAACGAACGAAAGACCAAATCCGCAAACGATGGTCAGATTTGAAGCACAGAGAGCAAGAAAATTTAGAAGCCATTCACCGCACCATTATCAAAAGAAGTAAGTACATGTAATTAGAGAATTATTTGTCTGTACATTATAGATGGATGAAATTTAATGAGTTATTTTTCTGGTGGGGCCTACAGAAGAAGTTAATGGAAGTTTAAAAGCAGTTCATTACAATTGTAAAGTTTTTATTATGTCTTGGCTACTTTTGTCAAATCCTTAATATACTGTATTCTAATTTTTTCAACAGGACAAAGGCACAGAGAAAGACACCACAGGGGACAAAGGGAGGCTTCCCTTGGCCGGGCTCCAACAGGGGAGAGAACAGGGGAGACAACAGGCCCCAAATCTGCCCCAAAACGTAAGTTAATAAAAATGCTTATGTGCTTTTGCCAGTGACAGGGGTGTTTAGAGATAGGACAAACGCCATGGTGTCAGGACTGAACTTAAGGGGTACATTACACTTTATGTTAGATGCGTGGCTCATCACTGACCATTAATGACGCATTTACAGGGTAGAGATGGGTAGAGGAGAGGCCCTGGGGATCAGAGTCACACAGAGTCACGCCTGCTAGATTTCACATCATATAAACCATATTGCCATAGCAAACAAGAGTGATGGGTGCCATCTGCCTGAGTTGTTTAATGTGGCCTATATATAGACATGTCTTCATACATTTTATATGACATCATACTCCTGTTCCCTAGCATTGCGTTTATTGTAATAATGCATAGTGTAGTGCACTAGTGTGGCGCAAACTGGTTCACCAGGGCAAGGTTGGTGGACTTTAAAAGCAGCACATGTGATTATGTTAATATAATGTAATTTTGGCGAGGATTCATAGATGATTTATTCTTTCATTTTAGAGGATTGTGAGTGTGCTCAACACCAACCTTTGCAGGATTTGGAGGATAGTGCCGGACCCAGCAAAGAGCCACCAGTCGACAGCACATCCCCAGACACCAGATATGCTGAGGGTGAAGGAGTGCAAGAAATGCAAGATGAGCCTTCAGAGGTTGTTGTTTGCCCCAGTAAGTTTTTGGAACATGTGCCTTGCAAAATCAACACCTGTTTCTTGTTTCTAGGTCCACACCACACACGCCTACACCACAATAGCAAATTATTTAGTGTATTCAACATTTGAGCATGTAGAAGGGAGAGGTGGCAGTGGTGTTTAGGTAGATGCATGTGAAGACACATGGATATGCACCTGGCCCAAGATTTATAGAGTATTATCTGTAGTGTGTACATTCACTAGTAGTGTAGGTGTATTATGAAGATGAAAAAGGTTGTTAGGACTAATTGAGTGTCTAGGTTTAGGTAAGTATTTCCTGAAAATAGACCCCATTGTTAATTTTTTATTTTTTTTGGATTGCCTCAGTCACTTCACCATCAAACACATAATAAATTTTTGTCTTTTTCCAAGGCCACCAACTACCAGGATGCACTATTGGTCGGATCAGTGCTGATATGCTGCAGGCAATGACAGAGCTGGAAAATCTCAAGGAGGCTGCCACTGGTGTTCAGAGACGAATCCGGGATTATTACGACCTGTTAGCAAAATTTTAGTTGTTTTCTATCGTTGTTTTCTAATTACAAATGTTCCCTCGTGTTCAAGGTTTTATCATGGAAATATTTGTAATTAGCCTTGTTTGCACATGCTCAGTTTGTTTTAATTCAAAGAATTTGCACTAATTCTATTTGCACTACGCACATTTTTGAAAATGTGTCTTTTTTCGCCAAAAAAAAAGTTTTAATGGTTGGTCATTACCACAAAATGACTATCTTTATGTGTGATTTCAGGGTCTCAGCTGAGTGTTTATCCACTCTTCTTCTCCTGGTGCCTACAAATGTCATTTTGTAATTTTTTAAGGGCTTGACCTTAAAATCAGACAAAAATGCACATATAGAAATGCCCAATGTATCGAGGACCAAAGTGGAACAACTTATCATTCTGACCCTGGGATTGCACCAGGAGAAGAAGAGTTGCTAAAGACTGTGCTAAGGGTCAGTTCACATCAGACGCAGTTCCATTCATTTTGGTGTGCATTTTTGTATGCGACAAAGATGCAGGCACAGGGTTTGACATGCACTCCATTATGGTTCCGGTCGGCTCTAGCTCACAACATGGTAGTCCGTTTCCGGTGATAAGGATAACTACATGTTGTGAGCTACAGCCAACCACAACCCACGGAGCGCATGGAGACCACTGTGCATGCATTTTTGCCACACCCAAAAATGGAACACAGAATGAACAAAAGTGCATCTGGACAGACATTTACATTTGTAAATTTGTTTTTGTTGCGTGAAGAAAGCTGAAAATGGATAAATTTCTTCAAAAAACACTTGACAATGTCTAGGGCTGAGTTTGAAAAGATGCATGTTTAGCATTTAACCCAAAAAATACACAATTGTGTTATTCCTGAACTACCAATGTTTTTTGATTTTGTAAACTGCCAAAAAGTGACATTGGATTGTGCAGGATTGAACAATTATATTTTTTCAAACATTTTGTGGCTTATTATTTATCTGATCACTACTACCAGTATATTTGCATATGGAAAAGGGGTGTAGCAGAAACAAAAGGCATAATAATAATACACATAGCTGTTTGTAACTTTAGAAAGGCTAATTCAACATTTGCTTGGTTCAAAATATTTTATGGTAATCACAGCAACATTTCATTAATCAGTAAAATAATAGTAATAAACACACATAACAGCATCTTAAAAACTAATTTAAGGTTTTCAAAAGGAACATCAGAAAGGTTCACAAAAAACTAAAGGACATCTTGCTGCCAAGGCACTGCCCCTCTACCCACAAAATAGTCCATATATTGCTCCCGCACCAGACGGGCATTCTGGGAGGAGACAGCAGGTCTAGTTTGTTGCAGGGCTGGCATCACTGCATCTTCAGCTGGACGTCCACCTGAGGGGTCATCAGTATGCCCGGAACCTATGTGTCATGGATCTGCCACTTAAGGGTTAATGGTGCAGACTGATTTCAGTGATTAACAGCAGGCTGCCCTATTTAAACACCTCAGCAGCACAGTGTCTTTGCTGCCTGATCTGCAGTTCTGACGTGGATCCTATCTGAGACCTGTTTGCTATCTGAAACCTGATTTGAACACTGAACTTGGCTTGTTTTGACTACTCTACCTGAAACCTGATTTGAACACCGAACCCGGCTTGTCTGACTCCTCTCATCTCTCCTATCCTGACCCGGCTCCGTTTGACCATCCGCCTGCTTGACTTCACTGCTGCCAGATCCACCTGCTTGTTTACCAACTATTCTTCAGTCATCTTTCTGCACGATCACCTGTTATGACCCGGCTTGTTTGACCCTGCTTTCCCGGTATACCTGAACTATTACTAACTTGTGCCGCTGTAGTCGCAGCTTCTGTGCGGGTCGCTGACCCATCCTACCTGAACTGTTACTAACTTGTGCCGCTGTAGTCGCAGCTTCTGTGCGGGTCGCTGACCCATCCTCCGCTGTACGTTCAGCATCTACTTGCCAGAGGTATTCGTCCACCTGCTTCTACACATCACCACCCGGCACTCCTACCCCTCTGTGCTCCGAGCCTGCTGTCCCATATCCAGTGGCTCGCGAACCAGAGTCGTAAGAGAGGCTACCCTGCATCAGACTCTGGAAACCAGGTACGTAACAGTATCAGGCAGCCATGACAGAGTCTGCAGGCGTAGTTCCGGCTATGGAAGAGGTGTGTAAACACTTAGCATCACTTACCCAGGCCGTTAAAAACCTACAAGATGGCTACCTGAGATTGGAGGGGCAGGTTCAGAACTTATCAGCTTCTGGGGACGCAACTTCAGCATCCACCGCTAGATCATCGTCATCTGCGGGTCCGTCAGTTTTAATGTTGCCACCTGAACCCAGGGTTCCCATGCCCGAACGATTCTCCGGGGATCGAACCAAGTTCCGGGACTTCCGAAACGCATGTCAGTTATACTTTGCTTTGCAACCCCGAACCTTTTCTTTGGAAGCCACTAAAGTGGGATTTGTCGTTTCCCTACTCCAAGGGGAACCCCAAAATTGGGCACATCGCTTGTTAGAGGAGAACGGTGTCCAGACAGAGACTTTGCTAAACTTCTTCCAGACTATGGCACAGCTCTACGACGACCCGCAAAGGACTGCTACTGCTGAAGCTGCTTTACTCGCTCTCCAACAGGGGCGTAGAGCAGTGGAGGACTATGTTACTGATTTTCGCCGCTGGAGTGCGGACACCCAGTGGAATAGCGCAGCCTTGCGCCACCAATTTCGCTTAGGTCTGTCTGAAGCCTTAAAGGATGAATTGGCCCGCATTGGGGTACCTGACACCCTGGATGATCTGATTGACAAAGCCGTTCAGATCGACCGACGACTAAGGGAACGCCGAGCGGAACGATCCTCTCAACAGAGTCGCCCAGTCTGGGTCACCACCCGGGCTCCCTTGCCTCCTTCTCGTTTTCCACCACCTGTTTCTTCCAATTCTGCTGGTCCACCCATGGATACTTCAGAACCCATGCAAATAGGCGTGATGCGACCCACCTTGCCACCTGAAGAACGCACACGCCGCCGTCAGCTAAACCTGTGTCTATATTGCGGTGAGGCCGGTCACTACGTACACAATTGTCCCGTCAAAATACGGAAGTTCCGTTCTTCAGTTCCTGGTAACATCTCTGCTATTACTACCAACCCCAACCATCTTGCTCTCTTCCTTTCCTTACAGCTTCCGGGAAAGACGGTGTCGGTCAACGCTATCGTTGATTCAGGGGCATGCAGTTGTTTCATCGATTCCTCATTTGCCGATCTGCATAACATTCCCGTCCGCACAAAGGACTTTAGACTTTCCGTTTTTTTGGCTGATGGCTCACACATCAAGTCTGGGCAAGTGACCCATGAGACCCTTCCTTTACCTGCTATTACTTCATCCAATCATAAGGAACTTTTAATTTTGGACGTCATTTCATCTCCTTTGTTTCCAGTAATCCTGGGTATACCCTGGCTTCAGGTACACAATCCTCAAATTGACTGGACATCTAAAAATCTTTCGTTCCCATCTCATTACTGTCAGGAACACTGTTTTCCCGAACGTCCCAAACCATCTTCTGCCCTGCTGTGCTTAAACACTGACCCAAGTTTGATTCAATCCATCCCCAAACCCTACCATGGATTTCTGGATGTCTTCAGTAAGAAAGGGGCAGATTCCCTTCCACCTCATCGGCCGTACGATTGTCCGATTGATCTTCTTCCACGGGCCAAGATCCCTTTCGGACGAATTTTCCCACTTTCTGAAAAAGAACAAGACGCGTTAAAAATCTACCTTGACGAGAATTTGGAAAAGGGATTTATCCGCCCGTCCACTTCACCAGCAGGTGCCGGAATATTTTTCGTCACAAAGAAGGACCAAACTCTCCGTCCCTGTATTGACTACCGGGAACTCAACAAAGTCACTGTGAAAAATCATTACCCTCTACCTTTAATACCTGAACTTTTCCAAAAATTAAGATTTGCCGTTATCTTTACAAAATTAGACCTAAGGGGAGCGTATAATTTAATACGTATCAAGGATGGACATGAGTGGAAAACAGCATTCCGTACCCGCTATGGCCATTACGAATATTTGGTCATGCCCTTCGGGCTATGTAACGCGCCCGCTACTTTTCAGCACTTCGTCAACGACGTATTCCGAGATTTTTTGGACATTTTTGTAATCGTGTATCTAGATGACATACTGATTTTCTCCCGTTCCTTGGAGGAGCACCGAGGACATGTCTGTAAGGTTCTGGATCGCCTCCGTCAGCACAGTTTATATGCGAAAGCTGAAAAATGCGAGTTTGAACAGCAAACCATCCAATTCTTAGGCCTGGTAATTTCCCCTACAGGAATTGAGATGGATCAAAAGAAGGTATCTGCAATCTTAGACTGGCCAACACCCTTGGATAAAAAAGGGGTGCAGCGTTTCATTGGATTCGCAAACTTCTATAGAAAATTTATTAGAGGGTTTTCGGCTATTGTGGCCCCTATCACACAACTCACGAAACAAAATCTTCGTTTCTGTTGGAACCCTGAAGCGCAGAAGGCCTTTGACATTTTAAAAAGACTCTTTACTTCAGCTCCGATCCTTAGACATCCCAATCCAACGTTACCTTTCCTTCTTGAGGTCGATGCCTCCGAAGTTGCGGTAGGAGCCGTTCTCTCTCAGTGCTTGGGGGACAAAGATTTAATACACCCAGTGGGATTCTTCTCTCGAAAGCTTTCCCCCACAGAAAAGAACTATGATGTAGGAGATCGAGAACTACTGGCCATTAAGACAGCTCTAGAGGAATGGAGATATCTATTGGAGGGCGCCATTCATCCTGTACTGATCTACACAGATCATAAGAATTTGGAGTATTTGAAATCTGCCAGACGTCTTAAACCTCGACAAGCCCGTTGGGCTCTTTTCTTTTCTCGTTTTTGTTTCCATATTACCTTCCGACCAGGATCCAAAAACATTAAACCGGATGCATTATCCCGAATGTACGATAACCCAAAGGATACTTCTATTCCCGATACCATCCTGTCGGATGGCAACTTCCTGCTCCTACACACTGACCTAATCTCCATGATCCGAGGAGCATCTTCCGATTCGTCCAAACCCTCTAATGTCTCACTAACTTCCAGAAACGGGCTGTTTTGGAGAGGAAGTCAGGTTTTTGTCCTAGAAAACATTAGAGTGGAAGTCTTGAAACTTCTTCATGATCACCCACTTGCAGGTCACTTTGGAGTTAATAAGACTCTTGAATTGGTACGACGCACCTTCTGGTGGCCCAATTTGGAGGAATTTTGCAAGTCTTACATCAGTTCCTGTCCGATATGCAACAGAAATAAAACACCCCGAAAACTAGCCTGTACCTTAAAACCCTTACCAGTACCTAACCGACCATGGGAGATGATCGCAATGGATTTTATTGTTGAACTTCCTCGTTCCGAGGGATGTACCGCAATTTTTGTTGTCGTGGACCGTTTTACTAAAATGGCTCATTTCCTGCCTTTAAAAAACACACCTTCTGCTGCAGAAACGGCCCGCGTGTTTATCAAGGAAATCATTAGACTACATGGGGTACCTTCCAACATCGTTTCGGACAGGGGAGTCCAATTTACTTCTCGTTTCTGGAGAGCCCTCTGTGAAACACTACAGATTCAACTTTCCTTGTCCTCAGCCTACCACCCCCAGTCTAATGGGCAAACAGAGAGGACGAATCAAACCCTGGAACAATATATTAGGTGTTTCACAGCCTTCTCTCAAGACGACTGGGTCTCTCTGCTGCCTTTGGCAGAATTTGCATATAATAACACCAATCACTCAGCTACTGGGCAATCCCCTTTTTTTCTCTAATTATGGCTTTAATTTAACATTTTTACCAGATTTCTTTTCAGAGTCAGCAGTTCCAGCTGTGCAGAGTACTATGGACTTTCTCCAACGCAACAATCAGTTATTGCACGACGCAGTAACTAAAGCCCAGGCCGATAGCAAGAGATTTTTTGACAAGAAAAGAAGGGGTGACTTGGACCTGAAACCAGACGATCAGGTATGGCTGTCTACAAGTAATCTCAAATTACCTTGCCCATCCAAAAAGTTGGCACCTAGGTTTTTGGGTCCATTTTCAGTTAAAAGAAAAATCAACTTAGCTTCTTACGAACTGTTTTTGCCTGACTCATTGAAAATTCACCCTGTGTTCCACGTTTCTCTACTCAAGCCTGCAGTGGCCGATCCTTTTCCCAACAGAGGATCCAGACCTCCCTAACCCATCCAGGTTGACGGTTGGGAAGAATACGTGGTGGAAGCTATCTTGGACTGTAGGAAGCGACAAGGCCAGAATCAATTCCTAGTCAAATGGAAGGGGTACGGCCCAGAGGATAATTCTTGGGAGCCAGGAGGTAATATACATGCCAAGAGGTTGTTACATGCTTTTTTCCTTGCTCATCCTGACAAAGAAGCCCGACTGGGCATCCGGAGGCTGCCCCTTGGGGGGGGGGGCAATGTCATGGATCTGCCACTTAAGGGTTAATGGTGCAGACTGATTTCAGTGATTAACAGCAGGCTGCCCTATTTAAACACCTCAGCAGCACAGTGTCTTTGCTGCCTGATCTGCAGTTCTGACGTGGATCCTATCTGAGACCTGTTTGCTATCTGAAACCTGATTTGAACACTGAACTTGGCTTGTTTTGACTACTCTACCTGAAACCTGATTTGAACACCGAACCCGGCTTGTCTGACTCCTCTCATCTCTCCTATCCTGACCCGGCTCCGTTTGACCATCCGCCTGCTTGACTTCACTGCTGCCAGATCCACCTGCTTGTTTACCAACTATTCTTCAGTCATCTTTCTGCACGATCACCTGTTATGACCCGGCTTGTTTGACCCTGCTTTCCCGGTATACCTGAACTATTACTAACTTGTGCCGCTGTAGTCGCAGCTTCTGTGCGGGTCGCTGACCCATCCTACCTGAACTGTTACTAACTTGTGCCGCTGTAGTCGCAGCTTCTGTGCGGGTCGCTGACCCATCCTCCGCTGTACGTTCAGCATCTACTTGCCAGAGGTATTCGTCCACCTGCTTCTACACATCACCACCCGGCACTCCTACCCCTCTGTGCTCCGAGCCCGCTGTCCCATATCCAGTGGCTCGCGAACCAGAGTCGTAAGAGAGGCTACCCTGCATCAGACTCTGGAAACCAGGTACGTAACACTATGTAGTTAGCAGCATTCCTCCGTAGAAAATTATGGAGGATGCAGCAGCACAAAACAACATGATTTATTTTGTATTCCGCCAAGTGAATGGCAGTCAGAAAAAGCCTAAAACGACATGACAAAATGCCAAAGGCATTTTCAACCACCCTTCTGGCACAAGATAGTCTATAGTTATATATCCGTTGCTCACGAGTGAGGTTCCTCATTGGAAAGGGCTTCAAAAGATGTTCCCCAAGAGCAAACGCCTCATCTGCCACAAATACAAAGTTGAGGCCCTCCACGTTGTCCTGCGCAGGTGGCAAATGTAAGGTGCCAGACGTAAGACGCTGATAGAATTCGGTATGAGCCATGACACCTCCATCAGAATGACGACCATTCATACCGACATCAACATATAAAAACTCATAATTTGCTGAAACAATAGCAAGCAGAACTATGCTGTTAAAGCCCTTATAATTATAAAAATAAGAGCCTGAGGCTGGTGGAGGAACAATTCGGACATGTTTGCCATCAATGGCACCCCCACAGTTGGGAAAATTCCACTGATTGGCAAACTGGGCTGCAACATCCTGCCATTCCTCAGGGTTTGAAGGAAACTGTGGAGTGAAGCAAAGAAAAATTAGTTAATACTTGAGCACAAAATATTATCAGCATTTTGAAAACATACATTATAGGGGCAAGAGAACACTAAAATATATCCAAACATTTGTGGAATAACAATTAACAAGCAGAGCAAATAATATGCTTCCTGACTCCCTCTGGTGGCAGATTAAATACATTTTGGGTAGATAATGTTGAATGCTTAAAGCTTGGCAAGTGGTAAGAACTCTCTCCTTTTCCATGGGACCAATATGGTGAACCAAGGAAGGATCAGGTTGCAACCGACTTGGGTTTTTGTGACTGTCACACCAGAGGGTAGACAATAACATAATATATACAAATAAGACAAAGTACTAATAAAATATTTTGGAGAAATCATGAAGTGTATCAAATGTGAAAACAAAGAAAACAACTTACCCGAATATAGTCCTTCTGCAGGACTTGAATAATGGCACAGCAAGTGTCCGGAATTATGTGTCCCAGAGCCTGGGGAGAGATCCCAGTGGTGAACTTGATGTCCTGGAGACTTCTTCCTGTCGCCAAGTATCGCAAAGTGGCTATGAGCCGTTGCTCTGCAGGAATAGCAGGCCTCATACAGGTGTCCTTCTTGCTAATATATGGGGACAGCAAGTTTAGAAGACGCTGGAAGCAGGCATCTGACATCCGAAGATAGTTCCGAAAATCATTCGGATTATTTTCTTGCAGCTCCCTCAGCAATGACATATGTGAAAATTGGTCCCGATGAAGCAACCAATTTTTGGTCCAAACAGTCCTCCTCTTCCTGGTCCTGGTCCGGGCTTGAGCAATAGCCAGAACTCCAAGACCATAAACAGCCCGTTCTCTCGCTGGATTCCGCAACATCTCGTTATCGAGCGAACGCACGCAAAGTAACGAGCAAAAAGGCACGAAAATGGAAAACGGGAAAGCACTCACACGAAACGTCAACTAACTATATAGTAGCTGATGGAACGCAACGCGGGACGTACGAAAATTGAACTTCCTCTTTGAATCGCGTGGCCGTACGTTAAAACGTCACTACGTTCGTGTTGGTTGACGAAAAAGTCCGAGTGTGTGTATGCTATGGGTGTGATCGGACAAATCAATTAAGTCAAAAATCCAAGGGAAATTTTGTTGGATGTCCGACCGTGTGTACGAACCTTAAGTCCGTACGGTTCAATTTTGAGTTGGCTCACCCTTTGCAGCTATAACAGATTCAACTTTTCTGGGAAGGCTGTCCACAAGGTTTAGGAGTGTGTCTATGGGAATGTTTGACCATTCTTCCAGAAGGGCATTTGTGAGATCAGGCACTGATGTTAGACGAGAAGCACTGTCTCGCAGTCTCTTCTCTAATTCATCCCAAAAGGTGTTCTATCGGGTTTAGGTCAAGACTCTGTGCAGGTCAGTCAAGTTCCTCCACACCAAACTCACTCATCCATGTCTTTGTGGACCTTGTTTGTGTACTGGTGTGGAGTCATGTTGAAACAGGAAGGAGCCAGATGCCTTAAAAATGTAAACAAATATGTAAAAAAAGTTCCTCCACCCCAAACTCACTCATCCATGTCTTTATGGACCTTGATTTGTGCACTGGTGTGCAGTCATGTTGGAACAGAAAGGGGCCATCCCCAAACTCTTCCCACAAAGTTGGGAGCATGAAATTGTCCAAACCGTTCCCTTCACTGGAACTAAGGGGCCAAGCCCAATCCCTGAAAAACAACCCACACCATAATCCCCCCTCCACCAAATGATGTGTACCAGTGCACAAAGTAAGGTCCATAAAGACATGGATGAGCACATTTGGGGTGGAGGAACTTGAATATTGAACTCACAGGACTAAGACTGGGATGCAATTAAAGTTAATCTGGGTGTAGAGGCAGACGTCTCAATACTTTTGACAATATAGTGTATATCTAAACCCAAGAGCAAAAATGTATTAATTTATTGCAGTCCTTAGATGTGATGTATGCATTTGTTTTCTTTTTTCAGGCTAGGAATATTTTCATAAAGTACAGAAAATAGCCCTAGATCTTTTCTGAAATGCAGAGTTCTTGTCAATTCCTGTGAGCTGAATTAAAGCACAAACAATCTTATCTTCCTCCCAGGGTATCGTCTATAAATCACAAATTCCCCTGCACCCCATGTTATGGAGATGAAGAGAAGAACTTGGGCCCAGATTCACAAAAGAGATACGACGGCGGGTATGCAAATTAGTAGTTACGGCGATCCACGACGCTTTTTCGCGTTCGCTACGTCGCTGCTAGTCTAGTTTCCCGTCGCAAAGTTAGTAGTCGTTTTAGCTGCCCTAACTTTACACAGCCCACGTATGTGCTGTATAAAGTATGGCCGGCGTTCCCGCGTCGAAATTTAAAAATGTTTTGTTCTTGCGTAAGACGTCTGGGAATACGAAAGTACGCTACGCACGTCGCCGTTCGAAAAAAGGACGTCACTTCGCGCAAAGCACGGCGGGAATTTCAAAATGGAGTATGCACAGTAGGTCCGGCGCGGGAGCGCGCCTAATTTAAATGGCACACGCCCCTTTGAATTACACAGGCTTACGCCGGAGGCCGTCAGCGTAAGTTTTCATGCAAGTGCTTTGTGAATCAGGCACTTGCGATGAAAACTTGCGGCGGTGTAACGTATCTGCAATACGTTACGCCGCCGCGATTCTACGTGAATCTGGGCCATGGTTCTTGTCCAACCTAGGGTGACAGCCAAGGTACCAGATACTGTGGAGTAGTAAGTGTAGTCATCCAGGGACAGGAAATGTTTAATTCATAGGATTATCAGGTGAAAAAAAAAAAGAAAACTAGTCCATCTTCTATACCCAAAGACTGGCAATCTGCAATATATGATTTTTTTTAATTACAGGGTTAGATACAGTTTATTGGCACTCTGGGTTTGCCTGAAACCTGTAGCTTGAATTCTTCAATATTTTACAAATATATTTCTGTAAGTAATATGTTCATACATTTAAACATAAAAAAAAATGTCAGATATGTTTTATAATACCACCTTATTGCTCATAAACAGAAGTTCATCCCAATACATCCCAAAACACACAATGGCATAAAAATATACAATACAAATCCAAAATATAGCCAGTAGAGTGAAAACAAGTAATAGACTAAAAACAATAGGCAGGAAAACACTACTGCCAAGGGTAGAAACATAAATGATTTCCAATCTAGTAACCTTGTCTTTCCAACACTTTCATACTGATTGATCTGCAGTCAGCCTGCCCTTGGATTTATTACACTAATTTGACCTGAAATTGCAACATGTTTATGGCAATCCATCATATCAAAATGTGACTGGAAGATATTGAAACATTTATCACTGATTGGATATGTGGATGGTCAGTGACAACTAAAGGCACTGTTACTAGAGAAAAAATAGAACCAACTGGCTACTGTAAAAAAAAACATACACCAAAAGAAGGTGTGCCAGACCAAATAATAAAAGAATCCAAGTTGATTTAATGGCTTCCCCTGAAAACTGCCAACATGTTTTGGGGGCCAGAAAACACCCCTCCTTTATCAAGGCTTCAGTTAAAATAAGAAAGTTAACCGTACTCAAAATAAGGCTTTCCTGTGTATTTCTATGTAGGACAGCTACTTGCTGGATCAGGAGAGTTTACTAGCCAGCAGGAACTTCTTGAACGGGAAGTAAATAATCTTCACACAGGAAAGCCCTATTTTGACTCCAATGAAATTTTCGGAATCTATTGACATTATGATAGTCCTCAAGACAACATTTAAAGAGACCTTGTAAAACAGTTAAGACTGCTGTGGGTTTAGGCACCTCCACTTGCAAGAACTTCAAAAATCCCGTAGTTGTACCTAAATGTCAGGTCAGTCACAGACAAAACTCCAGCAATCTTCCATGGGGGGATGTTGGGGTTCCAAAATTAGTAGACGTATCAGAGCTTTTTCTCTTAGGAGGGCACAAAATTCAGCCATATCTGCAGGGTTTTTGAAGCTAATGCATGTATGTGCAGGAACTTCTAGGTGCCAACACTGTAAACCCCTTGCAGTTTGTGCTTTCTTTAAGAGGCATGTGGAGACTATGTGGCATGATGATCAGATCACTTCATATGGTTATTAAAGAACAAGATAAAGTAAAATTATAGGCTGATTTTTTATTTTGTTTTATAATAACAAGCATGTCATTCTTACCTGCTCTGTGTAGTGGTTTTGCACAGAGCAGCCCTTATCCTCCTTTTCTCCGGCTCCCCGACGGCACTCCTGCCTCCTGCTGCGTGCCCCCACCCCACAGCAAGCAGACTGCTATGGGGGCACCTGAGCAGGCTTGCTCCCAAGCCGCTGCTCTGTCTGTCCATTCAGACCCAGAGTGTGACTCTGCCCCACCCCTACTCCTCTTCTTATTGGCTCACTGGCTGTGATTGACAGTAGCGAGAGCCAATGGGGAGACAGAGACCCTGGAGAGCCACTGCTCTCATTCACATCACTGTAAGGCCGCATACACACGATCGGTCCATCCGATGAGAATGGTCTGATGGACCGTTTTCATCGGTCCAAACCGATCGTGTGTGGGCCACACAATGGTGGAGTTATTCTTTAAACATCAAAATTACATTCAATTTTTTTTTTTTTTCATAGAATTTGCCAAAAAGACAGCAAGTCCTTATACTTGATATAATCTGATGGTATGATTAAATACCCAGTATTTTTCTCTGCAGTACTGATATACAATGTAATGAAAAGAGGTATCATAATTACAATGTTGGGATGACAGGGGTAATTTTTTTAAATTAAAATGACTTATTTTGGTTTATTGGTCTAATTACACAAAGACCTCTTTCTCTGGAAAAATTCCAAGTTCCAAGAAGTCAACATACTATACGCCATATCAGTACTATGGAAATATTGTGATATATGTGTTTTATGATATAGTATGGCCATTTCTGCCTCCCCTCATTGCTGTTCGAAATAGTTAATCTCTCATTTTGTTTAAGAATTCATAAAACGTGAAAAGTCTGCTTTTGCAGCCATAAAATCATATAGCCAGATTCAGTAAGACTTGCCTAGGCAGGCGTAGCGTATCTCATATACTCTACGCCGCCGTAAGTTAGAGAGGCAAGTGCTGTATTCACAAAGCACTTGCGTCCTAAGTTATGGCGGCGTAGCGTAAATGGGCCGGCGTAAGCCCGCCTAATTCAAATTGTGTTGAGGTGGGCGTGTTTTATGTAAATAAACCATGACCCCACGTAAATGACGTTTTGAACGAACGTCGCATGCGCCGTTTGTGGACGTATCCCAGTGCGCATGCGTCGGATAGAATGCCTAAGATACGTCGAACACTGCCTACTACGTGAACGTAACTTACGCACAGCCCTATTCGCGTACGACTTACGCAAACGACGTAAAAAAATACGCTTGTTCCGACATCCATACTTTGCATGGGCTGCGCCACCTAGAGACCAGCTTTATCTTTACGCCGGCGTATGTCTTCCGTAAACGGCGTAACTAATTGTGACGGGCGTACGTACGTTCGTGAATCGGCGTATCTTGCTCATTTGCATATTCGACGCGGAAAACAACGGAAGCGCCGCCTAGCGGCCAGCGTAAATATGCACCCTAAGATACGACGGCGTAGGAGACTTACGCCGCTCGTATCTTAGCCTAATTTAAGCGTATCTGGTTTCCAGAATACGCTTAAATTTACGACGGCATAGATTCAGGCCCAGTACAGACGACCAAACATGTCTGCTGAAACTGGTCTGTGGGCCAGTTTCAGCAGACATGTTCGGTCGTGTGTAGGCCCGAGCGTGCAGGATTCCAGCAAACATTTGCCCGCCGGGCCTTTTCCCAGCGGACAAATATTCCTGGACTTGTTTTAAAACAGTCCGCTGGAATCCTGCCCGCTCGGACATGTTCGGTCTTCTGTACAGACCTACCGTACATGTCCGAGCGCTGCCATCCCTTGCATGCGTCGAATGACTTCGACGCATGCGTGGAAGCATTTAACTGGCAGGCCCGCCCACGTCGCCGCGTCAGTGTCGCGGCGACACCGCGTCATCGTCGCCGCGACACCGCGGACACGCCCCCGCGTATTGTTTACGCGCGGATTTCTGTACGATGGTTAGTACAGCCATCGTACAGAAATCCCCGGGCAGACATGTACGGTGAAAACGGTCCGGCGGACCGGTTTCATCGTACATGTTTGCCCGTGTGTACACGGCCTGAGAGTTACGACGGCGTATCTACTGATACGCCGGCGTAACTCTCTCTGAATCTGGCAAATTATATTTTAGGCCATTTATGGGTTATTATTAGGGACAGAGGGCCATATTCTGAGTAAAGATACGATGGAGCATCTCAGGATACTCCATCGTATCTCTCTTTTTTGGCCAGTGTATCTATGCGAGTGATTCTTAGAATCATTTTCGCATAGATACACTTAAGATCCGACATGTGTAAGTCACTTACACTGTCGGATCTTAAATGTAATTACTCCGCCCGCCGCTAGGTGGCGTTTACGTTCAGGTCTCATTTGTTTATGCAAATAAGCCTGATACGCCGATTCCCAAACGAATTTGCGTCGCGTAACCGTCGCTTACGTCGTTTGCGTAAGCGTAAACTTACCCCTGCTATATGAGGGGTAAGTTTACGCAAGTCCCGCGTAGGCCATGTTAAGTATGGGAAAAAGACTGTGAAGTCTAAGACTCGGAAAAGATGGACTTTGTAGGCACCAGATTTAAAAAAATATATATAAATATATATATATATATATATATATATATATATATATATATTATAAATATATAAATATATTTTTTTAAATCTGGTGCCTACAAAGTCCATCTTTTCCGAGTCTTAGACTTCACAGTCTTTTTCTATTTATCTACATTATCTAGGATGTGGCACCTTATACTAAGGGGTGTTTGATTACCACCCCAGGGCAATCGTAATTCTACATTTAACCATGTTAAGTATGGGGTCGGGTCCGCGTCGTGTTTTCCCATTGGCTACGTCGTTTTACTAAGTCGTTCTTGAATACGACTTTACGTCAATGACGCACACGTCGGCGTCATTGACGTTTTACGCCGAGAACTGGAGCATGCGCACTGGGCTATTTTAAGCCTGGCGTATGCGCAGTTCGTTAGAATCGGGGGCGCACTTAATTTAAATAGAAGCCGCCCCCTTGGAGATACGCGGAGATACGCTGGGCCAAATACACTCCGCCGCCCCAAACTACGGAGCAAGTGTTTGGGGAATACAGCACTTGCTCCTGTAGGTTTGGGCGGCGGAGTGTAAATGGCTTACGCGCCGCCCGCCTACATTTACCAAGAATATGGCCCAGAATTTTTACAATTGTTTTAATACAGGATATCATAATTGTGGTGAAATGAATACTACAAATGAATAATGTTGTATGTATTAAAAAACAACTGTAATCACGTACAGTTAAACACATAACATGGTGATGTAATTCCAATGCAATTTCAGGAAAATTGTATCTCCTGCAGTTCATGAGTGCCTGGACCCCTCTAGCAGCCATATAAACTTGAGTGAATTTGAAAAATTAGGATCTGCGTGTATCTATTGGTAGTTACAGTTGTTCATAGGTCATCGCTAAAGCCCCCTGTGATTTAAAAATACAAGCAAAATTGTTCATGTGGGTACTTGAGGGATCAGGGTTGAACATCAGTGTAAAGAGTGAAAAGTCCTCTGTAATGGAAAATCAGCTATTGAAAATGGAGACGACACAGCTTCCTAAACCAGAAGTTCATAGATCAATGGAAACTTTCTACTTCACACTACTTGGTGTTATGTATGAGATTACATCCATGGAAAATATAAAGGTTACATACATAGATAATGTAGAAAAGCAACATTCCTTGATATAATTTTGGGTCTGAGATCTTTGGGGGTATTTAATCACCACTGAGGTTTTTTTTTTTTTGCTAAATAAATGAAAAAACACATGTTTTTCTTTGTTTCTGTAAAAAAAAAATCTTTCTTCATAAATGAAGGTCAATCCTTCTACATTTCTTTGATAAAAAAAAAATAGTGTACATATAGGGCTAGATTCACATAGATTAGCGGATCTTTAGATCCGCCGGTGCAATTTTGCGAGGCTAGTGCAGTATTCACAAAGCACTTACCTCGAAACTTGCACCGGCGGATCGTAACTCCCCCGGCGGAATTCAAATTCCGCGGCTAGGGGGAGTGTACAATTTAAATCAGGCACGTTTCCGCGCCGATTTAACTGCGCATGCGCCGTCGGCGAAATTTCCCAGTGCGCATGCTCCAAATGACGTCGCTAGGACGTCATTGTTTTCGGCGGCAACGTAAATTGCGGCCATCCGTATTCCAGACCGACTTATGCAAACGACGTAAAAAGTTGAAACTCGGTGCGGGAACGACGGCCATACTTAACATAGGAAACGCCGCAGTTACCCCTGCTATAGCAGGGGTAACTATCCGCCGGAAAAAGCCGAACGCAAACGACGTGAAAAAAAAGCGACGGGCAGGGCGTTCGTTACTGAATCGGCGGTTCTCCTCATTTGCATATCCGACGCGTAAAAAAACGAGGCGACACCTAGCGGCCGGCGGGAGATTGCAGCCTAAGATCCGACTGTGTAAGTCACTTACACCAGTCGGATCTAAGGGAGATCAATGCGTAACTGATTCTTATGAATCAGTCGCATAGATCCGACCGTCGGATCTCAGAGATACGACGGCGGATCAGGAGATCCGCCGTCGTATCTCTTGATGAATCTGGCCCCATACTGTATTTGAAAATCAATCAATCCTGATATACAGAAAGCCTATCTCGCTGCTTGAGGTCCTAAAATGCCAGGACAGTATAAATAACCCCCCCAAATTACCCCTTTTTGGAAAGTAGACATTCCGAGGTATTGAGTTTTAAAGTTGTACCTTTAAAAAGGGGTGGGCTCCCTTCAGCCCATCTGCCCTCCCTCCACCTACTCATCAGAAAATATGTGCTTCCACTGTGGAGTCACGAATCAGTCAGTGATAGGAACTACAGATACCAAGGTGCCTTGATGGGGCCTGTACTTTAGGCATGTATTTGCAAATATGTGCAGACTAAACCCCTGTTTTTTACGCATTATGTTAGAAGGGCTGGTCGATAAGTAAGCTTGGATCTTTTCCTTGGATTTATCCTTGGCCTTGTTTATACAAAGCATGTATACACCCCACCACTCTTTAAAATAAAAATGAAACATATACACTGAAAGTTGGTAGGGGTATGCATGTCAGACCCATTATGCTTTCCCACTCTGTCAGTCTCTCCACTGGCTTCCACTCACCAAACAAAGTATATTCAAGTACTAACAACTACTTACAAAGCCATCGACAACTTGGCCTCCAGCTGACCTAGTAACCACTAACCTAGTCTCAAAATACCAACCTAATCATTCTCTTAGTTCCTCCCAAGACCTCCTACTCTCTAGCTCCCTTGACACCTCCTCCCATGCTCGCCTCCCGGACTTCACCAGAGCCTCTCCCATCCTATGGACTTCCTTATCCCAATCAGACGGATCTCCTACTCTGTCCGATTTAGGCGATCCCTGAAAACCCTTCTCCTCAGAGAAGCCTACAGTATCCTGCCTCCACCTAACAACTGTACTTTTGTTTCCTCCATCAGCTCATTCCCCACAGTTATTATCTTTTGTATGACTTGACCCTCTCTCTTAGATTGTAAGTTCTTTCAAGCTCTCTCTTAGATTGTAAGCTCTGATTCCTCCTGTATTGAATTGTATTGTAACTATACTGTCTTCCCTCTTGTTGTAAAGCTATATATATCCTGTATAATAATAATAATAATGATATTAATATTAAATCACACCTTACCAATTTCTAGATGTGATGGCAGGGGGGTGGCACTTTGCAGGGGGGGGAAAAAGCCACCCCCTTGCACAAAAACATCCATCCGAACCATCCTCCTAGTTCCCACAGCCTCCTCCCGCTCAGATGCAGCCTCCCGTGTGCACACATGCAGTGTCTACAGCCGCATCTGGTGCCTGACCAGTGGCAGAGTGATCTGCAGCCTTGTGTGCTGTGCGGGATCTGGGAGCCTGGACGTGTCTTCCGACATCGGGAAATCCCACCCACTGCTTCACCATGCAGCGTGACATGCAGCCCAGACTCAGGTAGAAGGACGCCGTTTGTAAGGGGAGAGTGGGGAAGAGTGTATGACAGCCAAGAAGTGAGTGTATTGGAAGGCTGTGCAGTCTCCTCATGCTGTGTTTGGACATTTGGTGGCAGCCCCTTTTGCTGGGGCATGTAGTGTCCTCTGTAGGGGGGGGGGGGCTGAGGTATGGCAGCCTCCTATGCTGGGACTTGTAGTGCCCTCTTTGGGGGGCTGAGATATGGCAGCCTCCTATGCTGGGACTTGTAGTGCCCTCTTTGGGGGGCTGAGATATGGCAGCCTCCTATGCTGGGACTTGTAGTGCCTTAGACTGTGGGGGGACTGAGGAATCCTCAGTTCCCCAGAGAGGGCACTACAAGTCCCAGCAGAGTGGGCTGCCATTCTTCAGTCCCCTGTAGTCTAGGGCACTAGTCCCAGCATAGGAGCCCCCCCCAGAGTGCACTACAAGTCCCAGCATAGGAGTCTGTCATATCTCAGCCCCCCGCAGAGGCTGCTCTAGAACTGGAGAAAAGGCTGGGGGGAGGGGCTGTACTGGGAGGGGAGAGAATGAGGCACAGGTTTGAGATGAGGGAGGATTTTTTCAGAAAGTGAGGATTTGTGCGGGGAGGGGGAGATGTGGGAGGATTTGTGATGGTGGGGGGATTTATGCTGGGAGGGGGGTATGGGGGAGGATTTGTGATGGGGGCGGTTTATCCTGGGAGGGGGAGGTGGGGGAGGATTTGTGATAACAGGGGGGATTTATGCTGGGAGGGGGAGATGAGGAAGGATTTTTGCTGAGAGGGGGATTTATGCTGGCAGGGAGAGATGGGGAGGACTTGTGCTGAGATGGGGATATATGCTGGGAGGAAGAGATGAGGGGAGGATTTGTGCTGAGAGGGGGATTTATGCTTGAAACGAGAGATGGGGGAGGATTTGCGATAAGAGGGGGAATTTGTGCTGGGAGGGGGAGATGGGGGAGGATTTGTGATGGTAGGGGGGATTTATGCTGGAAGGGGGAGATGGGGGAGAATTTGTGATGAGAGGGGGGATTTGAGCTGGGAGGGGGAGATGGAGAAAGATTTGTGCTGAGAGATGGAATTTATCCTGGGAGGGGGAGATGGGGGAGGATTTGTGCTGAGAGATGGAATTTATGCTGGGAGGGGGATATGGGGGAGGACTTGTGCTGAGAGGGGGATTTATGCTTTGAGAGAGATGGGGGAGGATTTGTTCTAAGAGGGGGGATTTGTGCTGGGAAAGGAGGGGCCGAGGCAAGGGTTTGCACTGAGAAGGGGGATTTGTACTGGAAGGGGTTACACAAGAGTGAAGATTGTGCTGAAAGGGGGTATTTTTGCTGCTAGGGGAAATGGATGGGGCAGGGTCTGGAAGGGGTGTGGTTTACAGATGATAGGGCGGGTCTTAAACAGGAAAAGGTGTGGCTTTGACAGGAAGGGTGGGTTGTATTTAAATTAGGGGGTGCATAAATTTAGTCAGGCCTAGGGCAGCACAAAATACACCACTGACTACAGCGTATATGCTAACGCTATATAAATGTATAAAAACATAAGCCCAGATTCACAGAGAGCAAGGCACAGATTACTCCGCCATAGAGTAACGCTAATGCAGCGCAGAGAGGCAAGCAATGCATTCAGCAAGCCAGTGCTCCCAATGCTGCGCCAGCGTGGCGTGGGATTCAAAGGTGTACGCCGGCATAGGTGGAAGTGGGCGTGACCCATGCAAATGAGGTGTGACCCCATGCAAATGATGGGCCGAGCGCCAGACAGATATGTATCACGAACTGTGCATGCGCCGTGACGCATCCCCCTGCTCCTTATTACAACCACGTCAAGACAACTGCCTAAACTACGCCGGATCACTGCGTACGGTGTTAATGTAACCTACGCCAAGCCAGACACAGGTCCAACGTAAAATACGCCGGCTTGTGTTCCCTGGAGCAGACCTTTGCATGTCTGCTGCTGGGTTGCATCTCCTTTATGGGGAATAACTTTACGCCGGACGTACAACTTACGCGCACCTCGCGTAGCCTGCGTCGGGCGCACGCAGGTTCGTGAATCGCCGTATTTCCCTCATTTGCATGTTTGAATGGCTAATCAATGGGAGCGGCACCATGCACACAGCCTAAATGTGCGCCCACCCTACGCCGGTGTAAGCAAGCTACGTCGGTGGTGTGTAACCTGGTTTTAGGCGCATATCTGTTTGTGGGTCTGGCGCACAGATACGACGGCGCACATTTGCACTTACGTCGGCGTAACTTATTATACGTCGGCGTAAGTGCTTTGTGAATCTGGACCATACTATGCAACTGTGGTAGACACACTGGGCCGGATTCAGATACAATGGCGTATCTGTCCGGCCCGCGTTACGCCGCTCTAACTTTGGGCGCAAAATCTTTATTCAGAAAGAACTTGCTCCCTTAGTTACGGTGGCGTAAGGCCGCGGAATTCAAATGGGGATGTAGGGGGCGTGTTTTATTTAAATTTCCCTTGACCCCGCGTTTTTTATATGAGCCGTCCGTAAAATCTCCCAGTGTGCATTAAAGTGCAAACTCCCCTTCTGTAGAGACTCATAATAAGGGGTTAATGTTCTCTGTACAGCACTGCGGTTTATGAGAGAGCTATATAAATCTATAATGATAGTGTGTGTCATTGTGGTGGGGACATTACAGTGCAAGTTCTTCTGGTGCAGAGTGTAAATGGGTGAAGGTCCTCTATACAGTACAGTAGAATATATCAACTGTAGGAATCATAATGATATAATAGTGTATGTGACTGTTGTGGGACATCAGAGACTATGATAACAGCACAGCATTAAAAAATATATAAATATATAATAATAATAGAAGGATAGGGTGTAGAAATGAAGGGTGGTAATACTGTTATGCCCTGTACACACGATCGGATATCTGATGGAATCTAATCCGATCGATTTTTTCGTTGGATATCCGATGAAGCTGACTTTCATCAGTCTTGCCTACACACCATCGGTCAAAAATCCGACCGTGTCAAACGCGGTGACGTAAAACACTTCGACGTGCTGATAAAAATGTTCAATGCTTCCGAGCATGCTTCGACTTGATTCTGAGCATGCGTGTATTTTTGACCGATGGACTTCCACACAGACGATCGTTTTTTTATCCATAGGAACATTTTAAAACATGTTTTATTTTTTTTTCACCGATTGAAAACAAACCGATGGGGCCCACAAGCGAATGGTCTATCGGTCCGTTTTCATCAGACAAACCGATCGTGTGTACAGGGCTTTAGTCCTTTTTTTTTTTACCAGGGTAGCATTAAACCCACCGCTGGCACTGTTGTAAATGACAATATATGATTTGTTGATATAATGATAAAATATCAGAATATTCTCATTCTTTGTACCCTGGATATAGGGTGTTGTAAGAAGCCTTCATTTAGGGGTATATGGGTCAGTTTATCAAAATGCTAAATGAGTAACACTGGTTATCTGGCTTTAGTAAGTATGGGGCCAAATGATGGACAATTAAGGATAGAGCCTGAGCAGAAGATGGAAGAAATGAGGAGGGTCCCTGTGTGGTTCCAAAACATTGTCTTTCTATGTGATCATACACATGCTTTGCACTTTCAAACAACTTGCTGTTGTGCTGGTATCTCCTATAAATGACACAATCGTGTACATCATATTACCCACAGAGTAGTCTTTACATTTTCCTCTGTGTTGACATGTTGCTTCACATAGTTTTGCACCTTGCTGCTGCGTCTCACCTTGAGAGCTGTTTTTTCGGGAGCAGTGATTTTAATAATGCTTAAAGTGAAACAATAAATGTGAAATATTCCTTTAAATTTCATACCTGGGGGGTTTCTATAGTATGTCTGTAAAGTAGCGCATGTTTCCCGTGCTTAGAACAGTCCCTGCACAAAATTACATTTCTAAAGGAAAAAAAGTGATTTAAAACTACTCGCGGCTATAGAGAAAAAAGAGGATCACCGCTCCAGGTGGGTCGCTATGTAGAGTAGACTGACTCAGGATACCGTGGGTGCTGGCAATGCACTGACCATGCATGAGATACGAAGAGAGGAAATGGATAGCCGCACTCCAATAACCAAAAAGGTTGTCTTTTTATTCAAACGAACAGCAAATACATCACTTCACAAGGTCACAGCAAAGGAACAGGGGGCTAGCCATGATTAAGCACTAGCTCAGTGCGAAACGCGTCGGCTGTTCCCCTGTTCCTTTGCTGTGACCTTGTGAAGTGATGTATTTGCTGTTCGTTTGAATAAAAAGACAACCTTTTTGGTTATTGGAGTGCGGCTATTCATTTCCTCTCTTCGTATTTCTTACACGCGGCTAGAATGAATTCTCGGGTCCCAGGAATACAGATAAAAGTCGTTGAAAAAAAAATTTTTTTTGCATTGATACATGTCCCCTGGGGCAGGACCCGGGTCCCCAAACACTTTTTATGACAATAGCTTGCAAATTAACCTTTAAAATTAGCACTTTTGATTTCTCCCATAGACTTTTAAAGGGTGTTTCGCGGCTTTCGAATTTGCCACAAACACCCCAAATTGTTAGCTATTCGGCGAACGAGCGAACAGCCAGTGTTTGAGTCAAACTCATGTTCGACCCGAACATAAAGCTCATCCCTATAATGGACCCAGTGAATGATGGCTGGGAGAGGGGGAAAAAGGCAAAAAGTAAGGCAAAAGATGAACACAAAGAAAAATGGAGTATACATTTTTTTTTTGTTTATAATTATGATTTTTTTTAAGCATTTTTCAAGTAGATATACAATCACACATTGACGCAAATAGGCACACTGTATAGTGAATATTTGTAGTGTTGTTAATACATATGCATTGGGACTTTTGCACTGACCCTATGGGCCAAATCCACAAAACGGATACGACGGCGTAACTGCTGTTACGCCGTCGTATCCCTGTTCCTAACTCTGGAACTGATCCACAGAATCAGTTTTCCATAGTTAGGCAGAAGATCCGGCATGTGTAAGGGACTTACACTGCCGAATCTTAGGATGCAGTACCGCATCCGCCTCGGGTATGCAAATTAGCACTTACGGAGATCCACAAAGCTTTTCAGCTTCGTTTTTTCTCCGTAAGTTTTAGTTTGCATACGCAAAATTAGGGCTGCTTTTACAAGGTGTAAAGTTAGTACACCATGTAAAAGCAGACCTTTCTGTCCAGCGACGCGATTTTTTTTAAATTTTGAATTTTTTTTCCCGCCGTATCTTTTTTTTTTTCCCGACGCAACTTTATTGACCCGTCGCAATCCACAAAGCTCGGCGTAATGTCATTTCGCGCTATGCACGTCGGGAAAATGACGTCACGAGCATGTGCAGTACGGCCGGCGCGGGAGCGTGCCTAATTTAAATGGGAATCGCCCCCATTTGAACAGGAACGCCTTGCGCCGGCGGAATTTAAGTTACACAGCCCAAAATTTCTAGGTAAGTGCTTTGTGGATCGGGCACTTAGGTAGAAATTTTAAGGCAGTGTAACTTAAATGGAAAAAATTAAGTTAGGCACGATCTTTGTGGATTTGGCCCTATGTTTCTTCTAAGGCTAGCATAGAGTTATGTATGCAGTATACAGGCCATGTAGGTAGTCCATCAGGCAGGCTGATAAAAAGGAGTTTCTCCTCAAAATGCATTCCTGCTTCTTCTGATGTCATCTTCAGGGGTGGACATCAATGGATTGGCTGTGGACTGGATTGTGCATGTTGGTTCCTTTGGATCTTCACCGTTGAGCCTGCTCAACAGACATGGACTCAGCCTTTGGCCAGGGCAGGAGAGCCTGTAGTGGGGATGCAGTTTCCCTTAGCCTTTGACTGTCATACCACTCGCGTTCTTATCTTTGTAAGTTTATTTTGTTTATTTTTTTATTTCATTTTATTCTAACATACTACACTAGCATCTCTTTTGTGCAGTGTCCCTTTGTGTTTATCTTTTGCATGAATATTGGAGCTCCTGCTCCTCCAAGCAAGCTGACTGCATAGGGCTTCTAATTAGTGTCAGGTTCAATACATGTTTGTTTAGAATCTTGGATTACCTCTTAACCACATACATATGTGTTTACACTGGTGTATTAGAGTTTGAATCAGAAAAGGGCTGGTGACTCAGAAAGCTCTTGAATAAAAGTCCTTTATTTAGTTACATGGGTACAGGCTAGGCTAACGCGTTTCGGCTAAGAAGCCTTCATCATAGGTTTATTAGAGTTTGCATGTTTTTTTTTTCATTGTCTTATTGATACACAGAGCAGGGCTCGAGAGCGAGTATGCACGAGTGCTCCCACTCAGCAGGTGGGAGGAACCAGGGGCACTGGTGGGGGACCCTAGAAAAGGAGGACCATTGCACAGAGAAGGTACGTATACCATGTTTGTTATTTTAAAACCAGGACTACAAGGACTACAAGGAAACTTTTTGTTGACATTCTTTATGTGTGAGAAACTGAGTACAGCTCCTTTCTGTCAATAAGGCAACAGGGGGTGGTAAAAACAGTAATTTAATCAGTGTTTTTACAGCCTGTGAAACTGCCCACTGCAAGTGGATATGTTGCTGCTCAAATGAGTACACATTGCTATGGCCAGGATGCTGCAATTTTACTGCTACATGCTGAGTTTGACAGGCACAAATTTTTGTTAAGATCTTTATTAAAAAATATGTTCATTTGCAAAGTTCAAACGCTGATTTTTGTGGTAGAAGAGGTTTTCTTCTGATGACTCTTCCATGAAGACCATATTTGTACAATTATCTCTTTATAGTGGAATAGTGTACCACAACTCCAGTGTCTGCCAGATCTTTCTGGAGGGAACGTGGGTTTTGAATTGTTTTTCTCACAATCCTGCGAGCTGTTCTGTCTGATATTTTTCTTGGTCTTCCAGATCTTGCTTTAACTTCCACTGTTCCTGATGACTGCCATTTCTTAATTACATTCCGAACAGAGGTATTTCATTAAGGTTTATCATTTTTAAAACGGCTGCCAAAAAATGTAAAATACTTAATTTTCCTTGTGTATATCAGATTTCTCTTATGGCCACCTTAACTTCACCAGTAAGACCAAATTCCTGGGCAAAAAAATTCAGTGCCCATTCATACTTTGAACTCACTGAAATGAACAAAAATGATGCCACATTTTATTCTGCTCATCCAGTCTTGTAATACGGGCACTACTGTCAGACAACACATCCATGTTCTGGACTTCCTTCAACCTACTTTGCAGTAGGTTTTACTATTTAACTTCCAAAGTTTTACTATTTAACTTCCAAAGGTTATTTTTTTCCATCTTACTTGTACTGTTAGTTTATCTTCAAAATATATACTCTGGTTTCAGGCAGCCAGTTCTTGATGAGATGCAGGGCCTGCCTTTCAGTCATTCTATGTCTTTGGTCATGGAGTCTTCTGGGAGATGTGACCTGTGAATTCCAGCAAGCTGCAGGAATAGGGCACATCATTTTGGCCTAGACAATGATGAGGGACAGGGGCAGAAGAGAAAAATATATATATATACAGTATATAAACGCAGAAATACTTGTAACTGCGAAAGGAGTTTTTAAAAGGAACAAACTGCAGTTCTGGAGTTAAATTGGCTATAAACCTCAGACATGAAATATAAACAAAGCATATCCCCTATAGCAGTGGTGATCAACCCTGTCCTCAGGGCCCACTAACAGGCCAGGTTTTATGTATTACCTTGGGGAGATGCAGACTAAAATACTGCAATCACTAAGCAGCAAATGATATCACTTGTGATGTATTTCAGTTATCTTGCAAACCTGGCCTGTTAGTGGGCCCTGAGGACAGGGTTGATGACCACTGCCCTATAGTGTGTACTTGTCTCCGTCCAGAGCAAAGTGTCATTTCTGTCTGCTGCCTCAGTGCTTTGCTAGCTGCAAGAGTCACTTCTGACAAGTTTTCCTGATACCAAGAGAAAAAAGGTGACAAGGGAAAGAGCGCCAACAACCAGCCTATGATTGACAGCCTCAGCTCTGTTTGTGTGTTCTGTGTGAAGGGGGGTGTGTTCATTGCCTCCAATCAACTCTAACTAAGCTCTGCAAAGTGTAACTTGCCCCCTGTTTTCTGAAAGCTAGGAAAAGCTGTATAAATTCCGCACTGAACGGCAGTGGAGAAGAGAAAACTACAGATACACAGGTACAACTTATGTAGGAGGTTTCATCTCTGTGTATCACTTGAGGCCAATCACTTCATTAGGTATATGTAAGAATTTACAACCATTTCAGGGTTGGTTCACACTTATGCGAATTGGATGTAGGTTTCCCCACATCCAATTTTTAATGACAGCAGCCTGTGACCGGCTCTCAATGGAGTCGGATCACACATCTCTGTGGTGAGCAAATTGCACAGGGGTCCTGTGCGTCTATGGATCTGTTTCAGGTCTGAATTCATGTAAAAATTAGGGCCTAATTCATCCCTGAAACGGAGAACAGGGACACACTAGACCCCTGCTAGCAGCCGCATCCGAATCAAGTGTGAACCAAGCCTTAAGGTTTAGCTTTAGGCCCCTTTCACACTGGGGCGGTTTGCAGGCGCTACTGCACTAAAACTAGCATCTGCAAACCGACCCTAAACAGCGGATGCTGTTTCTCCAGTGAGAAAGCCCCAGGGCTTTCACACTGGAGCAGTGCGCTAGCAGGACCGCTCCAAAAGTCCTGCTAGCAGCATCTTTGGAGCGGTGAGAGGAGCGGATTAAAATCAATGGGAAACCGTGGCTATACCGCCGGCAATGCGCCTCTGTGGTTTTAACCCTTTTTCGCCCGCTAGCGGGGGTTAAAACCACTAGCGTCTGAATACTGACGCAATTCCGACGGTATAGCGCTGCTAGAAATAGCGGCGCTATACCGCCACCGCACCTCCCGCCCCAGTGTGAAAGGGGCCTTAAGCAATACAGTCTGGTTCATGACCTCTCTCAGCCTGTGATTGGACAATGAAGAAGCTGCATGCTGATAAGGTCAACCCCGTGCTTCTTCTTTCCACGGGCATGTTCATTGGCTCAGACTGCTGCCTCTGAGTTTAGCTGTGCAGGAAATTAAAGGAGGGTATCAAAACATATTTTTACTTGTCAGTTCTGATTTTATAGAACCTTTTATTGTGTTTTTATGTCTGTCTGGAGTTTAGTGGTTTTACAGACTCATTTATTTGACAATCTAGAGCTATAATTAATCATACTAAAACAAATGTCTTTCTCTGTGACACAGCAGTCGAAACATCCTGATAAGTTTTTCTTCTGAATTTTTTTTTTTATCAAGATCAAACCTTTTTTCCTGTTTGGAAATCCTGAGCTTTTGAATAGACCTCAGTGACCGGTTGCAACTTGGGGCACATGGATTCAATTAGCATAGAGATGATTCCAGGAATCCTATTATTTATTGCCATTCCATATGCTTTTTCCTTATGGAGTTTGTTTCTACAATACAGTTTCAAAAGCAATTTAAGTTATCATGTAAAATGATGAATGTCGCATTTTTTTTTCTTTTACAGAGGACTGGTCTGTGGTCTGGCAACAGGTTATAGTACAGACCTTAGTGAACAAATTGCTCTTTCCGCACTTGAATATTATCTTTGTCTTGCATTGATCCCCCCAAAAGGATATGACTGAAAGTCCTTTATTTCAACGTTGACTTGAAGGCAATAGTGTTTGACGTAAGGAGTGTTTATAGAAGACTAATGTATAAGACAACCTTTGTTCTCCTGTCTGACCAGCTGCTCCAGGTAGAAGGAACCTAACACTTGAAGACAAGCCTTTAATCAGCAGCATTGGGTCCTTTTGACATCACCCCCTGCTATGGTTTCTATAGAACATTCTCAGAAACACACAATTCTATTATTCAAAATGAAAATTCATTTTACACCTCAGAAATCAATCTATTGCTTTCAAATGCTAATTTACTATATTAAAGGAAAACAATATTAAGGCAGGGTCATGACATGAAGTATAATGGGCTGATTGTGAAAAGCTTAACAGTTACCATGATCCTTGCTATATACAGTTTCCGCAGAACATTGCATTCATTTTTATTGTGTTTGGATATATTTACAGTATATAGGCATGAAGGATATTTGTTTTAGATAATGCAGGAAAAATGTCGTTTTGTGTAGTCACTAACCCTGCTGAATATGTAGGTTTGCTTACCACTCCTGAGTAGGGATGAGCCGAACACCCCCCGTTCTGTTCGCACCAGAACCTTCGAACGGACCGAACGTTTGCACGAACATTTAAAACCCCATTGACGTCAATGGGACTCGAACGTTCGAATTTAAAAGTGATAATTTTAAAGCCTAATATGCAAGTTATTGTCGGAAAACGGGTTTGAGAACCCGGGTCTTGCCCCAGGGAACATGTATCAATGGAGCAGCGATTTTAATGATGCTTAAAGTGGAAAAAAATGAAAAATTCCTTTAAATATCGTACCTGCTGGGTGTCTATAGTATGCCTGTGAGATAGCATGTGCTTAGAACTGTCCCTGCACAAAATGAGATTACTATAAGAAAAAAGTAACTTAAAACTGCTTGCGGCTTTAATGTAATGTCTGGTTCCTACAATATGGATGAAAATCATAGAGAAAAATTGAATGGGTTTCCCCCCACTCCCCCCAGGTCATTACAAGTCCCTTTGGCCCTATATACCTTGAACAGCATTATACAGGTGGTGCAAACAAGACAGGCACTGTAGGTTTGTTGTTAAGTAGAATGTTTGTCATTTTGAACAGGTACTTTTTAAAAGTGTAGCTCCAGCCATAAAATCTATTTGTAAGCTTTTCTGAAAACATAGAGACATCTGTTCAGAAGATTGCAATTCACTTTTTGTCCCAATGACAAATTATGTTTTGAAAATTTGTGTTTTATAGTGAAACAAGGATTGGTGATAAAGCATCAGTGGACAGGAGACACCTCTTACAGAAGAGAATTTCCCTTCCTAGTGGTAGATTTCCTCTCACTTCCTGATGTCTCCTTCCGTTTGCAAGTAGGAGTCGTTTGTAAGTTGGATGTTTGAAAGTAGGGGCCTGCCGTATTTACTCTGCAGAAATGTGGGCCCTAGGTGTTGGTGTTGCCACAACACTTTAAGCCCTCACAGTTAGTCTTGGTGGGCGCTGGAACGCCCTGCTGTGTGAACTATTATATCAAGAATTGTAATTACATGCCATTGTTGAACAGTGGTAAAAAAATAGTGCCTTTGGTGCTGGCGCTGGTGCCACAACTCTGTAAGCCCCCACAGTTACTCTTGGTGGGCACAGGAATGGGCCCTGCTGTGAAATATTAGATCAAGAATTGTAATTACATGCCCCTGTTGAACAGGGGCTGAAAAATTGGGTCTTTGTTTGTGGTGGTGGTGGTGCTGGTGCCACAACACTGCAACCCCTCACAGATACTCTAGTTGGAGCGCAGGAATGAGCCTGCTGCAAAGTATTGCATAAAAAATTGTAATTACACGCCCCTGTTAAACAGGGGCAGAAAAATTGGGCCTTAGGCCCTGGTGCCACAACACTGGTGCCACAACACTGCAACCCCTCACAGATACTCTAGTTGGAGTGCAGGAATGAGCCCGCTGCAAAGTATTGCATCAAAAATTGTAATTACACGCCCATGTTAAACAGGGGCAGAAAAATTGGGCCTTGGCCACTGATGGCGTTGCCCAGAACCAAAAATGTTCTTACAAGCTATCAGCATGATCATTGAGGAGGAAAAGGATAGTCACTCAGCAAGCATAACAGTATAGTCAGTCAGCATCAGCATAGGCAGTCTTGAAGGGATCTGACATTTCAAAAAATATTATTCAGTTACATCAGCATCAGGTGCTTGGTAGCTGGTGATGATCCAAGCCTGATTAATTTTTATGAAGGTCAGTCGATCGACCGAGTCGGTGGAGGGGCGCACCCTGTAATCGGTTACAAAGCCTCCAGCAGCACTGAATGTGCGTTCTGAAAGAATGCTGGATGCAGGACAAGCCAGTAGCTCAATTGTGTACTGTGCAAGCTCTGGCCAGTTATCCATCCTCAAGACCCAGTAAGCCAGAGTATTTTCGGTGGGAAAGGTGTCCAAGTCTGATCTTGCCCCTAGGTATTCCCGCACCATGTAAAACAGACGCTAAATAAAATAAACCTCCATATAGTCAGAACCCAGATCCTGCAGACCAGCTATTTACATTGCCAACTTAATTGCTCCTAGTCAATTCTGGGGGTCCTTTGTTGTATTCATGCTTTTTCCACAATATGTGGGTATAATTCAACATGAATTGCAGACAGAGGCAAATGCTGCTTCCCTGAGGCCCCGTACACACGACCGGATCTATCCACTGGGATTGATCCGCGGATCAGTTCCAGCAGATAGATCCGGTCATGTGTACGTCCGAGCGGACATTTCCCAGCGGATAAAAATCCAGCCGACGGATTCCCAGCGGATAAAAATTTCTTAGCATGCTAAGAAATCTATCCGCTTGAATCCAGTCCAGCGGACTGATCCGGTCGTCTGTACAGACTCACCGGATCAGTCCGTCCGCTCCCATCCCTCGCATGCGTCATAATGATTCGACGCATGCGTGGAAGTATTTACCTTCAGGATCGCGCACGTCGTCGCGTCATCGTCGCCGCGATGGCGCGGCCACGTTACCGCTGATGTATTCCGCGGGGATTTCGATCTGATGGTGTGTACAGCCATCAGATCCAAATCCGCCAGAGGATTTATCCGCTGGAAACGGTCTGGCGGACCGTTTCCAGCGGATATCCTCTCATGTGTACAAGGCCTTAGAGGTCAATCTACAATAATCTCAAATATATGTTCTAAACCATTGCAAAGCAGAATCAAACTACTGTGATTCCCTGAAAATAAGACCTAGCACTATTTTCCAGGAGGTCTGCAATATAAGCCCTACCATGAAAATAAGCCCTAGTTTAAAATGCTTGCAAAGTCTTATAATCCACTCTATTACAGTAGTATAGAATGTATGTAGCGCCCCCTTTACTTTCAGTAAGGCACTTTGCTAAAGTTAGTGGGAGAATGAGAGAGGTAAGTTGCTCTCAGTCTCATTCCTGATTATGTTAAATTTGGCTATCGCCAAATCTGGATTGTTCTGTGGGTCAGTCTGTGTGTCCAGAGATACGGTCTCATCTCTGGACGGCAGGTGGCGCCAGAGGGAATCCAGGCGGAGCCGCTTCTTCCCAGCAGCCAATGAGAGGAGTTGAGCCTTGCTGTGCATGCTGGGAGGGGGTATTTATGTGGTGGAGGCCGTTGTTCTTGGTTTTTCGCGTGTCCCTGGTTTCAGGTGCGGCATCCACCTTTAGGGTGTGCGCACATCGCGGGCCCCACCACTATGACCTACCTGGCCTGGGGTCGCGCGCAACGCAGAGTTCCAGACTCTGGGCCCTTCTGGCCTGGAGCAACTGATGCCACAAAGGGGCCCCAGTGACTTACTGGGTCCCCCTTCTACTGAGGAGATTCCAGGCTGTATGCCGTTCGGTGGGGGATCGGCTTGAGGAGAACCCGGAGGCAGGTTATCCAAAATGGCTTGAACGAACCATCGGGGATCTGGTGACCGGAGCATTGACAGGTACACCTGCACTGTCAACCGGTGACCCTGGCGTTATTTATTGGGAGGATTTGCTCTGCTGTTCACATTGTCAGCATTGAGCCTGTGGCAGAGGTTTCATCTGGCATCCTAATCTAATCAGAGCCGGGTCTGTGGCTGAGGCCTGTTTCTCCCAGCAACCTTAAAGTGGCACTCCGGCTGCCAGGCCTGTGGTAGGGTTCTGTCCGGGGGCACTTTACCCACTCTGGCTGGAGTGGCGACGAACTGTGTTACTGCAGAAAGCAGGATTGCTTTTCTACTTTCCAAAGCCTGATACCGCAAAGTTCCTTTACTTCATCAACCTTTTCTGTCTACCTCAAGTTGATGTTGGTCGTGTTGGGCCAAGAAAATAAAGCATTCAGAAAACCTTATCTACGAATTGAACATTCGCTTATTGCTCTACTCACTAGCTTCACCCCTACACAACACATAGAGGTAACTTAATACGGCGATCCCAAATCAATCAGCGGCTCCTAAGGGGGTAGCGCTACACGTGGGGGCTTGTCCGGGATTCGGCTGTTACCTCTGGCAACGGAGAACGTGAGTACAAGATTTACTAAAGAGGGAAGAGTGTCGTGTTTTTGAACTGTCTGGTACCAAGGAAGTATCGGGTGAATTTTATTACTGCCGTCATCACCGCGGAGGAGGAAGCCACATGGCCAGAACCATCCCCGTCGGTGGAAATTGTGGAGCCGGAGGCTCACAACGTGGAGGTCATCTCGGTCTCATCTACCTTGACTCTCCGCACGGCTACCCCTCCATCCTGTTCACTGGAGGTAAGCCCATTGACCGAAAAAGACAGAGAAGATGACCCGATAAGTGACACGGGTGTGACCAGTACCGAGTCCACATCGGAGGCCGTGACTTCTACAGCAATCTCCTTGTGGTGTGCCTCTATCGGAGCAGGACCTGCTTCAGCCTCCGGCAGTCACGGTCGAGGCCTGCCTCCAACGTTCCTTGCCGGACTGGCCCAGGGACCCTACAGCCAAACCCTGCGGTTATTTGCCGGCGGAGGAGCTACACTTGACGGATTTTGATTCGCTCTCTGATGATGGGGATCTCAATGACAAAACATTTGAGCCAATGTTTCCTGAGTCGCAGGGCTTCGGAGGATCCCGTGCCCTCTACGGTACTCGGTGGAGGAAGAAATGCTCCGGCTGGAGCGCCTCGCGTGGGTCCCAACAGCCGTCCATGGACGTCCTGCAGCTGACCTGGGGAGTCGGTGAGTTAAATCCTGTTTCTGTTCCACTCACCACCCCCGTGCCCCTTGTTGCTCCCACTTTGAAGAGGGCACCGGACGCTATTGTGCTGCCGGGACGCGGAGACCCACGTAACTTGCCAACCTTGGCCAGGCTGCAACGCCTGGTGATCCAGAGAGTTGCTCCCCATCACGGGTATGAGTACCCATACGTGCCACCTTCCCTTTTGAAGTGGATTGACCAGGAACGGGAAGCCTGGTGCCAGGAGGCCATATGGACACATCTAAAAGCGCCTCGCATTTTAGTGGGTGCAGATTTGGGCCTGTCTTATTTGAATGTCAAGTTTGAACGCTGTCACCGCGACTGGAGTTGGGGTCGACATATCTACAGCGACCGGGTCGTGCTGAAGTCTCCTGGGAGAGAGGACCAGGTGTTTTCGGTCACCACGACCACAGCAGATGGTGACATTGTTATTTTGCCGGACCCGCGCTTCTATAAGTGAGCTGCATGTCTGCGTTGTCCGGCCTAAGTACTTTCAAGAAGTTTTGGACAAGGGTTCTTGCCCCCACTCAAGTTGTTTTTCTCCCCTTTCCCTTTTCCCCCTGGCCTCTCCGGATCCACATTGTGGCCTATGTGAAGAACTTTGGAGGGGTTGGGTTCAGTCAGTTAGAGGGGGTCCTTGCCAACTTCTCCACCGCACTGAAGGAAGATTCAGTGAGAAAATAAATGCTTTATCTTTTTACTTCCTTTTTGTTGCTATTTCTTTGCTATTGCAATTGGACTGCCGTAGTACCAGCGCACTGACCGCTAGGGGCAGTGTTCTGCAACATTTTAAATGCAGAACTGTAATGTGCATATATGGTTTTCTCTTTTATATTTCTTGCAACAGAGTAAAATGTAAATTATGCTCAGCACTTAGATAGCTCTTTGGGAGGAAGGGAAACTTTGAGTTCTGACGAGAGCGTGCAGTTTCAATTCCAATCTTAGAGATTGTACATAAAGAAAATATTTTATAATATATTAAGATGTATATTTCTGTGTATGTTCTCTTTTATATTTTTTATGCAGGTTATCTGGACTCACCTACTGTCAACACTGCGGAGAATGGGCAGCATAGATCTATAGGGCTGTGTATGTTTGTATGTCATATTAAAAGTATAAAGATTTGTAATCCAATGTTTTGCATTTTTGTTTTCTCTCTCTTTCCTACTTTCCTTTACTGTTTAGCAGGTATCAGGCTGGCATTCAGGCTTGAATGCCTTAGGACACTGGGGACAGTGTCATTTCAAGTGGGGGGAGTATGTAGCGCCCCCTTTACTTTCAGTAAGGCCGTTGTTCTTGGTTCTTTGCGGGTTCCTGGTTCCAGGTGCGGCACCCACCTTTGAGTTCCAGACTCTGGGCCCTTCTGGCCTGGAGCAACTGATGCCACAAAGGGGCCCCAGTGACTTACTGGGTCCCCCTTCTACTGAGGAGATCCCAGGCTGTATGCTGTTCGGTGGGGGATCAGCTTGAGGAGAACCCGGAGGCAGGTTATCCAAAAGGGCTTGAACGAACCATCGGGAATCTGGTGACCGGAGCATTGACAGGTACACTTGCACTGTCAACCGGTGACCCTGACGTGATTTATTGGGAGGATTTGCTCTGCTGTTCACATTGTCAGCGTTGAGCCTGTGGCAGAGGTTTCATCTGGCATCCTAATCTAATCAGAGCCGGGTCTGTGGCAGAGGCCTGTTTCTCCCAGAAACCTTAAAGTGGCACTCCGGCTGCCAGGCCTGTGGCAGGGGTCTGTCCGGGGGCACTTCACCCACTCTGGCTGGAGTGGCGACGAACTGTGTTACTGCAGAAAGCAGGATTACTTTCCTACTATCCAAAGCCTGATCCCGCAAAGTTCCTTTACTTTGTCAAACTTTTCTGTCTACCTCAAGTTGATCTTGGTTGTGTTGGACCAAGAAAATAAAGCATTCAGAAAACCTTATCTACGAATTGGACATTCGCTTATTGCTCTACTCACTACCTTCACCCCTAGACAACACATAGAGGTAACTTAATACGCCAATCCCAAATCAATCAGCGGCTCCTAAGGGGGTAGCGCCACATATACAATGTGTTTGTTTCTGTAATATAATTGCGGGGAAGAGAGCTCCGGCAGGTCATAGAAGCGCAAAGCGGCGCTATAACGAAGGTATTTGGCGTAATTATATTACAGAAACACACACATTGTACATTATATACTACTGTAATAGAGTGGATTATTGGATTTTACAAGCATTTTAACTCAGTTGACACTGGAAATTCCTGTCAGGCAGGGAGAGAGAGAGGGGGAGAGACGACTGCACATTACCTGGTAAGATCTACCCCGAAAATAAGCCCTACTGTGGGGCAGATCCACGAAGAAGTTACGACGGCGTATCTATTGATACGCCGCGTAACTTCTATTCTGCTCCGGCGTATCTTTGTTTTGTATCCACAAAACAAGATACACCTGAAGCTGGGCTAGATCCGACTGGCGTATGTCTTAGTACGCAGTCGGATCTAAGGTGCATATTAACGCTGGCCGCTAGGTGGCGCTTCCGTCAAATTCCGCGCTGAGTATGCAAATTAGCTAGATATGCGAATCCACAAACGTACGTCCGGCCGGCGCATTTCTTACGTCGTTTCCGTAAGGCTTTTTCCGGCGTAAAGTTACCCCTGCTATATGAGGCATACTCAATGTTAAGTATGGACGTCGTTCCCGCGTTGAATTTTGAAAATTTTACGTCGTTTGCGTAAGTCGTTCGCGAATAGGGCTTTGCGTAGAATGACGTTCACGTCGTAAGCATTGGCTTGTTGCGGGTTAATTTTGAGCATGCGCACTGGCTGGAGTGGCCACGAACTGTGTTACTGCAGAAAGCAGGATTACTTTCCTACTATCCAAAGCCTGATCCCGCAAAGTTCCTTTAATTTGTCAAACTTTTCTGTCTACCTCAAGTTGATCTTGGTCGTGTTGGGCCAAGAAAATAAAGCATTCAGAAAACCTTATCCACGAATTGGACATTCGCTTATTGCTCTACTCACTACCTTCACCCCTAGACAACACATAGAGGTAACTTAATACACCAATCCCAAATCAATCAGCGGCATCTGAGGGGGTAGCGCTACATATACAATGTGTTTGTTTCTGTAATATAATTGCGGGGAAGAGAGCTCCGGCAGGTCATAGAAGCGCAAAGCTGCGCTATAACGAAGGTATTTGGCGTAATTATATTACAGAAACACACACATTGTACATTATATACTACTGTAATAGAGTGGATTATTGGATTTTACAAGCATTTTAACTCAGTTGACACTGGGAATTCCTGTCAGGCAGGGAGAGAGTGAGGGGGAGAGACGACTGCACATTACATGGTAAGATCTACCCCAAAAATAAGCCCCACTGTGGGGCAGATCCACGAAGAAGTTACGACGGCGTATCTATTGATACGCCGCGTAACTTCTATTCTGCTCCAGCGTATCTTTGTTTTGTATCCACAAAACAAGATACGCCTGAAGCTGGACTAGATCCGACTGGCGTACGTCTTAGTACGCCGTCGCATCTAAGGTGCATATTTACGCTGGCCGCTAGGTGGCGCTTCCGTCGAATTCCGCGTTGAGTATGCAAATTAGCTAGATATGTGAATCCACAAACGTACGTCCGGCCGGCGCATTTTTTACGTTGTTTCCGTAAGGCTTTTTCCGGCGTAAAGTTACCCCTGCTATATGAGGCGTACTCAATGTTAAGTATGGACGTCGTTCCCGCGTTGAATTTTGAAAATTTTACGTCGTTTGCGTAAGTCGTTCGCGAATAGGGCTTTGTGTAGAATGACGTTCACGTCGTAAGCATTGGCTTGTTGCGGGTTAATTTCGAGCATGCGCACTGGGATACCCTCACGGACGGCGCATGCGCCATTCAGAAAAAGCGTCATTTACGTCGGGTCAAGTAAAATTAACATAAAACACGCCCACATCTTTAACATTTGAATTCCGTGCCCATACGCCGGCAGATTTACGCTACGCCGCCGTAACTTTAGAGGCAAGTGCTTTGTTAATACAGCACTTGCCTCTCAAAGTTGCGGCGGCGTAGCGTTAATACAATACGCTACGCCGTATCCTGTGTCTTTTGTTGCCAAAATTGATATAAGACCTGGGCTTATTTTCGGGGAAACACTGTATGTTAATATATGCTTACAAAGAAGTTTCATACACACTTATTCCAGGGCTGTGCCAAGGTGCAACCATGTAACTCTGCATGGGTGAATGTAGGGGCAACAAGACCATCCATAAAATTGCAAATATAATCAACCATTACACATCCCAAAAGTAGATACAGTTAAAGCATTGGAAGAAACTGTTACAATCCACTCATTGGATAGGTTTTGACTACATTCATATTTAAACATATTTATCATAGGCTCTGGGGCATAATTATGGGATACAGAAGCAGTTCATGCTACCTTCACTATTTCCTCATTGCCTGGAATTGTTTGGTCCCAGTTATATGACATCATTTAGGACTGGTGGAAACCTTTGGGAACACAGCTGTAGCTTATATCTAGGTTGCATGTAAGAGAAATAGCATAGCAGTTTAATACAAGCAGACCTTCTGTCACTATTTGTCCTCCAGTTGCACTTATATTTTCCCATGGGAGGTTGTATGGTCCCCCACCTTGTCATTGCCCTAGAATAAGTGTCTATATATATATATATATATATATATATATATATATATATATATATATATATATATATGCAAACTTTTAAAATATGTATATACTATTATAGTTTGGTTGTGCTATGTAATGGTTTATAACATATATTTGTGATCGTTGCAGATGGACCTCTATAGTACTCCTGAGGAAGCAGCATTTCACACAAGCTGAAAAAGGACACATACCGGTAGTTATACCCAAAAATAGGGCTGCCATATTTCAGCCCCCACAGTGCACTACAAGTCCCAGAAAAATGGGGCTGCCATATCTCAGCCCCCACAGTGCATTACAAGTCCCAGAAAAAACGGGGCTGCCATATTTCAGCCCCCACAGTGCACTACAAGTCCCAGCAAAAACGGGGATGACATATTTCAGCCCCCACAGTGCACTACAAGTCCCAGCAAAAACGGGGCTGACATATTTCAGCCCCCACAGTGCACTACAAGTCCCAGCAAAAACGGGGTTGCCATATTTTAGCCCCCACAGTGCACTACAAGTCGCAGCAAAATCGAGGCTCTACAAGTCCCAGCATAAACGGGGCACTGCAAGTCCCAGCAAAAACGGGGCACTACAAGTCCCAGCAAAAACGGGGCACTACAAGTCCCAGCAAAAAGGGCTGCCACCAGTCCTCCAAACACAAAACAATGAGACTGCACAGCCATCCATACACTCACTCCTTGGCTGCCATACACTTCGGCTCCCCACTCTCCCCTTACAACGGTGTCTCCTACCTGAGTCTGGGCTGGATGTTACGCTGCATGGTGAAGCAGTGGGCTGAAGAAGACACATGCAGGCTTCCAGAGGAGGAGGCTGCGGAAGCCGGGACTCGGGAGGACGAGTCGGGGGGATGTTTTTGTGAAAAGTGCCGCCCTAGGCCTGGGCCTTGTCGGCCTAGGCTAAAATACAGCCCTAGTAAATTCCAGCAGGCTGGTTGTACCCAAGTTGATTAAACCATTAACTAGGGTACATTCAGCCTGCCCATACTTGTTTCGAATCTCGGCGAAATGATCAAGATTCAAAGCGTCTATGGCCGGCTTAAAGCTTCCAAATGCAGAAAGCAATAAAAGGTTCTAACTTTTCTGTTCAAATGCTAAACTGCTAAAATAAAAAAGTTTTCAATAAACCTGCACTTTAAAACAAATCTGTGATTAGAGACACATAGAAGCTGCCATTACTCCACTCTCCTGAAAATTTGAGTTGTTTGGCTGTCATATTGATCCTTTATCATTTCACACTGACCTGGAATAAGAATAATGGCAATAAGGACTTATTATGATCTGCATATTTGTTCAGGGGAAATGACTCAAAATGTATCAAAGGGTCGTTTTTGCTAAGAGTCACTAGCCAAAATGTTATCTTTTATTCTTGGGGAAAAGTGAAATTGAATCGAATTGTTCATTAGGGCACCAGTTCTGCTTGAATATGTATATGTACTGTATATAGTGGGCATAGAAAATAATCATCCCCTTTAAAAATAATCAAATTGTGTTGCTTTGCAGCCTGAAATAAAGACAGACACATTTTTTGTTTTATCCAACTGTACTCAGTGCCACTTATAACATCTAAGTGAAAGATATACCACCCATATGTCTGGAAAGTTTTGTTGAACCACCTTTTGCATTAATTACAACCTTTAGTCTGTTTGGATATATCTCTACTAACTTTGCACATCTAGACTCTGCAATATTTGCCTACTCTTCTTTGCAGAACTGCTCAAGTTCACTTACATTTGATGGTAACTGTTTGTGGACTGCAGTCTTCAAGTTATTTCACAGATTTTCAGTGGGGTTTAAATCTGGGCTCTGACCAGGCCGTGCAAGGACATTCACCTTTTTCTCCTTCAACCACTGTGTGGTAATTTTTAGACATGTGCATTCGTTTTCGTCCGAATGCATTTTCGTCTGGATTTCAGGTATTTTCGTTATCGTTTTAACAAACGAAAACGAAAGCACAGAAAACGAAAACCGAAAGATCCGACATAAACAAATGCTTTGTTTTCATTTTTGTTGCGGTCGAATGTGCCTAACCTTAACTCTTAGCTCTTAACTATTAGTCCAATATTATTCTACATAAAGAGAAAGGATTCGACATTGAGAGAAAAGATTCGACATTATAGAGACATGAAGAAGAGTCGACATAGAGAGAAAAGATTCGACATAGAGAGACATGAAGATTCGACGAAGTAGCTAAAAACATACGATCGCAGCAAGCGGACATTTATGGTGAAATGCTCTGCCCATAAGCTATAGAAGAATTCTAATGTTGGTTGATTAGTAATAATAATTAATAAATATAATTATTATTAGTTATACAACATTAGAATTCTTCTATAGCTTGTAGGCGGAACTTTCGCCTGGAAATGTACGATTGCGGCGTTGTACAGTTTCGATGCTCCGTCAATTCTTTTCTTTTTTTTTTAAAGATTCTGTCGAATCTTCTTTTTTCTTTATTTTTTTTAAGATTCCGTCAAATCTTTATTTATTTTTTTTAAAGATTCCGTCAAATCTTTTTAGAACATTCGACAGACACCATAAGCCTTCAATGACAGATTCTTAATTAATTTGGATTTTATTATGAAAAACAAAATAAATAAAAATGAATTTCAGGAGTAACTAAATAAATGTATTTTTCAGATGAAAACCAAATTCCGAAACAAAATATTTCAATGTGCACATGTCTAGTAATTTTTGCTGTGTGCTTTGGGTCATTGTCATGTTGGAAGGTAAACCTTCTTCCCATTGACAACTTTCTGACAGAGGACAGCAGATTTTCCTCAAGAATTGTATTCAATTTTGCCCCATCCATTTTTCCTTCTATCCTGACAAGTGCTCCAGTCCCTGGTGCAGTGGGATATTACCACTGCCATGCTTTAGTGTAGGAATGGTGTTATTTGGATGGTGAGGTGTATTGGATTTCTGCCAGACGTATGGTTTGGTGTTGAGGCCAAATAATTACATTTTAGTCTCATCTGACCATAACATCTTTTTGGCCTCAGAATCTTTAAAGTGCGTTTTGGAAAAGCTCAGTCATGACTGCATGTGGCCTTTCTTGAGGAGTGGCTTTTTGTGATAATTTGTGATATTGTTGTCACGTGTACACTGTAACCACTCTTTGTCATAACTTCCTGTAACTGCTTCAGAGTTTCTAAAGGCCTCTTGGTAGCCTCTCTGACCAGTTTTCTCCTGGCTCTTTCATCCAATTTGGAGCGATGTCCTGATCCAGGGAGGGTCTGCGTTGTACCAAATACCTTCCACTTCTTAATAATAGACTTCACTGTGGTTCCCGGCATTAATAAAGCCTTGGATTTTTTTGTATCCATCTCATGACTTGTGCCTGTCCACAACTTTATCCTGGATGTCTTTTGACAGTGCCTTGCCACCTATTGGTGAGTGTTTGCTTCAGTTGCACTACCAGGGACTGAAATGCTCCAGGAAAGCTTATTTCATGCTGAGCTAAACAAAATGACCAGAGCTGGTCACAGTTCAAAGTCAAATGACTTTGTGTGCCATTTCTCCAACTAAGTGATTCTGTTTAAAAAAAAAAAAAATTCTGGCATGTTGGTGTTATATCTTTCACTTGGATACTATGAGTAAATACAGCTAGGTAAAACAAAAACTGTCTGTCTTCATTTCAGGCTGTAAGGCAACAAAATTTGATAATTTTAAAGGGGGTGATTTATTTCTATACCCACTATATATACTGTAGATTCCTTAACGTTTTATTTATTTTTTGTTCTACCATATGTTGTCCCAACATGCTGCTGCTTATTCAGTTATGTCAACTGTTCTCATCCATGTCCTGAGGGAAAACTAGTTGTGAACAATAGATTTGATTTGTGACTACAATACAGGAGTTTTTAAAACCGTTATAGTTTTCTCCAGTCTTTTTTGGTACCTCTCATAAACCTTATCACCTTCATATTGTTTCCTATTTCCCGATTTTGTCCATTAGGCCTATGCTTGGAAAATTTTATTTTCACAATGTCTAAGCCATATGCTATTTCTATTTGCAAATTTACTTTCATAGTATACAATAGTCTTGGATTTTCTCATACAATTGTGAGTTTTGGCAAGAAAATAACCTTTTTTTTTAAATGTGCATATTGGCAGTTTTGTCCCGACATCTGATCCTCTACTGTTGACAAGTATGCACCCCCACATGCATGGTGGAAGCATTATCAGTTATGCAAGATTATCCAGCTTACTATAGTTTATAAACCATTATTTTCAGCTTTATCTTGTTTTTTTTTTCAAAGAAATACTATCCTCTATAGACAACCTACTTATAGCCAGATTCAGGTAGGGGCGCGTATCTTTAAGGCGGCGTAGCGTATCGTATTTACGCTACGCTGCCTTAAGTCAGACAGGCAAGTACTGTATTCACAAAGTATTTGCCTCCTAACTTACGGCGGCGTAGCCTAAATGGGGCCGGCGTAAGCGTGCCTAATTCAAATGAGGATGAGGGGGCGTGTTTTATGTTAATGGGGGGTGACCCGACGTGATTGAAGTTTTTTACGAACGGCGCATGCGCCGTCCGTGTACATATCCCTGTGTGCATTGCTCCAAAGTACGCCGCAAGGACGTATTGGTTTCGATGCGAACGTAAATTACATCCAGCCCTATTCACGGACTACTTACGCAAACGACGTAAAATGTTCAAATTTCGACAGGCCATACTTAACATTGACTAGGCCAGCTATTTGATGGAATAACTTTACGCCGGAAAACGCCTTACGTAAACGGCGTATCTTTACTGCGACGGGTGCACGTACGTTCGTGAATCGGCGTATCTAGGCATTTACATATTCTACGCCGAACTCAACGGAAGCGCCACCTAGCAGTCAGCCTAAATATTGCATCCTAAGATACGACGGCGCAGGCTGTCGTATCTTAGCTAGGTTTAACTGTATCTCAGTTTAAGTTTTACATTTAAACTTACGACGGCGCAGATTCAAAGTTACGTCGGCGTATCTACTGATACACCGGTGTAACTATTTGTGAATCTGGCTATTAATCTGTATGTTGACTTGTACAAACAGGTTAGTACCAACTTTTAGCTACTGTTTGGCAATTTATGATGCAGAGCACACCAGTTTAATTAGGGTCATTAAGACGTAAGAGTTGTATTTCTGTTGTAAAATGTAATGATGATGGTTTATGAAGTAAGGAACAATGATGGCTTAAGCTCACTATCCTGTTTGGATACATATAAAGTTATTCTATCCAAAAATAAAATATATTCAGGACTTGTGTGGTTTGGGAGATGTGTACACCCATTACCTCCTGTAGTCTCATCAAGACAATCCAGAGCTCACAGCTTGAATTTTGTATGTAAATTAAGGCAGATGGAGGTTGTTTATTCCACTGGTCCAGCTGCATTGACATTCCTCATCTGCAGTAGCTCTCAAGGATCAGCTGGGTGTCTCCTGCTGAAAAAAGTCAGATTTGTTGCCCTAATAAAGCATCTTCTTAGATAGATAGTCTGCATTAACTTTTGATGTCCAAAGCATCAACGTTTCAAAACCCTAAATACAATACCTCTATCTACATAATGTATTCAGTCTTTGAAAACAAATGGTCATCAGAGAAATACATGGACTGCTAGTTGTCTGGCTGTCATGCTAATCCTCTGGTTTTAATTATCACAGTCATTGACCCATATGTATGCATCCAGGAAAGTCAGAAATGCTGATGAATTTATGTGTTCTGAGTCAGTGACTCAGAAGATATTGGAACTAGCTAGAAAAATGCCATTTAATAAGGATGTCACAGTGATCTAAACTTATGTAGCGTTTTAAAAATTGTTGTCTTTTGTGAAAAGCTACATTCTAAAATTCAGTACTAAGTAAATGTTGATAATAAAGGAGTCAATATACTGTAGAGAGCTCTACTTTGAGTTATTTAGTATTAATATAATTATATAATATTTTACAGACCGTGAGTGTTAAGTCTTTTAAAAAAAGTTTGAGAAGGCCACGTACCTGGTGGTAGAGCCTGATGTGATGAGCAAGGCCTCTCTAAAGGCCCGTACACAAAACCGGATTTTCCGACAACAATTGTCCGATGGACGTGTTTTGTCGGACAATCCGACCATCTTTATGCTCCATCGGAAAATTGTTGTTAGAATTTACAACACATGCTGGCTGTGCATGCTCTCAAATTGTCAAACAAAACATGTGTTCCGTCGGATCATCCGATCGTGTGTAGACAAATCCATCGGGCTAAAATCCAAAGTACAGTAGGTGACCGCGATATTGTGTCAATCTCGCTCTCTTTCTCGGCGAGATTGACCACCTACGAGCTCCGTCACGGGAGCCAGCGCCGAGCCGGCTTGCCGCCATGGGAAAAAGCCGACATAGAAGTGATGGGGATCCGACTTGGATTCCCACCAATTATAGCCGCGGCGTTTGGTATGAATCATGAGGAGGGAACTCCACGCCAAATCTTAAATAAAAAAACAGGATGGGTTCCCCTCCAGGAGCATACCAGGCCCTTAGGTCTGGTATGGATTGTAAGGGCACCCTGCGGCCCCTCCACCCCAAAGCACCCTGTCCCCATGTTAATAAGGACAGGGCCTCTTCCCGACAACCCTGGGCGTTGGTTGTCGGGGTCTGTGGGTGGGGGCTTATCGGAATCTGGGAGCCCCCTTTAATAAGGGGGCCCCCAGATACCAGCCCCCCCACCCTAAGTGAATGAGTATGGGCCCCTAGCCATTCATCTGGAGGAAAAGTGTCAATAAAATAAACACACAATACAGGTTTTTAAAATAATTTATTAGTCAGCTCCAGGGGTCTTCTCTGCTCTCCGGGGGTCTTCTCCGCTCTCCGGGGGGGTCTTCTTCCATCTTCTCCGCTCTCCGGCGTCGTCTCGGCGCTCCCCGGTTCTTCTCCCACTCGCTCTCCGATGTCGTGGGTCCGGAAGCATGCTGAGGCTGTGACGTCATAAGAGGCCTAAATAAATCATCACGCACCGCACACCCGGCAATACAGCAGGAGGGAGCATTGAGTTAACGTCAGAAAAAAGAAGAAGGCAGATGGTGGCAAAGAAGACCGGGCTGGCCGCCGCTAGTAAGAGAGCTACAAAGAAGATAGCGGCGGCCAGCCCCGAAGAAGGCACCGGAGAGCGAGCGGGAGAAGAACCGGGGAGCGCCAAGACGACGCCAGAGAGCGGAGAAGATGGAAGAAGACCCCCCGGAGAGCGGAGAAGACCCCCGGAGCTGACTAATAAATTATTTTAAAAACCTGTGTTGTGTGTTTATTTTATTGACACTTTTCCTCCAGGTGAATGGGTAGGGGTACGATGTACCCCATACTCATTCACCTAGGGTGGGGGGCTGGTATCTAGGGGCCCCCTTATTAAAGGGGGCTCCCAGATTCCGATAAGCCCCCCGCCTGCAGACCCCAACAACCAATGGCCAGGGTTGTCAGGAAGAGGCCCTGTCCTTATCAACATGGGGACAGGGTGCTTTGGGGTGGGGGGGCCGCAGGGTGCCCCCCTGCCCCAGAGCACCCACCCCCCCATGTTGAGGGCATGCGGCCTGGTACGGCTCAGAGAGGGGTGCTCGCTCGTCCCCACTCCTTTCCTGACCGGCCGGGCGGCATGCTTAGATACGGGTCTGGTATGGATTGTGGGGGAACCCCCACGCCATTTTTTAGGCGCAGGGGTTCTCCTTACAGTTCATACCAGACCTAAGGGCCTGGTATTCCCCTGGAGGGGAACCCATGCCATTTTTTTTTTTAAATATGGCGTGCAGTTCCCTCTCATGATTCATACAAAACGCTGCGGTTAGAATTGGCGGGAATCCAAGTCGGATCCCCGTCGCTTCTATGTCGCGCTCGCTGGAATGTGCTTTTCCTATTCCAGCGAGTGCGAGATGTCGGCACCCTATCACCGAGAATCAGCGCGATGCCGTCAGGCTGGAAACACATTCTCGCAGACAGGTACTGTACAAACACTCACGCTCTGAACCAATGCTAAACATCAGACAACAATAGCAGAAGTTGCCCAAAGGGTGGCGGAAAAGAGCTAAAAAAACATGTGGTTTGGTGTATGTTGGTTGAAAATATTCTGCCGTGTGTATGCATACCAAGTTCACGGCCAACGCCCCTTCGCACAAAAATCCGATGGAAGTCCAATTGTGTGTACGAGGCTTTAGTGTTTGAGGTCTCCTGGTAATTTACCAGGAGGTGCAAGGGCATGGAGTGACACAAAGGGCCTGTTGGTTCTTCCAGCACCCACAGAGTCAAGCCGCCAGACGACAGTAGCAGATAATGGTGGCCGGTAACCAACAGGACTGGCAAAATGGCCAGAAGGAGCTTGGTTGTCACTGGCTGGGAGCAGATGGATGACAGTAGACACTAGGCTGGCAGGTGGGGGGTCAGCAGGCACTTGACCCACAGATGGATGGTCAGCAGGTACAAAGCTGAAAGGCACTGGGTGGGCAGGTAATAGCAGGTAAGCAAGATCAGGCTAGCCGGGTCGGTCGGATGGATCAGGTACAAGTGGGAGACAGGACAGTAATCAGGTTCAGTAAGACAAGTTAGGAACAAGCAGAAGGCAACGGATGGTCAAGCATAAGAACAGGTCACATGTAGCACAGAAAATTCTGTAGGCCAGACAGCAAGGAACAAGTGCAGCATCTCTGTTTAAATGGTCTATTTTGTACCAGCACTAGCAACAGGCATACCTACACAATCCTGCACACACATGCATGGCCATTTGCCATCCTGCATAAGCCTTTAATTACCGCAGCAGTACTACTGGTTCAGATAATGTAGTACCACGTGGCAGTCTTTGTACATATGGTACTACAGGCACCACTTTATCTGACCTTTTCATTAGTCTAGGAGCTATTGTAGTCATAGTGAGATGTTCCCAGGATTTCTCTATATCACATGAAGCAAGAATAGTTCTTACATAATTTTGAAAGCAGGGAAAATACTGATGCCTACTGTGGCTAAAGTTATGACTTTGATAGGAGTTAATTGGGTGTGTTTATACATCCAAATAAATTATTCAAGAGACACACAATAGGTACCACCAAACTCTGGACGATTGTATACTCATGTCTAAGACAGAAGGTTAGCTGTCTGTGCAATATACTGTATTCTAATATATTGTTGGAATTGTTCATCTTTCATTTCTGTATAGGGTATTTTGAACAGGGTCAGGTTTACCCCTTTTGAACCCCCACTCCAAGCCTACTTGGCCTCGCACAGTTAGCTGCTCATGCGTCCCCCTCCTGCTTTCTTTTTTAAGGACAGCTGAACCAGACCCATGTTTACATGAACTAAGCCAGAATCAGAAACATATTTACACAGTAAGAAAAAGACTTGCAAAGACAAATTCAGAACTATACTGCAACAATCAGAAAACAAAGTTGATTACATATAAAGAATAAGAGCTATGTTCTAGGATGTTAAAGTGGATGTTATTCTAAATATTTTTTTCTATGTGTGTATTCACATATATTGTAACGACACCCCGTGTATGAAAGGGGTTAAAGTCGTTTAGGATACATATATATATATTCTATAAATCATAGACTATTATTTTCATGCACTTATTCCATCTGAAGCACCCAGTTAATATTGTTAGTCACCTTTCTTCCATGTTCAAACTGAGCGCACAAAGCACAGAAGCTGATTTGTGTTATAGGAGCTCCAGTCATTTTTATATACATTTAAAAACTGTAGCTGCTGACCTTTAATAAACAGATACTCACCTGTCCCAGGATCCAGTGCTGTGCTCATTTGAGCCCTATTTTTCCACTCGGCGTTGGGGCTGGCATCCTAACTGTGGGCACCCGGCTGTGCGCATTGTGAATGGTCCCACAGTCTTCTGTGTCCCACAAGACTGCAGGGAGGGAGGGAGAGAGGAGAACTTCCACTCAGATCGCCAAGATCCCACAGTCTTCTGTCTTCTGTGTCCCACAAGACTGCAGGGGGAGGGGGAGAGGAGAACTTCTTCTTAGATCACCCAGGTACCTACTTACCCCTTGTCATGAAGATCCTGCCAGAAACAGGCGACTTAGATTTTGCGGTTCCCGATCGCGGCTGCGATCACGCATGCATGTGCATGCACGGGTGCACACGCCTATTGGAGCCAGGCGGGGTATTTAAGCCGGCCCCTCACACACCATCCCTGCTGTCTGCTCTACAGCGTTGAGTACCTGAAACCTGATCTGAGACTTACCTGTGAAAGACCCCGGCTTACCTGTGACTATTCCAGCCATCCGCCTGCACCTGATCCTTGGCCTGTTCTGACTACCCTTCTGCCTGCACCTCTGTACTTCGCTGTCCGCCCCGATATCTGACCCGGCTTGTCTGACCTTCTGTGCTGATCCAGTCAGCTCCAGTCTGCTGAAAGATTCCAGTTGTCCTAGTTCCAGTCCAGCTGAACGATTCCAGTTTGTTCTAGTTCCAGTCCAGCTGAACGATTCCAGTTTGTCCTAGTTCCAGTCCAGCTGAACGATTCCAGTTTGTCCTAGTTCCAGTCCAGTTGCTGAGCTGATCCGGTCTGCTGAGCTGATCCAGTCTATTGGACCTATCCTCTCTGCTGAGCTGATCCAGTTCCGGTATTCCAGTTCCTGCAAGAAAGCTTCTACTAGACTGACCCACTGCCTCTTCCTGTTGATCCTGCCAGGCACCCGTGCCCCTCCTTACTCCTGTGCCTTCTGTTATCCTATCAGGGGGCCACGAGTGGGAGCTGTAAGGGAGGCCGACCTCTGCAATTCGGGCTCATCACCATCAGGTACGTGACAGTAGCAGACAGCCATGTCTGAGCCCGAGCAGAGAGTCTCCCCTATGGAAGAACTGTGTCAGCACCTGGCTGGTTTAACTGAAGCAGTTAAGAATCTTCAGCACGGCTACACCCAGCTAGAAGAACAGGTGCTGGTTCTATCCAACCCCACTGGAGCCCAGGGATCTTCCCACGCATCCACCTCTTCTGCTGGGACAGGATCGACTCCAACTGTGGTGATGCTTCCTCCGGAACCCAGGGTCCCCACACCTGAAAAGTTCTCTGGAAATCGAAGTAACTTCAGGGCCTTTCGTAATTCCTGTGAGCTGTATTTTGCCCTTCAGCCACGAACCTTCTCTCTGGAAGTCACCAAAGTGGGCTTTGTGATCTCACTACTTACTGGAGAACCCCAAACCTGGGCCCACCGCCTCCTAGAACGAAAGGATGAGTCCGTGACCAACCTTACCACCTTCTTTGACGCTATGGCACAGCTTTACGAAGACCCCCAGCTTTCAGCAACTGCAGAAGCTGCTTTACGTACCCTTCAGCAGGGTCGCAGGGCAGCAGAGGACTATGTCGCTGAGTTTAGGCGGTGGAGCGCAGATACAGACTGGAACGACGCTGCTCTTCGTTACCAGTTCCGCATGGGACTATCGGATCCTCTGAAAGATGAACTGGCTAGAGTTGGGGTTCCACAGACTTTGAATGCGCTGATCGATTTAGCCATACAAATCGATCGACGCCTAAGAGAGCGAAGGGCTGAGAGAGCTACGGGGTTTTCTCGTCCAACCTGGATGCTTCCCAAGGCCCCAAGTCATCTACACCCAGTACCCATTGCATCACCAGCCCCTACAGCTGACACACCTGAGCCCATGCAGCTGGGCGTCCTTCGCCCTTCCCTTACTCCTGAAGAGCGTCAACGACGTCGTGTAAATAATCTGTGTCTGTACTGCGGTGGACCCAGCCACTTTGTCAGGAACTGTCCTCTAAAGCTCCGTAAGTGTCTCTCCATGTCTCCTAGCCATACAGACTTTATTACCCAGCCTGCATCTCACCTTGCCCTTTCTGTGTCGTTCCAGCTTCCAGGAAAGACTCTGCTAACACCTGCCATTATTGACTCCGGGGCCTGTAGCTGCTTCATGGACTCATCTTTTGCTGCTAAACACCAAATTCCTCTCCTTCCCAAGACCCATGGACTTTCTGTTCATTTGGCTGACGGGTCTGCTATCAAATCAGGCCCTGTAGTTCTAGAGACTGCTCCGATACTTGCCGTTATCTCCAGTTCCCACCATGAACTTTTACGTATGGACATAATCTCCTCCCCAATATTTCCTGTAATCCTTGGCATGCCCTGGCTACAAGTCCACAACCCTGCCATCAACTGGGCCACAGGGGAGGTTACCTTTTCTTCACCGTACTGCCAGCAATTCTGTGGACCCCAAGATCCTCATGGGCCATCTACCTTACTATGCCTGGAATCTGAAGCCGAAATACGCCAGTCTATTCCCGAAGCCTACCATGATTTTCTGGACGTATTCAGTAAACAAAGGGCAGAGGCTCTACCACCCCATCGAGCCTACGACTGTCCTATTGAGCTGCTTCCTGGGGCCGAAATCCCTTTTGGTAGGATTTTCCCCTTGACAGAGGTAGAACAAGGGGCATTGAAGGAATACATAGATGAAAACCTAAAAAAGGGGTTTATTCGCCCGTCCACATCTCCAGCAGGCGCAGGCATCTTCTTTGTCGAGAAAAAAGACCATACCCTTCGACCTTGTGTCGACTACAGGGAATTAAACAAAATCACTGTGAAGAACCGTTATCCTCTTCCCCTGGTGCCAGAGTTATTCCAGAGGCTGGGGGCCGCCACGGTTTTCACCAAACTTGACCTCCGTGGCGCCTATAATCTAGTCCGCATCAGGGATGGGGACGAGTGGAAGACGGCCTTCCGTTCTCGATTCGGGCACTTTGAGTACTTGGTGATGCCCTTCGGATTGTGCAATGCACCTGCTACTTTTCAGTATTTTATCAACGATGTCCTCCGAGACTTTTTGGACTTATTTGTTATCGTCTACCTGGACGATATTCTAACCTTTTCTTCTTCCCTTGAATTCCACCGCAGGCATGTCAGAAGCGTACTGGGCCGTCTTCGTCAACATGGTTTATATGCAAAAGCTGAAAAGTGCGAATTTGAACAGGAAAGTATACCATTTCTGGGGTTAATCATCTCCAGTGAAGGCATCAAGATGGACCCCCAGAAGATTTCTGCAATCCTGGAGATGCCAGTCCCAGCAGACAAGAAGGGAATCCAACGTTTTGTTGGTTTCGCCAACTTCTACCGCAAGTTTATCAAAGGCTTCTCGGCCATCATTGCACCAATCACCCAATTGACCAAACAGGGAACCCGCTTCCATTGGTCCCCTGAGGCCCAAGGAGCCTTTGAGGCCCTTAAGGAACTCTTTACCTCTGCTCCTGTTTTGGGACACCCAGATTCCTCTCTACCATTTGTTCTTGAGGTAGACGCGTCTGAAATTGCCGTAGGAGCAATACTTTCCCAAAGACAAGGAACCAAGGCCCAACTTCATCCAGTAGCCTTTTTCTCACGTAAACTCTCAACAGCAGAGAAGAACTATGATGTAGGGGATCGGGAATTATTGGCAATAAAATCTGCACTGGAGGAGTGGCGCTACCTGCTGGAGGGAGCTGCCCATCCAATCCTAATATTTACCGACCACAAGAACCTGGAATATCTGAGATCTGCAAAGCGGTTGAGGCCACGCCAAGCCAGATGGGCGCTCTTTTTCTCCAGATTTTCCTTCCATGTCACGTATCGGCCAGGTTCCAAAAATACTAAACCTGATGCCCTGTCCCGGATGTTTCACAAGTCAAAAGAAATTGCTACCCCGGATACCATCCTTGCCCCTGGCAACTTTCTTCTTCTTCAGGAAGATCTGCTTTCCCGAATTAAGCAAGCCTCCACAGGACAGACACCTCCCTCTGAATCAGGACTGCAGTTCAAGGATGGGGTATTTTGGCACGAAGACAAGATCTACACTCCCGAAAGCCTACGAGTATCTGTCTTGGAACTTTGCCATGACCATGCATTAGCCGGGCATTTTGGCGTAACCAAAACCACCGATTTGGTACAGCGTACCTTTTGGTGGCCTCAGTTACGGGTAGATTGTAAAAAGTATGTTGAATCCTGCACTACTTGTATCAGAAACAAGACCCATAGAACCAAGGCTTGGGGTCTTCTAAAGCCCTTGTCTGTCCCAGATAGACCATGGAGAATGTTATCCATAGACTTTATCGTTGAATTACCTCCGGCAGAAGATCATACCACTATCTTCGTGGTAGTTGATCGTCTGTCAAAGATGGCACATTTTATTCCAATGAAAGGCACTCCCTCAGCTTCTGAAACAGCGCAGGCATTCATTAAGGAAATCATCAGACTCCATGGGGTACCAGCTAACATTGTCTCAGATCGGGGGGTGCAATTTACCTCCCGATTCTGGAGGTCCCTCTGTAAGGCCCTGGACATTGAACTGTCCTTTTCCTCCGCTTATCATCCCCAGACCAATGGGCAAACTGAGAGGACGAATCAGACTCTCGAACAGTATCTACGCTGCTTTTCCTCTTTTGCACAAGATGATTGGATTTCTCTGCTTCCATTGGCCGAATTCGCCTACAATAACTCCATCCACTCCGCTACCAAACAAACCCCCTTTTTCGCCAATTTTGGCTTCCATCCCTCATTTCTGCCCAATTCACTTCCTGAATGTACAGTACCAGCGGTCCAGGAGAAAATTAATTTCTTCTCTACCAATAACCAGCTTTTGCAGGAAACTATGACCAAGACTCAAGAACACAACAAAACAACCTTTGACAGGAAGAGACGAGGTGAATTAATATTGTCTCCTGGTGACCTGGTGTGGTTATCCACAACGAATTTGAGGATGGCATGTCCTTCGAAGAAGCTGGGCCCCAAATTTTTAGGGCCATTTCCGGTTAGGAGGAGAATCAACGAAGTAGCTTACGAATTAGAACTCCCAGATTCATTAAGGGTCCATCCTGTATTTCACGTATCGCTGTTAAAACCTTCTATTCCCAACCCTTTTCCAAATCGGAGTACTTCCCCCCCTGATCCTGTCATTGTAGATGGAGAAGAGGAATTCGAAGTGGAGGCTATCCTGGACTACAGAAGGAGAAGGAACCAGAATCAGTTTTTGATAAAATGGAAGGGGTACGGACCTGAAGAAAATTCGTGGGAGCCCGAGAGGAACATCCACGCTAAGAGTCTGGTACAATCCTTTAAGAGATCTCACCCTGAGAAGTTTGCCAGAATGGGCATCCGGAGGCTGCCCCTTGGGGGGGGGCAATGTCATGAAGATCCTGCCAGAAACAGGCGACTTAGATTTTGCGGTTCCCGATCGCGGCTGCGATCACGCATGCGTGTGCATGCACGGGTGCACACGCCTATTGGAGCCAGGCGGGGTATTTAAGCCGGCCCCTCACACACCATCCCTGCTGTCTGCTCTACAGCGTTGAGTACCTGAAACCTGATCTGAGACTTACCTGTGAAAGACCCCGGCTTACCTGTGACTATTCCAGCCATCCGCCTGCACCTGATCCTTGGCCTGTTCTGACTACCCTTCTGCCTGCACCTCTGTACCTCGCTGTCCGCCCCGATATCTGACCCGGCTTGTCTGACCTTCTGTGCTGATCCAGTCAGCTCCAGTCTGCTGAAAGATTCCAGTTGTCCTAGTTCCAGTCCAGCTGAACGATTCCAGTTTGTCCTAGTTCCAGTCCAGCTGAACGATTCCAGTTTGTCCTAGTTCCAGTCCAGCTGAACGATTCCAGTTTGTCCTAGTTCCAGTCCAGTTGCTGAGCTGATCCGGTCTGCTGAGCTGATCCAGTCTATTGGACCTATCCTCTCTGCTGAGCTGATCCAGTTCCGGTATTCCAGTTCCTGCAAGAAAGCTTCTACTAGACTGACCCACTGCCTCTTCCTGTTGATCCTGCCAGGCACCCGTGCCCCTCCTTACTCCTGTGCCTTCTGTTATCCTATCAGGGGGCCACGAGTGGGAGCTGTAAGGGAGGCCGACCTCTGCAATTCGGGCTCATCACCATCAGGTACGTGACACCCCTCCTTAAAGAAACATGTATTTTCTTAAAGAAGAGTGGGGGAAGAGGCCTTGAAGCAGAACTTCCCCTTTTGGGTGAAGCTCTGCTTTAATGTGATTAGCTTTCATCCTTTGGCTGGCCATTCAGAGGTACAGGACACTGTGAATACACACAACATGCCTCTGTTTGGCCACCATGCTCCCTAACCAATTACATGCAAAAAATGGGATGCTATCATACAGGGAAATTCCTAGAACCAGAAAACCCTGAGGATAAAAGAAGCTACTATAGGTAGTGATGGACAATACTCAGGACATAAGTAGAAAATGTATATACATTTTATTAAATGGTATAAATAGTCCCTACTAAAGTAAAATCACAGCACAGGGCTACCAATAGCCAATCAATGTTTTATGTTAGTCTATGTCCTCATGTGTTGTTTGTTTGCACGCATACAATAAACTTTATTTATTGGTGCAACACTGATTGTTATTTAGAGGTTAGTTTTTGTGATTGGCTATTGGTAGCCCTGTGCTGTGATTTTACTTTAGTAGGGACTATTTATACCAGTTAATAAAATTTATATACATTTCTACTTATATATTAGTATTGTCCATCACTACCTATAGTAGCTTCTTTTATCTTCAGGGTTTTCTGGTTCTAGGAATTTCCCTGTATGATAGCATCCCATTTTTTGCATATATGTTTTGGCTACGGTAGTAACTCCGTAAAGGAGGTGCGACAGCTTATAGGGTCCCAATGTTTATTAAGCAGCAATCTATACAGAGGTATATTCATTTGTTTTTGGTTTATATGCTAACCAATTACAGCCTGCCTCTGGCATACACTCTTTTCCAATGACAGCCTGCCTCTTTAAAACACCCCCTGTTTGAGCACAGCGTGCCTCTTGCCTCAGCGAAACAAGCTATGGAATACAGGCACACAGTGTGCCTGCAGAGGGTCCTGTAATCCGGCCAACCACAATTGGGAAGAAGAGATGCATGGTCACATGACAGAACTTTTTCAACCTTTTAAAAAGGTAAGAAGCTTCTTCTGTTAAAAAAAGTATGAAAGGTTATTTCTGAAATTAAACAAAAGCAGTTATGGTGCCTGCATAGCTATAACTGTATTTATAACATGGTATGATCACAACTTCTACTCGACAAGCATAAATGGGCAGCACAGTTGCTAAGTGGTTAGCACTTCCGCCTAGCAGCACTAGGGTCATCAGTTTAAATTTAGAAAATGGCACTACCTGCCTTTAGTTTGTAATTTCTCCCTGTGCCTGTGTGTGTTTGAAAGCTCCTTGAGGGTAAGGACTGATGTGAATGTACAATATATGTGTAAAGCACTGCACAAATTGATAGTGCTATATAAGTACCTGTAATAAATACATAAATAAATAAATGTTGAACACTATGCCACCAATTAGTTTGAACAGGTAATGCAGTGGCAGGATCAATGAAGACATAATGGTGGGTAGGACAGAAGACTTGAGGCCATACCCTTTGTTAGCTGTGCAATTAGTCCTGCTCTATGTGCTAGCTAGGGGAAAGATAAATCATTTTTATCTTAAGAAGCAGCCTTCAGGAATGTTAATGGGATTAATGTAACAAAATATGAAGCAAGTAAAGGAGGTATCTATAAGTAGAGTCTTAACAGCCAGATAGATGTATTCTCTTTTATTCAAACAATGTTTCTGTAGAGACTTAGAAAAGCAAAGGGAGCTCTGTGTTACTTGCTATGGGACATACGTCCTCTTATGCCGCGTACACACAATCATTTTTCGGCATGAAAAAAAAACGAGGTTTTTCGGCATGTAGAAAAAACAAAGTTTTTCTAACTTTATCATTAAAACGACATTGCCCACACACCATCGTTTAAAAAAAATGCTCTAGCAAAGCGTGGTGACGTACAACACGTACAACGGCACTATAAAGGGGAAGTTCCATTCGGATGACGCCACCCTTTGGGCTGCTTTAGCTGATTTTGTGTTAGTAAAAGACGATTTGCGCTTTTCTGTCTGTTACAGCGTGATGAATGTGCTTACTCCATTACGAACGGTCTTACCAGAACGGGCGCTCACGTCTCATAACTTGCTTCTGAGCATTCGCTGGTTTTTCACGTCGTTAAAGCCCACACACGACCATTTTTTACAACCCAAAAAACGACAACGTTAAAAACTTCGTTATAAAATAGAGCATGTTCGAATTTTTTTTGCCCGTTTTTCAAAACCCGAAAAATGCTCTGCTCATTAAAAAAAAACGTAATTTTTTACAGCCCGAAAAATGATCGTGTGTACGCGGCATAAGTGTTTATGAGACCAGGAAATTTACCATATGTACTGTAACATTTTCTTCCCTTAAAGAGGGAGTTCACCCTAAAAATAACTTTTGCCCTTAGATTCATGCTCATTTTATCTAGGGGAATCGGCTATTTTTTTTTTTAAATTGAAGCTGTACTTACCGTTTTAGAGAGCGTTCTTCTCCGCCGCTTCCGGGTATGGGTCTTCGGGAGTGGGCTTTCCTATTTTGATTGACAGTCTTCCGACAGGCTTCCGACGGTCGCATCCATCGCGTCACGAGGAAAATCGTGACGCGATGGATGCGACCGTCGGAAGCCTGTCGGAAGACTGTCAATCAAAATAGGAACGCCCAGTCCCGCAGCCCATACCCGGAAGCGGCGGAGAAGATCGCTCTCTAAAAAGGTAAGTACAGCTTCGATTTAAAAAAAAAATAGCCGATTCCCCTAGACAAAATGAGCAGGAATCTAAGGGTAAAAAGTTGTATGTCCGGGTGAACCCCTGCTTTAAAACAACCCATTTCTCATGAAAACTTAGCATATCTTGTTGCATTTGTGTTTTTCTTTAATTTCACTTAGTTTTATGCATTTAATCATTTGTTCTCAGAACAAACTGTGCCTCGTTTTTAAGTGCCATTGTAGGAATTACTAATTTTGGTTAAATTGCAGGCTAAACAGTGTTGGGGGTGTGATGCTAACATAGGCTGTACATTTGTTTTTCATGTGGTTTGCCTTTAATAACAGCCTCTAGGTATAGATGAAAAGATGAAGTGGCCTTCACTGCTGTTTTCAACTTCTTGGAATCTTAAGGGGTAGAACAGGAAGCACTTTGTCAATAATAAATTGATGACAGATAATTTTCACTCCAGTACATCAGCTCCGAGTATCAGCATCTAGTACATGAAAAATAGAGATTTAATGTTACAACGGAACTAAATTATAACATATGGGGCTCTCAGTTCCTTAGCTAAGATACCTGTAACCTAATATTAAGCTTTGCTATCCCTGTATCTTACAGATGTCTAGCCCTTAGGAGCAATGGGGTATTGTTTTAATATACTTTAAAAAACAAATTTATATGACCAATTTGAATTACATTGATTATAGGAAAGGGGAGAGTAAGTCGTCCCCCCCCCCCCCCACACACACACACACACACACCTTACTTATAGGACCTTTAAGGCAACTCAGAAAAAATAAACTTGTATTTTGTAAAACTTCCGTATAAAAATATTGCATTATCAATATGAATGATAAAAACAAAGTCATATATTGTAAACAGATGACTTGTTATAGGGTATGCACATGTTAGTGACATTGTCTCCTCCATAAAGCCGACGTGTTTCAAGAAGGGTTCAATCCTTTTTTTAGGGGTGTTAAGAGAAGGTCACAGAATTTGAGTTCATCCCTATGAGCAACATGTATGAGCTATCAATGATGCATGAGCAAATTTCACGTTGCCATAGAATGGTGGTGCCTCAAAGTGCCCCCAAACAACTGGGCCCCATGTATTCCACACAGGGATCCCCCACTCCACATAGACACAAACAGCCAAGTCTGAAAAGGAACCTTGTGGCTGTGTAATTGGGAAGTGGAGTGTCGGTCCCATTTTCCAATTACATAGCCATTACTATGATAACACTGTTCTGCTCTGGTCACTGTGTGTTAAAGGAAAATCAGTGGGACTCAGCCCTGCCCCCCACTTCCTCTTCACTGGCTTTTACTGACAGCACTCTGAGCCAATGGCTCCTGTGTAGGCAGATTTATGTAGGATTTATTTATACAGTGCTGTGAAAAAGTATTTGCCCCCTCCTGATTTTTTTATTTTTTTTGCATATTTCTCCCACTTAAATGATTCAGATCATCAAACCAATTTTTACACAAAGATAACCCAAGTAAATCCAAGGTGCAGTTTTATAAGTTAGTATTTTATTTATTAAGGGAAAAAAGCTGTTCAAACCTGCCTGGCCCTATATGAAAAAGTAATTGACCCCACCCATGCTGAATCATGAATGAACTGTGATTAACCCAAATTTTTTGGAAAGCTTAGTTAAATTCCAGTAGCCACACCCAGGGCTGATTACTGCCAGACCTGTTGAATCAAGAAATCCTAAATAGAAGCTGTCTGACAAAGTGAAGCACGCTAACAGATCACAAAAAGCCACACATCGTAAACAAATTATAAACAAACATGTATCGGTCTAGGAAGGGTTTCAAAGCCATTTATACGGCTTTGGAACTCCAGTGAACTACAGGGAGAGCCATTATCCACAAATGGAGATAACTTGGAAAAGTGGTGAACCTTCCCTGGAGTGGTCAGCCTACAAAAATTGGGCTTGACGAGGACTCATCCACTAGGTCATAAAGGAACCCAGAACAATGTCTATAGAACTGCAGGCCTCACTTGCCTCAGATAAGATCAGTGTTCATGATTTAACAATAAGAAAGACTGGACAAAAATGGCATCCATGGGAGAATTCTAAGGCCAAAGCCACTGCTGACCAAAAAGAATACAAAGGCTCATCTCACATTTACCAAAAAACATCTTGCTTATCCCCAAGACTTTTAGGCAAATATTCTGTGGACTGATGAGAAAAAAAAATCACTTTTTGGAAGGTGTGCATCCTGTTACATCTGGCATAAAACAAATACAGCATTTCATAACAAGAAACATCATACCAACAGTCAGACATGGTGGTGGTAGCGTGATGGTCTGGAGCTGCTTTTCAGCTTCAGGACCTGGACGACTTACCATAATTGATGGAACCATAAATTCTGAGCTCTACCAGAAAATCCTGAAGGAGAATATCCGGCCATCAGTTTGTGACCTCAAGCTCAAGTGCATTTGGGTTATACAGCAGGACGATGATCTGAAACACAACAGCAAGTCCACCTCCAAATGGTTCAAACAAAGCAAAATTGTTGTTTTGGAGTGGCCTAGTCAAAGCCTAGACTTAAATCTAATTAAGATGCTGTATGTATCATGACCTTACACAGGCCGTTCATACTGGAAAACCCTCCAATGTGGCTGAATTAAAACAATTCTGCAAAGAAGAGTGGGCCAAAATTGCTTCACAGCAATGTGAAAGACTCATTGCCAGTTATCGCAAATGCTTGATTGCAGTTGTTGCCGCCAAGGGTGGCACAACCAGTTATTAGGTTTGGGGGGCAAATACTTTTTCACAGCATTGTATATACACAGTATCTCACAAAAGGGAGTACACCTCACGTTTTTGTAAATATTTTAATATATCTTTTCATGTGACAACACTGAAGAAATTACACTTTGCTACATTGTAAAGTAGTGAGTGTACAGCTTGTAACAGTGTAAATTTGCTGTCACCTGTCAATAACCATGAATCAGACAGGGACAGAAAATGCAGTAAAAAGCACAACTTTTATTATAGTGGTAAAAATGGTACAAATAGTAGATGTAGTAAAAACACAGCGAGGGTTTGGTAATCAAAGTGGGTAGTCAGTGCAAGCCAGTAAATCAGGAAGCCAGAGATCAGCACAGTCGGTGACAGCAAACAGGATCATGAACCAGAAGGGACGTCAGCCAGGCAAGTCTTTAACAGGAACACAGCAGAGAATCTTCATCTACGTTGACCAAGGCGAAGGCATGGGAGAAATGAACCAGGCAGTTTAAATAGCCAAATGAGGCTGGCTGACAAGCAGGAAATAATCACCAGGTGAGGCAGTGTGGAACAATGAGTGCTGGCAATTAACCGACATCTGAGCACTGAGAAGGGTGGGCTGAGCCCAGCACTGACATCACCTAAAAATAACTCAACACACAGCCATTAATGCCTTCACCACTGGCAACAAAAGTGAGTACACCCCTATGTAAAAATGTCGAAATTGGACCCAATTAGTAATTTTCCCTCCCAGTGTCATGTGACTCGTAAGTTTTACAAGGTCTCAGGTGTGAATTGGGAGCAGCAGTGTTTAATTTGGTGATATCGCTCAGAACAGGCCTCGCCATGATTAACCAAAGAAGTTGAATGCACATGCTCAGCGTCAAATCCAGAAGTTGTCTTTGGGAAATAGATGTATGAGTGCTACCAGCATTTTTGCAGAGGTTGAAGGGGTGGGGTCAGCTTGTCAGTGCTCAGACCATACGCTGCACACTGCATCAAATTGGTCTGCATGAATTTCCTCCCAGAAAAAAAGCCTCTTCTAAAGATGATGCACAAGAAAGCCCGCAAACAGTTTGCTGAAGACAAGCATACTAAGGACATGGATTACTGGAACCATGTCCTGTGGTCGGATGAGACCAAGATAAAATTATTTGGTTCAGATGGTGTCAAGCGTGTGTGACGGTAACCAAGTGAGGAGTACAAAGACAAGTGTGTCTTGCCTACAGTCAAGCATGGTGGTGGGAGTGTCATGGTCTAGGGGTCCCCAATGCGGGTGCGCTCCAGAGTCCGACTTTTGCGTCTATAGACACAGAATGCCGGATGCATTAAGGTGAAAAAAACATGAGGGATTACAACCCCTTTAAGGCAGTACTGGAAGATAATGGTGGCCACACAAAATATTGACACTTTGGGCCCAATTTGGACATTTTCACTTAGGTGTACTCACATTTGTTGTATATATATATACATTGTCAAAAGTATTGGAACAGGCTGTCCACAAGGTATAGGAGTGTTTCTATGGGAAAGTTTGACCATCCTTCCGGAAACGCATTTGGGAGGTCAGGCACTAATGTTGGACAAGTAGGTCTGGCTCGCAGTCTCCGCTCTAATTTATCCCAAAGGTGTTGTATCAGGTTGAGGTCAGGACTCTGTGCAGGCCAGTCAAGATCCTCCACCCCAAACTCGCTCATCCATGTCTTTATGGACCTTGCTTTGTGCACTGGTCGAGGGGGATTATGGTGTGGGGTTGTTTTTTAGGGGTTGGACTTGGCCCCTTAGTTCCAGTGAAGGTAACTTTTTACGGTTTGGGCAATTTCATGCTCCCAACTCTGTGGGAACAGTTTGGGGATGGCTTTTCCTGTTCCAACATGACTGGGCACCAGTGCACAAAGCAAGGTCCATAAAGACATGGATGAGTGAGTTTGGGGTGGAGGGACTTTTTTTTTTTAATTTGACCTTAATGCAAGGAATTCCCTAAGACCCCTTTCACACTGAGGAGTTTTTCAGGCAGCACAGCGCTAAAAATAGAGCTGCTATACCGCCTGAAAAACTCCTGCCCAGCAACCTCAATGTGAAAGCTGGAGGGCTTTCACACTGAGGCGATGTGCTGGCAGGAGAGAAAAAAATCTCCTGTCAGCAGCATCTTTGGAGTGGTGAGAGGAGCGGTATGTATACCGCTCCTTCCCATTTAAAGCAATGGGAAACCGCTGCAATACCGCCCGCAATGCGCCTCTGCAGAGGCGCATTGCGGGCGATATTAACCCTTTATTGGCCGCTAGCGGTGGTTAATACTGCACCGCAGGCGGCGGCTCCCGCCCCAGTGTGAAAGGGGCCTTAGGCAAAAAAAGGTTTAAGCTTTAGAACCAGATTTCCTCTCACTTCCTGTTTTGCTATGGGACAGGAAGTGAAGGGAAATCTTCACAGTGGGACACAGATGGTGAAAAAAAGTCTGACTGGGGTTATGACCCTACCTTGCTCCATCCAAAATGTAAAAACAAATATTTCCTATAGTTCTAGTTTAAAGCGGGGGTTCACCCTAAAAAAAAAAAAAAATTCTACCATGCCATCCAGCATACTAGCGCGAGCTACCGTATGCCTTTATTTATTTTTTTGCGCCGTACTCACAGTTTAATCCCTTAGTTAAGTTTCAGACTCCCCGTGGGGAGTAGGTCTTCTTAGGCAGAGGGGAACATGATTGACGGCCGGCTATGGCGCGTCACACTCTCCGAAAATAGCCAAAATAGGACTTGGCTCTTCACGTCGCCTGCGCAGTCAGCTCCTAGTCTGTGCACAGGCGCCGTATAGCGCCGTGAAGAGCTGAGTCCTACTTCGGCTATTTTCGGGAAGCGTGACGCGCCATAGCCGGCCGTCAATCACGTTCCCCTCTGCATAGGAACGCCCATTCCCCGCGGGTGTCTGAAATTTAACTAAGGGATTAAACTGTGAGTATGGCGCAAAAAATAAAAATAAAGGCATACTTTAGCTGACGCTAGTATGCTGAATGGCATGATAGAAAATTGTTTTTTAGGGTGAACCTCCGCTTTAATTATTGGAATACACATCAGAACTGTCTTACCTGCAAAAAAAAATACAGTTTTATTCTGTCTGGCCAGTCTCGAGATTCAGTGTTGCAAATGCTAGTATTTTATGCAAGTTAGACCCAAAACTGATTCTTACAGAGGTATATGCGCTGGGAAATGAGAGATCACCAAAATTAGGTTGTTTGGGTTCCTTTATGTAGCATTTGCTGACTAAGGTTGGAGGATCTGTATGACAAACTACATAGCACATGCCACTGACCCAGTCTGCAGACCCAATAATCTTTGGGGTCATCCATTGTGCATACAGCCATCAAAAAAAATCTGTGGCCGTTTCTATAAAGAACTGATAGCTTTCCAAAAAGGATCATGATGTGGTGACACCAAAAGAGAGCAAGCAAAATCAGAACTTCAGTTTACAAAAAACAGCTGCCACCTTTCCAGAGGAGTTCACAAAGTGGATGATGATACAAAGCCAGAGCCGAAAGTCAGGACACCAGTTCATAATGAAAATAAATGGCAGCTTTCCAGTAGAGGTCACGAGTGGGCCATTCCAAGGAAGAGCAGCAGGAACAGATGGGGCAGCAGGTTATGAAACATCTCTACAGCAGGGGCACTGACAAAAAAAAATACTTTCTAGTAAGGAGTTGGAACTTTTCACAATGTTTTTATACCTATCAGTGTCTTCCTCTCCAGGTGACTAAGGCACCTCTTTTTTATTTTATTAAGGAAAGTTAGATGACAGACAGAAACAAAAACCTGGCAAGAATTTTAAAGTAGATCTAAATGCTAAAGAGATGAAATTTTGTTTTTTAAACAACTATTTGTAAAAAAAGTCTGTGTTTTCACCTTTTTCATGCTTTTTGCATCTCAATGCTGTTGATCCTCTCCAGACACTTTCAACCGCGTCATGTCTTTATTCACCTTTTTTCCAGAGGAGGTTGTACATCATTGCTATGGGCTGCCATCCTGATAGTAACCTTTGTAGTGTACAGGTAAGGTAGCGCTAGGCTAGACCTTGTGAGAGCAGGTCTGTGGTAGCTCAACTTGTGGAGGGTCCTAGGAGTGAGTTTTGTGGCTGTTAGGCCTCGTACAGACGACCCAACATGTCCGATGAAAACGGTCCGCGGACCGTTTTCATCGGACATGTCCGCTGGGATCATTTGGTCTGATGGCGCGGTGACGTGTCGGCGACGTTGCAACGACGTGGCGGCGACGTACGCGACCCCTGAAGTTCAATGCTTCCACGCATGCGTCGAATCACTTCAACGCATGCGAGGGATTTCGGCCGAGCGGACATGTCCGATGAGTCGTACTGACCATCGGACATGTCCAACGGACATGGTTCCAGCGGACATGTTTCTTAGCATGCTAAGAAACATTGGTCCCCTGGAAACCTGTCCGCTAGGCCGGTAATCCGGTCCGGTCGGCCCTACACATGACCGAACATGTCCGCGGAAACTGATCCATGGACCAGTTTCAGCAGACATGTTCGGTCGTGTGTATGAGGCCTCACACTATCAGATCTCACTGTTACCACTGTAAGGTTATGATTACATACTCATGCCTCGTACACACGACTAGTTTTTCCATTGGGAAAACTGCCATGACAGCTTTTGGCCAGGAAAACTGGCCGTGTGTATGCTCCATTGCAGTTTTCCCGACAGGAAAACCGCCAGGAATCCCGGCGGGAAAAATTAGAACATATTTTCTTTTTTCCTGCCGGGATTCCCGGCATTTTTTTAAGCCGGCAGTTTTTCTATGGGGAAAGCCTGCGGTGGAGCTTACACACGGCCAGGTTTCCTGACCAAAGCTCTCGTGGCAGTTTTCCTGCCAGGAAAACTGGCCGTGTGTAGGGGGAAAAAGCTACAGAGCAGGTTCTCGGTTTTCCCCTTGGTTTTCCCGGGTGACTTTTTACTGCCGGGACAACCGATTGTGTGTACGGGGCATCAGCCTCACACTGTGTAAAGATTTCCCTGCTCTAGGATAGGGGGCAGGTTAACTAAGCAGTTTACACACAGATGCTAAAGAGGAATATTGAAGTTGCACCACGATGACAAAATAGTAAGATTTAATTTCTGTATTACAAAATTTAAAAAAATAATTAACAATACTAAAAACATTTTCCATTCATGAACACCTGGATGGTGAATAACACACCACCAATTACACCAATAATGTTAATCTGTATATAAATTTAAAAAAACATTTTGATAATGTTGCAACAGACTTGGTGTAGAATGGTTCTTGCGTGCTGTAGCTCAGCTCTACATGTTACATGTTACATCTTGGAATTCTTCTTCAGGAGTTTAGGCATATATTCTACATGGATAGAAGACAAACAATAAATCTCACACATATTGATGTGTAAAAACATATACATATATAAACGAGTAATCTAGATAGGTGCACAAAAATTATTCAGTGTAGAACAAAGGGGCTTACAGCATATTAAACAGTAGGGATTCACTAGTTAGAGAAATTATGTAGAAAATACGGATGTCCAGGATGCAGCGGAGACTACAAGGATGTATCAATTATCAATTATCAATTATGAAGGTAATCTGTACATAATTATAAATAACAATAAAGTCTGCTTAAAATATTAAATGGTATGTTGTTAATGGTGTGAACATTTTTTAGTAGTAAAGACTAAGTAATGATGGTAGCTTACCCAATTAAGGCAAGGAAAAGATACACCATGCCCCAGTTAGTAATTCATGAGTATTGCAAATTTTGTCAAACTCAGGATAAGAACAGAGTAGCACAAGTTAAATCCTGCATGGTAGCTGAGGTTATAGAAGGTGAAATTAGACTCCCATTTATCCTTTAATGGTAAGATAGGTATATAGGTTCACCTAAAGAAAGAAAAAGATTTTTCCAATGGTATAAAGATAAGGGGGCTAAATATTACTCACCCCACTCCCACACATCTAAAGAATCTTTTGGACAGACACCTAAGTAACATAACATATGGGGGAAAATCCGCATCAAATCTCCACCGTTTCCTGGACCACCCAGTGTCGTGAATGGTGACTGTGAGACGCCAACCGCATCTATATGTACATCTGCCCCGGCCGGGACGCCATATTAGCATGGCTGAATATGACGTTACTGTGCCTGGCCACCGGCCACTGCGCATGCGACTGAAGCCTGTGCATGTGGCATGGTCATGGAATTGACTCGTGAGCCCAGGCGGATACAGCAGCGGGATTGAGGAATCCTGTCAGGGGAGGTAGCCCCCTAGCCGGTTCTCCAAGTGCCACAGGCTGACCACATAAGGTGGGACAGCCAGACCCGTGGCGCTGGGTGGCCACATAGCTGTGGTCACAAAAACTGAATTAAGGACTGCAAAACATGTAGACGAGGGGCAACCAGCAACATACATACATTTAAATCATTGGAAATAAATCCCTAAATACAAGAAGCAGGTATATACCTAGTAACATCTATAGCATTTATGATAGAACCACAACCATGTTCGATATGATCATGTCAAAATTTTAACACATAATATCAGCATTATTAGATTCCTAGAGCTAAAAATGAGGACTTAGTAGGAAATTATCTGAGGCAGGGAATATGATAAGCATGTATTAATAGGATGTTATGTTTCTATAAAGAGTCCATATCTGAAAGGAAGGAGTGCACAGTATTGACTTGTAGTATTTAGATAAAAAAATTGTATAGCCTTGATGGGATGGCATCCAAAAAAGGAATAAAAGGCTTCTAGAGTCTATTTTAATATTTGTGGGGACAATTCTAGTCATCATGGCTAAAGACTGTTTAAAGAGCAATCATAGTGCTAGCAAACTGGGTTATCATCAATGGCCCAGATTCAGGTAGATTTGCCCATTAGTTGCACATGTAAAGAGCAGCTGATTTGCTCTGCGCTGGGGCAAATTGGAAAGATTGCCACCTGATTCAGGATTCCTTTTGTCTGCTAACTTGCTCCTTTGTAAGGCAAAAATCAGGGCCTAAGGCAGCGCAAGTGAAAGTGGGTGTGCCCTATGCAAATGATCTTTTTTCCACTCAGCAGTGGTTTGCGCCTAATTTCAGGGCAAATTCTGCCCAGCTGCTTGCACTGAGCAAATAAATAGGGGCAGACCTGCGCAGGTCCTGTGCAAAATTACATTCTGCTTGTGCAAGGTAATTTTGCCCTTTTTGCTGATATGGCACCTCCTCATGAAAAAAAAAAAAGAAAAGCTAATTTTATAGCTTCAGAGATGGAGATACTTCTTGCGGCACTCACGCGCCATAGTGATGTGCTGTATGGTGCCCAGCGGCAGCACTCCACTGTAGCCCAAAGGAGGGCTATCTATGATGGCATTACCCTGGACATAAATGCCCTGGGTAATGAAGAAAGGACGTGGGAGGACATTCAAAAGAAGTTGAATGACATGCGGCGTAGGGTCCGGGATAAGCTTGTGCTTATCCGTAAGCATACGAGTGGCACGGGAGGAGGACCACCCTGCAAGATCCGTCTAAATCCTGATGAGGAGGTGATCGCGCAAAGTCTAGCGCTGGAGCAGGTGGAGGGAGTCCCAGGCTACGACTCCACTGTTGGGGACTTGGGGACTGGTAAGTTTTTTTTTTCATATTTGCTGTGTATCATGGGAGGGGGTAGAAGTGAACATATGAGGGGGTAGAAGGGAACATGTAACAAGTTTTTTGTTTTCATATTTGCTGTGTATCATGGGAGGGGGTAGAAGTGAACATATGAGGGGGTAGAAGGGAACATGTAACAAGTTTTTTGTTTTCATATTTGCTGTGTATCATGGGAGGGGGTAGAAGTGAACATATGAGAAGTGTGTTGCTCCAGCAACATGTGTTTTTTTGTGTCATCCACAGGTGGTGATGATGAAGCTGGGCCGTCGTCGGCTGCGGGGCGACCCACGCCATCCCCACATGAGCATGGGGTCCAGTCAGGCCCCATGGACATACTGGCCATGTTTGTTGAGGAGGAGATTTTACCAAGGCCAAGTATGGAGGAGGAAGTGGTGGAGGAGTCATTTATCCTCAACCTGGAGGACTCTGGCTACCTCCAGGAGGATCCCATCATCCCTGACCAACCCACCACCCCCCCCGACCATCACGTCATCCCCCTCCAGGGCAAGCCCCTCCAGTGTCCCCCCCTCCAGTGTCCCAGTGTCCCCCCTCCAGTGTCCCCCCTCCAGTGTCCCCCCCTCCAGTGTGGCCCCCTCCCCTTCTTCTCCCTCTGTTCATGCCCCAGCCTCTCCTCCTCCCAGGAAGGCTCTTTCAAAAATGAGGGGTGTACCCTCCAGCCTCCATCAAGGTCTGCAGGAGGAGCAGGCCCGGCAGACCCGCCATCTAGGGGCCATGGTGGTAGATCTGAGGCGGGTTGCGGACAGCCTGGCATCCTCCTCCTCCTCTGTTCAGCAGGCCCTCACCCTGCATGCTGACCGGGAGAAAAAAATTGCAGAGAGCCTGGAGGAAGTCAGTGTGAACTGTTCAGCCATGGTGACCTGCATGGTTGACCAGCAGGGTGCCACCGCTTTACTGACAGCGGAGGTGAGCAGGTTGGCAGGTGCGGTGGAGGCCAACACTGCTGCTGTGCGTGAGGAGGGGAGACTTACCCGGCGTCACCACCGGAACACCACCACCCGGCAAATGCGCATGTTGGCCCAGACCAACACCGTCCTCACCCGCCTGGCCAACGCCATGGAGGGCATGCAGGCACCACCTGCCAGGAGTGTTGAAGTAGGGGTTGATGCTCTTCCCCCCCCTCCATCCCCACCCCATGCTTCATCTCCACCACAGGCTCAACCACGGAGACTGAGGAGCCAGAGCCGGGGCACCCTTGGCCCAAAGATGTCCAAAAAAAATAAAAAAATTATATTTTTTTTTCTTGGGCTGAGATTATGAGTTTTTGATTATTTTGTATATGCTCAGAATATGATTTTTTGTTGGTTTTGTATATGCTCAAAGTTTGAGTTTTTATTTTATTTTGTAGTCCCTACACACGGTGAGGAGTGTATACTACAGTGTGACTGGTGTGTGAATGGGGGGGGTGTCACTCCTGCTGGAAAAGGGGTGTCACCCTCTGCCATGTGAAAGGTGTATGAATGGACAGCAACATAATTGGAGCCTTGACGCGGCATTGCTGCTCCCTAATACCATGTGGTATCGTTGGGTCTAATCCAATTTTGGGTGCATGTGGGGTGTGTGTGCTAGGGACCACAGTGGTGTGCACGCGTGCATTCTACTTGTGACATGATTAATGTGTGTGTTTAACGTGAAAAGAGACGTTCCACGAGACCACTCCTGATTGCTCTTCCCTCAGTAGACCGGGTAGAGTTTCTTGGGGGGGGAGATTGCGTGGTTCAGGGGTCAGGTCATCACGTATGTCAATCTGCACGCCCCTTCTCTTGGCAAAGTTATGCAGAATACAACATGCCCCGATGATCTGGCATACAAAGTTGGGTGAATACAACAGGGTCCCCCCGGATTTATCCAGACATCTGAAATGGGATTTAAGGATGCCAAATGTGCCTTCCACCACTGCACGGGTATGTGCGTGAGCTTCATTAAATCTTTCCTCTCCTGGGGTTTGGGGGTTCCGGAATGGGGTCATCATGTGAGGTCCCAGGGCATATGCAGAGTCACCTGGAAGGGAAAAGACAGAAGGATGTTAGTCATGCATGTGCCCCTCGTGATGTCTGCATCATGGGGGGGGACAGTCATACCTGACTCCCATGTCACTCACCAACCAGCCAGCTGTCCCCATACACGTTCTGTTCAAATTCTGTTGGGATGGGGCTCTGACGGTAGATAAAACTGTCATGGCTGGACCCCGGGGTGTTTGGCACGGACATGCCATATGAGGCCATGGGCATCCACGATCACCTGGACATTTATGGAATGCCAGTGCTTCCTGTTACAGTAGATATGCTCTAGGTGACGGGGGGGGCGTAGTGCCACATGGGTACAATCAATTGCACCCACAGTGCGTGGGAATCTGTCTATTGAATAGAAATCGGTGATTGCCTTCTGCCGCAGGTCATCCGTGGTTGGTTTGATAAATTGGTTATACAAAATAGGAAGATACTGCGCAGGTCTGATAGGTGAAATAGTGATGACACTATAAAATATGTGAGAAAAATAATAAATATAAAAATAAAAATAAAAAAAGGCTGCTGCAACTTATATGTAAGATACACACACAAATACAATATAAAAAGAAAAGCTGCGCTGCAAATTGAATCAACATAAATAATCAATTATGTTTAAAAATACACAAAATCCCAGTGCAAAACTGAAAAAAAGATTAGTGCAAAAGTCCATATAAGATGTATCACAGAGGATTGCAGGAAGTGACAGGAAGTTCTCCGAATAGGTGAAGCTAAATATCCAGGCACAAATCTTGTGAATCAGATGACAAATCCACCACCACTTATGTACCAACTGCTTACCAGAGCAAGAATAAATTCAGGCATGTGTAACATGGGTCAATATGGGTCCTGGATAAACTGCCACTCTCTCTCCTGTATCACCAATCCTCTATGTCAGACCAACTTTCTCCATAGATGTGACCCAAAGGAGAAAAACACTCACATGGTGTGATATCGTTTTAAAATATTTTAATGTAAAAAGATATTGCACTCACATTTAAAACGGTTAAAAAGTGCGATCGATAATCGTTTAGCCGGCCAGCTCTGCTGTCTGCTCGTCCTTCCGGGTAGACAGCGTGGATCGTGGTGACGTCAGCACGTCGCTCCTCCCTACGCCGTTTCGTCACAAGGATGACTTCTTCCAGGGGATACGAGCGACGTGCTGACTCGCCACTCTTATAACAGTAAACAACACCCGGGACCGCCCAGCTCTGAACCTTGGAGATCGCGGGCATCGGCCGCCATATTTAGGTTGGGATCGCTGCCAGTATTCAAACTATAGAAAAAGGCTACCAAACTTAAAAATTGCGGTAAATATAAAAACATATAATGCTAGTGGGAATCAACAAACCCATCTAGCAAGAAAAAAAGCGGCATATTGGCTTACCACTTTTAAAATTGAGTATCGTAACAGGAACCACCTCCACTGGAATACAGGGCTGTGCATATCTGTCACCAAATTAATTCTAATGCTAGACCAGTAATAAAATTATTAATATGTGATATTAACAGGCTTCAAATTTGTCCAAATATCTAGGACTACTGTATTATTACAATGAAGCCATCATTCAGTGTAAATTACTACAAACAAATCCGCAGTTTATACAACCGCAGGATCTGATGTCAGTATACAAAGAAAGTTTACTGTCCAGCGATTGGTAGTAATCTATCAGTGGATACCCACACTAATAAAAATATTATATGCATGATATTAAACAATGTCAGGAAGTTTATAATAAAGCTAACCGACAGTCAACATCCAATATGCAGGAAAAGAAAAAAATCTAAATCCCAATGTTAGATATCCTTACAAAGTGCAAAAAATTCATAGAGGAAAAAGCTGAATATGAGAGTTAATTAATGGTCACACAACATGGATCTAGCCAATTGCCAGCAGATTAAGCAGACATAGCTATACCCATGTTGTAACAACAAAAAAGGCCCCATGGATGCAATTAAACATCCATAAGGAGAAAAATTATTTTATATAAAGATCGAGATAATCTTGATCTGTATGGCAGAGCAAAAACTATAAAATCTTCAGATAACCATAAGCTACCAACCCATCAATAAATACACAATAAAAAATTATAATATAAAATATAAATATAAAAATATAAAAATATGTCCAATGGGTTGGATGTAAAGTTAACTTATAGGAGTAAGCCATCATCAAGGCCCAGATGTACCAAGGTTCAGAAATGGTTCACAGAAATTCATCACAAGTACACAAAAATTAACCATTGTCTATAAACGCATTAACGTCAGTGTCTATGTTTAGTCCATAAGGACTATATGTACGGACTCTATAGATCCAGGCCATCTCCATCCTAGAGAGTTCCCTAACCAATGAGCTACCTCTCCAATGGGGCTCAAACTTATCTATTCCAATAAAGAGGGTCCCCTCAGGGTTTCGTTCATGGTGTTGGTCATAGTGACTGGATACTGAGTGTTGCGGGAATCCTGATCTAATATTGGCGATATGCTCACCGAGTCTGACATTCATTGGTCTTTTGGTTCTGCCAATGTATTGTAACCCGCAAGGGCATTCCAAAAGATACACCACGCCTGTAGTGCTACACGTGATGAATGGCTCGATTTTGTGTTCGTTCAATGTGCTCATGGATTTAAAACATAACGTTTTCTTAGATTTTATCTTATTTAGTTTACAAACCGTGCAATTTCTGCATTGGTGGTAACCCTTTATATTACGTTGAAAAAAGGACACCTTTTTCGTGGGTGGATCAACCGCATTAGGGGCTATCCTGTCCCGTAATGAAGGTACACCCCTAAATATCACCTGAGGAATAGTTGGTAAAAAGGTGTTTATGGTTCTATCATTGGATAGTATATGCCAATGTTTTTTGATTAGTTTTTTTATGGCATAGTGCTGGCTTGAATATGTCGTGATAAATGGCACAATAGGTCTATCTCTGCTGTGTTTAGGGCCTGACACAAGCAGAGTATTCCTTTCAATTGCAGCCACCTCATTGTAGGTACTTTCCAAAGATTCGGGGTCATAACCCTTCTCCAAAAGTCTGTCCTTAAGAATGCCAGCCTGGATTTCATAGTCCTTCAAGGTAGAACAATTCCTCCTCATCCTTACAAATTGGCTCTTTGGAACCGAATTCAACCAATTGTCATGATGACAGCTTCCTTTAGGAATAAAAGAATTCCTATCGGTTTTTTTAAAGAAAGTCTTGGTCTGATATAGATCATTATCTTTCATTATAGTAAGGTCAAGGAAGTCGATTGACTCTTGACTGGCCTCATATGACAAACGTATACCACGCTCATTGTTATTGAGTGTAGTAATAAAGGATTCCAGTTCTGTTCTGTCTCCTGTCCATAGGAGGAGGACGTCATCAATATACCTGGCCCACAACTTAATGTGGGGATGGGTATCACTGTAGATGACGTCCTCCTCCCATTTGGCCATAAACAGATTGGCCAAACTCGGCGCATGTTTAGCGCCCATGGCGACTCCACGGATCTGTTTATAGTAATTGTGGTCAAACCAGAAATAGTTATGATCAGCCGTATACTACAAAAGTTCCATCAGAAAATCCTTCTGCAAAGGAACCAAATCGGAAAAAAGATCTAAAAAATGTCTGACAGCTTCAAGCCCTAAATCATGAGGAATGATTGTATATAATGATTGAACATCAGCTGTCACCATCCATGTGTCTTTATTAGCCTCAATCTGTGAAAGTAAATTAATAACTTGTTTGGAATCTTTGAGATGTGATGGCATTTTCTGAACCAAAGGTTGGAGGTAGTAGTCAATGTACTTGCCCACCCTGGAAGTGATCGAATCTATGCCACTGATAATCGGGCGTCCAGGGGGGCAAGTCAAGCTTTTATGGATCTTTGGTAAGCTGTACATAATTGAAACTCTTGGAGCTTTGGGAACCAAAAATTGTTGCTCCTTTTCATTGAGGATCCCCGACTTAGAACCTTTTAGAACCAGTGTTTCCAATTTTCCCCTATATTGAATAATAGGGTTACCTGGTAAGAGAGCATAGGTGTCTTTATCATCAACCAGAGTTTTTTGCTTTTTTGTTTTTTGCTCTGCCATACAGATCAAGATTATCTCGATCTTTATATAAAATAATTTTTCTCCTTATGGATGTTTAATTGCATCCATGGGGCCTTTTTTGTTGTTACAACATGGGTATAGCTATGTCTGCTTAATCTGCTGGTAATTGGCTAGATCCATGTTGTGTGACCATTAATTAACTCTCATATTCAGCTTTTTCCTCTATGATTTTTTTGCACTTTGTAAGGATATCTAACATTGGGATTTAGATTTTTTTCTTTTCCTGCATATTGGATGTTGACTGTCGGTTAGCTTTATTATAAACTTCCTGACATTGTTTAATATCATGCATATAATATTTTTATTAGTGTGGGTATCCACTGATAGATTACTACCAATCGCTGGACAGTAAACTTTCTTTGTATACTGACATCAGATCCTGCGGTTGTATAAACTGCGGATTTGTTTGTAGTAATTTACACTGAATGATGGCTTCATTGTAATAATACAGTAGTCCTAGATATTTGGACAAATTTGAAGCCTGTTAATATCACATATTAATAATTTTATTACTGGTCTAGCATTAGAATTAATTTGGTGACAGATATGCACAGCCCTGTATTCCAGTGGAGGTGGTTCCTGTTACGATATTCAATTTTAAAAGTGGTAAGCCAATATGCCGCTTTTTTTCTTGCTAGATGGGTTTGTTGATTCCCACTAGCATTATATGTTTTTATATTTACCGCAATTTTTAAGTTTGGTAGCCTTTTTCTATAGTTTGAATACTGGCAGCGATCCCAACCTAAATATGGCGGCCGATGCCCGCGATCTCCAAGGTTCAGAGCTGGGCGGTCCCGGGTGTTGTTTACTGTTATAAGAGTGGCGAGTCAGCACGTCGCTAGTATCCCCTGGAAGAAGTCATCCTTGTGACAAAACGGCGTAGGGAGGAGCGACGTGCTGACGTCACCACGATCCACGCTGTCTACCCGGAAGGACGAGCAGACAGCAGAGCCGGCCGGCTAAACGATTATCGATCGCACTTTTTAACCGTTTTAAATGTGAGTGCAATATCTTTTTACATTAAAATATTTTAAAACTATATCACACCATGTGAGTGTTTTTCTCCTTTGGGTCACATCTATGGAGAAAGTTGGTCTGACATAGAGGATTGGTGATACAGGAGAGAGAGTGGCAGTTTATCCAGGACCCATATTGACCCATGTTACACATGCCTGAATTTATTCTTGCTCTGGTAAGCAGTTGGTACATAAGTGGTGGTGGATTTGTCATCTGATTCACAAGATTTGTGCCTGGATATTTAGCTTCACCTATTTGGAGAACTTCCTGTCACTTCCTGCAATCCTCTGTGATACATCTTATATGGACTTTTGCACTAATCTTTTTTTCAGTTTTGCACTGGGATTTTGTGTATTTTTAAACATAATTGATTATTTATGTTGATTCAATTTGCAGCGCAGCTTTTCTTTTTATATTGATAAATTGGTTGGCCATGCGCCTGAGTATTGCAGGGATCACTTGGTGGACACACCTGCTCATGCTGGATTGGGACATCCCAGCCACCATTCCACCTGTGCGCTGAAATGATCCACTTGCCAAAAAATGCAGGGTTGCCACGACCTTCACCAGTGGCTGTACTGCCTGGCCACGATGTGTCTGGCTGCTGATGTCATCCTGCAGGATTCTTGCCAATTCAAGGATTACTTCAGGGCTGAATCGAAACATGCGATACACCTCAATAACACTCATGTCAAAGATGTTGTGGCGCAATCTGTATACCCTCTCCCGTGCCCTCCTACGAGTCGGTTCACTCAATAAGATAGCAAGAACCATAGCTGCCCCTGGCATGTTGGCACACAGATGTGAGATCCAGAAAGTGTGGGTGCTCTGCTTGTTCAGCTCGTCCGTCTTGGTGCTGCTGTAGTTGCTCTCCAGCTGACCTGTGGCCATCTGTTGCTAACTTGCCCCTGCTTTTATAAAGTGCAAATTTGCCCCGGCCAAACAGCTTGCGCGCTTTGGGAGCAAAATGCTCCTCACACGCGCAAGTTTATGAATCAGTGGCAGTTCCTCATTTGCATATTTGCTGAGGGAAAACCATGAGAGCGCAAGTTGCTCCCTGAGCAAAATTGCCCCTTAATTGCGCCGGGGCAGAGAAACTGCCTCCGTGCAAAAATGGCACATTTCAGGCTTAGCTTGCTTTCTGGGTCACCCGCAAATTTGCCTGGGAGCAAATCCGCTCCCGCGCAAGTCGTACCTGAATCTGGGCCAATAATTTTACAAAAAAAAGGTCTATATGACTGAGTCTCATTGATGCCTGGAGCATTTATTTGGGTTTGGGTGTATTTTCCTTTTATGGTTTGCTTTGTTCGCATAGTCTATATACATTAATACATATAAACTTTTAACCCTTTAGTGACTGAGGGTAAAACAAATATTAATGCCTGAGCACAATTTTGCAACTGACTGGTTAGTAAATCTGTACATATCATCACAACTACTTTTTGTATCCAAGTTAATTATACCTTGTTTTTTTTTTTTTTTGCTTTCTTTTTTTATTATCAAAGGAAAACTGGCCCAATATAGTAAAGAAAACAAAAACGTTTTTAATTTTGATTTTTAATTTAGCTGTATATTTCTTGCATTACCATAATTTAGCACCAAAGAGTACCCCAAAATAAATTCTCCTGCTCTTGACGATCCCAGTGATACCACATATGTGTACACTCTTTTCTGCTTTAGTAAGACCCAGAAACAATAGTGCACATTTTGCTTTTTTAATCCTACCTAAGACACACTTGGGGTAATTTACGAAAGGAAAATCCACTTTGCACTACAAGTGCAAACTACAAGTGCAAAGTGGACTTGAATTTGCACTGAAAGTGCACTTGGAAGTGCAGTCGCTGTAAATTTTATCATCCAATCATGTGCAAGCTAAAATGCTGTTTTTTATTTTCCTTGCATGTCTCCCTCAGATCTACAGCGACTGTACTTCCAAGTGCAATTTCTAGTGCACCTTGCACTTGTAGTGCAAAGTGGATTTTCCTTTCGTAAATAACCCCCATTGACACTAACTGACACTAATTAAAACATTTTTTTAAATCCTACCAAAAATATACTGACCCTGACCTTTAACTCTGACTTTGATCTTTGCTTTAACCCTTACACCAGGGGTGTCCAAACTTTTTTCAAAGAGGGCCAGATTTGATGAAGTGAACATGTGTGAGGGCCGACCATTTTGCCTGACATTCTTTGAACCATTAAAATTTGGTCTAAGTGTGTTCATTCGAGCTCTAATACACTGCCCAACACAAATTATTTTGCCTTTGTGGCTGTGTGTGGTGAAGAGATGAGCGTGGGCGTGTTATTTGGATATACCGTATTTATCGGCGTATAACACACACCTTCACTTTAGGAGGGAAGTTTCAGGAAAAAAAAAAAGTAAATAAAAAACTGAAGCAAAATAAGGGTCATTGCCTATCAATGCAGCATAATCAGTGCCCATCTGCAGCCTCTCCATTGCCATGAATGCAACCTGATCGATGTCCATCTGCAGCCTCGGAGGGAAGGGGGGGGGGGGGCGGGATGAGCACCAACAGATTCCATACAGTAGAATCTCCTGTTTACACAGCAGCCTCTTTAATACAATTTCTCCCGCCTCCTATGATAGACAGAGGAGTCGTCCAATGGCAGTCCAGGACGGGACTTCTTATTACAGATGTCGCTAACAGGAGATTCTCCTGTATGAAATTTGACAGCACTCGTTCCCCCTCTCCCTGTCCCCTCCGAGGCAGCACCTCGGAGGGGACAGCTTCCTCTCCTGCAAGGAAAGAAAGATACAATGTATCTTCCTCTCCATTCAGAAGAGAAAGTAAACACAGGTGGGCTGCACAGTGACTGATCACTTTGACAGCCAATCAGAAGCTATCGCAGCGATCAGGTGACATGGAACCGGGAGTCCCGGGTACTGATTGTTTATATGAGACCTGGAGCACTCGGGGAGAGCCCAGTCTCTGTGCTGGGAATGCATGTGTGGCGCCTTCCCAGCACAAAGAGAGGTACGCATATATGCGGCCTCACAAGAAAAAAGGAAAGTTCAGTGAGAACCGTCACTGGGAAGAGGTTAATTATTGTGTTACTAAAAAGAAAACGGTGCAAGAAAATTTTTGAGAGACAGTGGAAGATTTTTTTTTATTGCAAAACAGACACAAACAACAGTAAAAAAAATGGCACTTAAAGTAAACAATACTTTAGTGATGTTCACCCTTTCTGTGGCTCCATGCAGTCCAACTGGCTTGCAAAGAAAGTCCAGTTTGATCTTTTCTAAGTTAGTGGATTTTAGAAAAAGTACATTTCATTATCTGTAGTAGTTTTGATAGCAAATGAGAGCTCAGAAATGGCGTGTCTGCTGTTGTCATATTAGGAAACAGACAACAGTGCCCATGAACATCAGATCTAACACTACCAAAGCCTTTTAAGAAGGGGGAGCCGCAGTCCATTGAAACTGGTTGGTCATGTTTTATGTTGTACAATAGCTCTGATCCCCTTTTCTTTAACCAGCTGGAGTATCTAAGGGCCAGATTCACAAAAGGGATACGACGGCGTATCTCCTGATACGCCGTCGTATCTCTGTTTCTATCTATGCGACTGATTCATAGAATCAGTTACGCATAGATATCCCTAAGATCCGACAGGTGTAATTGTTTTACACTGTCGGATCTTAGGATGCAGTACCGCGGCCGCCACTGGGGGGAGTTCACGTCGTAAACCAGCGTCGGGTATGCAAATTAGGAGTTACGGCGGATCCACGACGGATTTTCGCGTTCGCTACGTCACCGCTAGTCTAGTTTCCCGTTGCAAAGTTAGTCGTCATTTTAGGTGCCCTAACTTTAGTCAGCAAACGTATTGCTGTCTAAAGTATGACCGTCGTTCCCGCGTCGAAATTTAAAAATGAATGTCGTTTGCGTAAGCCGTCCGGGAATACGGAATTACGCTACGCGCGTCGCCGTTCGAAAAAATGACGTCACGGCGCGCAAAGCACGACGGGAATTGCGCAACTGAGCATGCGCAGTAGGTCCGGCGCAGGAGCGCGCCTAATTTAAATGGCACACGCCCATTTGAATTGGCCCGCCTTACGCCGGAGGCCGCCGGCGTAGTTTTCATCGCAAGTGCTCTGTGAATCAGGCACTTGCAATGAAAACTTGCGGCGGTGTAACGTATCTACGATACGTTACGCCGCCTCATCCCCTACGTGAATCTGGCCCTTACTCTTTCTATTCACACACAACATTCTTTTTCCACCTCCACAATTCTACTGATAGTTACAATCGTGGATCAAGTCAACAAGTAACTTTTTCTACTATCTGTTTCACATTGGGGAGATTTCCCTTCACTTTCTGTGCCATAGCCAAAAAGGAAATGAGAGGAAATCTATGCAAATTAAAATAATTCATTAGGGACCCCAATGCCACCAGAACTAGTGTGCCCGTTGGAAGAATTTCTGGGGACAACCCATTTAGGATTTTCTTTTACTTTAACTTTCAATGATAATAGTAAACAGGACACATAGAGAGGGTGAATCTCCCTAATGGGGGCACAGACAATAACAACTAATAGGTGTTCTAATCCATCTCCATTCTATCCAAAACTAAAAACAGCTTTGCCTTTAGTTTAAGAATTTTCATTTAGTATATAACTGTACTAAATATGAGTTGTATATCTCTGTTTACAATTTAAGTTCTACATTATTAGATGATAAGAGGATGAACATTTGTAATTCTTCTATACAATGTGAAAATGTGGTTTGACACATAGTCATATCCTATTTGAACATTGCTTTCCAAAAATGCATTCCCTATGTTGCTAAACTCTAGCAATTGACAATTATTGCTGCCAAGTAATATGTGAACCTTTATGAAAGTTTTTCTGAAAAGCACTCAGATGGGACACCTGCTGGCTTTGTATCTGAAAATACTTTCTGTTTGAAAAGACAGCTGTACTGACTTCACAGGTTCGCTCTGTAAAGGTTATCCAATTTGCTAGCAACATCTAAGATATACAGGTATTTACCATCCAAGCTAATTACAAAACATTAACAAGATGGCCAAGCGCAGTCAGTCAAGTTATCAATCATCAGGACATTCCTATTTCTGAACTTAAAAGCACACATTCATTTAATAAAGGATTTGAAGCATGTTTTAGAATGCTTTGCTGGGCTTTTTTTGTGCCCTTTTTTCCCCCATTCTTTGTGTGAAATTACATATAGCATTTTTTTATGTGTGCTATTATTTATATTTATGGAGCTGGTGCATTACCAAAACTGTCCATTAACTCCATTGTGTTAGGAAAAAAAGCAGTATATAATTTGTACTATTGAACATTTTATGTATTTCAATGTAAAAATCCTGAACCATAAATAATACTGCTGTGTGGATAATTTTTTTTAAATGCATGTGTGCTGATTTTCTGATAGTAGTCGGTGTGTGATGTTTATTAATGCAAATATCAAAACAATGTACATTTTGCATATCAAACAATATGCATTTTCAGTGCGAAAGGTTTTTTTTTTGCGACCAGTGACAAATCTTAGTTTGCATGATAGTGAGGCCAGACTACATTTTCTCAATTGTGCCACCGTAAAAAAATGCGCTGGCCGGACGTACGTTCGTGAATCGCCATAACTAGCTAATTTGCATACTCGACGCGGAATTCAACGGAAACGCCACCTAGCGGGCGGTGGAAAAAATGCACCTAAGATCCGATGGCGTACTAAGACGTACGCCTGTCGGATCGATCCCAGATGCCGTTGTATCTTGTTTTGTAGATACAAAACAAAGATACGACGCGTGAACTTTAAATTTACGCCGCGTATCAATAGATACCACGGCGTAATTCTTTTGTGGATCTGCCCCATAGTATTTGTATGTGTTTGAAAGGTGCTCCATAGCACTTCTGGGTTCAGAGGTTGCTTTTCATTCTTAAAGGAGTTGTAAATAAATAAAAAAATTGTGCTAAAATGTCTGTCTGCAAGGTATAGAGACAGAATAGTTTAATGATTCCTTTTAAAAACGAATAAAAAGCTATTCAATTCATTCATATATTTTACCTGTTGGTTTCTAGTTTTGGTTCTGCTATTGACTTCCTGCTTCTCGGCGCTCGTTCATGTGAGCGACGTCACCGTAATGCTTAGAACTACATTTCCCAGTATCCTTTGCGCATTGCGCATGCGCAGTTTAAAAAAACGGGCACGAGAGCTCTCTGACAGTTTTTGAATAAACCGTGAAGCAGTGAAGCAGTGAAGGTTTCCAAAACGAAACTGATACAAGGGAGGAGGTGCTGTGGGGTTTTAGACACACAGTTATTCACACCTCCTTGTGAAGTCTGTATGACGCACAGGCGAGCTGCTGCGCAAATGTAGTCCCGAGGACGGGGGCAAGCACGTCACTGACCACAGCTAGAAACCTCCCGTGACTGTGGTTGTCTACAAACAGACAACCAGGAAGTGTCCAGAACAGAGAAGAAATACAGCAACATTAGAGCAAAAACGAACAATGAGGAAATGAAAATAGCACTGCACTAAGGTAAAGGAAGCTATTTAGATAAAAAAAAATCCTTTACAACCCCTTTAACCACTTCTCTACCGCGTCATTGTGAAATGACGGCGGCAGGAACCCCTCCTCGATCCAGGAGGACGTCATGTGACGTCCTGGGCTTTGCGGGTGGATATCTGAATGATGCCTGCAGCTAGAGGCATCATTCAGATATCCTTCTCTTGTGCCGGCGATTCTGCACAACGTAAGAACGATCATAGCGGCGATTCCGCCGCTAGATCGTTCTTACAGGCGGCGGGAGGGGACATCCCCCCCCTCCCGCCGCCATCCGGTGCTTCTCCGGGCTCTCCCGTGCCATCGGGGGCCCGGAGAACGAATCGTCCGGCGCTGGCAGGAAGCATAGAGATGACTGGTGACCAGATGGTCACCAGTCATCTCTATGACCGTCGGAGGACCCGGGCGCGATGTGATGACGTCACGCCCGGGTCCCCGTAAGTAAACAAAGCCGCAATTGCGGCTGCTAAGCAACAGCAAGCATGAGATCGGTGAATTTTTTTTCACCGATTTCATGCTTTCCAGCCTGGAGGAGAGATGTGGGGTCTTATTGACCCTGCATCTCTCCATAAAGAGTACCTGTCACACACATTCCTATTACAAGGGATGTTTACATTCCTTGTAATAGGAATAAAAGTGATAATAATAAAATAAAAATAAAAAAAAAAGTGTAAAAAAAGAAATAAATATGTAAAAAAAAAAAGAAATAAAAAATATTTTTTTTAACGCCCCTGTCCCCAGTAGCTCGCGCGCAGAAGCGAACGCACACGCAAGTCCCGCCGACATATGTAAACGCCGTTTAAACCATATATGTATGGTATCACCGCGTGCGTTAGAGTGCCAGCAACAATTCTAGCACTAGATCTCCTCTGTAAATCTAAACTGGTAACCTGTAAAAAATTTCAAAGCGTTGCCTATGGAGATTTTTAAGTACCGAAGTTTGGCGCAATTCCATGAGTGTGCGCAATTTTAAAGCGTGACATGTTAGGTATCTATTTACTCGGTGTAACATCATATTTGATATTTTACAAAAAAATTGGGCTAACTTTACTGTTTTGTTATTTTTTTAATTCATGAAACAATTTTTTTCCCAAAAAAAGGCGTTTGAAAAATTATTGCGCAAATAGCGTGCAAGATAAAACGTTTCAATGACCGTTGTTTTATTCCCTAGGGTGTCTGCTAAAAAAACATATATAATGTTTGGGGGTTCTGCGTAATTTTCTAGCAAAAAAATTATGATTTGTACATGTAGGAAAGAAGTGCCAGAATAGGCCTGGTATGGATGTGTGTATAACTGCCCTGTATGGAAGCGGTTAAATAAGTGTTCACACTTGCGGCACAACAGCCAGGCATTTACTATTTGACTGCATGGGCGAGATAAACTAAAACGGACTCTTTGTTCACAAAATAGACCCATAAATTATTGCTAACATTTTTTTTTTTCACACACATTGAACATGATTTGATACACAATTTTATTAATACATGTTTCCCAATGAAACTGTTTTGATATATGTTGCATAATGTTTGACAATGAGAGTTGGGCTTCTCAAGCTCTGAAGTCCTTCCCTTCAAGTGGGTAGTGATGGGTGCAAGGCATGCTGCATAGCCATATGTGTGCGCAGCCTATTGAATTAGGGTGTGCACCCCAAAGCTCAAACACGTACTACCGATCACTCACGATGAAAGGGAAGGGGCCGGTAAGTTACATATTTATTGGCCCCTTCCCCACACATCCTAAAACATTCCTGCAGCAACAGCCAGAGGGAGAGGAGAGTCGGGAAGCCAGAAGTGCTGCAAGGGGAAGAAGGGGGGACCTAGGCAGTAGGGGGAATCTGTGCTGCACAGAGTGATTAGGGTGTGCCTGGGCACACCTGGCACACCCTGTGTGCACGCCTATGTGCATAGCTTATTTAGACTTGTTGCTTAGGGCAGTATCCGGATTGGGAAGCAGACATATGGGTTGGTTTACTAAAACTGGAAAGTGCAAAATCTGGTGTAGCTGTGCCTGGTAGTTAATCAGCTTCTAACTTCAGCTTGTTCAAATAAGCTTTGACAAAAAAAACTTGGCAGCTGATTAGTTTCTGTGCAGAACTGCACTATATTTTGCACTCTCCAGTTTTAGTAAATCAACCCCATACTGTATAAGTGCTAACTATAACTAGACCTTTTTATAATCCTGGAGCAGTATTGTTTCTGTTTGGGTGGCTGGAGGATCTCCTTTCTAGGTTGACCGATGCAGTCTTCTCAAAATGCTAGATGCCCACATGTGTGAAGACCCTTCTTTTCAGTACCACAGTTGCCCTAAACACCAGGGTGGGCGAATTGAGAGGCACATTAGGAAATTATTTGTGACCATATCTAATGCAATGGATATTGATGTTACTGTATAAATACCTCTACTTGGATGATTATGATAAAGTAGTGTGCTTATTATCGCTGGGGTTTTCCCTCATCTTGAAGACATGAGATCAAGACCTGAGAAACACGTAGATGTATGGGATACCTCTCCACTAATGCAATATTTATGTAATCATTTGTAAAAGGTGTTTGACCAACTATGCATCCAATGTATGGTGAAAATATTAACACTTGTATCATAAGACAAGTTTGACAAATGTGTTTTTCATGGTTTTAATTTCGGTATGAGATTTTGACTCTGTTTTAAAAGTTTTTATTTTTTGGTTTTAAAAATTATGATATATTTTAGTGTGTTTTGTTGTTGTTCCTTTTTTTGTTGATGTTGGCTAGCATGACTGCCTCCTTTTTTGACACATTTAGTTCAGATTCTGACACGTCTTTGAATTCATAACTTTCTAACTCAATTATTGTCTGTAAGTCATTCCTTTACATGTGGCACCTGTAACTGTCATTTAGACCCCTTTCACACTGGCACAGCTCCACGTTAGTGGTAAAGCGCCACTAGTCTTGGCAGCGATTTAACGCAATTTTAGTGGCGGTTTTCAGCCGATAGCAGGGTGCTTTTAACCCCCACTAGCGGCCGAAGAAAGGGTTAAATGCACCTTCAAAGCGCCGCTGCCAAATCGCTTTGCAGGAGCTTCGGCAGTGGTGCCCATTCATTTCAATGGGCAGGGGTATTGGAGGAGCGGTGTATTCCACTCCTAAACCGATCCATAGATGCCGCTTGCAGGACTTTTTTTAACGTCCTACAAGCGCACCACTCCAGTGTGAAAACACTCTGGCTCTCACACTGGGGCTGCAGAGGAAGCATTTTTCAGGAGCTATTTTTAGCCCTTTAGCGCCTGAAAAATGCCTCCAGTGTGAAATGGGTCTAAGGTTGGTAGCAGCAGGTATGTTCAGTGTTTGTGCAGCAACCTGGTAACCTAACATATACATTAGAAAACAGGTAGCAAGTGTGAACAAAGAGAATTAACAAGATGTATTGAGTTTTTGCTATACTTAAAGTGGTTGTAAGTTCTCAAGTTTTTTTACCTTCATGCATTTTTATGCATGAAGGTAAAAAAAAACCTGTGTGAAGCAGCCCCCCATTACTCACCTGAGCCCCATCTTGATCCAGTGATGTGCATGAGAGCAGCAGCTCTCTGGGGTCTCTGCCTCTTCGTTGGCTCACACAGCAGCAGAAGCCATTGGCTCCTGCTGCTGTCAATCACAGCCAGTGAGCCAATGAGGAGAGAGCTGGGGGGAGGCTGAGCCATGCTCTGTGTCTGAATGGACAGACAGAGCGGAAGCTCAGAAACAAGCCTGCTCGGGTGCCCCCATAGCAAGCTGCTTGCTGTGGGTGTACTCGGCAGGAGGGAGGGCCCAAGAGCGCCATCGGGGACCCAAGAAAAGGAGGACTGGGGCTGCTCTTTGCAAAACCATTACACAGAGCAGGAAAAAATATGACATGTTTGTTATATATAAAGAAAAAAAACCTCAGCCTTTAATATCACTTTAAATGTAAAACCCATAAATAAATGCTTATGCAAGCTTTAAAATGTTAATGTAATGTTAAATGTCAATTTTGAAAGCTTTAATACTATCCTGCCATGAAAGTACATGTATGTGCACTTCTTTTTATAGGCTGTGCATTATCCCTATCACCCAATCATGCTCTTTTATGATTACCCCTATGCAGGTTTTAAATGAAGACTACGATGGGCCTTTTCAACATGCACATCAGGATCTACTTCAGAATAGAAGTAAAATTTGATAAAAATTGAAGATCGCCATCATTACTAGTAAAATAATAATAATCATCAAAATGCTCTAAATATATCCCCTATTTTTTAGACGCTATAACTTTTGCGCAAACCAATCAATATTCGCTTATTGCAATTTTTATTACCAAAAATATGTAGAAGAATACATATCGGCCTAAACTGAGGAAAAAAATTGGGGATATTTATTATAGCAAAAAGTACTAACTATTGTGTTTTTTTTTCAAAATTTACACTTTTTTTGTTCATAGTGCAACAAATAAAAACTCTGGATTTAAAGGAATAATAAAATATTATCCAGTACATACCTGTTTAACTGCAGAGATAAAGAAACAAATAGTGATTTTTTTTTTAGCTCGAGGTAAGAATTGAGGTAAAAAAGGGTAAATTCTGGAGAATTAAGAATTGATTCATCATTAGTTAAGTTACCAAAGTTTATAAATAGGAGGACATGTCCTCCAGATATGAAGAAGAGTACCTGTAGAGGCCTGACAACGCCAACACAAAACACAACTAAAATATAGGACGTTACTGACTGAACCTTTAACGTTTGCTAATAAATCCCCCCCCCCCCATAATCTATTTAGAAGTATAGATTGCCTTATATTTATTAATTTATTATTTACTTAATAATATGGTGCAAACAGCAATGACATGGTAACTCTTAACTTTTAGCAAACAGTTACAAATAAGCAACTAGTAAAATAATTTAAAAAAGCTCAAAGCTGTTCTCTAAATAGCGGTGTGCCTTGCTACTAAATAAAGCCCCATGTGTTTTATAGTATCGCTTTTTTCTTCCTTCTTAAGCATTGTGCTTGCCATGTATTTCCCCTACTTAAGATGATCTGATGGCACAGTTATTTGCCACAGAATATAAGCTATTGAAGCAAGCTGAAGAAAAGTCATTAAAAACCAGTCGGTTTAGGTAAAAAATATATGCAAAGGAAGTTTGAGAAACTAACAAGGGAGTCCCAGACTCTTAGAACTTTGATCTTATTCCTTTGAACTGTCTGATCTTAAAAAGTCTGTGCCTTCCAGTTCAATGTGATGAATACTTTAAAGTTAACTTGGGTGAAAAGCATATGAATGATCTTCAAACAATCCAATATACTGGCGACAGACCTTATAGGCAGATGTGCCTTCTGCAGCACCTCCAACAACCAAGACATTTGTCAGAAATAACACAAGCTGAATATGATTACCAAAGTCATCATTTACATGTCTTTGCTTTTTGGGGTTGAAAGATGCCTAAGAATATTCATAGTTAAAGTGATCTTCTTTACGTTTGCTGGGATAAGGGGGGAAAATATTATACTCTTTGGAGCTAGCATGTTTAGAGACCTTATGGGACACAGCTACTTGTTTGCTATTTAAGTCCCCTGTGCTCTAGAGCGGCATAACATGATCAGAGGGGCCTGAAAATAGGTAAGTATATACTGTACATCTTTCTAAAGCTGCCCATTGATGGTTGGAATCTCAGCCAGTTCAGCAGGGACCATCTCAGATTCCAACTATGTATGGGCAGGCTGATTGTGCCCAAGTTGATTGATCGATCAACTTGGGTATAACCATCTTATTGGATTTTAAATGCGATTATTGCCAGTGGCTATAGCCGCTATCAATAATCATTGTGTGTTCTCCAAGCATGTAGAGCTCCCCATGCCCCCCCCCCCCGCCAGGAGAACACAATAGCACCGCAGAGGTGTGTTGATGGCAGGAGCAAGCAATTTATTTTCCTGCAATTGCTGCAAGGTTTACAATGATCACTGCTGGCGGTTAAAGCCAGTGCAAAAAAAACTTACAGACTTCAGTACAATCAGCCTGCCTGTAGATGGATCGAAATGTGGCTAATTGCTGCTAAACTAGTCATATTTAAAACCTTTACAGGTTAGTCAGCATAGGTGTTGGGGGGAGAAAGATTTATGGCTAATTGGTTGTATAGCTGAAATTTCACTTTGTCCCTTCCCAACCCTGGAGCCTCTGCATTTATCAATAAGGCTCTCTGTCCCTTTAAACAACACAAGGTTGCTCAGGAGGCAGGAGAAGTGCCTATAAGCTCAACTTTATAGGAAAAGTTGAGGCTTGCATATGTAGCACCCTGGTGTTTAGGCAGGGTTGCTAAGTAAATTTTGTTTGCCAGGCTGTAGTTGCCCTGGTTAATTGTTAGTAGATTTACTGATTCCTCTCTAGTTCTGGACTTGCTGCACCTTCTCTCTTCTGTCGCTAGGTGGCGTTATGCTGGTGACATTAGATAGACAAGGACTTAGCAAGGTCAGGTTATGAATGGATGCGGTGTCTCAGCCAATTGGCAGTGGTTTCTTTAGTCCCTTAGCCTGCTGGGAGAGCCGATTTATTTGGGTGGAATCAGGGGATCGGGGTTCTGTGCCACCTGGATGGCTGTCTGGGTGGATGTGTGTTATGCTGCCCCGGGCTGCTAAGTTGGAAGCCTGAGGACTATCGCGGGGACAGCTGGCTGCTAGGCTGTCTGAGGGCCTATCCAGAAGCAGAAAGAGGCAGCGCAGGGTTGGGACTGCAGGATTGGAGTCCAACTGAGAGTAATGGTTCAGCCGGACGGGGAACCAGTTAAGTTTGGAGGTAGAGGAAAAGCTGTTGCCACTAAGGAACCATCCACCTTGTTACCAGAGACCATTGTGAGTAAACTGGAGCCAGTACCAGAGCAGTCTTCTCACCAGCCAGGGACGGTGAAGAAGTGGGAAAACTTCAGCAAGTGCCAAGCCAGGGACCCAGCGGGACAGCAGAGGTGACGCTTAAGGAGTATCAGTGAGTGCCAAGCCAGGGACCTAGCAGGTCCAGTAGGGGTAAAGCTTGAGGAGTATCTGTGAGTGCCAAGTCAGGGACCCAGCAGGGAAGCAGGGGTGAAGCTTGAGGAAGATACTGAGTAATGGAAGTGGAAGAGCTCAGGGGATCCAGTGGCGATTAGGTCTCAGAGTCTATTGAGAGACTGGGAGCTCAGTGAGTGCAGACCTACATTAAGGGACTGTAGTGTGTGAGGAGAACTATTCTGTGTTACCAATAATTAATTAAAATGACCGTTAGTGACTGTTATACGATTTGTTGCGATAGGAGACAGCTGTCCTACCAATACAGACATGGTATCTGGCTGGAGGCCTTCCACTGTATAGCTGTCTACCTATAGAAGTCTCCAAATCTGTCAATTATCATTACACCTACTTAAGGGTGTCCTGGTCCTAACCCTCTCTTCCACAGTTCTTGTTCAAGAGACAATAAATATATTTGCATTCAAAAAGTGTCTGGTGCCCATCACTTCAGCTTGTATTACACCCACGATGCCTTGTAACCCACTCTAGCAAGAAGGATGTCAGCTCTCCCTGACTTTGGAAGTCACCATTAGGCCTCTAGAGGTCCAGGACCTTGCTACACATATAAATTCAGCTACCTGTTTCTCTGGAATTACTGATATATTATACATTCAGCTTTCATGGAAGATAATCTCTGTTTATCCTATTTTGTCATCATTTACTCTGCATGCATCACCCAAATGAAAGCAGTTTTAAACCAGTTTCTTACCTGCAAGGCAAAGGCATAATGTGCTAGTTTACATCGCATGCTAGCACATTATGCGGAACGTACCTAAAAACAAAGCCTGTCATTGCTGGAGACAGCTTCCATCTTCGCTCTCTTGCTTCCGGCTCGCAGACTCCGGTTCTGTGACTGGCCAGAGCCGTAATGACGTCACTCCCGTGCATGCCCATTGGAGCCGCCAGTCACGGCACAGGGCTTTGAACGTTTGGGAGATATTTACACTAGCTATAGGTAAGCCTTATTATAGGCTTACCTATAGGTAAAATTCAAAGATGGAAGTTTACTTCCTCTTAAACGTGGAGAAATACAAGCAATTTTAAGTTTGGATTCTCAAGAATAGTGATGAGCTTCGTGTTCGACTCGAACATCGTATGTTTGACCGTTCGTCAAAATACGAACGTTACGGTGCGTTCGCGACAAATTCGAGTAGCGCGTCACGGCCCATAATTCACTGCGGCATCGCAGTGCATTGCTGGCTGATGATTGGCCAAGCATGCACTATGACCCGCATGCTTGGCAAATCACAGCGCGCAAAAAACGGAGAGCCATAATTGGCCAAAGTCAGGGTGGCTTTGGCCAATTATGGCTCAGGGGGTTTAGTACACGCCCCACACTATAAAAGGCCGCCTGCAGGTCGGCCTGGTGTAGTGTGTTGCGGCGGTGGTTAAAGACAGACAGAGAGAGAGAGACAGTGTCATTTTTACTAGGTAGATAGAGTAGGCAGGCTAGTCAGTTAAAGTTACAGTGTGTAGAGGATATATATGCATCCCAGGTGTTGTACATTTATTTATACACTGTATAGTTTAGCTAGATCAACTATTCCTAATTTACTGGCAGGCAGGTGATTGTGCTAGCTGCAGTATTCTCATGTGGTGTATTGCCTGTGTCCTCAGCAGTGTGCACCATATAGCTATGTGGTGTGTGTACTGCCTTTGTCCTCTGTAGTTTGCACCTAAAGCTACTTGGTGTGTACTGCACGTGTCCTCTGTAGTTTGCACCTAAAGCTACTTGGTGTGTACTGCACGTGTCCTCTGTAGTTTGCACCTAAAGCTACTTGGTGTGTACTGCCCGTGTCCTCTGCAGTTTGCACCTAAAGCTACTTGGTGTGTACTGCCCGTGTCCCCTGTAGTTTGCACTGAAAGCTACTTGGTGTGTACTGCCCTTGTCCTCTGCAGTTTGCACCTAAAGCTACTTGGTGTGTACTGCACATGTCCTCTGTAGTTTGCACCTAAAGTTACTTGGTGTGTACTGCCCGTGTCCTCTGTAGTTTGCACCTAAAGCTACTTGGTGCGTACTGCACGTGTCCTCTGTAGTTTGCACCTAAAACTACTTGGTGTGTACTGCACGTGTCCTCTGTAGTTTGCACCTAAAGCTACTTGGTGTGTACTGCCCGTGTCCTCTGCAGTTTGCACCTAAAACTACTTGGTGTGTACTGCCCGTGTCCTCTGTAGTTTGCACCTAAAGCTACTTGGTGTGTACTGCCCTTGTCCTCTGCAGTTTGCACCTAAAGCTACTTGGTGTGTACTGCCCGTGTGCTCTGTAGTTTGCACCTAAAGCTACTTGGTGTGTACTGCCCGTGTCCTCTGTAGTTTGCACCTAAAGCTACTTGGTGTGTACTGCACGTGTCCTCTGTAGTTTGCATCTAAAGCTACTTGGTGTGTACTGCCCGTGTCCTCTGTAGATTGCACCTAAAGCTATGAGGTGTGTGTACTGCCTTTGTCCTCTGCAGGCCATTAGTATGTCTAGAAGGACAACAAGGAGAGGCAGAGAGTCACAAGGGCAAGCAGGCTCTGCATCTAGAGGCAACAGTGCTGGTCGTGTACACGGTGCATCCTCATCAGCACGTGGCCGTTGGACATGCTCGTCCTTGTTTTTGGCAGCTGGCCGTGTTGAGCCACAACCTTCCCGAAGTGAGTGAGTGAGTGAGTGAGAAACTTATATAGCGCAACAAATGCGAACTTAATCGCCTCAAGGTGCTTGGCATCCAGAGTTGTACAGGTCTTTCACAAGAGGTGGGTCTTCAGTTTTTTCCTAAAAACCCGATGGTTTTCTTCCAAGCGGATGGTCGAAGTCTTGGTAGAGTTGATGACCAAGCCGTCCTCATCCTCCTCATCCTCTCTCACCCAGGTTCAGGGTACTTTGTCTGGCAAAGCAGCTTTCAAGGCGTCCTCTTCCCTCTGCTCAATGGCATCAGTCACTCCTTCCCTAGCCCCACCATGTCCTCCTGAGGAGTCCCCCGAACTGTTCGACCACAGTGTTGGGTACATGCTGCATGAGGATGCGCAGCGTTTTGAAGGCCCTGATGATGGTACACAAATAGAGGAAGGCAGTAACGTGAGCCCAGAGAGAGGGGGTGCCCAAGAAGGACAGTAATCTGGCAGTCATGTTCCCCCAGCTGCAGCATACTGCCAGGTTTTCTACAGTAATGAGGAGGGAGAGGATGATGAGGTCACTGACTCTACATGGGTGCCTGATAGGAGAGAGGAGGAGGAGGCACAGGCACATCTCCAATGAGGCAGGATGCCCTCCAGGGGCCAGCTTAAGGGCAGCACACCGACTGCATCACAACGGAGAACGAGGCATGTGCAGGGCGCTGCTGTGTCTCAGCGTTATTCCAAAAGTTCTTTGGTGTGGGCCTTTTTTGAGATGAGTGCATCAGATCGCACCGCTGCTATTTGCAACATATGTCTCAAGCGTATCTCGCGTGGCCAAAACATCACCCGCTTGGGCACCACATGCTTGACCAGACATATGTCGACCTGCCATGCAGTTTGTTGGCAAGCGTACCTCAAAGACTCACACCAAAGAACAAAGTGGACCTCCCCTTGCCCCTCATCAGCTGGGATCTCCAACCCCACTATACCCTCAGTCCTCTCTGAAGCCTGCACTGATAGGACTGAAGGTGTAGAATTAGGTGTGTCACAGCCAAGTACATGCGGGCAATCTACTATCGGTACACCAATGGCAGATTGTACCAGGCAAATTTCCCTGCCCCAGCTGCTGCAGCGCCAAAAGAAGTTCTCTCCCAGCCATCCACATGCCCAGCGGTTGAATGCTAGCTTAGCTAAATTGCTAGCACTTCAACTGCTGCCTTTTCAGTTGGTAGATTCTGCCCCCTTCCGTGAGTTTGTGGAATGTGCGGTACCTCAGTGGCAAGTTCCCAAACGCCACTTTTTCTCACGGAAGGTGATTCCGGCTCTCTACCGCCATGTGGAAGGCAATGTCCATACCTCGCTGGACAGGGCGGTCAGTGGTAAGGTGCATATTACCGCTGACTTATGGTCCAGCAGGCATGGACAGGGACGTTACCTATCTTTCAGGGTGCATTGGGTGATGCTGCTGGCAGCTGGGAAGGACGCAGGTACAGTAGTGTTGGAGGCTGTTCCGCCACCACGCCTCCAAAATGCTACTACTGGTTGTGACACACCTCTCTCCTCCACCCCGCCTCTTCTTCCTCTGTGTTCTCTTCCTGTGCTGATGTGCCCTCAGAACCAGCGGTGCTCCGTAGGCGTTCAAGGGGCTACGCAGGTATGCAGGCAAAGAGATGCCATGCAGTGCTTGAGCTGGTGTGCTTGGGGGACAGGAGCCACACTGGGCCAGAGGTTCTGTCAGCTCTGCAGGGGCAGGCTCAGAGGTGGTTGACGCCACGCCAGCTTAAGCCAAGGATGGTGGTTTGCGACAATGGCACCAACCTCCTCCCCGCCCTGCGACAGGGACAACTGACCCATGTGCCCTGTTTTGCTCATGTCCTTAATTTGGTGGTTCAGCGGTTCTTGGGCAGGTACCCGGGCTTACAGGATGTCCTGAAGCAGGCCAGGAATGTCTGTGTGCTGGCCAGAGCTTGCACAGTACGTAATTGAGCAACTGGCTTGTCCTGCATCCAGCGTTCTTTCAGAACGCACATTCAGTGCTGCTGGAGGCTTTGTAACCGATCGCAGGGTGTGCCTCTCCACCGACTCGGTCGATCGACTGACCTTCATAAAAATAAATCAGGTTTGGATCACCACCAAGCACCTGATGCTGATGTAACTGAATAATTTTTTTGGAAATGTCAGATCCCTTCAAGACTGCCTATGCTGATGCTGAGTGACTATACTGTTATGAGTGACTATCCTTTTCCTCCTCAATGATCATGCTGATAGCTTGTAAGTAGGGTTGAGCGAACCGGAACTGTAAAGTTCGGTTTCGTACTGGACTTTTGGATTTTTGCTACCCGGACCCCGAACCCGAACAATTTACTGTAAGTTCGGGTTCGGTGTTCGACAATGTAATGGCGCGCTGCAGGGCAGCCAATCAACATTTGTTTAACTCGTGTGTCCTAGAAGCCATCACAGCCATGCCTACTAATGGCATGGCTGTGATTGGCCAGTGCAGCATGTGACCCAGCCTCTATATAAGCTAGAGGCACATAGCACAGCACGTCACTCTGCTTTAGATAGGGTAGGAAAAGGCTGGCGCTGCTGCTGCTCTGAGGGAGAGAATCAGGCCTCGTACACACGGCCGAGGAACTCGACGTGCCAAACACGTCGAGTTCCTCGGCGAGTTCAGCCCTGAAGCCGCCGAGGAGCTCGGCTGGCCGAGTTCTCCCATAGAACAACGAGAAAATAGAGAACATGTTCTCTATTTTCTCGACGAGTTCCTCGGCGGCTCCATCGGGCCGAAAGTGTACACACGACAGAGTTTCTCTGCAGAATCCGGCTCTGACCGAGTTTCTCGCTGAATTCTGCCGAGAAACTCTGTCGTGTGTACGAGGCCTTAGATAGGAGTCAGACTGTCCTGCTTCAGAAATCAAATTACTCAGCCATCTACATAGCACATCAAGTCACTCTGCTTTAGATAATTTAGGGAAAGGTTCCTGCCTGGTTTTGCTTTTAGGGAGAGAAATAGATAGGAGTCAGTCCTGCTTCAGAAATCAAATCACACCAGCACTGCATATGTTACTGTGAGATACACCCTTTGGATACTTTAGGGAAAGGTTCCTGGTTTTGCTTTTAGGGAGAGAAATAGATAGGAGTCAGTCCTGCTTCAGAAATCAAATTACACCAGCACTGCATATGTTACTGTGAGATACACCCTTTAGATACGTTTCTTCTATTGTGCTATTCAAAAAAACATCCATTTAGGGCAAAAAAAAAAATTTGCAGTGTTTCCACCATATCTGTACGTGTGAGATACACCCTTTAGATACTTTTCTTCTATTGTGCTATTCAAAAAACATCCATTTAGGGCAATAAAAAAAATGTTGCAGTGTTTCCTCCAGTGTTTGCAGTGTTTCCTCCATATCTGTACGTGTGAGATAAATATTTTAGCTTCTTTTCTTCTATTGTGCTATTCAAAAAACACCCATTTAGGGAAAAAATATATATTTTGCAGTGTTTCCTCCAGTGTTTGCAATGTTTCCTCCAATGTTTGCAGTGTTTTCTCCATATCTGTAACATGTGAGATAAACACTTTACATACTGTTCTTCTATTGTGCTATTCAAAAAAAAAAACATTTAGGGCAAAACATTTTTTGCAGTGTTTCCTCCAGTGTTTGCAGTGTTTCCTCCATATCTGTACGTGTGAGAACAAAAAAAACCTGTGTTGGCTACCTCGTCCTCCTCCACCGCCGCTTCCACCTACACCGCCACATCCACCGCCACCTCAACCTCCTACTCCATATGGACCTCGTCCTCCTAGGTCAAGATTATTTATTTTAATTTTTTTATGTATTTTATGTTATTTTAAGTTATTTCCCTATCCACATTTGTTTGCAGAGTACTTGCTATGCTCTTACCAACATTTTGCTGCCATTTGCAGCCCTCTATCCCTTCCCATTACTTTTTTAGAGACATTTTAGTACTCAAAAGTTCGGGTCCCCATTGACTTCAATGGGGTTCAGGGTCAAGTTCGGGTCAAGTTCGGGTCCCGAACCCGGACTTTTTTCCGAAGTTCGGCCGAACCCGTCGAACCCGAACATCCAGGTGTCCGCTCAACTCTACTTGTAAGAACATTTTTGGTTCTGGGCACCAGTGGCTAAGGCCCAATTTTTCTGCCCCTGTTTAACAGGGGCGTGTAATTACAATTTGTGATGCAATACTTTGCGGCAGGCTCATTCCTGCGCTCCAACTAGAATATCTGTGAGGGGTTGCAGTGTTGTGGCACCAGTGCCTAAGACCCAATTTTTCTGCCCCTGTTTAACAGGGGCGTGTAATTACAATTTTTGATGCAATACTTTGCAGCGGGCTAATTCCTGCGCTCCAACTACAGTATCTGTGAGGGGTTGCAGTGTTGTGGCACCAGTGCCTAAGGCCCAATCGTTCTGCCCCTGTTCAACAGGGGCATGTAATTACAATTCTTGATCTAATATTTCACAGCAGGGCCCATTCCTGTGCCCACCAAGAGTAACTGTAAGGGCTTACAGAGTTGTGGCACTAGCACCACCACCACCAACAACAAAGGCCTTATTTTTCTGCCCCTGTTCAACAGGGACATGTAATTTCAATTCTTGATCTAATATTTCACAGCAGGGCCCATTCCTGTGCCCACCAAGAGTAACTGTGAGGGCTTACAGAGTTGTGGCACCAGCACCACCACCACCACCAACAAAGGCCCAATTTTTCAGTCCCTGTTCAACAGGGGCATGTAATTACAATTCTTGATCTAATATTTCACAGCAGGGCCCATTCCTGTGCCCACCAAGAGTAACTGTGAGGGCTTACAGAGTTGTGGTACCAGCGCCAGCACCAAATGCCCAATTTTTCTACCACTGTTCAACAATGGCATGTAATTACAATTCTTGATATAATAGTTTCTGCAGAGTAAATACGGCAGGCCCCTACTTTCAAACATCCAACTTACAAATGACTCCTACTTGCAAACGGAAGGAGACAACAGGAAGTGAGAGGAAATCTACCACTAGGAAGGGAAATTCTCTTCTGTAAGAGGTGTCTCCTGTCCACTGATGCTTTATCACCAATCCTTGTTTCACTAAAAAAAAAATTTTTTTCAAAACATCATTTGTCATTGGGACAGAAAGTGAAAAAAGTGAATTGCAATCTTCTGAACAGATGCACACAGACAGCAAAACAAATGTTTACAGGGGTGATTACCCTTCTCTATGTTTTCAGAAAAGCTTAAAAATAGATTTTATGGCTGGAGCTACACTTTAAAAAAGTACCAGTTCAAAATTACAAACAGATTCTACTTAACAACAAACCTACAGTGCCTGTCTTGTTTGTACCGCCTGTATAATGCTGTTCAGAGTATATAGGGCCAAAGGGTCTTGTAATGACCTGGGGGGATTGGGGGGAAACCCATGCTATTTTTCTCAAAGATTTTCATCCATATTCCAGGGACCAGACATTACATTAAAGCCGCAAGCAGTTTTAAATGACTTTTTTCTTATAGTAATCTCATTTTGTGCAGGGACCGTTCTAAACACGTGCCACCTCACAGGCATGCTATAGACACCCAGCAGGTATGATATTTAAAGGAATTTTTCATTTTTTTTATTCACTTTAAGCATTGTTAAAATCACTGCTCCAGAAAAAACGATAGTTTTTAAAACTTTTTTTTCCATTGATACATGTTCCCTGGGGCAAGACCCGGGTTCTCAAACCCGTTTTCTGACAATAACTTATTGGGCTTTAAAATGAGCACTTTTGAATTTGAACGTTCGAGTCCCATTGACGTCAATGGGGTTCTAAATGTTCGCACAAACGTTCGGTCCGTTCGAAGGTTCTGGTGCGAACCGAACGGGGGGGTGTTCGGCTCATCCCTACTCAAGAGTTTTATTTTATTGGTAAATACAACAGAGTACTACCAACTACAGGACAGAAAGTATCGCAAGGAGATCCCAAGAGCTAAATGTGTGCGAATAAACACACCATCAAAAGTAGTTATAATACAAACAGAAAATAACAGAATATAAGATGAAACCAGACCTTCACCCTAAAAGACAATGTGGGTGTACTTGGCTCCAGCCCCCTCCCTCTACCATATGTGGATTACATTATACACTATATTGTCAAAAGTATTGGGACACCTGCCTTTACATGCACATGAACTTTAATGTCATCCCGGTCTTAGTCTGTAGGGTTCAATATTGAGTACGCTCACCCTTTGCAGCTATAACAGCTTCAACTCTTCTGGGCAGGATGTCCACAAGGTTTAGGAGTGTGTCTATGGGAATGTTTCACCATTCTTCCAAGAGCATTTGTGAGGCCAGGCACTGACGAGACATGAAGGCCTGGCTGGCAGTCTCCGCTCTAATTCATCCCAAAAATGTTCTATTGGTTCGAGCATGGCCCCTTCCTCTTCCAACATGACTGCGCATGGCCTATAAAAAATAGACTATGCACGGACTATCAAAAATAGACTATGCACAGACCATCAAAAATGGAAGCACCCTTGGTGGGGGGCGGAACCATGATCAAGGAAACTGAAGTTCCTCTTTAACTACCTGCCGACCAGCCGCCGCCATTCCACGGCGGCAGGTCGGCTCTCCTGGGCGAGAGCCCGTCATACTACGTTGGCTCTCTTTGCGCCCACTAGGGGCACGTCCGCGCCGCCGGGTGCGGGTGCCCGGCGGGTGCGATCGCCGCCAGGCACCCGCGATTGCTCGTTACACACAGCTCCCGGTCCTGTCAGGGGGGGAAATGCTGATCCTCTGTTCATACAATGTATGAACAGAAGATCAGTGTTTCTCCTAGTGAGGCCACCCCCCCCCCCCCCCCCACAGTAAGAACACACCCAGGGACATACTTAACCCCTTCCCTGCCAGTGGCATTTTTATAGTAATCCAATGCATTTTTATAGCACTGATCGCTATAAAAATGCCAATGGTCCCAAAAATTTGTCAAAAGTGTCCGAAGTGTCCGCCATAATGTCGCAGTACCGAAAAAAAATCGCTGATCGCCGCCATTACTAGTAAAAAATATATATTAATAAAAATGCCATAAAAATAACCCCTATTTTGTAAACACTATAACTTTTGCGCAAGCCAATCAATAAACGCTTATTGTGATTTTTTTTTACGAAAAATATGTAGAAGAATACGTATCGGCCTAAACTGAGGGAAAAAAATGTTTTTTTAGATATTTTGGGGGGATATTTATTATAGCAAAAAGTAAAAAATATTCATTTTTTTCAAAATTGTCGCTCTATTTTTGTTTATAGCGCAAAAAATAAAAACCGCAGAGGTGATCAAATACCACCAAAAGAAAGCTCTATTTGTGGGGAAAGAATGACGCCAATTTTGTTTGGGAGCCACGTCGCACGACCGCGCAATTGTCAGTTAAAGCGACGCAGTCCCGAATCGCAAAAAGTGCTCTGGTCTTTGGGCAGCAATATGGCTCCCGAACCTCTCGCCCCCCCCCCCCCACCCCAATTCTCAATTTTATTTAGTACAAGCAGTGCATGTTAGTTGCAGTCATATCCATATAGTCCATGGTCAATCCCATAGTCCCTAGTTCATCTCAGAAGCAAGCAAGAAAGGGTGGATATGTTCCCTCATGCAGTGAGACCATGGATAACGAACATCATCAGCATCTCACAGGAAGTCAGATCACAGCAGATAAAAAAAATAAAAAAAGATTGGTGGAGGCGGAGAACAATAGAAGGGTTTTTTTAAGTTAAGAATATATACTTGAATAGATTTTATTTTTATTTTTTTAACCAGAGTTTAGTGTCACATTAATTAGTGTTACATCTGTTACTCTTGCTGTGATTCAAGTCCTCATTTCTTTGAGGTTGCAATTTTAACATCATTCTAGCATCATCATCATCTGAAATGTGAGATCTGATCTTGTGTCTTCAGGTTCATTAATGCTCAGGTAACAGACTGGCGCGTGGTTCAGCAAAGTGGTTAAATATCTAATAATTATTCATTTGTTTAGTCAACACTAAAAGTTAATGTAACACAACTCATTGCAAACATTTTATATCGTAGGATCTTTTTTGATCTGGTCAGAAGGTGACTTTATATAGAATAAAATAAGAAAATAATACAGTCTAATAAGATATGCTTTGCTGTTTTTATCATTTAATATTTTACCTTTGAACACCTAATGTACCACTATGTAACCAAAGTTGTTTGATCATGAATGTTGTAAAGACACACAGCACAGGTGTATTAGGAGTACAAAGGGAATTCTTCAACAAAAGGAAGATATACTTCCACCACAGATAAGTGTAGCTCTTTTACTAACATAGGAATGTAAAGCACAATTATAGTTGTCACATTTGTGAATGCATCAATGGGATAATGTCAGTGAGTGTTGGCAACACCTAGGTAAAATTACTCCAACTTCTCAGATCTTCAGTGCTTCTGTTCTCCTCACTATACAGCACATTTTACAACTATAATAGTCTCTGAAACTGATATGTACATAGCCCACAATGGCTACATGATGAATTGCTCTCATTTTTATCCTAACACCCTATGTTGGGAGGAGGTTCGGGTTTGCCATTATCAGGGATTCAAGAATCACGATTCTGGTAAATTTTTGTGCGCTGAGTTGCCTTTAAACTATAGCGAGCAAACTTAGAAAGCCAATAAGGCGGCTGTTGGATAGGCCATCCCCTCACTATAAAAGGTGGGCATGTACAGTTAGGAAACTATATATTTAGCTCTTTGAGCAGTAAACCCCTTTGCTACTCTTTAACCTCCCTGGCGGGAATCCCGAGTGCGACTCTGGGTTAAATTTCAGTACCATTAGCGGTAAGCCCGAGCCACACTTGGGATTGCATTGCAGAATCCTGGTACAGTGTACTGTACTTATCTTGTCACCAGGATCCTGAAATGTCCCCCCGCTGTGTCCTCCAACCGATGCTCTGTGTGCCGGGCTCTATTCCCTGCGAACGCCGCAATGCCTTGTGGCGGAGCCCGTTGGCAAATTCAAAAAGTACACAAAACATAACACATACAGTACACTGTAATCTTACAGGTTACATTACTGTATCAAATCATTTAACATCCCTTTTGTCCCTAGTGCTTTGTCCAGTGCCCTGCATGCACTTTTATATTTATATATAAAAAAAATTCTGCCTGGAAACTTGAGATTGTCCATGGCAACCAAAAAGTGTCCCTTTACATCAAAAGTGGTTTTAGAACAGCTAGAAAACAGTGATAGTAAATTAGAACACTTGCAGAATTAAGCGACAGTGAATCGTGGGGAAATTAATTTTTTATTATGATATTATTATTTTTTATAATTATTTATAGTTATTTATTATATTCTAATTTATGATTTTGTGTTTCAAACTTTATCATACCCGGAATTTCTACTAGACTCTTGTTTGGACAGATTTAAGTGTGTTATTACTAAGAATTACAGGCCTAAAATATAAAACGCCAAATTTCTATGCAAAACAATAGTACCGTTTTGAGACGCAAAATTCTGACATAATCATACCACCAGGGAGGCTACTTATTATTATTGGGTATTTTTGTCCTATATTTTATTTTGTGGTTTGAAGTCAGCAGGCTTCCTTTTAGAGAAAAAATGGCTTTTGTTTCAGGGGAGGTGTTCTGGAGTTTTTATTTATTTTGGGGGTGTATTGAATTTTTGGTTATGTTGATATGATCTTTTTTTTAAAGTTTTTGGTGTTTGAAGAAGGACATTTACGTGTCACTGTCAATCTGTTCTGCTGCCTTTTGTTTGCAGTATGCCATTGCATCATTTGAAAGGAAAAAATGTTAACTCTGTGTGTGAAAACAGTGAGCACCTAAACACTATATATCACTAAAAAGCAGTGCACCTCCCTATCCATTTAGATCAGGGGTCTCCAAACTTTCTACACGAAGGGCCAGTTTACTGTCCTTCAGACTATAGGGGGGTGGACTGTGGTCAGTGGCAGTAGATAATGCCTCAGGCAGGAGTAAAAAATTACATATCACCCCTGTGGTCAGGTGGAGGAGGAATAGTTTCAAAATTACTAGTGTCACTGGGAGAAATAGTTCCCCATTGTTAGTGTCATTGGGAAGGATAGTGTCCCTGTATTAGTGTCAGTGGGAGGAGTAGGGCCCCATTGTTGGTATCAGTGGGAAAAATAGTGCCTCATCATTTCTGTCAGTGGAAGGAATAGTGTCCCATCATGGGTGTCAGTGGGAGGAATAGTGCCCCATCATGGGTGTCAGTGGGAGGAATAGTGCCCCATCATTGGTGTCAGAGGAAGAATATATGCTCCTCCATTGGTGTCAGTGGTAGAAATAGTGCCACATCTTTTGTGGCAGAAGAAGAATTTGTGCTCCATCATTGGTGTCAGAGGGAAGAATAGTACCCCATTGTTGGTGTCAGAGGGAGAAATAAAAATCCCCCAAAAAATTAAGAAACTAGTCGTGGGCCCAATACCAAACCATCACAGAACTGGGTCTCTGTAAAAACTTATCACAAAAATCTAGACCAATGCTCCATAAAAAACAGCTTTGTTGTACATGTAACACAGACAATTACAAAATCAACCATAGACCACCCTGTCAATATTGCACAATAATTTCACATTCTCATTTATCCTTGAATTTATATTTAAACTCCGTCTGTACACAATTTATAAGTTCAAGGATAAATGAGAATGTGTATTTATTGGGCAATGTTGACAGGGTGGTTTGGGTTCTGTGATTGATTCTATAATTGTCTATGTGCTGCATGTACAATAAAAGTTGTTCTTTATGATGCATTGGTCTAGATTTTTTGGGATACGTTTTTACAGAGACCCAGTTTTGTGATGGTTTGGTCTTGAGCTCACAACTAGTTTCTTTGTTTTTGGATTTTGGATTTTTGCATTACTATTTATTAGGGGCACCCAACTGTACTAGACTTACATGATGGCTCCAAAACATGGGCCAAGTGGTTTTGGGACCTAGAGGGAGTTTTTGTAAGTTCTGAGAGTCAAAGGGAGCAATAATGTCTCAAGGGCCAGATAAAGGCAAGCAAAGGGTAGCATCCAGCCCACAGACTGCAGTTTGGTGACATTTGATTTAGTTAAAAAAAAAAGTTAGGCATACACCACTTAGGCCTATTATTAAAACTGTTGCTTTTAATATTTACACTGCTGTATCCTCTGCATTATTCTAAACCTTTTAGTAAAGCCTCAGCCTGTGCTCTTTTCTCTTGCTATGTAAAATGATCCTGCCTATGGTCAATTTTATTGACATCTGTGGTCTTTTATTTCTTGTATTAAACCACCTTGTTCTTGTTTCTTGTTCTTAAGTACATTTCATCCAATTCTTCCCTATTTAAAATGTGCTGCTACTGACTAATTTTAGACTGCTATTTCATCTGTGGTCTGTTAATTGTTAATGAGAGCTTGATATAAATTGGCCAGCGGCAGGACAGTTTTGCATCAGCTAGAACAAGAACAGCTGTCTCACATTACTAGCTAATTTGTATCTGCCAGTCAAAGCCGGCTTATTACAATTTGACAAAAAAGCATGTTACTGCTAAAACTACCAGAAAAAAAAATCATTTTTTCCCCAAGTTAAAATTGGAATGCTGCTTTGTTAAATCACCAAGACCCAGCTAATTTTAAGACAAACAAACAAATGCCATGCCTATATATGCACTGCTAATGTATGCTGTTGCTTATACTGCCCGTGAAACTGTAATGTTCTGTTAACACCACATAAAGCTTTAAGGCATGTTATTTAAATGATTGGTGTAATTTATACTCTGCCCTTGAAGCCACATTAAATTAACTTTTCCCTGTTGTATGGTAATTTTTTATATATTTTTTTTGCATTGATACATGTTCCCTATGGCAGTACCCAGCTTTTCATACTTTTTTTTTTTTGTACAACAGTTTAACTAATAGCCCTAAAAATGTAACCATAATATTCACACCCCTTACACTTCAGTGGGTATTTACCTCTAAGGTGAGTACACTATGGGGTTTATTTTCGAAAGGCAAATCCACTTTGCACTACAAGTGCACTTGAAAATGCAGTTGCTGTAGATCTGAGGGGGACACGCAAGGAAAATAAAAAACAGCATTTTTGCTTGCACATGATTGGATGATAAAATCAGCAGAGTTTCCCCTCATTTCAGATCTTCTCCTCAGATCTACAGTGACTGCACTTTCAAGTGCACTTGTAGTGCAAAGAGAATTGCCTTTAGTAAATCCCATATTTTGAGCAAGATTTGCAAAACCCTAGGTGATTCATACCTGGGTAGATTTAATCTGCCTATCACTAAGCTTATATACCCAGACATCCTACTACCTAAATTGCCATAGGTTCTGGTATTTTCCTCTCTAGTGTGTTCCATTTCTGAATCAACCATTTACATTGCAGCCACACCCTACACATATGCTGGAGCAAGAGATGGAAGCTGCAGTCTAGGCATCCAGAGAAAAGCCTGCTGAATCTGGGCATGAGAAATTATATCAAACTCAAATCAAAGCTTTGTGGGTTTTTATGACTTTGGCACCATTGCAGTGACTCCTGGAATGAAATGGACTCTAGAACATCATACTCAAGGAACTTTAGACTTGTATGTGTAGTCAGATGAAGGGGAAACTTCAAATAATCTCAATAGCTCTGGCGCGGCAGTTCCTACACAGCAAGGCTTCCTTTGATGGGCACCCAACGGTAGCCCAAACCATAGAAATACAGAAAGAAACACCAGACCAAAACCAGATGAAAGAGTCCAAGATCACTTTAACCACTTGACCTCTGGGAGGTTTACATTTTATTTGCTTTTATAAGTGTATATTATTTGAACAGTTTGTGGGATACTGTGATGGATCTCAGATACCCCAGGTGGGCACATCCGCCAGACCTGTGTCTCCTGTCCTCCAAATGCACCGGCAGCCTGCAGATTCGCCATACCCAGCCCTTAACCCCTCAATCACGAGACAATCCACACAGGTCTTGAGGGTTAAACATGCAGAGCTTAAACTGTTTATTAAATTCCAAGACTTAGCCTTGTCTAAGAGGGGAGGGGGGAAAGGAACAACCAATGGGAACTGAACATTTGTACATTGAAACAGTCTACAGATAAACCTAATGATATTATGTTAAGCAGGCAGCCTCTCAATACACACCCCCTGCGGAGAGACGTCTCCAGTCCAGACCATTGTCTATGTGTCATGAATCAACACAATTAGGCACAGCAACAAGGGGGGGGGAGAAGGGATGTAGCATTACATTATCTCAATGACAGCTTCAGGTCTCCAGTATTTTCTGGCCCATAGTCTGTGGGTAAGAGGCCCGCCCCCAGTCCCTTCCAAAACACACAGTGACAGTGGGTTCTGGCACAGATACAGATACTCGAATCTAGACACCACATCACCTATAAAAATACATAGTAAGGAATGGGGAAAAGGGTAACAAACCCTGGGGACTTTGAACGGTGCCAATAAATCAGTAATACAAATATAATAAAAAATAGAATTTTTTTATTTTACAAAGTATTAAACAATAATTTAGACATGTAAAAAAACATCCAATGGAAATGAATTTGGCTCAAACAATGAGCTAAGGACCTGTTGCAGGAGTTGCTCAACATGTTTTGCTCAAACTGAGCTTCTTCAGGAGCTTGAACAGGTAATGCTACAGGTCACAAAAGAAAAGAGATATGCACAGAATGGAACATGGATTAGTAAATCTACATAAATAGGTGAAAAGTAAACAATGTATTGAAATACAAATAATCAGAAAAAAACAATATATAACAATTTGGAAATAAATATAGATACATGTTCATATGGACTAAAATGCACAACCCTGGCAAAACTCACCATGCTAGACCAGTCTACATCGAAGGATATATATACATAGTGAGGAGAAAGCAACAGATCGTGTGTCGCTGTCAATAACTTGAAACCATGAATCAAAACACCTCGATATTCAATCAAAAAGTCACAGTAGAGAAGAGCCTTGTAACGGTCACCACCGTTTACGATATTCCCATTCCATCAACCACAACAGCTTATCTGACACTCCACAATCCAACAGGCACGATCCATACCAATTCCCCCCAGAAACGAGACACACAGCTCTGTTTGAGGTTCAAAACAGGGAATGAATCTTTAATTGTTAGCTCTCTTATATACAGTTTTAGAACCCAAGTGAACAATGAATCAACTCCACCCACACGGCACTTCAATACACATTCTTAGACAATGACATTCAGTTGAGTTGATTAATTAGTCATCCCCTAGACGTCCCGTCTCTGCATTTAGAGGGGTTAATTACTACAGCTTGACAAGTTCCCCTCACCTGTTATTCCTATCACATAGTATCATCAATAGACTTTTCACACAAACACATTCCTTTAATAAACATAATTGACATGCTAATTCCCTACCCCTAAAAGACGACATCTGACCTTTAGACTGCTAACTCACAACACATATCTATCATCAATAGCATCTTCACACAAACAGTGTTATTAACATACATTATGAAAGGTCTTGCAGCAGACCCAATTAACACCTCAAAGGCATGTGTCCCCCCCATTGAATGAAAACACTCCATTTGGAGTCAGACTTTAACAACTTGTAATATCTCAAGATATCCTGCAATATATGAATTATCATTAATGTCCTATCTCATGTAATCCGAGATATCAGTTCTCAGTCACCCTATGCCCAAAAGGGGCACAGGGTGAACCTAGACCCAAGAGTTATTAGTGACGCTGGCACAGGAGTAACCCTCATCCTTCAAAAGTCTCTAGGTGTCAAGGGGTCATTCCGTTACAAGCCTAATATAAACACATTTTTTTAAATTGAAAAGTAGATTGACATTATATTCTAACACTCATAATCAAACATAAGAAACTCCTGCAACAGGTCCTTAGCTCATTGTTTGAGCCAAATTCATTTCCATCGGATGGTGTTTTACATGTCTAAATTATTGTTTTCTACTTTGTAAAATAAAACATTTCTATTTTTTATTATATTTGTATTACTGATTTATTGGCACCGTTCAAAGTCCCCAGGGTTTGTTACCCTTTTTCCCATTCCTTACTATGTATATTATTTGATTTGTGTGAAAGTTATAGAGTCTACAAATGATGGTATATCTACTGGAATTTATACTAGTAATGGCAGTGATCAGTGATTTATAGTGGGACTGTGATAGTGTGGTGGGAAATCTAACGCTAACAGAGAAGAAACAGCCAAATGGCTGATCTGTGTACAAAGCCCTGTGTGTATGTAAACACAGGACTCTGTGCTGTGATTGGCTAGAGGCAATCAGCAGGTCTCAGCCATAAATCATTGGCCGAGACCTGTTGACACCATTCCACTGTAGCCAGTGACAGCTGTTGGGGAGCGGGAACTGGTTAATTGTTAAAAAAAAGTCCTATAAAAAACAGCCATTGCGTTTCTGTGGCAAACAACTCCTCAACACAGGATAAAACTTAGATGGACTCAGAGAAAACAGTGACTTCACAAATCTAAATTAGAACAAGTATTGAACTCTCTACAAAAAAACTTGACAGCAACAGAGGATGACAGTGCTGCTGGTTAGTGTTTAACCTCCTTAGCGGTATCCCCGAGCGTGACCCGGGGTGGTTATTCAATGCTAGGATCGGTATCCCCGAGTCACGCTTGGGGTAGATGTGCAGAGCGTGCAGCAGCGCAGCTTACCTGCTCGCAGCATCCACAGACAAAGTTACTTACCTTGTCCCTGGATCCTGCGATGCATCCCCACTGTGTGAGCAAGCGGGTCCTCGCTCGATTCACAGTGTCCCCGTGTGCCGCCGATCTCCGTTCCCTGCGACGTTACGACGCACGGGGGCGGAGAACGGCGCCAAATTCAAAAAAGTAAACAAACACATTACATACAGTATACTGTAATCTTATAAATTACAGTACTGTATGTAAAAAATACACACACCCCTTGTCCCTAGTGGTCTGCCCAGTGCCCTACATGTTCTTTTATATAATAAAAACTGTTCTTTCTGACTGCAAACTGTAGATTGTCCATAGCCACCAAAAGTGTCCCTTTATGTCAAAAATGGTTTTAGAGCAGCTAGAAAACAGCGACAATAAATTATAATCACTTGCAGAATTGAGCGATAGCGATTTGTGGGGAAATTCGTCATAAAAAAATAAAAGTAATTACAGCGACAATTCTGCAACTGAGCAAATTTCAGTGATTTTGAGTTGATTACATTATTGAATCATTTTTATTATAAATATATTATTATTTGTTATAATTATTTATAATTATTTATTATATTATAATTTATAATTTTGTTTTTAAAAAAAATTCATACCCGGGATGCCTACTAGACTCTTGTTTGGTCAGATTTAAATTAGTTATTCCTAAGAATTGCAGGCCTACAGTATAAAACGCCAAATTTCCTTGCAAAATGATTGTACCGCTTTTGGTACATAATTACAGACAGAATCATACCGCCAGGGAGGTTAAACAGACAAAAAATAGGTGCACAAGAGGAAGGAGAGGATGGGACAAGTCCTGGGCACTGGAGACGTCTAACATGACAAGCATGAGTGACCTGGATATTAGCAATGGAAGTTCACTACTTTTTGCCTGCGGTTTGTCTTAGTTATGCTTTTTGACCTGACTAAATATTTGAATAATTCTACAAACAAATAAAACACTGAATTTCAAAATCTGTAAACATGTATGAACATATCCTAATAGAGAAAAAAAGCACACCTTATTAACTAAAGTAATGCAAAAGGGCAAATCATTGCTGCGTTCACGTATGTGCACTGCTAGAGAGTGGACATTTCATTATGGCAGTCCCATTGCTTAGGCGCCTTTCACACCTGTGCGTATTCGAATCACAGCAAAATGTGGGACTCAGTTTCAGTTCTGTTATTTCCGATTGGCACCCCAATTTTGCCACGATTGCCATGTGACAAAACGCACCAAAATCATGGCAAAACACGCAATGCCAAATGTGCTTGGCTTGGTGCCAACATTTGGTACATGAGCTTCTTCCTTTTTAGAGTAAAGGGGAAGCCAATTCAAAATAAATGGTGCCGCTCCAAACACGCACCACAAAAATCACAAAAAATAAGTGATGTGACAGCATTGCCTAGTGTCACTCAGGTGTGAATGGGGCTTAACTGCAGCACTAATACCATGCCTGCAAAACGCAAGGCGTCAGAGGATCTTCAGCATCCAAAACAGTGTCTGTGAGGCCTAATCAATCAAATTCTGCAATGTAAAGCCCAACTTTAGCCAAAAACCTTTTTAATTTATTTTTCCCTCACTTCATGTCTAGCAGGGTTGCCAACATTCGGTAAAATTATGAACAGTTTGTAAAATCCGTACATTTTGCATCTGTCCTTGAATGTCCATTACGGACATGTAGGCGGAATGTCCATAACTGACATTCATGGACAGATGCAACATTTATGAAGTTTACAAACCGTTTGTAAATTTACTGAAAGTTGGCAACCCTGATGTCTAGGTATTGGGGAGACCCTACCCCTGTCTAACCAGCTCTAAGGTCTCGTACACACGATAGGTTAACCAGAGGACAACTGTCTGAAGGACCGTTTTCATCGGTCCAAACCGATCGTGTGTAGGTCCCATAGGTTATTTAACCTTAGGTTAAAAAAATGGCAACTTGCTTTAAAATTTAACCGATGGATTGCTAACCGATAGGTCAAAAACGATCGTTAGTAGGCACGTCCATCGGTTAAAAATCCACGCATGCTCAGAATCAAGTCGACGCATGCTTGGAAGCATTGAACTTCGTTTTTTTCAGCACGTCGTTGTGTTTTACGTCACCTCATTCTGACACGATCGTTTTTTTAACTGATGATGTGTAGGCACGATGGACCATCAGTCAGCTTCATAGGTGGACAAGGGTCCTTCAGACCTTTGTCCTCTGGTTAATCTATCGTGTGTACCAGGGCTGGACTGGGACAAAAATTTGGCCCTGGACTTATTCCAGACTGGCCCACTTTGACATGTCTCTCCCATGGCGGCCGGACAAATAGCCACCCCCCCCCCCCCCGGCCACCCAAGCCTCCTGTCCCCCTTACTAGCCGTTCTACTATATTAGATTAGAACGGCTGGTACTGGTACTCTTATAGGCAGTACCAGTGGGGAAGCTAGACATTATTTCACCCGGGGCAAAGAATACGTTTGGTGCCTCCCCCCCCATAGCTGTTGAGTCAGCTGTCTGTTCCCTTCCCCCTGCTCCTCTGGTCCTCCCCCTGCTTCTCTGTTCCCCAAAGGTGAGTGCTGCGGGAAGGGAGAGACAGAGGAGCGGAGAGGGGCGGCGGTCCCCTGTCACTGAGGCCGGCCCACTGAGCAATCGGCCCACCGGGAAACTCCCTGTAGTCCCAATGTCCAGTCCATCCTTGGTGTGTACGAGGCCTTACATTTTGATTGAGTTGGGTATCAAGAATTTAAAACCATTTACAGCTTGTTAAGTAAGGCAACGATCAAAAATGTGACAAATTAAGTACCCACAGCAACCAGACAAAATACAGCTTTTTTAATAAGCATAGTAGGGAGTCAGAGCTGCATGCAGGTTTATAGAGATACCTTAGCAGGGTACATTTTTAAAAAGGTTCATAATAATGATATTAATAATAATAATCTATTTGATAAGGTTTTAACAAGGTACATTTTTAAAACACATTCTTGGGAGTCAGATGCAGGTTTATAAAGATACCTTAACAGGGGACAATTTTAAAAAGGTTGAAAATTTTAAGATAATACAGTAATAATCTTTTTGATAAGGTTTTAATAGCATACACTTTTAATAAACATCCTAGAGAGTCAGGCCTGCATGCAAGTTTATCCTTAACAGGGTAAATTTTTCTACCTGTTGCTGAAGGTGTTGCTGCCTTCTGCATACTAAGATAGGCACACTGGGCCATATTCTCGTAGATCGGCGCATATTTAGTGAGGCGGAGCGGACCTCCGATGCGCACCGCCGGCTTAACTTGGCGAGAGCCGAACCATATTCCCGAACCCCCTGCGTCCTACGCTGCGCTCGCGTAACTTAAATGTGTTGGCGTAAGTAGGCGCAAGTGACGGTAGGAGGGATGTGGGCGTGAAGCATTATAATGATCCGTGACCCCATGCAAATGATGTCCAGACCTAACGGCGCATGTGCCGGACGTGCTCCGCCCTCTGCGCATGCGCACAATGACAATAGGCGTAAATCCATGCTAAGTTGTGCCGGCCCAGTGTATAAAAGCTTCAAGCATCCGCCCAGCTAGTGCAAAGTGACTCCCTTGTATTTCCCTATTGGAGTTTTCACTTTGCTGCTGCTGCTATGCCAAGGAAAGACCGCAGGAAAAAAAACTTCAGCCCTGCTGAGAGGGAAGTTATTATCTCAGCAATGGAGCGCTTTGATGCCAGGCTCCATGGTGCTGAGAGTGGCAATACCAGCAAAATCAAAAAGGAAGAAATCTTACGCAAAGTGACGGCACAGGTCAATGCCCTTGGCCATGAGGTGAGGACCCCCCAGGACATCTTAAAAAAAATGAATGACCTGCGGGGGGTGGTCAGAAATAAAATGGCCACCATTGCCAAACATGCCCGGGGCACTGGAGGTGGGCCACCCTGTCCGATCCGGCTGTCAGAGGAGGAGGAAATTATTGCCAGATGCCTGCGGAGGGAGCAGGTGGAGGGCCTGGAGGGCCATGACTCCAGTGACCCACCCATGAGGACAGGTAAGTGTGTTTTATCTTCTATATGGTGTGTAGCATGTTTGGGGGGGGGACATGTGACAAGTGTGTGGGTCCACCAACATGGGATTTTTTTGTGTCATCCACAGGTGTGCAGGAGGGAGCTGGGCCGTCTTCTGCTGTCCGTCCAACACCATCCCCCCAGCAGTCTGCTACAGTGGCTGACCCCCTGGGAAGCCTACAGGCCATTTTGGAGGGGAGTGGCCAGTCCTCCGCACAGGAGGTGGTTGAGGAGGATATTGCCCATGAGGAGGTGGTGGGCAATGAAGAGGAGGTGGCCCAGAGTGTGCAGGAGGTCATTTTATTTCTTGACGACTCACATGAGATGCCCGGAACATCACAGCACCACCCAATCACCAGCCCCTCAGGGTCTTCCATCACCCTCTCCAGCCCCTCCCGTCCCATGCCCCTCACCACCAGCCCCTCACGGCCCTCCCCCTATTCAAGGGCCCCAGGCACTCCTGTCCCCAGGAAGGCCACCCATAAGACCAGGGGTGTGGCAGGAGTCCTGCAGGAAAAGCTGGTCAGGCAGCAGGACCAGCAGAGCCGCCATATGGGGGACATTTTGGAGGAGTTGAGGCAAGTCAATAATAGCCTGTCCTCCTCTGGAGCAGTGCCCGACGCTCTGCAGGATGTGGCAGGAAACTCTGCAGCCACCATTACAAGTCTGGGTGAGCTGCAAACCACCACAGCCGAACTTGTGGGGGAGGTCAGGGGCCTGCGGATGGCTGTGCAGGCCCAGACTGCATGCCAGGAGGCCCTGCTCAGCCGTATAGCAGTGGCTCTAGAGGGCAGACAGCCAGCCAGGGAGGCACCTGGGGATGTTAATCCACCGAGGGAGGCTCCTCCACCTGATGCCCCACCACCCCCAAATGAGGCTCCCCCCAGACAAGCGAGGGCCAGGAACCTGGGCACCAGGCGGAGTCCGCGCCGGGGCCGGTGATTTATTTGGGCTTCTTTATGCTCTAAGTATGATTTTTGATTTATGCTCTAAGTAAGAGCTTTTTAATATTATTTGATTTATGCTCTAAGTAAGAGCTTTTTAAGATTATTTGATTTATGCTCTAAGTAAGAGCTTTTTAAGATTATTTGATTTATGCTCTAAGTAAGAGCTGTTGTATTTTTTGTGCTGCACAAAGTAGTGCATAGCACAGTGTGAATGGTGTGTGAATGTGGGGTGGTGACATTCCTGCCAGTAAGGGGTGTCACCCTCGGTCGCTGGGGATAAGTTCTCCCCAGGTCCGTGTGAAAGGTGTATGAATGGACAGCAACATCATTGGAGCCTTGACGCGGCGTTGCTGCTCCTTAGTACCGTGCGGTGTACTTCGGTCTAATCCAATGGGATGTGCATGTGGGGTGTGTGTGCTAGGGACCACAGTGGTTTAACGTTCAAAGATTCGCTCCACGAGACATCTCCTGACTGCTGTACCATCAGCAGACGGGGTAGCCTCGGTTAGGGGGGGACATGGTGGTTGGGGGGTCAGGTCATCACGTAGGTCAATCTGCAGGCCCTTTCTCACTGCGAAGTTGTGCAGCACGCAACATGCAGCGATGATTTGGCACACGAAGTTGGGGGAATACAGCAGGGTACCCCCAGTCTTATCCAGGCATCGAAAGCGTGATTTAAGGAGGCCAAATGTTCGCTCAACCACTGCACGGGTGCGTGCGTGTGCTTCGTTATATCTTCTCTCTCCTGGTGTTTGTGGATTGCGGAATGGAGTCATGAGATGAGGTCCCAGGGCATATGCAGAGTCACCTGGAAGGGAAAAGACAGGAGGATGTTAGTAATGCATGTGCCCCTCATGATGTCTGCATCATGGGGGGGGACAGTCATACCTGACACCCATGTCACTCACCAACCAGCCAGCTGTCCCCATACACATTCTGCTCAAATTGTCTTGGGATGTCACTTTGCCTGAATATAAAGCTGTCATGGCTGGATCCGGGGTGTTTTGCACGGACGTGCCATATGAGGCCATGTGCATCCACGATCACTTGGACATTGATAGAATGCCAATGTTTTCTGTTGCGGTATATGTGCTCGGTCTCGTGGGGGGGCTGTATTGCCACATGGGTACAATCAATTGCACCCACAGTGCGTGGGAAACCATCAATTAGGCAGAAATCTGTCATTGCCTTCAGCCGCATGTCCTCCTGGGTGGGTCTGATTATGTGGTGCGACATGCGTCGGAGTATTGCGGGGACAACTTGGTGCATGCATCTACTCATGCTGGTTTGGGATATCCCAACCACGTCTCCACTGGTTCTTTGAAAAGAGCCTGTGGCAAGAAAATGCAATGTTGCCAGGACCTTCACCAGTGGCTGCACTGCATGGGATCGTTGTGTTTGGCTGCTGATGTCATTCTTCAGGGCTCTGGTAATTTCAAGGATGGCATCAGGGTTGAATCTATAACGGTGATACACATCCACATCAGCCATGCCAAAGAGACTAATGCGCTGTGGGTAGATCCTCTCACGTGCCCTCCTCCGTGCCCTCCTCCTTCTAAGTGCCTCTTCCTCCTCACACACTAGCAGTGCTAAGACCACGCCTGCCCCTGGCATGTTGGCATACGAATGTGTTGTCCGTAAAATTTGGTTGCTCAGCTCGTCCGGGATGGTGCTGCTGTATTTGCTTTTTTCAAGCTAACTTACTCAGGTCTGGAGCAAAGTTAACCGAGCTTTATAAGGGGTAACTTTCAGCCGGACAATCGTCTTACGCGCACAGCGCGTAGCCTAAGCCGATCGCGCGTAGGTTCGGGAATCAGCGCATCTACATCATTTGCATATTTGAATACTAATTCTATGGCAGCCTAGGATGCCTTCAGCGGAAATATGCGCCTACGCCGCGTACACTTAAACGAGTTAGGATGGACAGGAGTAGCCTGATTTCTGGCGGATCTGGTTCTGTGACTATGGCGCATAGATAGGACGGCGCATCTTTACACTTACGCCGCGCATCTCCATATACGCCGGTGTAACTTGTTTGAGAATATGGCCCACTGCCTTTTTAAAGTGCAATGGCTGTGGATATCAGTAGCAGCACATCTTTACAAATCAGTGTCTGATAACAGGTACCTGGTCTGTGATTGATGCTCCTTTTAACTAACCTAAATGTGTAACTAACAGAGTATAACATCATCAGAGGCACCAGGCAAGAAAACGTGTCTGTAAACCTATGTGTGAGGGACCTTGCAGGCCTTTCTACAACCACTCGTGTAAAAAAACATAAAATGAATCACATTTCTTTCTATACTATTTTCTGCTATAAACTGTGAAATGGCTATTATAGTAGAAGGAATCAGCTTCTTTATATTACGGGCATTATTTCTGGATAAAAGACATTGGCCCCCTCTACAGGTTAATGTTAACATGATTATTCTTGCTCCAACATGTAAAAAATCCATAGTGAGTGATTATGTAGGACAGATATAATTTCACCTCATATATACAGACATATGCTTGGAAAGAAATAACCGTACGCAAGTTATTTCATTAGTTTACTATATACAGCAGTTTTTTTTTCCTAATTACACTTTTATTACATTTTTCATTTACAACAGACCACCCATACAAAAAAATAAATGAAAAATGAACCGTTATCTATATACTTCCATCCTTACTCCTCTATCTTAGATCCTTTTCCCATTTATATAGGTCAACTTCTATGCAGTATATAAAACCAGCCAAACCACACCCACCCATACAAAACAAAACAAAAAAACAAAACACGGGAAAAAAACGGGGGAAGGGGGGTGAGAAAGGGGAAGGGGGGCGGCAGGGAAGGGGGAGGGAAAGGGCGGAGCAGGGAAGGGACCAGGCGACATAGCCATGCAGAAGGCATGAAGAGAGAAGGAAGAAAAAAAAAAAGAGGGGAAGGTTTAAAGTGAGCAAAACGGAAAAGGTCCTCTCTTCCAGATGAAGGGTCTATATTCCTTCCCAAATTTATGTGCTATCATGTGTCTCCTATGAGTGTATTATTTTATGTGTATGTGTTTATCCATGTGTACTTCATATAAGGGATGGTTAAGGGGAAATACATTTTTTTATAAAAATAAATAAAGTGAAAGTGAGCATACAGGAAGGGTCCCCTTTCCCAAATAGAGGATCTACATTCACTTCCTAGCTTACGTGCTAACATTTATCTATTATAAATGTGTTATTTGATGTGTATGTGTTTATCCATGTGTGCTTCATATATAGAGGATAGTGAAACAGGAGAAAAAAGAAAAAAAAAAAGAAGGGGGTGGGGAGGGTGGCTACCCCACTCGACTCCACCCAACTCTCCTATTCCCCCATCCCAATAAAGAGAAAAAAAAACACACACAGAATTATATAACCTACATTTACATAATATCTGATGCACCTATACAAGGCATGAGACTCTACGGAAATGTTACATCCTATTTCTTTATATTACAGGCATTATTTCTGGATAAAAGACATTGGCCCCCTCTACAGGTTAATGTTAACATGATTATTCTTGCTCCAACATGTAATCTATAGTGAGTGATTATGTAGGGCAGATATAATTTCACCTCATATATACAGACATATGCTTGGAAAGAAATTACTGTACGCAAGCTATTTCATTCGTTTACTATATACAGCAGTTTACAGCAAGTAAACTAATTGTAACAAGAGGCAGTTATATTCTCTGCAGCTGATTTATGAAAACCGATGCGTCAGAAAGTAAGAGATCGTGCCAGTGATAACCAACTATCTTTACTTTCCCAATTTGGGTTTGAGAATGAAATGCAAAAAATTACTGGTTGCTTATCAATGCTATATTTATCCTTTCTTGTGTATATTTAGACCTATGCACAAAATAGGATGTACAGACAGAACACGTATAGACATGAACACTTGTAAAATATTTTTGGTAACGCTGCCTATGTAGCTTGTTCTCCTAGATAAACCCTCTCTGGAATCTGGATGTGACTCTGTGTCATAGGCCAACCAGTGCCAAGATTTGCTTCCTGTGTGCAATACATACAGTTCATACAGTATATACATAAAATATGGTTAGAATATAAACAGATCAAAAGCTAGAACATTCGGAAACTGGATCAAGAAAAAGTGCAGCAGCAATGATATGATGGTTTGAAATGTAAATTTATGCAAAATACATTGCTGATGGTCCACTGAATTCCATGGACATCAATCCGTTGCAGGCTTACAGTTGAGTAGTTGCTTGCAATATAATCTTCTTCTCACAAAATATTTTTTCTTCCCTAGAGGACAAAACAGAATTCTGTAGTTTAGTTTTTCCGCGCTAGGACTAGATTATAAATGCTGCTGCCTCCCCTTAAGTACTCTCAAATGAGAGTAAATAGATATATGTGTTGACGTTTTTGGGGTATATGGCGCTGCTGGTCTGGTGAAGGGCTATCTCTCTTTAAATGATATGCAAGTATATAGGCAAATACTGAATGTTGGGTTCCTTCCTTTGGTTTAGCTTAAATATATAGCCACCATTAGGATGTAAGGTCCCCCTTTTTTATTGATTGGCAGTGTGTTTCCACTCTCAATTGATGAATGGTTCCTGTGTATCCGCCAAGGACAAAAAATGTTTAAGAAACTCAAATTAAATATAAAGAAACAATACGTTGGTGAAGGGGATATTAGTTGAAGTCCCTTAGACCCAGTGTGATATTGGTAGGTGATATCAATTATGTTTGGACTGGGAAATTTTCAATAATCCAATGTGCAAGCTTCTGTTGGTAATTAGTTCACTAAAAAATATATATAATGAATTATGTAAGTTGACAGAAAAAATCTATATATATAAAAATAGTCCCCAAGTGAAAAACTCTTATTCCGTGACGGACGCTAGTTATCTGTATCATATATAAAGTGTGTATCCAGCATCAATGTTCAATCCAACAGAAGAAACAGAAAAACAGGGGGGAAAAAAAGAAAAAACAAAAAAAAGCAAAAATGTGAAAAATCCTTTGCAATGCAAGCTATTATAGCTTCAAACTGTGCCCACTTAAAGTGCTATGTGCTGCTCAAAAATTGAGTAATAGTGAATATGTCCTCTAATAAAAATAATACAAGTTGAAAATGGCAAAAAATGATGATTGTGAAGAAAAATTTTTTTTATATATATATATAGTTCACTTGATTTCTCAGGAACAGGATCAAGAAAAGTAAAAAAATCTTTTGCAATGCAGGCTATTATAGCTTCAAACTGCGCCCATTTAAAGTGCTATGTGCTGCTCAAAAATAAGTAATAGTATATGTGTCCTTAAATAAAAATAATTCAATTTGAAAAAAGCAAAAAAATATATATGAAGGAAAGAATATATATATATATATCGTTCGCTAGGTTTCACATTGGGCTTTAAGTCCCGTAATTAATAATTAGTTGCACTTTGGATTATTAATATGTTAGTATCCAAAAGTTTCTACTGCGATAAGTTGTATAGATGTTTAGAAAGTATTATTCGCAATTTCATTCAAAAGATTCCAATGTCAAAGTAAAGAGAATAAAAACCAAAAACGTCAGGTGTTCCTTAATGGGGGTTAATTAAGCAATATGATCCCCAACATGATTAAACAGATAATCCTTATTGCGCTCTCATCAGTTTTCCTCTATTCACACTTTGATTTGACTGACGATCCCCCCTGTTGTCTCCCCACTCACCGGACAGATGTCCCCTCAAGGGGGTGTAGGGCTTGTCTGAAAAAAGCTTCAGGGAGCTATCAGATGATTACCTCTCCTCCTTATTTCAGTCTGGTGTGGGGCAGCTTTCTCCCAGGGTGCCGTGTCTTTTCTCATAAGTTTTCAATAGTATGAAAGATAAAGGAAATCCACATAGAGTAGTAGATTCTAGACTTGATGATCAATTGTACTAAAGAGTGATCACATCAAGTACATAAATGGTTTTAAAATCGCTACAACCCAGGCAAGAAAACGAGTAACATAAATAAAATATAATATAAGATAAAATAAAATAAACCCGTTCTTGTGCTGGCAGCAGCTATAAGACTAGATCCCAGTCCTCCAACTGATTTGTACACTCGCCCGGTGCGTTAGTTTGGCCCAGCGGTGTCTCTCAGCTTGTGTCACGGCTAATGCTCCACGGCTCTGTAGTCCGTACCCGGAAGCAACTAGTAGCGGTGCGTGTGTGTGAAACAACAGACGCTATATTTTTATATATATAGATTTTTTCTGTCAACTTACATAATTCATTATATATATTTTTTAGTGAACTAATTACCAACAGAAGCTTGCACATTGGATTATTGAAAATTTCCCAGTCCAAACATAATTGATATCACCTACCAATATCACACTGGGTCTAAGGGACTTCAACTAATATCCCCTTCACCAACGTATTGTTTCTTTATATTTAATTTGAGTTTCTTAAACATTTTTTGTCCTTGGCGGATACACAGGAACCATTCATCAATTGAGAGTGGAAACACACTGCCAATCAATAAAAAAGGGGGACCTTACATCCTAATGGTGGCTATATATTTAAGCTAAACCAAAGGAAGGAACCCAACATTCAGTATTTGCCTATATACTTGCATATCATTTAAAGAGAGATAGCCCTTCACCAGACCAGCAGCGCCATATACCCCAAAAACGTCAACACAAAACAGAATTCTGGTCATCAAATAATCTGGCGTTTATACTCTACAGAATTATAGGCAACAACTACAGCCTTAGTACCGGTTCACACTACAGCGACATGAAAGTCGGCACGACTTTGCAAGTCAACTTGAGGCAACTTCGAGGCAACTTCAAGGCAACTTTGAGGCAACTTCAAGTCGCCTCCAGGACAGGCAACTTTGCCAGTGGCCAATCAAACAATAATCAGCTCTGTGGAAGGGAGGGGTTTGCCTGAGAAAACTATTTTCTCTTCCAGTAAAGTTGCTTCAGATAAGACAGTGATCCGACTTTGGAGGCGACTTCCATTGAAATCTATGGGTACAAGTTGCCTAGAAGTTGCCTAGAAGTCGCCTTGAAGTAGTACAGAAACCTTTTCTGAAGTCGGAGCGACTTCAGTAGTGTACATTAAGACGGCTCTCATTCACTTCAATTGAATTTCTCATGTCACGCGATTTGGGACGACTTGGGACGACACAAGTCGGATCCCAAGTTGCGGTAGTGTGAACCGGCACTAACATGTTAAAAAATAAAACTTTAAAACTAAAAGACATAAATCACCCAAAAGAAAATATGTAATTTTACTAGGATTAAAACCGTAATACACATGCTATTGGGGAATTTTTCTTTATTCTTTTTTTAGTTGGGCAGGCTTGGTGAGCCTTACCATACAGCAAGCCTGGACAAGACTACCCAAAATCTGGTAGGTAGTTTTTAGAAAGCTAGAAGTCAGCAATATTGTGGCTTTAAATTGATATATTTAGTTTCTAGCACTTTCAGAAGTCATATACACAATACTCACACATACAGCACCCATATATGCTGTTCTCTCCCATAGCAGTCATATACAGTTCCCATAAAAAAAGAAGCCATATAAACAATCCTCATCCACAGCAGTCACTTATTCTGCAAACTACCCAACCATACTGGATCCTGCTGTACAGCATCCAGCGCCAGATCTATGCCATTACTGTTGTGTTAGGTCATCTCCTGCCCAACAATTTCTGCATAGTTCTGGCAGTGATTGCAACAGGTGGGGCATAGCTAGAGGATTATTTACTGCGTTTGAACACCAATGATTGAGGGTGAAGCAGGGGGTCACTGCCACTGGTCATCAATTATTAGGACAGGAGTTTCTTGCCAGTGCCCACCAACATTTGGGTGGGGGGGTTAATTGACACTGACCACCAATGACTGAAAGCTTTACTGCTACTGACCTCTGATTGGGAAGGGGGTATTGTGCACGGTCCTGACCACTAGTGCTTTGGAGGAGGAATCGTGTTGCCACTGTCCACTAATGATTCATAGCGCATGTTTTTTACTGTAGCTAACCAGAAATGTTACATGCCCCTGACTGCTGCATTCTATATACCATATTGTATTTTAAATACTCTAACACCAGATTGGCTAACATGCCTCCCGTTCTAAAATTGTTAGGTAAGATTCGGTTCTCACCCCCTACATCTGCCAGAAATACAGCTTGCATACTCATCAGTCATTTATACAATTTCCAACACACACAGCACCCTTATTTAAATTTCACAACCCCCACAGTATCCATATATACAGATTTCACCCTCACACCATCAATAAACACAGTTTCATTCTACACCTAGACTAGTTAAATATACACAGCCCCTACCTAAACAAGCAAACACAACTAGAACAGTCATATATACAGTTCTGCCTACCGTTGGGTGACCAGACATCCCGGTTTCCAGGGGCAGTCCCTGGATTGAGGACACAGTCCCCGGACCAAGTCTGTCCCCGGTTTTGTCCCCGGATTGGATTTGAACAGGGGCTGGGGCAATTTCAAAGACAGTCAGTGCAGGATTAAAAAAAATAATCTGAATTACACACGCCCACTCCGCCACTCCTACTAGATTAGGGGGGTGTATTTTTTTCCATTATCTGTGCCCCTTTCTGATGATCATGTGCTGGTTTGGGTGAATGCCCATTCAGCTCTGCTCACATGTTCTTCTGCCTTGGCTCAACCCCCGGCCAGCCGCCTGCCTGCTTATCTCCTTGCTTTCCCCGGCAGAGTGATCTTCCTCCACTCTCCACCCAGTAGTAGCCAGGGCCCGGAGAGTAAGACTTGAGAGGCTGTGAGGCGGGCGGCAGCAGGCAGAAAGACGCTGATTGCCGACTTTCTTAATAAAAAAAATATGTCCCCAGATTTTATTTTAAAAATCTGGTCACCTTAGTCTACCGTCTTCCCTCTCCACATCCGTATGTATATGCTTCTGCCCCCTTCCACCCCTTCAACCTATGTTTTTTTTACTTCACTGATGGGCATTGATGAGGCAGCACTGACGGGCACTAATGGGGTGGCACCGATGGGCACTGATGAGGAGGCACTGATATGCAGCATTGATTGGCACTGATAGGTGGCACTGATGGCCACTGATGGGTGGCAATGATTGTCACTGACAGACGGCAATGATGGGCACTGATGGGTGGCGCTGGTATATTGCACTGATAGGCAGCACTAATGAGTCAATGACAGGTATTACTGATGGGCACTGACTGGCTATACTAATGGGCACTGATTGGCATACTTTATGGGCACTGATTGGCATATGATGTGGGTTCAGGTGAGCACTGATTGGCATACAGGTGGGCATCACTGGTGGGGCACTGATGGGCATCACTGGTGGGCACTGGTGGGTATTGCTGATGGGTCTGAACTGATAATTAATGCGCTGATTATCAGCGAAGACCCCCCTTGTCAGGAGAGCTGCTGATTGTCTCTCCCCTACCAGCGCCTTGTCAGTGTAAATGGCGGAAAGCCGATAAACAGCAGTTACCACTGTGATCAGCTGTGATTGGACACAGCTGAACACATGGTAAAGAGGCATATGTCAGATAGCTATATGGGGGGGGCGGGAAGTGGTTAATGATATCAAAAAATATTTGGAGCAATTTTTGTTAATCAAAAACAATGTATTCAACATAAAAAGTCCTAGAAACTAAAGAGGAATCCCATATACTGATGTAAAGAAAAGAAAACACTGTTCTTCATTTCCAGGATGTCATATTGTTGAGTAGACTGGATTTGCATTTTGCCCAAGGGCCCCAGAGGTACCAGCATAATTGGTCCCTTCTCTTATGGCTCTAATGCTTTATAGGTGCCATTGAATGTGGGCCTGGGACCCATGAGTGTGTTTTTATGTGTTTTGAGGAAGGGACTGCTGATTATATAGTTATTGAATGGAAAATAAAAATGTACAAAAATCTTTCTCCCCTCATTGTCTACTTTGTTAAAAGGGATCGTTTTCTCTCTGGTTCTCTTCCTCTCTAGGTTTAAATTTGCTTCCAGTAATCTTATAGAGTTTTTTTAGAGTGCTTGAACATGGAAATATCTCAGAATCCCATGCTACAATACTATAATGGATGTCTACGAGAGACCCTTATTTAGATTAAATCTTGGAGAAGAAGGGGGAGCATCTATTTTATGTGAATCTGTGTCAACTTTATAGCTACTGAACCTTAGACAAACCTGGGCAGCTCTCGATTGTCTTGGATAGCTGCCCAGAAATCCACAGATTCTAGAAAGCTTTGAATTTATAGAAATATGATGGCTTTGAGTTACCTTTTCTCAACTCTTTAAATATTGTTTTTTAAGATTACAAAATTATGTTATCTATCTGATTTCACAATACAGTGGGGTTGATTTACTAAAACTGGAGAGTTCAAAATCTGGTGCAGCTTTGCATTGTAGACAATCATCTTCTAATCTCAGTTTGTTCAATTAAGCTTTGACAAAAAAAATCTGGAAGTTGATTGATTTTGTATGCAGAACAGCAGATTTTGCACTTTCCAGCTTTAGTAAATCAACCCCTGTATGTCTATATTGTATTATTACAAATAAACATTTAAGAAATGATAAAAGGTTTCCCAGAGCACTATGGGTTAGCTAAAGAGTCCTCACAAGCAGCTCCCATTCCAGGTACTGCTATCTCAGACTGAGCCATTTTAAAACAGTTCATAAAATAATCATGGCTCCGACTCATCTGTAAAAATTTCACTTATTGATCTCTGGAATGCTTTTCAATCTGTACTAAACCTATACTTTCACCTACTAGCCAGCTAAATGACCACAAAATATACAAATGCAATATTTTATGCGTACCAGAAAAATCCTAACCATAATAAATACTTACAAAACCTAGATACACTAATTGTAGGTTCCTGAGGACTTACATGCCCTGCCTTTCACACCTCATTAGGGGTCCATCACTATGAGGGTCAATTACAACTTTAGGAAAATAAGTTGATACTTGGCGATTACCAATGCCTAGGCTTCAGGATTCTCAGGATATTCTTTAGGGTATGTGAATATGCAGTATGAGCCGGGGTTGGTAAGTTGTGTGTAAACGCTCTGGAAATACACCATATTTTGAGATACCTGGAGTTTATAGTAGTGTAACCTTGTATGTATAATTACTTTGTTCACAATAATGTGGCAGCTATGGTTGACTCTAGCAAAACCCCCTTTATATTGCTAAAATGTTTCAAAGAAACTATTAGAAATAGACTACTGTGCTTACCTTACTGTCAAACAACTCCAAGGTTGATTGCTATAAAAACAGTGTTTACCTACAATACAAGATAGTTGGGGAATATTCTTTATATTACCTGCAAGTCACATGTCACACCGAGCAGTACCCATAATCACGTTCCATCCATCAAGTCTAATCTAATCACGTCCAATAACCTTGCCCTGCAAACTCACAGGTAAAATAAACAATATACTACTCTTATTGTGGATAAACACTGGGCCAGATTCAGAAAGATGCGCACATCTTTCTGCTGGCGTAATGTATCTCCGATACGTTACGCCAATGTAACTTTGGGCGCAAGTTCTATATTCAGAAAGAACCTGCGCCCTTATTTACGGCGGCGTAACGTATGTGTTGCAGCGTAAGGCCGCGTAATTCAAATGGGGATGTTGGGGGCGTGTTTTATTTAAATTTGCCTTGACCCCGCGTTTTTTTCGTTTTTTTTAACGGCACATGCGCTGTCCGTAAAATATCCCAGTGTGCATTGTGCCAAAGTACGCCGCAAGGACGTATTGGAATCGACGAGAACGTAAATTACGTAAAGCCGTATTCGCGAACGACTTACGCAAACAATGTAAAAATTTAAAAACTCGGCGCGGGAACGACGGCCATACTTAACATTAGCTACGCCTCATATAGCATTGTTAACTTTATGCCGAAAAAAGCCGAACGTAAACGACGTAAAAAAATGCACCGGTAGGACATACGTTTCTGAATCGCCGTATCTACCTAATTAGCATATTCCTCACGTAAACATACGGAAGCGTCACCTAGCGGCCAGCCTGAAATTGCAGCCTAAGATACGACGGTGTAAGACACTTACACCTGTTGGATCTTAGGGATATCTATGCGTAACTGATTCTCTGAATCAGGCGCATAGGTACGACCGACCCCACTCAGAGATACGACGGCGTATCAGGAGATACGCTGTCGTATCTCTTTTCTGAATCTGGCCCACTGTCTTTTATAACAATCAACTGTGAAGTTACAGTGGAATTTTGGATTACGAGCATAATCCGTTCCAGGAGAATGCTCGTAATCCAAAGTACTCGCATATCAAAGCGAGTTTCCCCGTTGGAGTCAATGGAAACAAAAATAATTTGTTCTGATCGGTGGCGAAAATAATTAGTTCCTATTAGCGCCGTTCGGCTCTGCTTGGCTCTGGCGCCCCCCCACCTCAGGCCAAACACGGTATTGCACACCGCTTTGGCTTGAATCCTGCTCGTTTTGCGAGACACACGCAAACTGAGTCAGGATTTTTTTTAAATACAGTGCTCGTATTGCAAAACGCTCGTTAACCGCGTTACTTGCAGTCCGAGATTCCACTGTACTTGACACTCAAGCTCAATAGTCTTTTTCTTATAGTTATCAGAAGGGAGCAAACCTACATTAATTTGTAATTAAAAACCCCAAATATATTTAAAAAAAGAAGGTAAATTGTTAGATCTAAGCTTGATTGGCTGGCTCATGAAATGTCTGGAGAGTTTAACTTGCATTTTGCTCAGTCATGCTTTTTAAAAAATCCTTTAAATACCTATGTATGCATACTCAAAAGATTAACCATACCATACCATGTTAAGATAATAACAAGATTTTTTTAGAAATTACAAAAGACATTTTCAGTTGGCTCACACTTCACTTAGTCACTACCTCCTACTCACATTAAATGTTCCTGTGCGCAGTATCCTGGCGGAGAGCCTGATTACCAATGCCAATGAAGAGCATAGGATTAAAATGCTTGACAGCAGGTCGGAAATTTGTAGAGCCAAGTGGTACCATTCGTAGTAAAGTGGGTCTTGGCATACATTCTGGAACGTGGCATACGGGAAAGGAAACTTAATAGCGTAGCCAATATAGTTGGTTGCGGACATCCCAGCAAAAGTGTAGTAACAATAAGGGCCGATGAGGATCGATGCAATGGCCACTGCAAACTGAACTGGTGCTCCAATGATACTTAACAGACCCAAGGTGAATGTTGATTCCCACTGAAAGAGATGTTAGCCATAGATAACATTACTGTAAGATTGAGTGTGCATTGGATATTCTTAATACAACTGTGCAAGGAATACAGCACCAAGTGTAAAGCAACCAATAAAGAACCATTGTGTTTTAGGTGCATCTTCATGTGTTGAGATGCTTTAACTTCTTTTATTTGTATGTGTTTTTACATGTTTCATAATGATTGCCTTATATATTTTACAGTTGGTGTGCCCCAAAGCCACCCCCTACATCAGTATTGGGCACAGTAGTATTGAAGGGGTCACCAGGAGAACTACAGCACACAACAGGGAACATGCTATCCGACACCCAGAAGTATTAAACAATAGAAGGGCCCAAAGCTCTTCAAGAGAGAAAACATTTCACTGACCACCGTGGAAAAGATGAGTATCAAGTTATTTCTTTCACAGGGTGCGGCATGTCCTTTTTTTCCATGCTGACTGGGTCTTTTTAAAATGCACATAAAACAATACCTTTGAAAAAAGAGGTTGCCCTTTCCATGTTTTGTAGGTTTAATTCAAATCTGTCAATAACATGTACTGACAAAAATAAGCTTAGAAGAACGACTAGCTGTTGGGAGGATTAGAAAGGATGACTAGCTGTTGGGAGGATTAGAAAGGACGACTAGCTGTTGGGAGGATTAGAAAGAACGACTAGCTGTTTTGAGGATTAGAAAGGACGACTAGCTGTTGGAAGGATTAGAAAGGACGACTAGCTGTTGGGAGGATTAGAAAGGACGACTAGCTGTTGGGAGGATTAGAAAGGACGACTAGCTGTTGGGAGAATTAGAAAGAACAACTAGCTGTTGGGAGGATTAGAAAGGACGACTAGCTGTTGGGAGGATTAGAAAGGACGACTAGCTGTTGGGAGGATTAGAAAGGACGACTAGCTGTTGGGAAGATTAGAAAGGACGACTAGCTGTTGGAAGGATTAGAAAGGACGACTAGCTGTTGGGAGGATTAGAAAGGACGACTAGCTGTTGGGAGGATTAGAAAGGACGACTAGCTGTTGGGAGGATTAGAAAGGACGACTAGCTGTTGGGAGGATTAGAAAGAACGACTAGCTGTTGGGAGGATTAGAAAGGATGACTAGCTGTTGGGAGGATTAGAAAGCACGACTAGCTGTTGGGAGGATTAGAAAGGACGACTAGCTGTTAGGAGGATTAGAAAGGACTACTAGCTGTTGGGAGGATCTTGAAAGGCCATTGTTACATTAAGACCTGAAAGCCATAGACACTGCACTATGCCACTTCCAGTGGTAGTTTAGTGTACCCTGCAATACAACGCAGGACACCTCCAAATAGGTTGCTGAAAGCTTAAAGTGAAATTACAATACATTTCAGCACCACAAACGCTATTTAATTCATGTTTAATAATCATAGCAAACTCACACATCAATCCATGTCTTTGTGCTTTATTTTGCTGAGAAATCACTTTGAAAAACACCCCCTAGCATTTCTGGTCGTGGCCATCTTGAGTAAGGGCAGATTATTCATGTAACATTTTCTTCCTGGAATCCATCTGCCCTTAACTCAGAAACACATAGTAACAAATCAGCTTCTGGATTTTATTGTCAAAGCTTAATTGAACAAACTGAAGGTAGACACTGATTGGTTACTATGCACAGCTGCCCCAGATTCTGTGTGCACCAGTTTTAGTAAATCTCCCTAAAAATATAAATTACATTTTATGATGTTACAAAATATAAGGTTAAATCACCATAAATTAATATTCTAAACATATTGTGTAGGGTTGCATTTAATTTCACTGTAATTTAAACCATTACAAAAATATGCGTTTTTTTTTAACTGTACATATTAATTTGTGAAGGTCAGACAGCTCTTTCAGTGCATTCAGCAGCACCTTCTTTAGCCTGCTGTCGTCACTAATTGGCATTTTCGTTTTCACTTGACGTGGATTGAAAGCTCTTTATGGGACAAAAGCTTTGTAAAGTATGTGTACAGAGCATGACAATCAATCCACATAAAAGTGTTTCCTACTAATAGATATTCTTCTATAATCTTTCATTTAAAGTGATTGCTGCCCTTGGTTTATATGTTATTCACAAATAGCAATTAGAGGGGCTAAACCCAAATGGGAACTGTCTATTCATGTGGAAAGTTGACCAACATAAACACTCCTGATTTAAACAGATTTAAACACAACCTGGATGACATTTTGTCTGATAAAGTATCGTGTATCATTAAAAATTGCTGTGTTTTCCATTAAATATTGATTTCCCCATTTTTTGTACATTCTTTACACCTCCTACATGGTTTATTTAGTAAAGCTGGAGAGTGCAACTTCTGCTCACTTCTGCATAGAAACCAATCAGCTTCCAGGTTTTATTGCCAACGCTTAAAGGGGTTGTAAAGGTTCTATTTTCTAAATAGGTTCCTTTAAGCTAGTGCATTGTTGGTTCACTTACCCTTTCCTTCAATTTCCCTTCTAAGGGGTAGATTCACGTAGAATGGCGTGTTTGTGCGGGCGTAACGTATCCTATTTACGTTACGCCTCCGCAACTTTTACAGGCAAGTGCCGTATTCTCAAAAAAAAGTTGCGGCGGCGTAGCGTAAATAGGCCGGCGTAAGCCCGCCTAATTCAAATGGTGAAGAGGTGGGAGTGTGTTATGTAAATTAACCCTGACCCGACGTGATTGACGTTTTTCACGAACGGCGCATGCGCCGTCTGTGGAATTTCCCAGTGTGCACTGCTCCAAAGTACGCCGCAAGGACGTCATTGGTTTCGACGTGAACGTTAATGACGTCCAGCCCCATACACGGACGACTTACGCAAACAACGTAAATTTTTAAAATTTCGTTGCGGGAACGACGGCCATACTTAACATTGGTACGCCGCATATACGCCTCATATAGCAGGGGTAACTTTACGCTGGGAAAAGCCTAACGTAAACAGCGTAACTGTACTGCGTCGGCCGGGCGTATGTTCGTGAATTCGCGTATCTAGCTGATTTACATATTCTAGGCGTAAATCAGCATACACGCCCCTAGCGGCCAGCGTAAATATGCAGTTAAGATCCGACGGCGTAAGAGACTTATGAATCAGGCGCATAGATACGACCGGCCAGAATCAGAGATACGATGGCGTTTCTGGAGATATGCCGTCGTATCTCCTTTGTGAATCTACCCCTAAATGTTTTTTTCTTTGTTTTCTTTGTCTAAATTTCTCACTTCCTGTTCCTCCTTAGTAAGGTATTCAGTAAGCTGTTCTAAATTACTTTCCACCACTCAGATGATGGTGGAAAGCTTACTGAGGAGAAACAGGAAGTGAGAAATTCAAACAAAGAAAAAAAACATTAAGAAGGGAAATCGAAGGAAAAGGTAAGTGAACCAACAATGCACTAGCTTAAAGGAACCAATTTAGAGAATAAAAGACGAACCTTTAAAAAAACTTTTAATTGAACAAGCTGGAGGTTAGAAGCAGATTGGCTTCTATACAGAAGTGAGCCTGATTTTGCACTCTCCAGCTTTAGTAAATAAACCTCTTACTGCATAGGCGTGCGCAGGGGGTGTGCCAGGTGTGCCTGGGCACACCCTAATCCTGAGGTTGGCAAATCGTCAATCGTGATCTACCTGCCGATCGTGGGTAGGTGACAGGTAAACCACGATCCTTCCTTGCCGAGCCTCAGAATCTGGACAGGAAGGGCAGTGTGGGCTGGGATAAAGTAGAACCGATCTGTATTTTCCTCCTGCAGCAGCTGAAAGTAGGCTTCTCCTCCTCTCCCTCTCCCCGATATTCAGCTGCTACAGGAGCAAAATACAGGGGATCGGTACCAATATATGCCACCCACACCACCCCTCCTGTCCCTGTTTACCTCCTTTCTGCTGCCCGGGTCCCCCTTGCTCACTCCCATTGTTTCAGGATGGATAGTGGGGAAGAGGCCAGTCACACATGTGTATGTGTTGGAGCTTTGAGGTGCACACCCTAATGCAATAGGCTGCGCACGCCTATGTCTTACTGTCTGCATGCGCTACAGTAGTGGCTGCACATTAATTCTCTAGACTGACTTGCTGATGGCAAGAATAGTAAACAATTCCTGTGCAATATGTGTCAGGAGCAGCCACTTGTAGTCTGAACCAGAGACATATCACAGGGTAAGAATCAGGAACACAACTGTAAAACAGTTGTCACGCTATAACAGGAAGTACATAAACAAGGACGCTCATGGAAGTTATTCTTCCCAAGAAAGCTGCAGATTCCAAAAAATAAAAACAACTTCTGAAATTACAAAAGTGTATATGAAACTTCAGTGACTGGGTTTTTAGCTACTTTAGAGTCTAAAATTAAGTTTCCATATCTATTACTATAATGCAGACAGTCTTCATATACAATAATAATATGTTCTTCTTTTTTAAACTCTGGGCTAACAAAAGGCTAGAGAGTTAGACTGTTGCTTAACTGCTTGCCAAACAGCCGCCGGCAGGTCGGCATGTTCCTGCGAGCCGTCGTAGCTGTACGTCGGCCCTTTAAGCAGGGATACCAGGCGCGCGCCACCCGCTGCACTGCGGGGGTACACGATGCGCGTGGCCGGCGGTCGCGATGACCACCAGCCACGTGCGATCGCGGGCACGAGAGGCAGAACAGGGACACAAATGCCTGTTCTGTGAGGAGAGACAGATTGTGTGTTCCTACTAGCTAGGAACAACGAATTGTCATCTCCTCTAGTCAGTCCCATTCCCCTACAGTTAGAACACACACTAGGGAACACATTTAACCCCTTGATCACCCCCTAGTGTTAACCCCTTCCCTGCCAGTGACATTTACACAGTTATCAGTGCATTTTTATAACACTGATCGCTGCATAAATGTCAATGGTTCCAAAAATGTGTTAAAAGTGTCCGATCTGTCTCAGTTATGATAAAAATTGCAGATCACCCCATTACTAGTAAAAAAATAATAATAATAAAAATACCATAAATATTTCCCTTAGTTTGTAGACGCTATAACATTTGCGCAATATACGATTATTGTGATTTTTATTACCAAAAATATGTAGAAGAATACATATTAGCCAAAACCGAGGGAAAAAAATAGTGGGTATTTTTTTAGCAAAAAGTACAACATTTTGTGTTTTTTTCAAAATTGTTGCTCTTTTTTTGTTTATAGTGCAGGAAATAAAAACCTCAGAGGTGATCAAATACCACCAAAAGAAAGCTCTAATTGTGGGAAAAAAAGTACATCAATTTTATTTGGGTACAGCATTGTACGATGGCGCAATGGTCAGTTAAAGCGTTGCAGTGCCGTAACGCAAAAAATGCCCCAGTCATTAAGCAGCCAAATCTTCCGGGGCTAAAGTGGTTAAAGCACAACTTCACACTCAGTCAACACTGACTTTTTTTAATCCCTATGCTGCTGGAATTAGTAAATAGATAAAAAAGTATACCATATTTACTTCAGTTACTTAACCTGCCTGGCGGTATTCCCGAGTCTGACTCGGGGTTAGATTTTCCTGCTGCGAGCGGTAACCCCGAGTCAGACTCGGGCTTGCCTCGCTAGATCCACAGGCTTGGTTTACTTACCTTGTCCTGGATCCAGCGATGTCACCGCGCTGTGTGAGCGAGCGGGACCTCGCTCGATTCACACAGTGTCCTCCTGTGCCGCCGATCTCCGTTCCCTGCGACGTTACGACGCACGGGGGCGGAGAACGGCGCCAAATTCAAAAAAGTAAACAAACACTTTACATACAGTATACTGTAATCTTATAGATTACAGTACTGTATGTAAAAAAAACACACCCCCTTGTCCCTAGTGGTCTGTCCAGTGTCCTACATGTCATTTTATATAATAAAAACGTTTCTTTCTCCCTGCAAACTGTAGATTGTCCATAGCAACCAAAAGTGTCCCTTTATGTCAAAAATGGTTTTAGATCAGCTAAAAAAACAGCGATAATAAATTATAATCACTTGCAGAATTGTGCGATAGCGATTTGTGGGGAAATTCGTAAAAAAAAAAAAAATAATGACAGCGACAATTCTGCAACTGAGCAAATTTCAGTGATTTTGAGTTGATTACATTATTGAATAATTTTTATTAGAATTATATTATTATTTGTTATAATTATTTATAATTATTTATTATATTATAATTTATAATTTTGTTTTTAAAAAATGTCATACCCAGGATGCCTATTAGAATCTTGTTTGGTCAGATTTAAATGAGTTATTCCTAAGAATTACAGGCCTACAGTATAAAACGCCAAATTTCCTTGCAAAATAATTGTACCGCTTTTGGTACGTAATTCCAGACAGAATCATACCGCCAGGGAGGTTAACATTGGTTTGGAGCATGCGTGTTTCTACTTTGGATTTTTTTCCAACGAACTTGTGTACACACGATCGGATAATCCGACGGCACATATTTATTGTCGGACAGTTTTAAAGCATGCTATAAAACATTTGTTGTTGGATAACCAGACAACAATTGTCCGATGGAGCATACAAACAGGTCGGATTTTCCGACAAAACCCTTCCATCACACATTTGTTGTCGGAAAATCCAATCGCGTGTACGAGGCTTTAAACATGCTGTTGGCAATGGTTATACAACCTGTGCTGCAGCCCAAAAAAAAGTCTTGAGCACCTCAGAAGTCAACGTTTAAACTGTATTTAAGCATTCAGAGCATGAAGGAAAGAGTCTTTGAGGCTCTACCTGCAGATACAGCCCAGTTTTGAAGTGTGAGCAGGTACAGTATAGAGTGACTCTTCAAAAGTGCATTACACTTTCAGACAAAGAAGAGTTCTCCATATGAAACGTCAGTCGTCACACAAATTTTTGGATTACTTGTTTGCACTTCAATAAACTAGCACGGATCCCCAGGTAGAGCTTGACTGAATTTTTCTTCCATGCTATGTATCTAAGTATCTAAGCTCAGGCAGGGAACTGTCTTTTATATACCTAACTCCCTGCTCCCTATGCATCAGTGTTTGTAGCCATTATTTATTTTGAACTTCCAGAGTGATACAGAAGTTTAGGTATATTTTCGAAGCTTTGCTGTACAGGCAAATTCTTTTTAACTCAGTGTATATATTCAACAGTAGCATGAAGAATCTAATTTTATTTGTCACAGATATTTGTGCTTGCTTGCCACTTTAATATTGTGTCATACTAACCTATTGTAAAGCTCTGCAACAATTTAATAAAGATTGAAAGAAAAAAAAAGAAAAAAAAGTTGGCAATCATGTCATTTAACCTCGAACAGTTGAGTGGCCAGTTTTTCTGTCATTTATAGAGCACTGGGTTTCGCATTGTTTGCAGTAGTTCTTAAGCTGGGTATACACACCGTGTTTTTCTTTCTTTCAATCAACAGGTTTAATAAAAAAAAAAAACTAACAGATCCGTGCATCAATGCATCGATGTGTGATGCAGGGATCTCTCCCACTGACCTATTGTATTTTGGCAGCGGGGACTTCCTTTTCACTAGAATACACTGATTACACTGATTTCCAACATGACTGTTCAGATAGCGTTGCACACAGAAGTCAGCGGGTTCCTGCTGAACTGGCTGCATTTCAGTACATGTTTATCCAGCTTTAGACCTTTCCTTAGGCCTCACTAAAGCTAGGTACACAAGATCAGTTTTTTTTTTCCGTTCAACTATCCAATGTTAGTACAGCGATCTCCCAGCTGAGCTATTGTGTTCTAACGGGGACTGCCCACTGCCTGAATTCAACCGTCAACAGCCATTGGCTAAGGGCACTGATCAGATATCATTTAAATGGAGTCAATCCGCGCTATCCCCAAAAAAGTGTGTCAGTGCCACAAAGTGCACAAAAAAACTGAAATGTTTGTTCCCTTGAGGGCACAAACAAGAAGTGACATATAAATATGACAAGGTGCTGCAATTATAAATAAGTTTGAATAGTGAACTAAAAGTAAAAGTGAATAAGAGTAAAAAATAATGCGCTACCTGAAAAATCGCATAAAAACAGCGAGAAATATATAAGTATGTGAAAATATATATAATGAAATAGACATAAAAGTGAAAGTGATATCACTACACACCTAAGATGAAATGTAGCAATTCTCAATACACACGTGTAATGAAACAGTATAATTGAGCAAAAAGTGATTGTGAGTAATCATTCATGTCCAACCAGAAAATATAAAAAATATATTTTAGGAAAAATAAATTAATCATTCAAGTCCAACCAGAAAATATAAAAAATTAATTTTAGGAAAAATAAATTAATCATTCAAGTCCAACCAGAAAATATAAAAAATTAATTTTAGGAAAAATAAATTAGTTATAACTTGGAGGTGTAACAATGTAGCAAATAAACTTCAGATGTTCAATCAAAACATGGGAGCAGGGATATAAATCTTCAGTTTAACAGCTTCCATCAAATAAGGTAGATAAATGGCTGCTTACCGCATCAGATGGACCTATATTACGGAGATCATATGGGCTCGGCACACACAGGATGGTTCATCAGGCTCCAGGCATGGAAATCACTCCCCAGCAGGAAAAAAACTTTTTCACCTCTCCAAGGAACACCGAGAACTCCCCTGCATCAGCTGGATCCTTAGTGCGCATACACCATCTCCTCTTCATGGTGCAGTATGTTAAAAAACACGTACCCTTTATTGAATAGACCGGGTTACTGACATCCAAGGAAGATTAAAACAAAATCTCAAAAACAAAATACCAGCGGTGGCTCACGCCAGACCAGCTGGAGTATGATGATGTCAGAGTCCTTAGCTCCACCCGACGCTGCGTTTCTCGGTACAAGGTGTCCACTGGCAAAGCAGCCTCCTTTCCCAGTGGACGCCTTGTACGGAGAAACGCAGCGTCGGGTGGAGCTAAGGACTCTGACGTCATCATACTCCAGCTGGTCTGGCGTGAGCCGCCGCTGGTATTTTGTTTTTGAGATTTTGTTTTAATCTTCCTTGGATGTCAGTAACCCGGTCTATTCAATAAAGGGTACGTGTTTTTTAACATACTGCACCATGAAGTTTCCCTTCTTTTTATTCTAAACATTACTGCTTACTGAACGCCCTTTTTGCTGAGCTGAGAGGAGACGGTGTATGCGCACTAAGGATCCAGCTGATGCGGGGGAGTTTTCGGTGTTCCTTGGAGAGGTGAAAACGTTTTTTTTCCTGCTGGGGAGTGATTTCCATGCCTGGAGCCTGATGAACCATCCTGTGTGTGCTGAGCCCATATGATCTCCGTAATAGAGGTCCATCTGATGCGGTAAGCGGCCATTTATCTACCTTATTTGATGGAAGCTGTTAAACTGAAGATTTATACAGTATCCCTGCTCCCATGTTTTGATTGAACATCTGAAGTGTATTTGCTACATTGTTACACCTTGCAGGACTTTCAATCTTTTGCTTTTTTGGACTTCCAAGTTTTAACTAATTTATTTTTCCTAAAATTTATTTTTTTATATTTTCTGGTTGGACTTCAATGATTACTCACAAATTCACTTTTTGGGTTTTTTGCTCAATTATAGTGTTTCATTACACGTGTGTATTGAGAATTTCATCTTAGGTGTGTAGTGATATCACTTTCACTTTTATGTCTATTTCATTATATATATTTTCACATACTTATATATTTCTCACTGTTTTTATGCGATTTTTCAGGTAGCGCATTCTTTTTTACTCTTTTTCATTTTTACTCTTTTTCACTGATCAGATATCGATTAGCAGACCTTTTTCGGTCATGCCCATTTGACAGAAACTGGATGTTTAGCCAGCCTCTGTCGGACATGGTGGCCAGTTTCTGTTAAACCAGCTAATACTGGCCGATATTCGGCCTGTGTGTACATTCCTTCCAGGACTACTGGTGAGTTAATCCCTGGCTAAGCTAAGTATGTCGATTTCGCTAAGCTCTTGTTTTGACATTCCACTGTTATGATTTTTTGGTGATTCTGCCAGTAACAAAAATTCTTGAACTAAAGTCAGAGTGCTCTGTCGCTGTACTGTATCCATGAAGTTGCAGTAATCCCAGCCTAGGTTGCGTAGACCCAAAACTACAGAACACCCCTCTCTCCTATCATCTCCATAACATAGGAGATGATTACAGGTGTTCTGTAATCTACAGTACAGAGTTGATAACACTACTTGCGATTTCAGAGCCCTTTTACACTGTGCCGCCCCTAGCGTCGGTGGTAAAACACAGCTATTTTTAGTGGCGATTTACCGTCGGATTTGCAGTGCTATTCGGCCACTAGCGAGGTGCTTTTAACCCCCTGCTAGCAGCCCAAAAATGGTTAAAATCCTCAGGCTTTCACACTGGAGTGTGAGGAGCAGCTGTTTGAGGGCACTTTGCAGGCGCTATTTTTAATGCTATAGCGCCTTCAAAACGCCCTCAGTGTCAAAAGGGTCTCAGTGTGGCAGAGGGAGGGTGTACAGGAAGATAGGAGCCCCCTCCACTGTCCCCACAGCCCCCCTTGTCAAACACTTACCAGCCTGCTCCAATAGCCCTCAGCCTACATCCAAATCCTTTTGATCTCCCTTTAGCCCCCTCCAATGTGGGGGAGGGGGGTGGATTGCACAGGTTAGCTGGCCTATAGGAGAAAATTGTATAAATCTGTCACAAAATCTGAAATCTACATCATATTTTGTGATCTTACCAGTGATCTTTGTGTCCATTCCTGATATGATAAAACAGCAAGGATGCCAACAGAAAAAGCCTATAAAAGAAAATGGCTTTAGAAGCTTAAGAAATATTTAACAAGATATAATAAATACGTATACTTTTCTGCATGTTGAGTAGCATGTTACGGTAAAAAGTAACAACTTTTAAAGATAAATAAAAAAGATAAGATAATAAATCACCCATGTGTTGGGTTTTGTTGACTTGCTTAATACATGGCCTTAAAGTGATTGTAAAGTCAGAAGTTTTTTTTATCTTAATGCATTCTATGCATTAGGATAAAAAGCCTTATGTGTGCAGCAGACCCCTAAGCCCCTCTAATACTTACCTGAGGTCCCTCTCTGTCCAACGATGTCCGAGATTCTGCCTCCTGATTGGCTGAGACATAGCAGTGGCGCCACTGACTGCTGCTGCTGTCAATCAAAGTCAGCTAGCTAATCAGGGGAGAGGGGGACAGTGCTGGGTCGGGGCTTTCTGAATGGATACAGGGAGCAGGTAAGTATAACATGTTTATTATTTTTATAGGAAAAAAACAATACCTTACATGTGTGGTTTGAACACTGTTTTTATATGCGGGCACTGCTCACCTATAAAATGGGTTCCTTAAAAGATAAGGCTGCTAGCTAAGACACTGGTCTGAAAGGGGACATCATGGCTACACTTAATCCCAATTTGTAGATGAGAATAGAGAGGGGAATGTCTCTGATTAAGGAGTGAGATCTCTAAAACAAGATAGAAAGGGCAGAAACAAGACCTTTAGGCTGGGTTCATACTAGTGGGAATTGAATGTGAGTTTCACCGAATCCAATTTGCATGTAAGGGAGATTGTGACCGGCTCTTTATGGAGACAAAAAAGATATTACATAGGATGGAACAGTGTCAATTGTTCACCAACAGGACAATTTTAAACAGAAATTTTGGGCCACACTTTACATGAAAAAATCACTTCAAGGATTAAGAGACCACAGGGGCAATTCTAGGGCAACTTTTTTTAGACACAAAAGCACAGGCTGGGGCTTTACTACAAGAAACAAACCATTAAGAAAAGCTAGGAGTGAGCGGGGGGCAGTGGTGACAATATGGGAACGTGACTTATGCTACGTCTATTTTGTGTCTGGTGCCATGAATCTTTTATACATGGAGGGAGAATTCATGTACAACAAGATAGAGGATACGTATGTATGCCATGTGGAAGATGCTGTTATGTATTGGGGACAGTCATTCAACAGAATCTGTGAGCTTTTCACGATCAGTAAATCTTTTGCCACAGTTTCCCATTTCATGAGCCCAGTGTTTAGAAATCCAAATCTTCACAAGGTTTGGGGTGAAATGATATCAGCAGACAAATGTTAGTATAAATGTAAGTTGCAGCATGTGGTTAATGATGAACAGTGTGCTAGCACGTACAGAACATTGACTAATGAAAGTCATACATTTTAAACAGATCCAACTGTTGAACTACCAGAACATTTGCAACTTCTCCCTGGGACACAGAAATGTTGACTTTTCGGGCTTCCATTTCAAATTTATTTTAATATGGAACAGGGCTTGCAATTTATTTCCAAGATGATAGCTGACAAATGCATTTCTGTGTGTCCAAAAATGTCTACATAGATACAACAATTACAGTCAATCCCCGTTTTACAAACAAGATAAGTTTGTAGGTCTGTGGGTTCGGAACAGGTACATTTTTTAAGTGTGGCTCCAGCCCAAAATTTTTTTTTTTTTACGTTTTTTGGGTAGCCTAGGGAAGGGTTAACACCCCTGTAACATTTTTTTTGCTGTCTGTGCCCCTGTTCAGAAGATTTCACCTCACTTTCTGTCCCTGTGACAATTGGATTTTGTCGTAGAAACAGAGATTGCTGATAAAGCTTCAATGGAGACCCCGTTTTCCTATGATGACTTTTACAGGAGGGAATTTCCCTACCTAGGGGTAAATTTCCTCTCACCTCCTGTTGTCTCCCTCTGTTTGCAAGTAGCAGTTGTTTGTAAGTCGGATGTTTGTAACCCGGGGGGGCTGCCTGTATTGTCCAGGTTTTGCCTCATGTTGATGTTGGGAAAAAAGCAGCAAAAAGTTTTTTACTGGTAGATAAAAATTGCTGAGCTCTCCAAATGGCTTCAAAAGTTTTTACAACCCATGCAAAAGGCCACTTTTCATGGCCCGTCAGATCTGTAAAGAGACATCTAACTCATAAATCAAAGAATGTATCTGATCAGCAGGGAATCCATGGAAGGGGCCATTTTCAAGCAGCAAGATTCTTTCTTGAATTAATAGCTTGAAAAGTGACCAGAGGAGTTTGAAAGCAACCAAGAGATTAAAAGGAGAGCCTACTTCAATTGTTGAGAATGCTATATATGCATTTTTAGAAGTTGAGCTATCCGAGAAAGAAATTTATGGGCTTAAATTTAGCTTGAAGTCTGCAACAGAAAGCAGATTAAAAATTTTAACAACAAAGATTAACGAATTGAGAGTTCTTAGGTGTGATAATGAATGCATAAGTGTGGCTGATGACCTTCTGAAGGCCATAAAGGTTGTCAGTGAGAAACAGCTCTCTGCTCCATGACTTTAAATAGTCTAGGAAGATAACTGCAGAGAGTACCTCTAAATGAACCCAGTAAAAAAGAACAGGAGATAATAATTAACATAAACAACAAGAGTTGTAAAGCAGATTAATGAAGAGATTTGTTTAATTGGAGCCATCAATTCAAAATATTTTACCTAGTGCTGAATTAAAAAAAAAAATATAGTAAAGTGGATCAATAAAAATCCAATTGTGGATAATTTAACGTCAAGAAGACAGTTAATGGACTCAAAAAGGTCAATGGAAAGCAGCACAATAGAGTGAGATAATTCAATAAAGCTGTCTGTAGATATTTGAAACATGAAATCGCTGAGCTAAGAAATAAGATATTTTATGAAATACAGATTGAACAAGAATAGTATGTAGAATTAAATGATTTGGTGTAGACGTGGCTCCCTGATGTACCTCTGGTGTACTTCGATGCAGGAATATTTAACTACATGAGTTCTGGAGGCCTTATTTCAAATAAAATGAACAGAATACTGTTTAATTCAGAACCAACAGAAGAGTGAAAGTAGTACTATAGGCAAAACTTTATTTTTTCATCTTGGGTAAAGTAAAGCCCCGTACACACCATCAGACCTTTGTCCGACCAAAATCACAACGGAATTCAATCGAAGTAAAAGAGAACATGTTCTCTATCTAAACTCTGATGAAATTCATCGGAATTTCTGATGTAATTACTCCGATGGGGCACACACACAGTCGGAATTTCCCATGGAAAAAGTCCAACTGACTTTGTCCATGGGAAATTCTGATCGTGTGTACGGGGCTTAAAGGAGGGTTAAAACCCTTGTCATATTTATTTTTGCCCTCTTTATCCCTTTGGGGAGATAAACCTTCCCTTCTTGCCTCATATACAAAACAGGAAGTGGGAGGGAAACCCTTTAAATTAAGGGAATCTTATGGGGACCCCCGAGGTTACCAGAACTAGGGCCAGATTCACAAAGAGATACGACGGTGTATCTACAGATACACCATCGTATCTCTGACGTAAACTGGTCCTATCTATGCGCCTGATTCATAGAATCAGTTACGCATAGATAGGGCTAGATCCGACAGTGTTACAATGTGTTACACTGTCGGATCTTTTTTTCAATTTAAAAATGGCGCCGGGGGCGTTCTCGCTGATTTACGATAAATAATATGTAAATCAGCGTGTTCTTACGTAGTTTCCGTAGCGGTTTTCCGTCGTATACTTACCCCTTCTTTTATCAGGCGCAGCCAATGTTAAGTATAGCCGGCGTTCCTGCGTCGAATTTGAATTTTCCTACGTCGTTTGCGTACGCCGATTCACGAACACGCGCGTCGCAAGTCCCGCTCACGTCGCAACCACTGACGTCCTAGTGATGTCAGTGGGAGAAATGCACGCCGGGAAATTCCCCGGACGACGCATGCGCATTTAAATCGGCGCGGGAACGCGCCTGATTTAAATATGACACTCCCCTAGCCGCAGAATTTGAATTCCGCTGGGGGATTTAGGATCCGCCGTCGCAAGTTTGGAGGTAAGTGGTTTGTGAATTAGCCACTTGCCTCCTAAACTTGCGGGAGCGGATCTTAATTCACGTAGATCGAGCGGATCTATAGATCCGCTGAGCTACGTGAATCTGGCCCCTAGTGTCCCCATTAGATGATTACTTTTCTTCTGAGGACAACCCAAATGTTTTCATTTTCTTTTACTTTCACTTTAATGATAACAGTAAACAGGACAAATAAGGAGGATGAATCTCCCGAACGCAAAAAAGAGGAATCCTTGAAAAAACGTTGACTCCCACAAAAGATGCATCACAAGTCTTTAACTCTCAACACAGATTTTGGTAAATTTGGCATGTAGTTGCAAGTAAGATGATTCTGTAAAAAGTACTGCTCTGTGTGTTTCAGTATTCCCAGACAAAGAAAGACCATTCTTTCAAAACGCATTGAAGGTGCTGCAGGCATTACAGTCAGAGCTGCTTCAGAACCATGATGGGTGTTTACTAGCAGCATTACAAATTCCATGTATGTGTTACCAATTTGGACACTGACAAAAGGAAATACTTCTCTCTGATTAATCTTTCCATGTTCACTATACAAGAGGATACTTGTTTACAATAAAAGAACTGAACAAATGTGTATGGAATTAGCAGCACTTTGTGTGATAAGCGCAGACTGAATTTATAGTGATAATGTTCCCTAAGCATGCTTCACATTTATTCATGTGTGAGTAAACCTTTATGTAAACATGAATCTGCAACATTGTAATAACTTTTCACAAGGATCACAGGTGTTGATGTGCTTGAGTAAAGCTACAAAGAACAAATGGCAAAGAGTCTGTTAAGGTTCTCATTTATCCAGAGCATGGAATAGCTAGTAGTAGTTAGTCACATTCAACTACAGTAAAACCTTGGTTTGAGAGCGTTTTGCAAGAAAAGCAAAATGTTTTAATAAATCTTGCCTTGATATACAAGCAATGTCTTGATATAAGAGTAGCGTCATGTCACAACTGAGTATAAAAAAGAAGAGAGGAGCCTCTAAGTGTAGCAATATGGTTACATTTAATGAAGGTACAACATTTAGCAACTTATTGCTACACTTAGAGGTGCCTCTCTTCTCTTTTATACCCTGTAAAAAAAATGCTTTGATATACAAGTGCTTTGGATTACAAGCATGTTTCTGGAACAAATTATGCTCGCGAACCAAGGTTTCACTGTAGACTTGTTCTGTAATGTTGAAGACTTTTTGTTGTTTCTCCAAGCCCCTCCTTCGGTTCCAGCAAATGCTAAATTCTCATCATTGTTTGAGTTGAGTGACTTCTGCTAGATGAACATCTGACAAAGCGATTAAAGATGAACTCCGGGCAGAAATTGTGTTCCATGTCATTGCTGGTGCTTTTATATCTTTATGTCATGTGTTCGCCATTTATTTCCCCAGAAAATCAGTGTGCATTATTTGAATCACGTAGCTTCAGTACACACATCAACAGCATTATGCTGAAAAAGCCCCTCCCACCCAAATTCCCCAAGATGCACAATGTTTTGTCACCTAAAGGACACCCACTAACTTTTATAGTGAGGGAGCTGGCACATAACAAAGCCTCTGTTATTGGGCATCCTCACCTGACCCAACCTCAAAGGCCAGGAATCACATTATTGCTAGTTGGGTTTTAATAGCGGTGAACAGCTGTATTAGTTTGCAATTTCTGCGAAACTGCAAAATGCCCTAAACACAATCCTAGTTGAGGTTCGCATACCATTTCAGCTGCCTAAATCAGTGGTCATCAACCCTGTCCTCAGGGCCCACTAACAGGCCAGGGTTGCAAGATAACTGAAATACACGACAGGTGATATAATTTGCTGCTCAGTGATTGCAGTATTCTAGTCTGCATCACCCCAAGGTAATACATTAAACCTGACCTGTTAGTGGGCCCTGAGGACAGGGTTGATCACCACTGGCCTAAATCACTAAACAAACTGAACCTTTTAACATGTGGTTTGACTTTCCCAGGTTTATGACCAGGTGAAAACCATAATCCCTTTTTAAATACATGTACCACATTTAATTTATGCCAGTCTACTGGTATCAAGCCAGTCATTTAAAAAATCTCAAAAAATTTGAGATAACGGCCTAAAATTGTATAGTTTGTGTTGTGACACCGGCGCAACAAAGTTTATCTAATAATTTACTAAGTCTGCTGCAGTTATTATATGCACCTCCAGGAGGTGCAGTGATATAAAGTTATAGGTGTTTGCATATGTGGAGCATATACTACTGCGCTGACCCCATATAAAAATTCATTAATACTGTGAATAACTTGCTTAAATCACATGCATAAAAAAATATGTATATATAATAAAATATGTATATAATAAAACACCAATCAAAAAAATATCAATCAAAAAAATATAATGATACGTGACCCTCAATGTGCAGTCTCAATCAATAATGCAATGCGCATATGCGCAAAATAAAGTCCAGTAAAAAATGCAATGTGCGCATGCACCAAGTGAAATAAATTCAGTGTCTCAGACTTCCAGAAAATATCTCAGAATTTCCAAGAGAATGTATAAGAAAATGGTGCCTTGTGTTCTTGCCAGATAATTTCGTGACTTTTCACCCTTATTTAGTGTCACCACCACCTCTAATATATTATGCGCTCACCAGATCAGGGAAAAAATACAGCATGTAATCATATCCCGGTATGCATTTCCTCAGACTTCTAGCAGTGGTTCCATTTATCTCCAATGCTTTTATCAGACCCAATATGTATTAAAAAGGACTTTTCTCATGCTCATCGGCTTCTCGTAAGATCTCTTTGCTCCCAAAAGAAAAAACCTCATATGGTGTAGTATGTATAAAAAGGCAGTTTACTTATAAACATTAAAATGTGCACTCACATGTTAAGGTGCCCAACCGGCATTAGTTTGTCCAATGTTACTGCTCAATCTCTCCTCGGCGTGCGCTCCACGCCTCGGTTGTGATGCGGTTCAGCGTGCGGAAGTGCCGTGGGGGAGGCGTGTGACGTATTTCCGTCTACGAAGAAATATTACCCATAGGCCTCTACGCGTTTTGCATGTACACATGCGTCGTCAGGAAGCAAGCAAGCGTATCAAGCCAGTCATTTAAAAAATCTCAAAAAATTTGAGATAACGGCCTAAAATTGCCTAAATGATAAAAAGTTACTTACCTTATACACTGGAAAATTTGAAGATTCCAAATCTTACTAGAGTGCACTAATTCAATGTGCTCAACTCCTGCACCGATCTCACTAGAAGGCCAAGTGATGGCAGCTTCCAGGTTTTATTGCCAAATCCTAATTGAACAAGCTGAGGTTGGAAGCTCTATGCAGAAGTGAACCTGATTTTGCACTCTCCCGTTTTAGTAAATAAACCCCTTGTGTCCAGTTGCAGAAACAGTACTGTATTGACATAAAAGTTTAGCAAAGCACAGACGACAATCCAACAGGGTGCACTCAAAGAATGTTGCAGCAAAGAGTGTAACTGTAGGTCTCGGGTAACAGCATCTGTCTCTTGGACCTGGTCAGTCCAAACCCAAATGGGGATGTTTCTGAGAAGGATGTGGAGAATCAGAGATGCTGCTTTATAAAAAAAAATTAATATATATATATATATATATATATATATATATATATTATAGTGGTTACATCTGGAAAGTGCCCTGAGAATTGCAATTTTACTTTCAAAAAACAAATGAAGCCTGCAATATCTGCCGTGCATGTGGACAGAGACAGGCTGTGTAACAAATCAATTGAGACCAGCAAAAAATTAGAAAAAATTACCTGTAAAAAACACATTCAGCCTTTAATGACTGTAAACAGTGCATGTGAAGAACGTAACAGTATGTCTAGGGTGCACCAACAGTCTGTCTTGAGGGATGGAATGTGGCCTTGCCGATCAAAGCCCAAACGAGAAGGCTTCTGAGAAGGATGGCGTGTCCCTGCTCTTTCCCTTCTCGTCTGCACACTCTCCATGATGTTAATACTGTCCCTGACAGACAGGTGAACTTTACCTACACTACCAACACTCAAAATGTGTGCCAAGCCTGGAAGCCAGTGTTGAAATAGACTCTGCCTGAGCCAAAATGGCTGCCAGAGTCACATGGGGTGGATAGCTCCCCCAGTGAGTCAGGAAACCATAGAGGAACCATGTTCCTATCAACTTCCATTTCAACGGCAATGCCACTGCAGTTGAGCACTACCTGCAGTGGAGAAAGTAGACCGGACCGCCCTAAAAGTAAGTAACTTGTTATTGGGGTGTATACATAGCATAGCATTATCTTTCTTCTTTATGAAAAGTCAGCTTTAAAAATGTTTTAAATGGTCTTCAGCACTTCAACTACCTGCCATTCACTCAAACACAGCAAAGAATAAAAGGCCCTTTAAAATGTAAAAAAAATAATTTTCAAAAGTAGTAAAAAACTATTCAAGATCAAGAGAAAATGTATCACATGGTAGGCAAACTAGCACAACAGCTACATTTTTTAACTCCCCCCTTGTTCCAATTTGTAATCATCTAAGGAATTTTTAAATGTGTTAATTCTACAGAACCTGCACCATCATCAATCCTCCTCTACAGTGACAAAGCATAGCTCTGAGCTTTATGCTCCAGACACAGAACATAACCACAAGCATTGCAAGCTGAACAAGTATCTGGCAAGTAGTTATGTCAGAGGGTAAAATAGTTCCATTTTAGAGAGCACTCACATAACAGAACTAACGTCACGCTAATGATTTCACCATTTCTCATGTAATATCACATTGTTAAATGATTACTACCGGTAATTTATACAGCTGTGCTTCCTCGTAAAAGTGTGGAAAATCTGAATTGTTACCTACATAAGTTAAGAAACAGTGACATAAATCAATCAAAATTGTTCCAAATAGAATCCTGAGTAGTGTGAGGGATAGTAAATCAGCTTACTATAAATGGGAAACAGTGATCGGATATTCCTGACGCTGGTCATCTTGGGAGGAAGTAGCTATCAGAAAAATAAGCTTTTATAGCAAGGAAAAAATTTAATGTAAACTGTTGAAATGTGCATAATGCATAGCTAATTATACAAATTCCTATAACTATGTTAGACTCCCACAGTTTTATAAATGTGTACATATCTATCCAGGGCCTTTTTTAAGGCAGGGCAAAAGGGGCAGCTGTTATTGTTGTGGGGCCCAAAGAAGCTGCCTCATACTTGCCAACTATACTGGTTTAAATTCCATTGTCCCTTGAAGTTTTAGTCCTGTGCTGTGTCCTAATATCTCAGTGTGAAATTCTGTTACTAATGCTGCCCAGCTCTGCCCTATTGTGTATGGTTGACACACTGTGTTTACATGTAAATAACCAGCATTCATATGTGTCATGGACCTTGGAATGCAGAAGTTTTCCTCCTTGAAAGCTGTTACACAGTGGGGGGTCTTCTTCCCTGTCTTAAAGCTCCAGACGGCTCCATTGTTCTGTGTCTGGCTATTGTGTACATTGATTGCCCCCTGGGGCTTCTGTCTCATTACACATAACAGTGCCTCCATTCAAGCTATCGGACCAATCCCTGATGACTCATTTTCAAGTCCTCATTTGCATGGCTAAGGAGGACCTGAAGGAGGACTACATGTACTTTACAATTGACCAATAGGAAAGCGATTGTTGGGGGCGGGATGTTCCAAATTCTGTTTAAAAGTGTGTTGTGTGCTTCCAATAAAGGTTTTCTTGTTTGAACTTACATACAGCCTGCCTGGTGTTTGTTCTAATGGATTCCGAACAGCACATAGCTGTAGTTCAGATCCCGGAGCCTTGGATGACCGAACCATCAGACGTTGCGATCTGCAAGCTGATTCAATAGCAGCAGAGGAGTGTCAGGAGAGCGGAAGCGAGCGAGCAAGGGTCTCGTTACAATATGTAAATAGTGGCGTCCGGTGGCATTGATATGTAAATAAAGGAGGCATTTATATGTATAGGATGCCCTCCTAAAGGTCATATCCGCCATCACCTATACTGAATGCTGCTGAATCCCTAGGAGTTTTCTGTCTATTGATGGGTCCGCTCACCTCCTCAGTCCATGGTGTGCAGGCAGTGAGGAGATGATGTGCTATTACCTCTAGCAACCAGTCAGTAAGCGGTAATGCTATGCTGTAACCTCTGGCAACCAATCCCAAATCGCTGCCTGATTTGATATAGTAGACTGATTTGAGTCTAGATACTACTTATTGTATGTCTTAGAGCAAGTGGAGAGCAAAATTGGGGGGGCCCCCAAGATTTTTTTTGACCAGAGTCCAATCAATATTAAAGACGGCCCTGTGTCTATTAAGGATTAGCTAATGTCTATACAGAAGTAATAACATCCAGAATCTTTTGGCCTCAGGAACTGGTTTAATATTTTCTGATTCTAGACACATTCCTGAAGTTTTAGAAGGCACATCAATGGCAACGTAATTACATTTCCCAGTTAAAGCGGGGGTTCACCCTTAGAGGGCACTTTTTCCCCTTAGATTCCTGCTCGTTTTCTCTAGGGGAATCGGCTATTTGTTTTAAAATATGTGCAGTACTTACCCGTTTACGAGATGCATCCTCTCCGTCGCTTCCGGGTATGGACTGCGGGAATGGGCGTTCCTTCTTGATTGACAGTCTTCCGAGAGGCTTCCGACGGTCGCATCCATCGCGTCACGATTTTCCGAAAGAAGCCGAACGTCGGTGCGCAGGCGCAGTATAGAGCCGCACCGACGTTCGGCTTCTTTCGGCTACGAGTGATGCGATGGATGCGACCGTCGGAAAGCCTCTCGGAAGACTGTCAATCAAGAAGGAACGCCCGCTCCCGAAGACCCATACCCGGAAGCGACGGAAGAAGATGCATCTCGAAAACGGGTAAGTACTGTTCATATTTTAATACAAATAGCCGATTCCCCTAGAGCGAACGAGCAGGAATCTAAGGGGAGAAAAAAAAAATTTAATAAATGGGTGAACTCCCGCTTTAATGTCATTGCAGAGTACCAGTTACAAAGCTGGACGGTAAACACTTATGAGATGGGCAGTACAAGCCTAGACGTCAGAAGAGGTTATGCTAAGTCCTGGACCTTGTTTAAAGTGAACCTGTCATGGCATGCATTGTTGGCATCCTTCTGATAAGAAATGTTGGCTTACTGGGAAAATGGAAATAAAAATAAAAGAATTGAATGATTTTCTAATACTATCTAAAGCCACAATCGCAATAAGCTAAGAAAGCAATATTTTATCCCGAGAATTATGCTGACAGCTTTTAGGCAACACAAGGAGTTTTTTTTTTAATTTTTAAATTGGCAACAGTTGTGCGGGGAGTTTTGTTTTGTCGCGCTCTGGAACAAAACTGCAGAAATGCAGTTGTTTTGAAAGACTGTACTTGATGAACATCCGTGTTTTATCATCTATATCAGCTATCTAACTATGGCTGGCTGTTATGCTGTACCCACTGGTTTAATATTTTATAAGACACAGACCTGGAATAAGGATGCAACACAATCCATAAAAGATTTCAAGTATGCTCTTTATTCCTGTTTTTGTTTAAAAGGCACAGTCCAGATTTCACAGAAATAGTATTAAATGCAGCAACATTAAAACATATCTAAACCCAAAAGCAAAAATATGGTATATTGTAGCTTACCCATCCTTAACCACTTCCTTACTGGGCACATATACCCCTTCCTGACCAGGTGAAATTTCAGCTTCCGGCACTGCGTCGCTTTAACTGACAATTGCGCGGTCATGCGACGTGGCTCCCAAACAAAATTGACGTCCTTTTTTCCCCACAAATAGAGCTTTATTTTGGTGGTATTTGATCACCTCTGCGGTTTTTATTTTTTGCGCTATAAACAAAAATAGAGCGACAATTTTGAAAAAAAAACCAATATTTTTTACTTGTTACTATAATAAATTGCCCAATTTTTTTTAAAAAAATAATTTTTTCTCAGTCTAGGCGATATGTATTATTCTACATATTTTTGTTAAAAAAAAAAAAATCGCAAGAAGCGTCTGGTTTGCGCAAAAGTTATTGCGCTTACAAAATAGGGGACAGAATTATTATTTTTTATTATTTTTTTTTACTACTAATGGCGGCGATCAGCATTTTTTTTCGTGACTGCGACATTATGGCGGAGACATCGGACACTTTTGACACATTTTTGGCGCCATTCACATTTATACAGCGATCAGTGCAATAAATATGCACTAATTACTGTATAAATGTGACTGGCATTGAATGGGTTAACACTAGGGGGTGAGGAAGGGGTTAATGTGTACCCTGAATTGTGTTACTAACTGTGGGGGAAGGGGGGTGACCGATGCTGTGTCCCTATGTACAAGGGACACAGATCCGTCTCCTCTCTCCCCTGACAGGACGTGGAGCTCTGTGTTTACACACAGAGCTCCACGTCTTGTCCCTGTAGCCGCCGATCGCGAGTCCCTGGCGGACATCGCGGCCGCCAGGCACTCGCATCGGCATCTCAGCAATGCGGCGAGCGCGCGCGCGCCTCCGCCAGACGCGCGCGCGCCCGCGCCGCAGGCTGCGCGCGCAGGCCGTAAAAACACGGCCTCCCAGAGATGTAGAGCCACCCTGCGGCCGTACAAAGTCGTACGGCCGTCGGGAAGTGGTTAAATATGGTGACTGAGAGGGGTGCTTACAATGGTAACCTTTTTTAATTTACATAACACCTCCATTTCCAAAGGGGAAAAAATGTTGCTGTAACTCCTTGAAAAGTCTTAAGCCTTGTACACACGATACGATTGTTGGCCAACCGAGCGTCTGATTTTTGTCAAAAGGACGTGTCCCAGGATTTTGTCTTGCATACTAACGTTACACAATTGTAGTAACTACCGCGGTACCCATCCACGCACGACATTTCGTCACTTCCTGTCCCTCTGGCTCCGAACACCACCAAGGTGGAACGCACGCTCGGGACACATGCACAGCACCCAGGATCTTTGATTCTAACAAACGTGAGCAAGCCTCAGTGCCGGGTTCGAGGCACAACAAAAAGTAAGCGGCCATTTGGCTCACCCTTTTTTTACATATATTTTTAATAAACAAGTTACACTATGTTGGCATCATTCTATTCTTACATGTACAAACTGGGATATATGTGATTGCAAGAACATCAAGTGCCAGGACACATCTGTTTACACAGGCTTGACCTGTAAAGCATTACATGACTCCTTTTTTGGTATCAAATTAAAGCGGTAGTTCACCCACAATCCCATGATTTTACCATCGAGACAGGCATTGTAGCGCGAGCTACAGTATGCCTGTCCCGATTTTTTTAACCCCGTACTCACCTTGTAGTCGTCCATCGTAGATTTCGGCTCCCGCGGGGAATGGGCGTGCCTATGGAGAGGGAGGATGATTGACGGCCGGCCCTGGCACGTCACTCTCCCCGAAGACAGCCGGAGTAGGTCTCGGCTCTTCACGGCGCCTGCGCACAGGCTATGCGCACGCGTCGTGAAGACCAAGCCTATTTCGGCTATTTCCGGAGAAGCGTGACGCGCCAGAGCCGGCCGTCAATCATCCTCCGTCTCCAGAGGCACGCCCATTCCCCGGTATCTTCGATGGACGACTACAAGGTGAGTATGGGGGGAAAAAATTCGGGACAGGCATACTGTAGCTCGCGCTACAATGCCTGATTTTAAGGTAAAAAAAAAATAAAAATTTTTCCCGTCGATAGGGTGAACCCCCGCTTTAAGGAGCAATACCATCTGGTAAGGAACCATCTTTAATATTCACTTCGGGTGTCCTCAGCATACACTAGTGAAGGTGGAACCTCATTGTGATTTTCGTGAGCACTCGGTTGTTTTCAATCGTCCAGGATTGTTTACGGACTTTATTCAAAGAACCATTCGTGCACTTAGTTGCACTTAGTTGCACTTTAAATTTATAAGTTTTTATTTATTTTGTCCGGCATTTAGACCGGTCACGGTGATGACGGTGAGATCATTGTTATCACGGACATACGTGCTGGATCACTACTAACACTATAGTCTATTTCTAGATGTTGTTGTATTTATGCACTTTACTTGTATATAAGTTTTTTTTTAATTATAACATTTTTTTATTGTTGTTTGCATATATAAAGTACAAAAAGTAGTACACCAACGTGCATAGACTTAACATAATACATACATAAGCATACATTTTACCCCTCCCCCTCCCCCTACCCCTGTATCATTATAATTGAGTGAAAAAGCCTCTTAAATTCCAAATTGTCTTCCCTTGTGTTCACCCCCCCCCCCAACCACACCTACACCCCTCGCCCACCCATCCACCCTCCCATCACACCATGGACCGGTTTTTTAAGTTAATTTGCTTCATTAGATTAATCCTCCCCATAAAGGGATGTCCGATAGCGGGTTAAAGTATATATTAAATTTGAAAGACGACATCTTCTTATATAGAACATCCTGTTATGTCTAGCCAAGGTTTCCACATCCTCACAAACTTTCTATAATTGCCCTGTCTAGTGAGTGTCACTCTCTCGCTCCAGATCATTGTGTTAATGGTTTCAACCCAAGATTTGACAGTGGGTGGAGTCTGGGCCTGCCACCTCCACGCAATTAACTTCCTTGCCTGGAAGAGGCATCTCAGCACCACCTCAAGGGCACCAGCAGGCACTCTATCCTCCTCAATACTGCCTAATAGGCATGTCTTAGACTCAGCTTCCAAATTAGTTTTAAAAGTTTTATTTATTATGTCTATCACCTCCTCCCAGTATCTGAATAGCTTAGGGCATTTCCACATCATGTGGATAAGATTGCCTGTCGCTCTGCACCATGGACATTCGTCAGTACTTCTCCACCCAAGATTGAACATTCTCCTGGGGGTGTAGTATACTCTATGCAAGAGGAACAAGTGTGATACTTTCTGAGATGGAGAGATCGAAACCAGTACCCCCCTCCTCAAGATCGCACTCCACTGTTCCGTGGTCATTTGCCCTAAGTCTCTCTCCCACCCTATCCTGCTCTTAATGGGGCCTGCCCTACTTATTGTTTTAGCTCCTATTCTGGAATACAATTCGGAGATCAGGCCTTTAGTTGTTTTTGAAGAGATTATTTTCAGGAGGGTAGGGGCCGAGGACCATACAATGGGTTGTGACCCAAACTGGGCTTGGATGCCGTGCCGGATCTGGAGGTATCTGTAAAATGTTTTATTTGCTATATTGAATTCCTGTCGCAAGTCTGCAAAGGATTTCATATGTTCTCCATCATACAATTGATTTAAACGGTTTATCCCTTGTCTCTCCCATTCCTTACATCTCTCAATATCTTTTAATTCCCTTAAGTTTTGATTGCACCAGAGAGGGGCAAACGTTGTTATTCCCTTATAGCCCATCAGTGCTTTTGTTGTTTGCCATACTTTAAGGATAAGTTTTATAGTTGGACATTTATGAATAAACGAACCAGCCTCGAGTGCCTCCAATATTGTCCTATGTGGTGCCCCTATTAGCATCAATGTACCGGGATTCCCGTCTCCCTCCAATCCGCAATTCGCAAGATGTTGTAGCTGCGAAGCTAAGAAGTATGTTTTCGGGTGAGGTACTGCCATTCCCCCCTCTTTAGCTGGTAACTGCATGGTCTGGAGACAAATCCTGGCTTGTCCCTTCTTCCAAATTAACTCTCTAAAGATGGATTCTATCCTTTTGAACCATTTTTGATCTATCCAGACTGGGGAGTTATGGAGGATATAGAGTAGCTGGGGCAGCCATAGCATCTTTATTAAATTACATCGCCCCGCTATGGATAATGGTAGTCTACACCAGATGTCTCTTTTATGTTCCCATTTGGACAAGAGGGGAATTAAGTTATTTGAAACAAAGCTATTGATGTCCCTCGTGATCCATATCCCGAGGTATTTCATCATAGCTACTACTTTTAACTGAGGAATTCCGTGGGGTATCTGGACACCAAGGGGATCAATTGGCAGTAGTGCTGACTTTTCCCAATTAATGACCAGCCCAGAACATAGCCCAAACTCACCCACCGTTTTGATCACATTTTTTAACGAGGTTTCGGTGTCTCCCAGAAAAAAAAGGACGTCGTCCGCAAACAGTGCGATCTTATCCTCTATGGTTAGTCTACGGAACCCCTGTATATCTTCTGATTTTCTGATTTTAATGGCCAATGGTTCCATCGCCAGCGCGAACAGAAGGGGGGAAAGGGGACAACCTTGTCGAGTTCCTCTCTCTAGTTGGAAAATTTCTGAAAATTCGTTGTTGATTTTAATTTTTGCTCTTGGCTGGTTATATAACAGCTTCACCCAACTAATAAACCTGGGGCCAAACCCGAATTTCTCTAGGACCTTCCATAGGTAGTCCCATTCCAGACTGTCAAAAGCCTTGGCAGCATCCAAGGCTAAAACAGCTCTGGAACCCACCCCCTCTGTTGGAATTTGCATATTCAGGAACAGTCTCCTGATATTAATACTGGTTGACCTATTAGGGATGAAGCCAGATTGGTCAGGATGTATGAGCGCTTGGATATTCCGGTTAAGACGAGTTGCTAATACTTTAGCCAAGATCTTGGCGTCAGTACATAGGAGTGAGATGGGACGATACGATGAGGCCTCAGTTGGATCCTTCCCCTCCTTGTGTAAGACAATAATGGTGGCTTCTATCATAGAGGTGGGGAGTGTTCCATGAGTCAATGCCCAATTTAATGTCTTGAGGAGTTCTGGTAACAGAATATCCCCATATCTTTTATAGATCTCTAAGGGCAACCCGTCTGGGCCAGGTGACTTTTGAGTTGACATCCCCGCCACTGCCTGTTTTAATTCACCTAGAGTGATTGGCGCCTCCATATCAATGTTATCTTCCTCCGACAGGGTCGGGACAGACATTCCCTGGAAAAAAATTCCCGGTCCTTCGGTCCCCTCCCTCCTCTTGGAGCCATAAAGGGATACGTAGAATTCTCTAAAAGGTGTTTAATATCACAGTTTTATCGGTGGAAGTTTCCCCACTTGCTAACTTAACTGCTGTAACAGTGGAGGGGGGGGAATTAGTTCTAATAAGCAGAGATAATAGGCGCCCCACTCGCTCTCCCTCTCCAAACTGATTCTGTCTCTGGAATATTCGTTTTCCCTCTGTTCTTTTTAATGTAGTCATTTTATATATCTGTTGTTTTTCTAACTTGTATATAAGTTAGACATACTTATATTTATAGCGCACCCAACCCCACATATACCAATAGACAAGCACAGTCTGCTTAATCTAATAACACACAAAGAATTAAATGTTACCATGTTTTTATTGAACACACCATGTAAACATTCACAGTGCAGGTGGAAAAAGTATGTGAACCCTTGGATTTAATAACTGGTTGAAGCTCCTTTGGCAGCAATAACTTCAACCAGACGTTTCCTGTAGTTGCAGATCAGACGTGCACAACGGTCAGGAGTAATTCTTGACAATTCCTCTTCACAGAACTGTTTCAGTTCAGCAATATTCTTGGGTTGTCTGGTGTGAATCGCTTTCTTGAGGTCATGCCACAGCATCTCAATCGGGTTGAGGTCAGGACTCTGACTGGGCCACTCCAGAAGGCTTATTTTCTTCTGTTTAAGCCATTCTGTTGTTTATTTACTTCTATGCTTTGGGTCGTTGTCCTGTTGCAACACCCATCTTCTGTTAAACTTCAGCTGACAGATGGTTTTAAGTTCTCCTGCAAAATGTCTTGATAAACTTGGGAATTTTTCATTTTTTCTTCGATGATAGCAATCCGCCCAGGCCCTGACGCAGCATAGCAGCCCCAAACCATGATGCCCCACCACCATACTTCACAGTTGGGATGAGGTTTTGATGTTGGTGTGCTGTGCCTCTTTTTCTCCACACATAGTGTTGTGTGTCTCTTCCAAACAACTCAACTTTGGTTTCATCTGTCCACAGAATATTTTGCTAGTACTGCTGTGGAACATCCAGGTGCTCTTGTGCAAACTGTAAACGTGCAGCAATTTTTTTTGGACAGCAGTGGCTTCCTCTGTGGTATCCTCCCATGAAATCCATTCTTGTTTAGTGCTTTACGTATCGTAGATTTGCTAACAGGGATGTTAGCATATGCCTTGAGACTTTTGTAAGTCTTTAGCTGACACTTCTTCACCTCATTGAGCAGTCTGCGCTGTGCTCTTGCAGTCATCTTTACAGGACGGTCACTCCTAGGAAGAGTAGCAGCAGTGCTGAACTTTATCCATTTATAGACAATCTGTCTTACTGTGGACTGATGAACAGCAAGGCTTTTGGAGATACTTTTATAACCCTTTCCAGCTTTATGCAAGTCAACAATTCTTAATCGTAAGTCTTCTGAGAGCTCTTTTGTGTAAGGCATCATTCACATCAGGCAATACTCCCTGTGAAAATCAAACCCAGAACTGGTGTGTGTTTTTTATAGGGCAGGGCAGCTGTAACCAACACCTCCAATCTCATCTCATTGATTGGACTCCAGTTGGCTGACACCTCACTCCAATTAGCTCTTGGAGATGTCATTAGTCTAGGGGTTCACATACTTTTTTCACCTGCACTGTGAATGTTTACATGGTGTGTTCAATAAAAACATGGTAACATTTAATTCTTTGTGTGTTATTAGTTTAAGCAGACTGTGAGTGTCGATTGTTGTGACTTAGATGAAGATCAGATAACATGTTATTTCCAATTTGTGCAGAAATCCATATCATTCCAAAAGGGTTCACATACTTTTTATTGCAACTGTACATGTTTTTTGTTTTTAATGCTTGTATAAAACCTTATCAAGCCATAAAGCAATAAGCCTATTATTGACATTGCCCACATATTTTGTGGTAGTTAGAAATGCAAGCTGAAAAATTAAAACCTAATATTGTTACTATGAGTAACACCTCCTTTCTATTATATTAGTGCCAGTGGAAACATAGTTTAGTAGGTAAATGTTTATTTCACAGTTCAACAAGAACCCTTGGCAGGTTTGCATGTCGTGTTAGCTGATCATTATGGGCTAGTGTACTTATGCCTCGTTTCCACTGAGCGGATCGGTTCGGGTCGGTACAGTTTGGAACGGCTAGAATGGTCCGGTCTATTCTGGTGAGCATTTCCACTGCAAATCGGACCGACAGGGGCCATACATGGTTTAGAAAAAATGGCTAGTGTGTCCACCAATCAGTGGAATGTATTGTGTGAAGACAGTATCTATGCCCTAAACGAACCATACCATTTTCTATGGCCCCACATCTGAAGCAGGACCAGTGGCGGTGTGTCCATAGAGGGCGCAGGAGCGCCGCCCCCTCTCGCTCCTGCACCGCCATTGAATACAATACATGGCCGAAGCGTCATCGAGGGCGGAAGAAGACATCGAGGGACGGTGGAAGGAGGATGGCTAACCCCAGAAAGGTAAGTGCCGGGCGGGGGGTGGGGGGGCAATCTGGCAACATTTTACAGGGCACAGTGGCGACAATTAATAGGCACAGTGGCGACAATTGATGGGCACAGTGGCTGCGTTTGGCATGGCACAGTGGTGACAATTGATGGCACAGTGGCGACATCTGATGGTACAGTGGTAACAATTGATGGCACAGTGGCTGCGTTTGATGGCATGGCACAGTGGCTGCATTTGATGGCACAGTGGCTGCATTTGGCATGGCACAGTGGTGACAATTGATGAACACAGTTTGCGACAATTGATGGCACGGTGGTGACAATTGATGGCATAGTGGCGATGATTAATGGCACAGTGACTGCGTTTGATGGCATGGCACAGTGGTGACAATTAATGGGCACAGTGGCGACAATTGAGGGCACAGTGGCTGCGTTTGATGGCATGGCACAGTGGTGACAATTGATGGGCACAGTGGCGATAAATGATGGCACAGTGGCTGCGTTTGATGGCATGGCACAGTGATGACAATTGATGGCACAGTGGCTGCATTTGATGGCATGGCACAGTGGTGACAATTAATGGGCACAGTGGCAACAATTGATGGCACAGTGGCTGCGTTTGATGGCATAGCACAGTGGTGACGATTGATGGGCACAGTGGTGACAATTGATGGCACAGTGGCTGCCTTTGATGGGCACAGTGGCTGCCTTTGATGGGAACAGTGGCTGCGTTTGATGGGCACAGTGGTTGCCTTTGATGGACACAGTGGCTGCGTTTTATGGGCACAGTGGCTGCAATTGATGGGCACAGTAGCTGCGTTTGATGGGCACAGTGAGGCTGCAATTGTTTGTTTTTTTCGTTTGTTTGTGCCGCCCCAAAAATTTTGAGCACCAGCCTCCACTGAGTAGGACCCAGAATGGTGTGGTATGGTTTGGTTGTATGAGCCTTGGGGGTTTGCTATATTAACATCTTTAAGGCCCCTGTCAGTTTTTTCAGCGGACCTGAACGGCCGCTCCATACATCTCTATGGAGCATCAGATGTCAACGGTGACATGTCCGCTGCCATCCGACCCGGTCTGGTCTGCTAAAATCCGACGGATGATGATACGTCGCCATCCGTCCATGGTGGATCCGAACGGGTGAGATCTGATGAAAACGGACATGCTGTCCGTTTTCATCCGATCTCTCCATAGGAGACAGCGGCGCTGGACAAGCCCCTCCCTGATCAGTGAGCAGAGAGGGACCTTTCATCCACCGGATCAGCAGAGAGATCTCCCGCTGAGCTGGCGGACCGCTGCAAGTGAATCCGTCCCCGTGTGGAAGGGGCCTTACAAGGAAACTTGGTAAGGAAGTTATAGATTTTTTGGGAGCTGGGTTTGTTTTTTGTCAACATTACTCTAACAGGTAAAAAGTTACAAAAACAGAACTACTGTAAATGTAAAACGGAGGAATGTCAATATGATAAAATAAATACGTCTAAATAATGTTTTTTTAATACCTGCTAACATACTTTATGAGTGAGTGAGTGAGTGAGAAACTTATATAGCGCAACCAGTGATGGACTGGCCATGGGACTACCGGGAGATTCCCGGTGGGCCGATGGCTCTGTGGGCCAGTTTCAGTAACAGAAATGCCTCTTATTTATTTTTTATTTTTTTTTGTAACGGATACCCACAGCCCCGCATCTTCACCCGGCCACCGTGGAGCTGATACAGGCACAAATTGGGTGTCTCAAGCTAGATTTCCTAGCTGGTTGCTAGCCACACCTGCCGCTTAGCGTCTGACAACCAGTGACGTCAGGCACACAGACACAGAAGGAGGCTGAGGCGGCCCGGCATTCACAGCAGAGCAGGACTTAACTTTCTCCTCCTCCGCGCCGAGTGCTTAGCTCCACCCACCTGCTCCTCTTGGTTCGGTGATATGCTCTCAGAGAGGGAGTGCTGTGTGTGATCCTCTTCTTCTGCTGCCTGTGCCTGACTTTTCCGCACTGCCTGAGTGCTGACTGAGTGAGCCAAGAGGGAGAGCAGAACTTCCTATGCCTGTTGTGTCCCCACTGCTGTTTTCCCTGCTACTGTTGGTGTTCGGGATCTGTAGGCAGCTGTCACTATGTCAGGTGACTTCAGGCATGCCCATACTAGCTCCCAAACTACAGCACAGTATTGGCCAATGGGGAAACAAACAGAAAGCAGCGGGAAATATGACAAGTGAGCCGGAGAGGACATCAGCAACATCAGATGACATCAATGTACAAGGTAATAGATCATTGAAGAGTGTGAGGATCGGCTTTAGTGGTAAGCTCTGTAATATTAAACAAAACGAGTTCTGAAAGCTGTGATTCCTTAGGGGTTAACTTAGTAAAAGTGCAGTCAGTTACCCTCCATAGTGACTGAAGGGGTTAATTTGTACCTCTGATTTAAGATTAGAGTCTTTGGCAGCTTCTCTCTCCCCTTATCTTAGTTTGCAAGTTTTGCTGTATTGCGCTTTAACTTCGTGCTCTGGTGTGGCTGATCTGAGTGTCCAGAATCATTACCTGGGGGTCAGTATTCAGAATGTGGAGAGATAACATTATTTTATCACTATAGTAGAGCCGCAGTATCTTATGCCATTGATAAGAAACACGTCGGGACTTTAGTCAAGTCACAAACAGCATTGCCTGGCTATCTATGGATGTGCTATATGTTTAAGCTATTTATTTCTCCAATGATCTATTACTCCATGCTGTCATGTTAGGTTGCAGTAAATTGATATAAGAACAGGAATAAAGTATCTGCTTTCTACTGACAAGTCTAATAAGAGCGGTATTAGTATGTACTCATTTTATTTCCCTCAGACCATGTACACTGACATGAGAGCACCTTATATGCCCAGTGCTGGGTGATGTGTACACTGACATGAGAGCACCTTATATGCCCAGTGCTGGGTGATGTGTACACTGACATGAGAGCACCTTATATGCCCAGTGCTGGGTGATGTGTACACTGACATGAGAGCACCTTATATGCCCAGTGCTGGGTGATGTGTACACTGACATGAGAGCACCTTATATGCCCAGTGCTGGGTGATGTGTACACTGACATTAGAGCACCATATATGCCCAGTGCTGGGTGATGTGTACACTGACATGAGAGCACCATATATGCCCAGTGCTGGGTGATGTGTACACTGACATTAGAGCACCATATATGCCCAGTGCTGGGTGATGTGTACACTGACATGAGAGCACCTTATATGCCCAGTGCTAGGTGATATGTACACTGACATGAGAGCACCTTATATGCCCAGTGCTGGGTGATGTGTACACTGACATGAGAGCACCTTATATGCCCAGTGCTGGGTGATGTGTACACTGACATGAGAGCACCTTATATGCCCAGTGCTAGGTGATATGTACACTGACATGAGAGCACCTTATATGCCCAGTGCTGGGTGATATGTACACTGACATGAGAGCACCTTATATGCCCAGTGCTGGGTGATATGTACACTGACATGAGAGCACCTTATATGCCCAGTGCTGGGTGATATGTACATTTTATTGATGGGATGCTGCTAAACTGATTCTTGGTGGATGTGGAAGGATATTTCTGTGGAACTTTTCAGGGAGACTTCTATTCATGATATTTAATGTATCATTATTGAAGGTACTGTATATACATTGAGATTTATAGCAGCTGAATGAGGGGTCCACACATTATAGGGAGTTCAGTTTGACAATGCTGACAATTTGTAATGGTGAGGGCCTTATTCATTTAGCTTAGATCTAGAATGGCTTGCTATAGTTAAAGTTTAGCCCCGTTTTGTCCTTGTGTGTGGCCACATTTTTAGCCAAGGTTTTTCTTCTTTGACTGTGGTATCGCATGTGTCTCCCATATATATTGTTCCTAGAGTCACCACTGTGTACTGCCTATCATAGAAATAAAGCAGAACGGCTAATGGACAGTGAGGGGGGGACTTGGGTGGCCATCAGGGTTGGCCATGTCCGGCAAGCATGGGAGAGATCTGTCATCTGCACTGCCCATCACATCACTTCGAAGTGCACAACCCAACTCAGCCTCAGCACTGTTGCATTGCTGAAAGGCAGCCAATGGCTGTGCAGCAATGCGGCTTCTAAAATTCCAGCCAATGAGGCTGTAGCAATGTTCCTGCATGACATTAGCCCTCCCACTTCACCTCTTCACACGTTTTTGTGCGCGTTTGCAAAATTAAAGTGGGCCAGTCGGGATGAAGTCCAGGGCCAAATTTTTGTCCCAGTCCAACCCTGAGCGCAACACAAGCAAACTGAATCGCCTCTGGGCGCTTAGTATCCTTTCCCTACTATAAATCAGTACAGAACACTACATTTATCAATGCAGCCTAATACAGTCACAATACAGTTGCTCCCTGGAGTATTATAATCTCTGTGGGATAAACTCTAGATCAGGGGTTCTTAACCTGGATGGGTTTGAGGAGGTCTGTGAGGGTGCGACAAAAAATAACATTTACAGCCCTTCCCTTATCCCAGTCAATGGTTTCCCATTGAAAAAAAATAAAGAAAATGCAGCCTGCCATTGCACATAGCACCGACCGCAAAGCATCTCTTTTTTTGGCCCATGTTTACCATCTAAATTTGCATCATGGTTCTCTCTTTTATCACATTGCACCACTCCATAATAGCAAGTGCTAATTAAAATTTTCTAGTAGTAGTAGTAGATTTGAGCAGAATTAAAATTGTTTTGTTTATTTTGGTTTATTGTGCACAACCTGATATGCAGTAATAAAAATTCCTTTTTTGTAATATTTTTTATTATAAAGTAAAAGAGGGCAACAAAAAATGAGTGTGATATTTGACAAGTTCAATAACATTTTATTTTTCTTCAGCCGCATGTGTTAGTATAAATGCATTTTTTCCCCAAAATTCCCCAAAAAATCAAAATGTTTTAGTAAGTTTATGACTTTGTATTGGGTCCCATTTACAGTCGTCTTGGGCCACATGCAGGCCTTGGGCTGCAGATCAGACACCCCTGGTTTAGTACTTCTAAATTGTACGTAGGATCTCTCCTATTTTTCTTAGAAATGTTCTGTCGTTTCCAATAATAAATTGTATCTTTATAGCTCAGTAAATATAGAAATGTGAGGAATGTGCTGATTTACAGGAGCACTGAATGAATAAAAATACATGCAGTATCTTTGAAATTAGTACACCCCAAGATATCAGTCAAAGCTAGGTGCAGTAACTTTTGCTCTCTAGTAATGTTATGCAGTGTTTTTAAACAAGTAACTGAGTATAATGAGTATTATTATCAACTATTTAGAACTGCTTTGGGATTACAAAGTGAAAAAGATGCTCTTGGTACTGATTGTGATAGACAAAAACACGTGGTCATGATAGATGAAAACAAGAGTGAGAGGAAATCCAAATAAATGAAACGCAGACACGCAATCGAGCGTTAGCAAGTTAGCAGCTTAATAATTACACCTGACATAAACTGTATGGCACCCAAGCAAAAGCAGACTCTCCACAATCATTTAATTGTAAAAACTCAATCACTCAATATAACTGAAATAATTTAGTTTTATATGTGGGGGTCATCAAGTTTATAATAGAATTTGGTATAGGTGGCATAGTTATACAGTATATAGCCAAAGGTTTGTGGACACTTGACCATCACTCCTATCACGCGGCATTGGCGGCTTTACGGGTGGCATGGGCGGCTCCCCCCTTCGTCTAGGTGGCATTGGCGGCTTCATGGGCAGCATGGGCGGCTTCCTCCTTGCTTCTACTCCATGGCAGCATGGGCGACTTCACGGGCAGTATGGGTGACTTCCCCCCTGCTTCTACTCCAAGGCAGCTTCCCAGGTGGGATTGGGTGGCTTCCTCCCTACTGGCCAATAAGGTCGCTTCTCCTCTCGGAAATTCGGGACTTACGATCCGCTTCCTAAAAATCCCTGTGTCTATAGAAACCACCGATCTAACACTAACCTCTCTAGCCTTGTAATGAAAAAATGTGTAAAAATACCTTTTTTGAACCCGATCCGACCGATCTCCAGCGGCAAAAGCTCTGCAAAGGACAAGATTGACAATAGCTGTGAAATGAATGGGAAGTGATGTCACATATAGACTTGCTATGGGGCTTCCGTTGTCATCCATTTCCTCTGTACCCGCCTCCACAGCGAAGGAATGGAGGTATGTATACTCATTTTTTCTATTACATGGCTAGAGAGGTAAGTGTTACAATTCTGGTGGCTATAGATGCAGGGATTTTAGTTTTTGCATGGACTTCCACTTTAAGCCCCGTACACAGCGGCCAAATGTCGGTCTGGCTTCTGTCGAAGGGGCATGACCGGCTCCCAATCAGCACTCTCAAGCTTTGACCAGAGTGTTCTGGCAGGGGAGGGGGGCCGTCACCCTGTCAGAACACAGTAGAATAGCAGGGGAGATAGCTGTACTAACATTGGATTGTTAGTACAGTGGCTCTGACCTGAGCTGTTAGTTTTTTTCCGTTCAGCCCGATGTTGTTGCACAAAAAAATTAAGCCATAAGTAACAGGCTTTACTGAAGGCTATACCCAGGATTTTGGAGTTCATTTCAGTTAATTTGTACCCATTTAGCAAAGAGAGCATTTGTGAAGTCAGGTATTGATTGAGTAGAGCTGATAGCTTGCAATTACAGGCCACTTGTTTGACGCAAGCAAACACCTGTGGAACACATGCAGATTTTTGCATGTACCTGGTCATTGGCTCAATTGAGTCACATTCTCAGCCATTAATAAAAAGAAATTAATGGAATCCCTTGGGGACCCCCAGTTCACCAGAACTAGTGTCACAATTGAAAGATTTCCCCAGCATGCTACTTCAGCGTGATTTCAAAGCTTTGGATCAGTGTGATTTGCACCTCAGATTTCATTGCAGCTTGCAACTTCCTTTAATAGAAGTCTATGCAAGTTGCAATGAAATCTCTAAAAAGTAGTACAGGAGCCTTTTTCAAAGTTGCTGTGACTTGATTTGCAACGATTTGAGTGGTTCCATATCCAGCAATGGAGAAAAGCTTATCATACAATTCTGAACTATAAAAATTGCATGACAAATCGCACCGGTGTGAACCAGGTTTTAGAGATTATGGCTTCCAAAGCTGCTTCAATCCACACAAAAATGGAAAATTGTATCAAATACTTATCGCAATTTCCTTTTCTGATGCCAATATATAGCAGCATACATATGATATAGTTCTGCCCCTATATTCACCCACAGGACCTGTTTAGCTCTATAAAAGTCTGACTGAGAGCTACCTTCCCCATTCTCTGTATAAAGCACAAAGATCAGAGGGACGGTGCGTTTTCTTCCATGTATTGGCGTCAGTAAAGGAAAATTACGGTAAGTAATTGATTACATTTTCCATTTTCCTGACACCAACATGGCAACATACATATGATAAATAATGAGCTTTTGAGAGGGAAGGTTTAATGCTGCAAACTTAGTCTTTGTTTAACAATAATTATAGAAGTTTGGATCGTTTTCCTCCCAAACTCTACTCTAGTAAGAGCTGCTCGATCCACCCTGTAGTGTTTCAAGACAAATGATGGGATGACCAGCTAGCCGCTTTGCAGACGGTCTCCAGAGACACTCCTGCCCATGCTGCCCAAGAAGAAGAAGACATCATCCTGGTTGAGTGAGCTCTAACCACCTCCGGAGGGTCCTTCCTGGCCGCTCTATATGCCCGGTGAATAGTTTTTGCTATCCAGGCCGAGATGGTTCTGGCCGAGGCCGCTTTTGCTTTAAATTTTCCAGAAGGTATAATGAAAAGTCTATCAGAATGTTTGACTAAAGAAGTAGCCTAGAGATAGGCTTTGAAGACCTTTGGAATGTCCAACCCATGCAGGTCAGCATCTGCTTCTGCTGGGAAGGCTGAGGTGAAATATTGATGCCGCTTTTGGGAAAAGTGATCCAATGGTCTCAGCACAACCCTTTCTGTGAAGAACATGGTATAAGGTTTGGTTGCCCCCAATGCTTGGAGTTCCGACACTCTTCCCCCTGAAGTTATAGCTATTAGTAATGCCGTTTTTAAGGTGATATCCCATAGTGAACAGTCTTCTGTCGGAGCACAAGGAGGGTTTGCTAGAAAATTGAGGACTACTGCCAGGTTCCATTGAGGGAGAATATTTCTCTTGGGAGGGCGTATTCTAAGTACTGCTCTCATGAAGCGTTCCACCATCAGGTTTGCTGCCTATTTTTTCGGGGTAAAATCCGACATGGCTGAAATCTGCACCTTAAGTGAACTTAGGCTGAGCCCCAAATCCAATCCGGATTGCAGGAAAGACAGGATTTGAGACACCTTCGGGTCACTAGGGTCGAACTGACGTCCGGCTTCAAAGCTTGTGAATCAATCCCATATTCTGGAGTAGATGGCATTGGTTGACCCCTTTCTGGAATTCTGTAAAGTCCTAAAACCCTCAGGAGAACATCCTAACTATTGTAAGCCCTGCCTTTCAATCTCTGTAGATATCTCCTTGTGACATAAGATGAGGAGTCACCGGCAGAGTGATCGATGGGCACACGCTTAGATCCATTGCCAGAGAGAACCATGGTTGGTGAGGCCAGTAAGGTAATACTGTGACGACTGTCAGATTCTCTGCCAACAATCTCTTCAGGAATTTCAGAATTAGAGAAAAGGCATAGGCCAGCTGTGCGTCTGTCCCCCCCGCTAATGGATAAGGGTAACCGGCTCACCTAGTTGGTTGATGAGGCAAAGAGATCCATTGCGGATGCCCCACTCATTGGAGATCTGTTTGAACACTTTGGGGTGAAGGGACCATTCGTTGGGATCCTTAAATTTACTCCGCTTCCAAATTCTGACAACCTGGAAGATATATGGCCCTCAAATCTGGGAGATATTGTTGTGCCAATGTCATGATTGGTTTCACCTCTCTCAAGAGGGATTGGCCTTGTCACTTTATATAGGACATTGCTGCCTGCTGCAGTGTTCTCCAGACGGAGCAGTACTGGGCTACCCTGTATGTCAGGTAACAAGGTGGCTAACGCCATGAATGCTGCTCGATATTCCAGAATATTGGAAACTAGGCCCTGAGTGGGAAATTCCCATCTGCCCTGGATCTTGAGTTGCTCGCAGGTGGCATCCCACCCTGCTGTGCTGGCATCTGTGGTAACAGTGAAACATGGCTGCGGCCCTAATGGATGATGCTGTACTATCGTTTCTTGTCTCAATCACCACCAGAGACTCTGGCATATCTGGCTGGTGATCATGATTGGCTAAGCTAAACAAACCTTCTTACACTGTATCAGGAAGCCCTGTTGAAAATGTTAAGTCTCCAGTGAGCCCAGGGGATCATTAGGATACATGAAGCCATCGTCCCAAGAAGACTCATGCACTGGGATGCTGACATCACTGGTGCAACCATTGTCTGTTGGAACTTATAGATGATTTTGGGGAATTTCTGAAGAGGCAAAAAAACTGTGGCTGTCTGAGTATTGAACTGGGCTCCTAAGTAGACCATATTCTGTGTAGGTTTCAGCTGGCTTTTTTGATAGTTGACTATCCAGCCAAATGTCCTTAAGGTGGACAGCATGAGCTCCTTTTGCGTCTGCAAAAGGTCTTGGTCCTGGGCCAGGAGGATGATGTTGTCCAAGAAATGATGGACTCTAAACCCTTTCTCCCTTAGTGGGGCCAAGACTGCAATAAGAACCTTGTTGAAGGTTTGAGGAGAAGTTGATAGGCCGAAGGGAAGGCAGACAAATTGGTAATGCCTGTTCCCCACTGCGAACCTGAGGAACTGTTGGTATGACTGAAGAATAGGGACATGCAGGTAGGCATCCTGTAAGTCCACCAAAATTATTCAGTCTTTTGGTTGAATTATCTGGATTATGGTATGGAGAGACTACCTGGACAAATTTGTTCAGCTTCTTAAGGTCGATCACTGATCTGAAGCCCCCCATTTTTCTGGACCAGGAAGAGTGGTAAGTAAAAGTCTGTAAACCTTTGAAAGGTCAGAACTGATATGATTGCCCCTTGAAGCAACAAGATGTTGATGTACTCCTGAAGAGCAGCTACCTTCAGGGTGATTGGGTTGTCTTGGTGGGGGTGAAGGAGTATTCTGGAGGGCTGACGTTTGAACTACCAATAATGACCTTGCGCCACTGTGGACTGCACCCACTGATCTTGCCAGACCTGGGCAAGTTTGAGCTGCCTGGCTCCAACAGTCTTCCCCTGGGCAGACGTGGCATCAAAAGGGCTTCTGGGCATCTAAGGGAGCTGCAGGGGCCTTGGCTTTCTATGATCTAACAAAGGTTGACTGTGTACCCCTCCAACCTCTTCTGTAATCTTTGGACAGACTAAAACCTCTGGAATCCTGGTACCTGTTTGACGCCCCTCTGGTTAGTCGCCCCCTCTGGCGTCTGGACCTCCGATCTTGGGGTAAAAGGCTTGATTTTTCTCCTGTAACCCTGGAAAGTTTCTAGCTTTTGCCCGAACAGTGCAGCCTGGCAGGTCAGGAAAGGTAGGGAAAGAGGGAGTGCCCACCCCCCTTCTGAACCATACTAAGCCACGTGCCCTCAACATAGGGGGTGCTTTGAGGGAGCCCCCCAAGCACCATGTCTCCATATTGATGGGGACAAGGGCCTCTTCCCCATGTTGATGGGGACAAGGGCCTCTTCCCCACAATCCTTGATATTGGTTGTGGGGGTCTGTGGGCAGGGGGCTTATCGGAATCTGAAAGCCCCCTTTAACAAGGGGACCCCAGATCCCGCCCCCCATGTGAATAAGTATGGGGTACATAGTATTCCTACTCATTCACCAAAGAATAAAGCTGTAGTGTAAAAAAAATGATAGTAGGCAGTTTTTGACAATTCCTTTATTAGAAAAAAACAAAAACAATGTCCCCTGATCCATCATCAATCACAATGCCTGACACCACCAGTTACCCGAAAAAAAAGAAAACAAATGGTCCACACCCACCAAATGTTCCCTCCATCTGATAGTTCTTAAATAACTAAGGGGCGAGGCCACCTGGTGACATAACCGGATGACTCTTTCCCTTGTGACATCATCCGCCAGGGGCATGCTGGGCCAACGATATCACAAGGTGGCGGGGTCACCTGGTGATGTCAGTGGGTGACCCCACCCTTAGTTATTTAAGAACTGGCAGACGGCAAAGCTTGCAGACGGCAGGAGCGGACCCCTTTTTTTTTGGCTGGCGATGGGTTTACTTCGGGTTCTTTGTTTTTTTAGAAACATGTACCATAGGAAACCATGTTAAATAGACTGTAGTACGTTTCTGCAATCTGCAAAGCGCATGGGTGTGAACTAATTCACTCATTGTGAGTGACAGTTAAGAGCTGAAATCCTCATACACATAAAGGTAATACAACATAAAAAGTGGGTATACTGCCCCACCTGGAAGTTACAGGTCATGTCCCAAGGTCTATCTAGGAAGTAATGGAGAGGTTTTTTTTTTTACTATATAACAATCACTGACACTGAGATTCTGGTTGTGCTGATTATGAAGAAATGTACTACGGAATATACACTAACTATGATGATGAGCTTTTATAGAATTTGACCTAAGCTTACTTTGCAAGTCCAGCTTTTGAAAGCTCCTCTTTTGAGCATCGCTCCTGTGGGATTAGGAGTTCGCCTCTTTGCCCTCACTTGATCAAATTGAAAAGGCTCATTTTATCCCTCTTTGAGGTAAGCGCTCTATGAGCATTATGTCATTGGGATCACCACCAAGTTATTACACAGAAGAATTATTTGACACATCACATAGAAGCAACTTGTCACTTTATGAAGACTGTTTATACACTGCTTTGGAAGAATTATTGTTTCACATTTGTAAAAAGTGGAAGTTTTTCTTTATATCTATTTATCATATTTTTGCAGTTATTAACGTTTTTAAGAATTTGCGCTGATCACCATTTATTTTTATTATCCATTTAGGTGCTATGTACAGCCACCCATAGAAATGAATGGCTGTATGTAGACATACGCTAGCACTTGTGTAAATGTGTGTGGATGTATGGCCCTGGACGCAGGCTGTCTGCATTCAAGGGTGTAAATTCATATGCATGTGTATGCGTTTAAGCAAATACAGGTGTATACCCACGTGCAGCCATTGATTTCTATAGGTGGCTGTACATAACACCTGTGGCTCCTGGGCTGAGAAACACACTCACATTTTTCGATGTATAGCCCCAGGAACCTGTGTACGTGAGGCTGAGAATGGTATGCTCCACCTGAGGCTGATCCCTCAGTTATTTTGTTTCCTGATAGATTGCTCTTATTGGACACTTTTTCATTATCACCAACAAACTTGCTCATGTCTGGGCAGCATTAGGTTTGCACAAAGTTAAAGAAGCATTTCTAGACTTGGGGTCAATTCCACATAATGTATGTACAGAATTTTGTATTAGGCCTCATGCACACTGGATGTTTATAACGCTGCTCTTAGGGGCATCTAGCCCCTGCATGTTAGCCTATGCATGCATGCTAGCATAAAGTAGGCATTTAGAGGCAGAAAAAGCTGCCAGCACGTCCAGGAGCAGCAGGGTTTTTTTTTTTTTTTTGGCAGAAAAAATGCTTGACGTGCTTAAACAATTAAAAAGGCACGTTAATGCTTGGCTCGCTTAGCGCTTGATTGTTAATTCTTTGCAATGACCAAAGTAAATTATAATTCTGGGCAATGAAATTAATTAATGCCCAAGCGCTTGACACGCATAAACGCATTGCACGCGTTTACAAGCATCAAGTGTTTTTTCAGCCAAAGACGATGCCAGGAGGAAAGGTGTCTAGGAGAGATGGCCAAAGCATGCAGTGTGCATGAGGCCTTAACAGCCAATGCATAAACATTTTTTAATTAGAAAATAGTAGGCGGGTAAAAAAATAAAATATGTTCCTATAGTATAATAGGAAATTCTGAAAAAATCCATTGACTCACACAATAATCTGAAACGATTTCTTAGGTCTAGGGATAATCTCAATAATAGCATTGTCTTCAGTATTTGTATTTTGATTTGCAAAATAAATAGTAACCAAGGCATGCTACTTTAGAAAAAAAAAAAGACAATAAATAATAAACATGCTATTGGTTTTCTTACCAGCACTCCATTCCAGATAGGACAAGCAATCCGTACACTCCAGCCAATAAATAAAGGCTTGTAACTAAAAACTGGAAAAAATGCTATGACCCCTGAAAAAATACTTAAAAGGCCAAATGCAATGAGGATTCCACCAGCAATCTGATAGCAGCTCGTCATTTTCCATAAACCTGCTACTTATGCCTGTCAGGCAGACTGGGTAACTAATAGTGTTTTCCACACACTTTCAGTAAACTTCAGTTTCTTGGAGACTGTAGTTAAGACACAAATCCATTGTTTACATGTGTTAACTCAACCTGCTGTTTGCTTTTAATTATTTCCGGATATGCTAGGACATGGCCAACAAATAATCAAGCTTGCGTACGTAAAATGTATGAAAAAAAAATTCCCTCTGAGTCAAACTCTCATGTCTGTGTCAATCCCTTGTCTTTCCTGTGAAAAGAATGTGTTTTATAGTTACATCAGCTGCAGATTAAAGTCGTGTGGGGTAATTCATCCACACAAAGAATGTAGCAGTTTGGAACAAAGCTAGACACAGTCCGATTACAAATCAATGCCAGCTAAAAGGAAAGTAAACACCAATAGTGAGCATAAACTTACTTGTCTACACTAGGAAGCATTTATGAACATAGTCGTTAAAATCTGCTCTTTCATGTGCACTGCGTAGTTTATTATATTTGCATTTTTCTTGCTCTTTTTATACTTTTTTGCAGAATTTGCTACTTAGATATTGTCACAAGAAAGTCTCTCTTTGATTATACATTTTTGCTACACTTATTAATGTGTGGCCCACCACATCCTAGGCTGGGCTTGCCAACTTTGGGCTTGTGGCTAGGGTGCCAGGTGCTGGAATTCTTATGCCGAGTACACACGATCGGTCAAACCGATGAGAAAGGTCTGATGGATTTTCATCGGACCAAACCGATCGTGTGTGGGCCCCATCGGTTATTTATCCATATGTTAAAAAAAAAGCAATCTTGTTTTAAATTTAACCGATGGATACCTAACCGATAGAAAAAAAAACGATCGTTTGTAGGCACGTCCATCGGTTAAAAATCCATGCATGCTCAGAATCAAGTCGACGCATGCTTGGAAGCATTGAACTTCATTTTTTTCAGCACGTCGTTGTGTTTAACGTCACTGCGTTCTGACACAATCGTTTTTTTAACCGATGGTGTGTAGGCACGACTGACCATCAGTCAGCTTCATCGGTTAACCGATAAAAACGGTCCATCAGACCGTTTTCATCGGATGGACCGATCGTGTGTACAGGGCTTTACTGTTTTCTAGTAACCTTCACTGAAACATTGTAGATATTGTCAGGTGCAGCTCCATTCACATCTGCATGTTCCTGGAACACGTGCAAATGAATTGGCTTCCCTCATGCATGTCACACCAAAAATGTCCAAAAAAACACATGAAAAACCTCACGTGCACACATGGGGCCCTAATAACCAATAACCATGAATACTAGAAAGTTGGATTGTCAAGTCACTGAACACCAATTGTTACCAAAAATACTGCTACTGATCACCAGTTTTGTGGTTTAACATAATACTGCTAATAAACTCTTATGGGGGGGGGGGATAAAAACTTCTCCCACTGACCACCAATGTGGCAGGCTTAAAGTGATTGTAAAGGTTTTTTTTTTTTAATAACAAACTTGTTATACTTACCTGCTCTGTGCAAGGGTTTTGAACAGAGCGGCCACAATCCTCCTTTTCTGGGGTCCCCTGGCAGAGCTCCTGGCCCCTCCACTTCATTGGGTGCCCCCACAGAGAGACGCTTTCCATGGGGCACCTGTGCGGGTACACTTCCGAGTCCTTCTGATGCGTCCATTGACACAGACAGTAGGACTCGGCCCTGCCCCGTCTCCCGTGTCACTGGGTTTGATTGACAACAGCGGAAGCCAATGGCTCCTGCTGCTATCAGTCTATCCAATGAGGACCCGAGACAGTGGCTTTAGCTGGTGGGCTTGTGCTCAGCGCTGGAACGACCGGGTTTAGGTAAGAAAAGGGGGTTCTCTGGGGGGCAGCTGCAGCACAGAAGTTTTTTCACCTTAATGCATAGAATGCATTAAGGTGAAAAACCATGAGACTTTACAACTCCTTTAAATAATACTGCCACTGACTACCAATGCAGGGCTCTTTAATAAAAGTCACCAAAATTAGGTTTACAGCTCAACTCTGAGCAATAAAAAAGTTTTTCTTTGCAGTGGGGTTGTGCCTGCTCTGCAAGGATTAAGTGCTCGTTTTAACCAGGGGAGAGGAGAAACCCTTATACTCACACGATCCTCCGCTCCACCGGCAAACGGTACTCCCCCGTGATCCAGCTGTGGACTGTTCCTGGCATCCTCACATCCAGAGCAGATCTGTGGAGCCTGCTCTGGGCTTTATGACATCAGAACGAAAGACTGCTAGAGCACTGGAGTGCAGGAGCTGAAGGAACTGTTTTTTTTGCAGGGAAGATTAGAGGATCAGGTAAGTACATCTCATTCTCCCTTCATCTCTCCCCTAGACAAAAATGAGCAATTAACCCTTGCAGTGTGAGCACATATGCCCCACAGCAAGGGAAGCTTTTTTTTTGCCTGGAGTTCAGCATTAAAGACCACTGTCATTGACCACCAGTGCATGGGGGGAGGGGATAGGGTTGCCACCTCATCCCTTTAAAAATCCACACACATTAATTACACAGGCTCTGAGGCTAATTTAATGCAGATAAGGCACTACGTGAGGATAATTACCACCTTAATCAGCCACAGAACCTGTTAATTAATATGTGTCCGGTTTTAAAGGGATGAGGTGGCAACCCTAGGGGGGAAGGTAGGCACTGCTATTAAAACAATCGCTGGGGGTTGTTATTGCAGTCATTGAAACGAACATGGAGGTTGTTATTGCAGTCATTGACACCAACAAGGGAATTATTATTGCAGTCATCGACATAAATACTTGGGGTTTCTTCTTGCGCCCACTGATGACAATACTTGAGTTTATTATTCCATCTATTGACAAAAATGCTGGGAGATACTATTACTGCCACTGACACCAACAATATGGCTCATTTTATTTTTGTAAGTGCCCTGTACAGTTATTGGCTATACATTTTTCTCCTATAATCCTGCAGAAATGTATTCATCATCTATGGGCTTCCTTACACACTGTCACAATATAGGTAATAGAGGTGACCCTGGAAGTGAGCTCTTGGTTTGAGCCTACAGGCCCCAGTGATAGGACTCCATCCACAATGATTTCTTTATAAATGGTTCTATGGTTCTCTCACAAATAGCATAACTGCATATTTTTCATGTCTGCTGAGTACTATGAGCAGCTGTGGAGTCTATAGTGGGAGGATCCTTGCAGTCAGCGGGATCCTTTTTTTTTTAAGATACACAATTTAATGCTTATTTCTTTAAGACTACTTGCCATCACAGTTGTTATCTGTCAGTGCTAATATTGGAAGCTGCCATTGCATGACTCCTGGAAACAATGCTAGGTCCAGGACAGTGCTTAGTAATATCATTTCAGTCCTGGAACGGACGTGGCTTACAGGAGGCAGGAAATGGAAACTCAGTTCTGCTAGGTCACAGCCATATTTACCTGTAACTCGTATTCATCCCCCACTCACATGCACTATATAATCACTAAGCTGTTCCTAAGTGCTGGGCCAGAAGTTTGATAGCTTAGTATCCACTAACTGGGGAAGTGTTTGTTTTGCCCTACATTGAAGTGTGTTAGGCTTCATGTACACGGGATGTTTTTACAACAATGAACAATTTAACTTGACACATAGTAACCCATGTTTAAAACGTCAGTTTTGCCACGTTTACATGCCGCGTTTTGCCACGTTTGCGTTTAGAAGCGTTTCTAAAATACGCCTTTTTTAATGGCTAAAATTGCCTGTAAATGAAACACGGTTAATCGCGTTTAGAAGCGTTTGGCACTTGAAATGCCTCTAAACGGAGCATCTGAACACATTTTTTTTGCTTTCCAAAAAAAGCCTCTAAACTCAGCTACCTAAAACGACTTTAAACGAACCAGTGTACATGTACTGATAAGATAACATAGAGGAAAGTTCAGGAGCAGTTGAAAAAAATGCCCAACTGCTCCTAAACGTCCGTTTACCAGCAGCGTAATGCCTCGTATACACGATCGGAATTTCAGACAGACTTTTTCCATTGGAAATTCCGACCATGTGTATGCCCATCTGAGTTTTTCCATCCGAAATTCAGAGGAATTCCATCGGAGTTTAGATAGAGAACATGTTCTCTTTTCCTCCGATGGAATTCCATGAGAATTCCGATGTGAGTTTGGTCGGGCAAAAGCCTGATCGTGTGTACGAGGCATAAAATTGAATGTGGCAAGCAATATTCAGGCTGAACCCAGCCTTGTATATCCATTGATCCTCTTTGCTTATCCCAGCAGAGTCACTCCTCCGTTATCAGGACAGAGTATAAAGACCTGCTGCAATGTGGCCTAAAAGTCATATAGAATGTTAAGAAGTGTCTTAGTGTGGTAAATAGATTAAGTTAGTTCAAGTTAATGTAATAAGGCTGATATTGTTGGTTATGTGCCAGCTTTATATGAATTGGCTGCTATACCAGAGTAAACCTGAAGTGTTATTAATGGCAATGAGTCATAACCAAGTGTCCACTTGTAGTACAAAATCAGACAAATCCATTTAATTCTTTTTCATTTCAATGTGTAGCTATTATATAAGACATTACCATTTACCACTAATACCACATAATACTAGTAATAGTTGTAGTCACTGTATTCCTAGCATGTGCCGTTCTAATTACCGGTATATAAAACAACAAACTAGCCCCTTTTAGTTAAAACTATATCATTTCTGTGTACATTTTCTAGGCAAACTTCAGACATAAATCCAGTAACTGTATCTCATTGAAATAATAATAAATATTTGGAAGATGGCGAAGAGTTTCTGCCACCTGCAGTTTATCACCCTCAGTGTTACTGATCTTCATGGACTGACGGAGCATGGAAGTCAGTACCAGCATCCTACAAAATGAAGTGCATTTAGCTGTGGTTCACTATAAAGTGTGACTCAGTCATTAAAGATGGTGAGAACTGTCAACACAGTTACTGATATTGTGCCAAGTAATACAACTAGGGAGGTTCCCCCTTTATGTTTTCTATAGAATGTTACTGTGATTGGGAAAGAGATTTTCAAAAGACCCTGAACTGGAATCCCTTTTATATTTATTACTGTGCTGAATTTCTGGCATACATCTGCTATTTGTGCCAAATGACGTGACTTGTGTAGGAAAAAAAAATAAACAGAAAGTTTTATCTATGTTCATTAAAAAGGCCAATATCGAGGTAAACATACATTGTGTATATAAGGTGTATATATAACGGAAAATTGTTATTAATACCTACAGTAATTTTACTTTCCTGGCCTGTCCTCACGTCAGCACACTATGGGTTAATCCCCTCCTCCGGTCCACCAGTACCACCTTCTTCTTAGCTAATAAGTAGGGTGCCCCTCCTCCCCAGTCCTTGTTCCACTTAATTGGAGGACGACAGGCTTATAGGGAGGGAAGAGCTGTGCTGACATGAGGACAGGCCAGGAAAGGAAAATTACCGTAGGTATTAATAACAACTTTCAGTTTTCCTGGCCAGCCTCATGTCAGCACACTATGGGATTTAATTTAGCACAACTAGGGTGGGAAAATGTATATAAGACTCGGACAACAACTGGAAATGCTGCTTAAGTGAATCTTTTTATTTTGCCTGAAAAGGCGCCGATACCACGGCGTTTCCGAAACTAGACGCATTAGCAGATGCCACGTCTAAATTGTAATGCCTCGCGAAGGTCTTGCAGGAACTCCAGCTGGCCATCCTGCATATTTCTTCAACTGGTATTTTAGCAGATGCTGCCCAGGAGGCTGCCACCCCTCTGGTAGAATGAGCTCTAATTGCCCGTGGAGGCATCAGCCCCTGTTTTTCGTACGTGAGACTTATTACTTTGGTGATCCAGGTAGAAATTATTCTTGTTGAAGGGGCTTGTCCTTTTTTAGGACCAGATTGTAAGATGAAGAGGGAATCCGTTTTGCGCACCTGTAGGAAACGGTGTAGGTAAACCGAAAAAAGATTGACCATGTCCAATGGTCTGAGGTCTAGTTCTTCTTCTTGCTTAGGAGGTTGTGTGAAGCTAGGTAGCACCGCCTCCCAGTTGAGATGAAATTTGGAAACCACCTTAGGCGTTATTATTGGTGACGGTCTTAGGATTACCCTGTCTGACAGGACGATGCAATATGGGTCTTTACAGGATAGGGCTGCTAGCTCGGAAACTCTTCTTGCCGATGTTATGGTGGTGAGAAAAATTAGCTTGACTGTTAGAAACCAGAGCGGACATGATTCTGCCGGCACAAAAGGATGTAGAAGAAGAGCCTTTATCACCAGGCTGGGAACAGAGACCTTCTTGGAGGATTTAGTTTCATGGCTGCTTTTAGGAATTGTTTTATCAGTGGTTCGTCTCCCCACCTGTGCCCTGTGAAGCACGTTAAGGCTGATATTTGTACTTTTATTGTACTATAGGCTAGGCCCACCTTCAGTGCAGATTGTAAAAAGTCCAGCATTTGCGCAACGTTCGGATCCACTGGGGAAAAATGTTGTTGTAACGCAAAAGTTGTGAATTTTTTCCATATCCTGTTGTAGGTAACTTTGGTCGAGGCCTTCCTAGACTTTAATAATGTTGAGATTACCTCTTCTGAAATGCCTTGTGCCTGTAGTCTGGTTGATTCAGCAACCAGGCCGTCAGTTGCAACACGAACCTGACCTCACTGCTGCCACCTGTTGTCTGGGGGGGTGAGGGTCCCCAGATAACAAGCATGGGCACACAGTACAGCCAGAGCTGGAGCAGAGGCCCTTAAATTTAACCAAATAAACATGATCAGAGGCAACTAACTCTCTGACCCCCTCTAAATTTACAGTAGCACCTGCAATGAAAGTAGCCAGGCGCTACACATACAAATGCTTTAGATTACAAGCATGTTTTTGAAACAAATTATGCTCGCAATCCAAGGTTTTACTGTGTGTGTATATATATATACAGGGCCGGCGCTAGGCATAGGCAAGTCAGGCGGCTGCCTAGAGCGCCAGGGTAGGGGGAGCGGCAAAATCCGGATCCCCCAGCCACTGGGGGATTCGGATCATTAAAATATCTCCTGGACTGAAATTTTGAAAAAAACTTCCCTTTGGCGCCAGGCTGGGGGGGGGGGGTGCGCCTGTGAAGACATCACCTTCACAGCGATATTCCCAGCCTGCAGCGCCGTAGATGAGGGGAGAGAGCTGGGACAGCAGCTGAGATGGAAGCCCTGCATGTGTTGTCTGTGTACAGTCCAGCAACCACCCAGCCCTCCGCTCTGATGTGTATCCCCTCCCTCTCTGCCCTGATGTCCAGATGTCATGTGTCCAGCAACCCCTCTGCCCCCCCCCCCAAAGGCGCGCTCCGATGTGTGTCCACTGTCCAGCAATCCTTCTGAGATGTGTTGTTCAGGCAGCAGCTCAGCATGCCCCCTCCCCCTCCCTGTTCTCCGTCTGACACTCTGACCTGTGTCCAGCGCAGAGGCCGCTCTCCCTCTGCTGTAGTGTCCTCTATGTCCAGCAGCTCTCCGTCCCCTCCAGGCCATGTCACTAGCACTGAGTAGTGCATGCATCATGGGATATAGTGTGGCTGGCGGCAGCTCTCTGGGCTTGGGGACAGGTGCACTGATAGATGCAGCAGTTCACGTTGTCAGAAGTTTTCTGAGCTGCTGTGGTGAGTAAAAACGTGCTTTCTCTCTGAGCTAATGATATTGTATTAGGCAATTACATGGAATTTTAAAATGAATGTGTATATCAGTGTATGTATATTGACTGATCTGCATGTGATCTGTATATTGACTGTTCTCCCCCCCCCCCCTTCCCCAGGGTGCATTAATTAGCAGTGGTGAAGCAGCATTGATGGGTACATGTGAGATGGCATTTGATGGGCACATGTGAGACTGCATTGATGGGCGATGGGTGAGGCTGTATTTAATGGGCACAGGTAAGATAGCATTTGATGGGCACAGGTGAGGCTACATTGATTGGCATTGGTGAAGCGGCATTGATGAGCACTGGTGAAGCAGCATTGATGGGCACAGGTGAGGCTATATTTGATGTGCACAGGTGAGATGGCATTTGATGGGCACAGGTGAGGCTGCATGGATTGGCACTGGTGAAGCAGCATTAATGGGCGCTGAGTGAGGCTGTATTTAATGGACACATATGAGGCTGCATTGATTGTCATTGGTGAAGCAGCATTGATGGGCACACGTGAGGCTGTATTTGATGGGCACACGTGAGGCTGTATTTGATGGGCACTGGCGAGGCTGTATTTGATGGGCACTGGTTGATGCTGTATATAATGGGCACAGGTGAGATAGCCTCATATGTACCCATCAAATGCTATCTCACCTGTGCCCATTATATACAGCCTCACCCAGCGCCCATCAAATACAGCCTCACGTGTGCCCATCAAATACAGCCTCACGTGTGCCCATCAGAAACAGCCTCATGTGTGCCCATCAAATACAGCCTCACGTGTGCCCATCAATGCTGCTTCACCAGTGCCCATCAATGCTGCTACACCAATGCCAATCAATGCAGCCTCATATGTACCCATCAAATACTGTATTTGATGGGCACTGGTGAAGCGACATTGATGGGCGCTGGGTGAGGCTGTATATAATGGGCACAGTTGAGAACAGGTCCGATGCTACCACTAGGCAAACTAGGCAGCCTAGGGCACCCGGCCACTGGTGTTCCTACTCTCTTCCCTTTGCAGAAAGCAACTAAGTCTCAACATCATCAGGCAGCCGCCGCTCCGTTCACAGATAGTGTCAGAGGCGCAGCGCCTGGCAGAGAGCTGTGTCTGTGTCCTGACTCCAGAATTAATGGAAGCAAGAAAACATTCATTGATGGGCTCTGGTGAGGCTGCATTTGATGGGCGCTTCATTAGAAAGGTAGGGTATACATGGGCAGGTCAAAGGGTGTGGGGTTAGGGGTGGAGCCAAGGGGGCGGCAAAATTAGGTTTCGCCTAGGGTGTCAAAAATCCTTGCACCAGCCCTGTATATATACAGTATATATATATATATATATATATATATATATATATATATATAAACACACACACACAATTTTTTACATATTTACTGCATATATAAAATACATGGGGGTTACAGTGCAGTGAGCATATCATATATCAAGGAATGCAGTTACTTCAGCCATCCCTGCCCTTTTTGATTGTTAATCTTCATTATAGAGTGGAAAATTAGATCTAGATAGTCTCCATACAGTATAAAAAAGAAAATGTAGCGCCCAAAATGTAAATAAACCCCTAAAAGGGTGAATATAGCGTGTACCCTAAAGGTAAAAGACTAATTATCAAAGTCTAATGCTTCTTCATACACTATAGTGAAATAGTGAAGTGAATAATGGGAGCTGTGATGTGAAAAAATGCTCCTATATCAAAACCTTACATACAAATCTGTGCTATAAAGAATCACCAGGTAAAAATACATATGTGAAATAACTGTGGTGTGATCACCATACTTATATATAGAAATATAATATGCAAAAATAAATGAATAAAGAAAGACAGTCCTCCAAGGCCAACGTTCCACTGTTGATCAAATGTGCCTTAATATAGAAGGCGTGAACTCAATCCTACAAATATCACAGAGTCTGCCAAGAAGGATGAAGTCTAAACTTGTGCATATAAACTTTCAGTGTTGGGTGGAGCAAAAAATCTTCAATACCAAGAAATCTTCAGCACTGGACACGAAAATAGATAAATGGGTGGGTACCCTTACCAGAAATGGTGGACCCTCTCAACCACCATACGGTGGGAGGGTCGTCAAGGCTTGTATAGACCGATTGTCTGGGTCCAGTGGTCCTCACTCCGCGTGTCCAATCCAGAAATGGTTAATGAAGCGCTTGTTCTTTCAAGGTAGATAACCAAAGTTGATTGATCGATAGTAGCTCAAAACACCCAAAGTGGTAAAAAAGGAAAAATATAGAGGTGCTCCTCATAGTGTAAAAACATTTAATAAAAAAGCATTGCAAATACACACATGCGGTAAAAATATGAAAAAACTTCAAAAAGCCACACAAGAAAAAATAGATCACTTAGCTAGTAATCAAAAGAAAAAATAGCACAAGTAAAAATTAAGTGAATTATAGCAGCAAACTCCCACCTTGGATAAAGGTATGGGGAGTACATCCAACAAAGTTGAGAGTGCAATGGGAATGCAGTGGAGTAATCACCCGACCGGTTTCGTCGCTACACGGACTTCTACTGGGGTATCTGGTCCTCCTCTGCTCCCCCCATTGCATTAAATACCTTACATCCAGGTCCCTGATTGCTGACATCTGTTCTTCCATGTCAAAACCGGCGTGCGTTCCATCGTAGGGAACCGGAAACGTCGTCTGCGTTCCAAAAGCCGGAAGTAGTGGGGCGGGGCTTAGCGTCAAAAGCGCCAGCGTCCAGACGTATTAAACGTTAGGACATCCAGGATGACTCAGTCACTCCCCCCTCCTCCTCCTTGACAGGCAGGAGGTGTGATAGTCAGCCAACCAATGGGCATTAATCAGCAGCCCTTCCGCAGCGTCATGACGTCAGCGCCGTACGCCGCGTTCCACGATGCGTTCCAGGCATATCACAGGCAGACGTCAGTATCAGAGCACAGACGCTCCGGGGGACACAGCGTCATATATCAGCCCAAAGATGGAAGAGAACCCACCGGGGTTATACGAGGTCATCCTGAGTCACCCCAATCAAATTGGACTTTACAGAGAACACACATAATCAGTATGTAAATACTATTTATGAATCAGATGAAAGCAAGCAATCAAGGAGGTGAACTAAAGGCCCCACTTAGAAATGTGATAATTAAAAAGACATGCACATATGAAAATTAAAAATTAAAATTCATCTTCAAAACCTCCAAGAAACCTAATATATTGTCTCTGAACCACAAACAATTGACGAATCAGAGAAAACAAAAACCAGGTATAACAAGGTAAATGATACTGAGAATCACAAAATGAATAATAAAATTAGGACTGATTAATAAAAGCATTCACGTCCCATTCGACGTTGAGTCCAAAAGGGGCGTAACTCTTGAGGGTATAAATCCAATATACTTCTAACTTCGAGACTCCTCTGGTGCTCGGTTCACCCCTCCAGTGGGGAACAAATTTGTCAATAATCAAAAAGGAAGTACCTATCAATGATTTATTGTGAACTTGTAAATAGTGTCTAGGCACTGTGTGTTTATCGTTGCCTTTCTTGATTTTTGCAACATGTTCACCTACCCTTGTGGAAAAACTGCGGATGGTACGGCCCACATATTGTTTTCCACAAGGGCAGGTGATCAGATAAACTATATATGTAGAAGCACAGGTGGAAAATTGCTTCATAGGATAGTCAATCTGAGTAACACTAGACCGGAAAGAAATGGTTTTCTTTCTCCCATGAATATTCTCAAGGCATACCTTGCATTTCCTGCAAGGGTGAAAGCCCTTGGATAAGGGAAAAAAAGTTGGTTTTATAGGCGGATCAATAACATTGGGGGCAACCTGATTTTTTAAAGAAGAGGCACCCCTATAGATGACTGTGGCATTGCTTGGCAGGGAAGGTCCCAACACTTGATCCTCTTTGAGGATCCCCCAATGTTTGCAAATGATATTTTTAATTTGCTTATGTTGACTCGAGAACGTAGTAAAAAATGCGTTTCTAAATTTAGGATCTGGTAACGCTTTGGTTCTTTCAAGTGTAAGTGTTGTACGGTCCACCCTTCCAATGTGTTGAATCTCTTCATCAATTTGCTCTCTCGGATAGCCCTTATCCAAAAACCTCTGTTTTAAGACCTCTGCTTGTAAGTAGAAGTCTTTGGTGTCAGAACAGTTGCGTCGTATACGCAACAGCTGACTTTTGGGGATAGACTTCAGCCAAGCGGGATGGTGACAACTATCCGTAGGGATATAGCTGTTACGATCGGTGTTTTTAAAATATGTTCTAGTTACCAAACGATCGTTCTTGGCTTCGATAACGAGGTCCAAAAAATGGATGTTAGAGAAACTTGCCTCGTATGTGAGAATAATCCCCACCTCATTGTTGTTTAATGTGGCCATAAATGAATCCAAAGAGTCCTGGTCACCCTTCCATAGGAGGAGGATGTCGTCAATGTACCGTGCCCAGAGAACAATTTCTGGTCGGTTTAAAGCATAGACGACATCCTCCTCCCATTTAGCCATAAAAATATTAGCAAGGCTAGGGGCGAACTTGGCACCCATAGCGACCCCTCTTTGTTGCAGGAAAAAGTCACCATTATACCAGAAATAGTTATTGGTAGTTGCGAACTTCAACAGATCCATAATAAAATATTTCTGTACAACCGGGATGTTATCGTTTCGACGAAGGAAACATTCCACCGCCTGAAAGCCCAAATGATGGGCGATGCTGGTGTAGAGGGAGGACACGTCTGCTGTTACCAGCATAATGTCCTCACTATACACCACGTCATTAAGACGAGCAATAGTGTGTCTCGTATCCTTTAGATATGACGGAGCATCATAATCATTATGAATATTCCACCAGATATCCACAGTCTACTCCTGGATATGGGGGGTGGAGACCTCCTCCACCCAATCCCCACAAACAGTCCAACCATACATATGGTTATATGGAAAGAGATGACTACCGTCAGGTCAGGTCCCCATATACATACAATCAAGATCAACCTAGGTTGGAATACCAGGGGGATTTTCACCGGGACCAGGAAGATCATTCCAGGGGAAGAGAACCAAAAGGGGCTCGAGAGGGGGGCGACGAGCCCGGTCGCAAAAAGAGAAAAGTTTAAAGGGGACAGGGATTTTTAATCTCAGTAAGGTCCCATTGTCAAATACAGAGAAAGCAGTACTGGATAAGGGACTTAAATATGTTCCACCCAAAACGTTGAATAAATTTGCTACGTTTATTGACGTGCAAAAATATATAAGAAAATTAAACATACAACGATACTTTATTAGTAATCCTTGTAGACCCAACCTTCCAGATACCTCCTCCCAAATTGTTCACACAGGATTCTCTAATCCCTCCCTGTTTAACCCCTCCTGCCCCATGGCTCTAAATGTGAGGGTATTCAGAGATATGGTCCTCAAGGACCTTGAATTGTTACCTCTGAAGAAGACTTTTACAGATCCTAGTATTAGGACTGGTTTAAAAAGTCTTTGTGAACACAAAGATTTGGTGATCCGCCCTGCGGACAAAGGAGGTGGCATTGTCGTGTTGGATAAATCCGCCTACCATGCAGAGATGCTTCGGATTTTGGGTGACACTAATACCTATGTTAAATTACCCTCAAACCCCACTTCTAAAATTAAAGCCTCATTGTGCAAACTACTTACTACAGGAACAAAAAAAGGGATACTTGATAAAAAGGAGCGAGCATACCTCATGCCGAAAGTTCCTCGCATTCCTACTATGTATTTTTTGCCAAAGATACATAAGGATGTTGTCAACCCCCCTGGAAGACCCATTATCAGTGGGATCAATTCCATCACCTCCCGTATAGGGAGATACATTGATTTTCACTTGCAACCCATGGTCAAAGATGCTCCGTCATATCTAAAGGATACGAGACACACTATTGCTCGTCTTAATGACGTGGTGTATAGTGAGGACATTATGCTGGTAACAGCAGACGTGTCCTCCCTCTACACCAGCATCGCCCATCATTTGGGCTTTCAGGCGGTGGAATGTTTCCTTCGTCGAAACGATAACATCCCGGTTGTACAGAAATATTTTATTATGGATCTGTTGAAGTTCGCAACTACCAATAACTATTTCTGGTATAATGGTGACTTTTTCCTGCAACAAAGAGGGGTCGCTATGGGTGCCAAGTTCGCCCCTAGCCTTGCTAATATTTTTATGGCTAAATGGGAGGAGGATGTCGTCTATGCTTTAAACCGACCAGAAATTGTTCTCTGGGCACGGTACATTGACGACATCCTCCTCCTATGGAAGGGTGACCAGGACTCTTTGGATTCATTTATGGCCACATTAAACAACAATGAGGTGGGGATTATTCTCACATACGAGGCAAGTTTCTCTAACATCCATTTTTTGGACCTCGTTATCGAAGCCAAGAACGATCGTTTGGTAACTAGAACATATTTTAAAAACACCGATCGTAACAGCTATATCCCTACGGATAGTTGTCACCATCCCGCTTGGCTGAAGTCTATCCCCAAAAGTCAGCTGTTGCGTATACGACGCAACTGTTCTGACACCAAAGACTTCTACTTACAAGCAGAGGTCTTAAAACAGAGGTTTTTGGATAAGGGCTATCCGAGAGAGCAAATTGATGAAGAGATTCAACACATTGGAAGGGTGGACCGTACAACACTTACACTTGAAAGAACCAAAGCGTTACCAGATCCTAAATTTAGAAACGCATTTTTTACTACGTTCTCGAGTCAACATAAGCAAATTAAAAATATCATTTGCAAACATTGGGGGATCCTCAAAGAGGATCAAGTGTTGGGACCTTCCCTGCCAAGCAATGCCACAGTCATCTATAGGGGTGCCTCTTCTTTAAAAAATCAGGTTGCCCCCAATGTTATTGATCCGCCTATAAAACCAACTTTTTTTCCCTTATCCAAGGGCTTTCACCCTTGCAGGAAATGCAAGGTATGCCTTGAGAATATTCATGGGAGAAAGAAAACCATTTCTTTCCGGTCTAGTGTTACTCAGATTGACTATCCTATGAAGCAATTTTCCACCTGTGCTTCTACATATATAGTTTATCTGATCACCTGCCCTTGTGGAAAACAATATGTGGGCCGTACCATCCGCAGTTTTTCCACAAGGGTAGGTGAACATGTTGCAAAAATCAAGAAAGGCAACGATAAACACACAGTGCCTAGACACTATTTACAAGTTCACAATAAATCATTGATAGGTACTTCCTTTTTGATTATTGACAAATTTGTTCCCCACTGGAGGGGTGAACCGAGCACCAGAGGAGTCTCGAAGTTAGAAGTATATTGGATTTATACCCTCAAGAGTTACGCCCCTTTTGGACTCAACGTCGAATGGGACGTGAATGCTTTTATTAATCAGTCCTAATTTTATTATTCATTTTGTGATTCTCAGTATCATTTACCTTGTTATACCTGGTTTTTGTTTTCTCTGATTCGTCAATTGTTTGTGGTTCAGAGACAATATATTAGGTTTCTTGGAGGTTTTGAAGATGAATTTTAATTTTTAATTTTCATATGTGCATGTCTTTTTAATTATCACATTTCTAAGTGGGGCCTTTAGTTCACCTCCTTGATTGCTTGCTTTCATCTGATTCATAAATAGTATTTACATACTGATTATGTGTGTTCTCTGTAAAGTCCAATTTGATTGGGGTGACTCAGGATGACCTCGTATAACCCCGGTGGGTTCTCTTCCATCTTTGGGCTGATATATGACGCTGTGTGTCCCGGAGCGTCTGTGCTCTGATACTGACGTCTGCCTGTGATATGCCTGGAACGCATCGTGGAACGCGGCGTACGGCGCTGACGTCATGACGCTGCGGAAGGGCTGCTGATTAATGCCCATTGGTTGGCTGACTATCACACCTCCTGCCTGTCAAGGAGGAGGAGGGGGGAGTGACTGAGTCATCCTGGATGTCCTAACGTTTAATACGTCTGGACGCTGGCGCTTTTGACGCTAAGCCCCGCCCCACTACTTCCGGCTTTTGGAACGCAGATGACGTTTCCGGTTCCCTACGATGGAACGCACGCCGGTTTTGACATGGAAGAACAGATGTCAGCAATCAGGGACCTGGATGTAAGGTATTTAATGCAATGGGGGGAGCAGAGGAGGACCAGATACCCCAGTAGAAGTCCGTGTAGCGACGAAACCGGTCGGGTGATTACTCCACTGCATTCCCATTGCACTCTCAACTTTGTTGGATGTACTCCCCATACCTTTATCCAAGGTGGGAGTTTGCTGCTATAATTCACTTAATTTTTACTTGTGCTATTTTTTCTTTTGATTACTAGCTAAGTGATCTATTTTTTCTTGTGTGGCTTTTTGAAGTTTTTTCATATTTTTACCGCATGTGTGTATTTGCAATGCTTTTTTATTAAATGTTTTTACACTATGAGGAGCACCTCTATATTTTTCCTTTTTTACCACTTTGGGTGTTTTGAGCTACTATCGATCAATCAACTTTGGTTATCTACCTTGAAAGAACAAGCGCTTCATTAACCATTTCTGGATTGGACACGCGGAGTGAGGACCACTGGACCCAGACAATCGGTCTATACAAGCCTTGACGACCCTCCCACCGTATGGTGGTTGAGAGGGTCCACCATTTCTGGTAAGGGTACCCACCCATTTATCTATTTTCGTGTCCAGTGCTGAAGATTTCTTGGTATTGAAGATTTTTTGCTCCACCCAACACTGAAAGTTTATATGCACAAGTTTAGACTTCATCCTTCTTGGCAGACTCTGTGATATTTGTAGGATTGAGTTCACGCCTTCTATATTAAGGCACATTTGATCAACAGTGGAACGTTGGCCTTGGAGGACTGTCTTTCTTTATTCATTTATTTTTGCATATTATATTTCTATATATAAGTATGGTGATCACACCACAGTTATTTCACATATGTATTTTTACCTGGTGATTCTTTATAGCACAGATTTGTATGTAAGGTTTTGATATAGGAGCATTTTTTCACATCACAGCTCCCATTATTCACTTCACTATTTCACTATAGTGTATGAAGAAGCATTAGACTTTGATAATTAGTCTTTTACCTTTAGGGTACACGCTATATTCACCCTTTTAGGGGTTTATTTACATTTTGGGCGCTACATTTTCTTTTTTATATTTTTCACCTTATATCCATATGGTATGTTGGCAGCCTGATTCACGTTAAATATTTGGTTTGCGCATCGTTATATATACACTTTTTCTCCATACAGTATATACACACATGAGATACTAAAGAGGTGTAGCCACGTATTAACCCTTTCATAGCAAACTATTGCTTATAATAGTGGGCTTCTTAGTTCGCTTATATTCCAATACATTTTCCCAATAGCCAACTTAGACTTGTATATACAGTATGTTGTGCTGGACGGGAGATATGTGTCACCATTATTTGAGTTGTGGTCCTTTTAAGGGGGGACGATAAGAAACAAGTACTCAGAGGTTCTCATCCATGCAGGGTGATGGGTTCTGGGGGTAGTCCAGTTAGTTAGGATAGGACTGAATTACAGTTCTCTTGATTGGTAAGTCCTCATTTGCAACCTGAAATTTGGAGGCTCAGAAAGGCTGGGTTCACACTAGTGCAATGTTTAGACTTTGTTCGCACCACTGTGCAGATCACATGTGTAGCACCCTTTACATGGGTAGGTTCTAGAGGTAGGGTTGCCATCTGTCCAGGATTCACCCGGACAGTTTGGGTTTGGAACCATGCGTCCGGGTTTCAGACAGCCTGAAACCTCGACACATTAGACTGGACTATGGCTTCCCAGCAGGGTTTCTGGCTGCAGTTGTCTAAGCTGTTGCTCTTTCACAGTGCCCAAAGCACTAACAAACCCCCCCACCCCCAAAGACACACACAGACGGGAGAGGAGAGAGGGCTCAATCTGCACATCTTCCTCCCACCCCTACCCCTCTGTGTCTGCCCACACTCCAATCCCCAGGGCTGTACCTAAGAAAAGGAAAGTTGGGGGCTGGAAATATAAATTCTGGCAGCATCATATACATCTGGATGAGTGGTGGTGACTGCCAAAGGATGAGTGAGCTCACCATCCATCCCTGTCTGTGACTGAAGTCTCCCTCCTTCTCCCTCCTGCCTCTGAGTAAGTACACTAAGGCAAATCAGGGCACCCCTTACATAAGAGTTCCCCTTTACACCAGAGGCTACAGTGTTCCCCCTTAAATCAGAGTCCTCTCCGTACATCAGAGTTCTCAGTGTTCCCCCTTAGATCAGGGTTCCCAGAGCATCCCTTATGTTAGAGGCCCCAGAGTTCTCCCTTATATCAGAGTCTGCAGAGTCCCCCCTTACAGTGAAAGGGAACTCTGCTAGTTCAAATGTAAAAGGGGAACTCTGTGGATCCAGATGTAAAAGGGGGAATTCTTCCAATTCTGATGTAAAGGAGGTCTCTTGTTATTAACTTTATATGATTAGAACAGTTATTTAATAGCAAAATATATGTATAGTTTATACTATAAAAAAAATTGTTGTGCGCCGCTAAAGTGTTCGGGTTTGACTTGAAGAAAAGGTGGCAACCCTATCTAGAGGCTAGGATTTTTTGGTAGTGCAGGCAAATTTAGACAGGCCTAACATGTTTCCCCGAAAATAAGGCCTAGCTTAAAGTGGTTGTAAAAATCCACTCACCTACAATAGTATACAATGTAAAAGGTGTGCGTTTCTGCAATGAGTGTCAGCATGGGATCTCGGCCCCCTCCCTCTGCATGCGCTCAGCTGATCTTCGTTGCTCTTCAACACCTTGGGGGAGGCCATGGAAGCGCAGATATAAGAAGGTATTTGCACAACTATACCACAGCAACATACACCATTACATGACAGAGACTTGTGTTTAAACATATGTATACAGAAACAATCCAAATTCAGTGTAGCCATTCCCACATTTTGTTGTTATCCTGAAAGGTGTTCTACCATGTTGCCTTTTCTGAGAAAGTGATCTAATTTTTCAGTCTTGGTCATCACCTAGGCAAGGGGTTGGTATGCCTCTTAGCTTTTCAGTGCATTACATTTTCTATGTTAAATTTAGAGGGGGTCTGAGAGTTAGTTAAACTCTGACCATGTTGATTTGTTTAAATTTGGGTCTCTGTCTCAGCTTTGGCTGTGCTGTAGGTCCATTCTGTTGTATCTGGGGTGCTGATCTCACCCCAGGTCGGCAGGTGGCAGCAGTGGAGTCAAGGATTGGGTGCTCTTGCCCAGCAGCCTATCAAGAGGGTTTGGCCTCGCTGTGCATGCTGGGAGAGAGTATTTATGAGGCAGACACCATTTTCCTGGGTCTCTCCTCGTGTGGCACCCACCTTTAGGCCCCGGCAAATGGCCTTCCGGGCTGGGGTTGCATGTGCACCGCAAGGATCCTGGCTTCAGGACCACGTTGGCCCGGAGCAATTGATCTGTCGCTTGGGGACTCAGTAATCAACTGGGTCCCACCTAAGAAGGTCCTGGGTCGTCCGTCCAGTTGGAGGAGGCCATACAGTGGAGAGTCTGCCTGAGGAGTACCAAGAGAGGCTGGTGTACCGATAGGGGCCTGACTATCCATTGGGGACCAGGGGAACCGGACACTAAAAGGCTGCATGTTTGCAGAAATGAATTACTGTGGGGCACAGTGCTGTAGAAAAGGTGAGTATAACAGCCAGTTTTCAGATGATGCTAGGGGGCTAATTAATAAACCATACCCCTGAGATGGGCTTTTAGGAGCCCTCAAAGGATGAAAGATTCATGAGCCTAATTTGGGATTTTCAACACATATTGATCTTTTTTTCTTAAAGTGTGTTAAATAAAGAATGATCTGTTTTGCCTATTGAGGGGCAAGGTTAAGAGAGAGTGGGTTATCAGTTCACAGCTTAAAGAAACAGAAATGTACATAAAAGATTAGCAAGGCTTTACAGACTTCCTGCAGACTGCACAGCTGAGGATTTTCATTAATTGGAGATTTCAAGTTGTGGAAGATGGGTCAACAAAATAACACAAATTTAATTTGGATGCTCCTACTGATAGGAACAAGTCTGACTAGTGTACTGTTCCTTTACAATAACTAATCTGAATTTAAATCTGCAAGGCAAGGAAACGTTATTCCTTGCTAGAATGCAGGTCGCTAAGAGGTGGATGAGAGGAGCGCCACCCACTCTACAGCAATGGATCAGGGCTGTCAACATTACACTTCCCTATAAAAAAAGTGATGTACACCCGCAGGGGATGCCCGAAGAAATACAACAAGATCTGGGACAGGTGGCTGGTAGACTCCTCCACTTGCACTGCAGTGGACTAGACTTTGCCCCCCGCCCGCTGTCTGCCCACTCCCTCCGTAAATTGTTTTATTCCCCCCCCCCCCGTCCCCCTTGGTTTCTTTTAACTGCAATTCTCTTTGCCTGGCAACCTGCGGCCTATGCCACGTCCACATCCTCTCCTGTTGATTGTTCCCACTAACTCCCCACTTCCCTTTTTCTTTTCTTTTTAGTGTATACTTATCATGCAAGTCTTCATGAATGTCAAATGGATACTACTTGTACTTGTAGTGCATGTTGCACTTATGACCCGTTTGTTCATCTATTTTTTCTTTATGCTCAATAAAATTTGTTTTGATTAAAAAACGTCTAACTGGCTAATAGTGAGCCATGTCAACAGTTCTTGTTTAGATACTCTAATAACATACTGATGTAGCGGGGTCACACTATCATGGACTATATAGTGTGAATCCCCACTGAACTCTAGCTATGTTTGTATATACATGTTCACATCTTTTTAAGAAGTCATGCATTGTGGGATCGGAAGTATCGGGAGATATGGACTCCATTGACTCTTAGTAGAAACAGACTACACTTCCCACAATGCCCTGCCTTATTGGAGCATGTGACACCTCCGCACAGACTCATGGGGGAGGTTATTTAAAGACAAGGAGGAGCTGACTTCTCTCTCTCGGGACCTGCCTCTTCTCCTCCGCGGAGCTGTGTAGAGCTCCACAGTCAAGCTGTTAGGCCTGAAGCCTGGGCCTGGATCCACCGGAAAACCAACCATCCGGAGGGAAGCAAGACCAAGAGTGTGCAGCTCGTGTGCCAGGAGACCGGAGAAGCCGCCCAGCTGCACACTGAAACAGTGTGAACCTGATACCGGAGATCTGGTGCTGCGGAGCAGTGATTGACCAGTGTGCCTTTGAGAAGAATCCAGGCGGATCGGGCCTGTCGGGTGAGAGGGCACATGCTCAAAACCTCAAAACTCTCTTTATGACGATAACTTAAAGTCACCCTGTAAACTGGGGCCAATGTTTAAACCTTGACTGAACCAGAGAGGCCTAATAAGTTGGGAGTTATACCCGCAGAACTGACTGACGCTTATGAGCGATCAGTTCATTTAGTATTGTCATCTGCCACACCTTGTTGACTGAGTTTATTCCCTCATTTATTCCTTTTGGATTACAAATCTAAAAGTGCACCAATGGCCGCAGCAAAGATTTTGTTCCTGAGGAGACATTTGGGAGCTGTTTAAACCAGGCCTGGTAAAGAGTTCAACATTAACTGTTCTGCAGGATTGCCCACTAGGGGAGCTCGCGAGCAGAGACTATTGAAAGTTCACTATAGAGTTTATTCTGGTTAACCATTTTTCTTACTGTTTGCTAACTCTCGCAAAGGGTCCTTTGCAGAGTCATTGTGTATAATACTTGTGATTTATTATTATGCTATTCAAACCCTCTCTTTCTTTACCACAAGCAAAGTAAAGTTATTCTTCTGGTTTGAATATATTAATTGTGTGACGTGTGTTTACGTAGTAAGGGGTCGCAATACCATTGTACTCATCTGGTGTGCCAAGGGAGGGTTCGAGCCAGTTAAATGGGGTAAAACAGTTAGAGAGTAGATCCCAAATCTAACCAGCGGCTCCTCCGGGGGTATCGCTACACTGATAAGGAACTATACCCTACAACTAAAGGTGGGAAAACAATGACTAAAGCATGCTAGACATTGTACATAGGCCGACTGGCTGCACAGGTGTGCAATATAGCTGAGCTCCAGCGTGTTCGCATGGTACACGTGCAGAGCCTGCCAGGAAGTCTGCACGGCGCTGCGCTAATCACAGCCAGGGAGACATTTCCCGATCTCTGCAGCCGAGCATCGGGAAATGTCTCCCTGGCTGTGATTAGCGCAGCGCCGTGCAGACTTCCTGGCGGGCTCTGCACGTGTGCCATGCGAACACGCTGGAGCTCATCCTTAGTGTGCAATAGAAGGGGATGCCAGGTTTCCGGGTGGTCAATGCACATACTTACCAGTACATCATGGATCTCTAATTGCAGTCCAAAGCTTTTATTGCAGAGAGATCATATCACAAAAGAACAAGTGCAAGGTGCAGCCGTGCAGGACACCTTCGTCAGGCAGGTTCAGGCAGGTATCCTCAGTTTCTTTGCAGAATGAACTAGAGCCTCTAAAGCTGGGGCATTCTGATTTGGAAATGTCCGCAATGTCCGCCGGGCACCCGCGATTGCCGGCAATCTCGGCAGGAGTGTGGATCTGTGTGTGTAAACACATAGATCCACCTCCTGTCAGAGGTGAGGAGACCGATGTGTGTTCCCAGTACAGAGGAACACAGATCGGTCTCCTCCACTTGTGAGTCCCCCTACAGTTAGAATCACTTCCAGAGAACATATTAACCCCTTCAGCGGGCCCTAGTGTTAACCCCTTTCCTGCCAGTCTCATTTACACAGTAATCAGTGCAGTTTTATAGCACTAATCGCTGTATAAATGTGAATGGTCCCAAAAACGCGTCACAATAAAAATCGCAGATTGCCGCCATTACCCTCCTTCCTACCTTTTTCTCTCCTTCCTTTATTTTTCTCTTCTGGTCTTTTCTATCTGACTTATCCCTCCTCTATCTTTTCTGGTACTTCTTCTGCCCTCCACACACAGGCTTGGTGTGGCCAAGGTTATCCTTTATCCTTATGTTTTTATGGTTTAAATCCCTTGGCATATACTTTGTTGACTCAGAGTTATGGATGTACTGCTGCCTCGCTGTTGGTAGCACTCCTGGCATCAACGTACTGTCCCCTTGCATTCTCCTGGCCATGGGCGCAGCAGGCTCCCAAGGGGGCGCCCAGGCTGGAGGGAGCAATCGCTGGACGTATAATAACAAACGTCAGGGTCGATTGTATAAATGTTTTTCTAGGTTGTAAGTTTGTCCATACTATAATTTATGATGTGGAAAGGTACTGTTTATTATGTTGAGAACCGGCCCACCCAATGTTGGGTGTCTGGTTCATGTTTCTTTTGATTTCTGTCCAAAATTCTTTAATAAAACTTTTATTGAACCTAAATCCAATCTGGGGACAAAACCAGGGACAGACTTGGTCCGGGGACAGTGTCCTCAATCAGGGGACTGTCCCCTGAAACTGGGGATGTCTGGTCACCCTATCATAGGACAGTCAGAAGAGAATGAAAACTCCTTCTACGAGCTTTGACAATTGCTCGGCTGGACACTGATAAAAGTCAAAAGACTGCTATATACTGCTGATTTACTAAAATAATTGCATTTCCATGTACTGTGTACTGTGGGAGCCCAGACGTAGTGAATGCAGGGTCCTGGGTTTAGTAATACTTAAAACACACACCATCTGTAAAAGCTCTGTAATCTTTTTTTTTTTTTTTTTTTATGAAATTGCTTTTTACTATGTGTTTTTCTGCTTCTTTTTACACCCTCATCGAGCTCCCAAATGTCTCATTTCTCCCTCACTTCCATTTGTTTGAAACAAGTATGCACATTAGTTGCAGAAGTGTACTGCTTTATGCACACTACAAATTCCACATAGTCCCTAGTACATTTCAGCAGCCAGTGGTGGCTGATAGGTAGATTCAGGTACGTTGGCGTAACTTTGCGGCGGCGTAGCTTAAGGAATTTAATCTACGCCGCCGTAAGTTAGCGAGGCAAGTACATGATTCACAATGTACTTGCCTGCTAAGTTACGTCGGCGTAGCCTAAATCTGCGGGTGTAAGGGCATCTAATTCAAATGTGTTTGAGGGGGGCGTGTTTTATGTTAATGGCGCTTGACCTCACGTTTCTTTACGTTTTTTCCTTACTGCGCATGCGCCGGCGCCTACATTTCCCAGTGTGCATTGCGGCTAAGTACGCTGCACGGGCCTATTGATTTTGACGTGGACGTAAACTACGTAAATCCCGATTCACGGACGACTTACGCAAACAACGTAAAAAAATTGAATTTCGACGCGGGAACGGAGGCCATACTTGACATTACTATTCCAATAGAGCCTAGCTCTAACTTTACGCGGCCTATCTCTTACGTAAACGGCGTAAAAGTACTGCGTCCGCCGGGCGTACGTTCGTGAATCGGCGTATCTCCTCATTTACATATTCTACGCCGACCGCAATGGAAGCGCCACCTAGCGGCCATCCAAAATATTGCAATCTAAGATAGGACGGCGCAAGCCGTCGTATCTTAGATATGTTTAAGCGTATCTCTGTTTGAGCATACGCTTAAACATAAGTCGGCGTAGATTCTGAGTTAGGTCGGCTTATCTACTGATAAGTCGGCCTAACTCTTACTGAATCTACCTATATGTTCCTACATACACTGGGACCACAGAGAACGCACAAAGACATCCTCTAACAGGAAATAAGATCACAGCAGAAAAAAAAAAAAAAAGGCATTTTGGAGAAAAAGAAAAGAAATTGTAAAGGTTTATATACCGGCCCTTTAATTTCATATGTATAAAAACTTTAATTTCCAATGCTTGAAGCTTGTTTTGGATTTTTTGCAAAAATCCTCTCCCAAACCTCTCAAGTGTGTTATTTAACTGAATTTCATACAGCTGCTGCACAGGAATGTTCTCACAGAAAAAAATCCACAATGCATCCATGTAATTGCCTCATCCAACAATGTTAGCAGAGGCTGTCAGCCTTGCTGGGGAGTAGCCTGTAAATTGGATTCACACCAATACATGTGAATGATGCTGTAGCATGAGGACAGCTGATGGTAGCGTTGGTCAGCTTGTTAGCTACTCGGATTAGTTCAGCATTCCTAATGTATTAATATCCAGGAAGTGCCCATCTCATTTGCCAGAACATTTTCTTCTGTTCAAACCCAGATGTATACAATGAAAACAAGCAGAGCTTTGCTCAGACCAAGCTTTGCTCGTTTGGGTTCACATGCATTGCTACTTCCTAGGAGAAATTCCCATGTTTTTACTTGAGGGGCCAAATATGTCCATCCTCAACGTATCGATTATTCATGCTTTGCCACAGAGTTTATGGGAACCTAAGCTGTAATGGCAGGAGACATCTGTAATAAAAATAGGTTTTTTATAAAGTTATTAAAAATACAACGTAGGTTATTATTTATTTTTTTACTTCTGCAGAAAGCAATAAATAGTGCAGAAGGGTGCAAAGATCGTGTCATTTGATATACATTGTAGAGATTTGACCTTGGATTTTTCTGCTGCACCCTGTGGTTTTCGTGAATGCATGCCTTTACAAAACACTTGTGCATAGTGATCGTTACTACAATTCATGGCAGCGCACCTGTACTTGCGTTGGTGCGTTGTGATTCAATATGAATGGCACAGCACACCACAACGCACACACAGTACCACATGTTCAGGTGCACTGCATTGCTTTAATCACTTCAATACTGGGCACTTTTGCCCCTCTTCCTTACCAGACCAATTTTCAGCTTTCAGCGCTCTCGCACTTTGAATGACAATTACGCGGTCATACTAAGCTATACCCAAATTAAACTTTTACACAAATAGAGATTTCTTTTGGTGGTATTCATTCACGACTCTGTTTGTTTTTATTTTTTTTGCGATACAAGTGAAAAAAGAGCGGTAATTTGGAAAAAAAGAAACCCAATAAAATCTAATTTTGTCATACAATTAAACCAAAATCTATTCTGCTACATGTCTTTGGTAAAAAAAAAAAAATTCTGTTAAGTGTATAATAATTGGTTTGTGTGATCACGGACAGATGTATGCAGATAATCATGTACAGATGTGCGCAGGTGATCACGGACATATGTGTGCAGATGATCATTGGTAAATGTTATTTTACTGTTACATATGTGGGGGACAGGTGTTTTTTCTGTGTGGGGACATGTGTTTTGGGGAGACTATTTTGGGGACTTTGTTTGTTTACACTGTGTGAGGACACTGGGCCGGTGATCAGTGTGTAAAAAGCTGTAAAAAACAGCTCATACTCACTTATCACTGGGATCTCATTGGGATCGTGCCGCTGCGCGGGCACGTGCAAACGCCCTCCTTCTGAGGGACGTTCCTGAACATCCACTCAGAAGGAGGAAGCGCCCACCCGGCCATATATGTGCAGTGGCCAGGTGAGAAGAGGTTAAACGGGTCATGTGTGCTTTTTCATGTTGAAAGAACTGCATTAATGTAAGGTACTATGGGCCAGATTTACGTAGCCCGGGCGCAGCGTAAATTACGAAAGTACGACACGCCGACATTTTGTGAATCGCGACGTGAAAAAAAGACTTGCGCCGGGAAAAAAAAAATAAAAAAAAAATTCAAAAGCGATGCGGGAAAGACGGGTATACTTTTACATGGTGTAGTAATTTTACACTATGTAAAAGGTGCCCTATCTTTGCGACGGCAAACTAACACTTGCTGCGACGTAACGACGGGAAAAAGTTTTGTGGATCGCCGTAACTGCTAATTTGCATACCCGACGCTGGTTTACGACGCAAACTCCCCCCAGCGGCGGCCGCGGTACTGCATCCTAAGATCCGACAGTGTAAAACTAATACACCTGTCGGATCTTAGGGAAATCTATGCGTAACTGATTCTATGAATCAGTCGCATAGATAGAAACAGGGATACGACGGCGTATCAGCAGATACACCGTCGTATCCCTTTTGTGAATCTGGCCCTATGTGCAGTAATGCTTACAACAAAATGCTTAAATATGAATCGGGCTGACCCTGTCACTGTTCATTTCAACAACAATCTCCCTATAAGATTTTGTGTACATTTAACATGTTTAAGGCTTGTTATTTACCTGTAAAAGCCTCTTTTAAAGCAGGACTGATCTCCATAAAAAGTTTTGGGTATACATACACATTAAGGGTCCATATACTTTTATGCATTACAGTAGTGTTCTGTTTTTAATTACTTCATTGTGGATTTTTTGCATTCTTTGAGGTTTTTTTTTTCACATTGTTATAAGTGAAAAATACTATATATATCTATGCTGCTGGAAAACTCCAACAACATAGACATATACAGTATTTTTCACTTACAACAATGTGAAATACAAAAATCAATGTGACCACAATAATAACTCCAATATGGCTCGACGGTCGATCATAAACAAGAAAGACAAATTATATTAAGGTGTAGCAAAGAATTTGTATAAAACAAGACTGCAATATAGTAGTTAACTGTTTCAAGAGCACTCCAATGGGTGCAGCTTCTGTCAGATACTTTGGCATAACATTCTGCAGGTTTGCCTTCTGCCATCTAGACTTCATTTTTAATGGCACACCGACACATTACAGTAGCAGGCAATGTGCCCGCACTTAACACACCACAGTGGATGAAAAGAAGCCACACAGCCTGCGTACTGGTAGTTTATCAAACAGACTCTTAGAACAGGTGTCAGCAGTGACTTCCTGTCCGCTTAACAGGAAGTGAGGGGGAATCTCTTTATGACCCTTTTCTCTGTCCACACTGATATATCACTCTAGACATAATTCAAAGGGGAATCTCTTTAGGGGCGTCTGGCATTTGCTCTTTAGGGGCGTCTGGCATTTTTTTCCTCTGAACCCCCCCATATTAGCCTCTGTGTCTATAAACACACAAGTATTTCCAGGTAGGGGCGTTTCGAGGCTAAAAAAAAAAACATGTGTTTACATGCGTCAATTGCTTTTTCTGCCAAAATGCTGCTGAAAGGAGGAAAGGCGTTTTAGAAGAGCTGCACAAACACCTTGTGGGTCTTTAACATGATGCTTGATCTATCAATTTTCACATTAAAAGAGATTATCATGACAAACAGTATACGACCATGCTAGTAGTAATGGCATTATTATACCTAAGAAAAACATGAATTTCTCTTCGACCCAACAACAATTACATGGAAAAATTACAGTCAGAAATTCACAATTATGTAACTATAGCAAGAAAGTACGGTCTGACAATAGTCAGATACCGATCAAAACGAACACAGACTTTATTGGGTTAGTATAGGAGACCATACAGAATTATAAAAAATTATTCAACATTAAAATAGGGTAAAAAAAAAAAGGGAAAAATTCCCTTTAAAACATTCACATAATAGTATTACACATGCTCTTGTTAGGGTTCTGGAAGTTTATCCATATATATGCTGACTGGTGAGAAATGTGAAGTGGGAGGGGCTGGAGGAGGCCCTATCTGCTGATTTCAGCATAGGTGTCACTGCTACGAGAAACCACGTCGGAGACACAGTGAGTAACACTACTTGTGATTAGAGTTGCCCTTAAAAGTCCCCACTACAGTTCTCAGATCAGCAGATGACCTTGATCAAGAGCACCTAAGTTGGCTGATCCCAACTCCCCGCCAGCACTGCCACTGATCCCATACTCCCCACCAGGGAGTAAGAGAAGGAATAAAAAATAGACTACATGGAAGGGAGAGGAAAAGAGGGGGAGGAACAAAGGAAAAAAGGGAGAGAAAGAATAAGAGAAAGAACAAGAAAGACATCTAGAGATGGATGGGGATAACAAACAAGAAATTAGGATAGAGAGATAAAAGGGAAAGAAAAGAGGAACATAGAGAGAGAGTGGTACATCCTAAAATGTACTATAAGGGGTTTTAATACCGAGTGGAAGGGATTCAGGGAGCGCTAAATGTCCCTGGGTTAGGGGCGCAAATTACTTGTCTGCCGAACAACCCATGATGATAATTTTTTACCGTTAGGGGTCCCCGCAACTTGGGACATTTTATCAAGGGGTCACGGCACTAGACAGGTTGAGAACCACTGATATAAAAGAAGCCTTTAGATTACATTTTAAGTCCTCCCATATTACCTCCACTTCTTGGGGCACCAGAGAAGACAAAGTGGCCACTGCCCCTTAATACTGGGACAAGGGCACACTGCAAGGGGGGCAAGAGGCTTCCCCATTCCTCTTGAAAGGTAACGTTGACAATGTTGAAAGGCATGTGGCCTGGTCCAGAAAGGGGGGTCACGTGCTCACTGACCTCCCTTTTCTGCCAACTCAGGCTGCATGCCTGGATAAGGGTCTGGTTGAAATTTTAAGGTGAACCCCATGCCATTTTTCCCATTTTTAAAACATTCTGTCACTCTAATTTTTGAATATTATCTAATTCTAGAATAAAACAGATTTTTTTTTATATACGATTAATATACATCACTAGAGGGGTCCAGGGAGTTTCTATGAAACTCTCATTATAAATGTATTATACTGCATATGATAAAGCAGTATATAATTGGCTAGATGCATACGGCCGCGTACACACGGTCGATCCATCCGATGAGAATGGTCCGACGGAACGGTTTCATCCATTCACCGCTGAAGCAGACTGATGGTCTGATGTGCGTACACACCATCAGTTCAAAAACCGATCGGGTCAGAACGCGATGACGTAAAACACACAACGTGCTGAAAAAAACGAAGTTCAATGCTTCCAAGCATGCGTCGACTTGATTCTGAGCATGCGCGGGTTTTGAACCAATGCTTTTGTGTACTAACCATCGGTTTTGACCTACGGTCAGGTGTCCATCAGTCCGATTTTAAAACAAGTTCTAAAACTTTGGTCTGAAGGACAAAAGTCTGATGGGCCGTACACACGGTCGGTTTGGACCGATGAAACTGAACCTCAGTCCGTTTTCATCGGTTTGGACCGACCGTGTGTACGCGGCCTGACAGTTTTAATCAGGTCTAATAGGCCTAACTGGTGTATACCTATCTTTAATTTTATGAGGGTAGGGGGTACAAGGAATGTAAGTGAGATAATGTATAATGATTTAAGTGAAAACTTAGCGTTTTCTTTCTTTCAAACAATGAAGTGGGATGCCGTGAACAAAAGCAAGCCCCAAGATCTGATAATCAAAAAAATAAATGCATCCCAAAATTTAAAAAATAAAAATAAAAAAAGGGGGATGCTGCACTGCTAAAACAATAATGTGAATTATATAATAATTACAACCAATATATTTAAACATCAAACTGGGTGTGTAAGTCTTTTTTGCTTCACAAATAAATAAATAAAGTGAATAACATAATTTTTTTTAATTATTACAGTTATATAGCGCCATCAATTTTCACAGAGCTTTACATATATATTGTACATTCACATCAGTCCCTGCGTATGACATCATCCGGTACCACCTTAAAGTGTTATGTCACTGCCCACATGACTTCAAGCAACTCCCTAAATAAATTAAAATCCCAAACTACCACTCCTAAAACAACCCACCCTCCTTTTCTTTTCAATGGACAGGAGAGCAGCTGAAAGTGACTACTGACCTTAAAGTAGTTGTAAAAGTAGAAGATTTTTACCCTAATTCATTTTATGCAAATTTTGGGTGCAGGCCATTGGCTGAGCCCCACAGTTTGGGATCAAGCACGTGTGCCACAATAATAGGCATCATCCTATGGTGGCACACTTAGAAGAGGATGAGCCAGGAGCACCGGCAAGGAACCTGAGAAGAAGGCTAAATCAAGAATAGCAATTATCTTAAAGGATAAAAGTTTTATTTTTTTATACATTATCAAAAATGTATACAAATTGTACATATTAAAATACGGCATGTATATAGACTGGTCAATGATTGTCATCCATAGTATGTATGATGATACGCAGTGTTTTCTGTCATCCAAAGCGTTTCAGATAAAAACAAGTGACCTTCATCAGGGTTGAAGACAGGATCGCATTTAGTCACTAAGGCCTCGTACAGACGAGCGGACATGTCCGATGAAAACGGTCCGCGGACTGTTTTCATCGGACATGTCTGCTAGCAGATTTTGGTCTGATGGTGTACACACCATCAAACCAAAATCCCTGCGGACAGAATACGCGGTGACGTGACGGCGACATGGCGGTGACGATGACGCGGTGTGCGAACCCGGAAGTTCAATGCTTCCACGCATGCGTCAAATCACTTTGACGCCATGCACGGGTTCTCGGGCCAGCGGACATGTCCGATGAGTCATACTGACCATCGGACATGTCCGACGAACAGGCTTCTAGCGGACATGTTTCTTAGCATGCTAAGAAACATTTGTCCGCTGGAAACCTGTCCGCTAGCCCAGGAATCCGGTCCGCTAGGCCGTACACACGGTCGGACATGTCCGCGGAAACTGGTCCGCGGACCAGTTTCAGCAGACATGTTCGGTCGCGTGTACGAGGCCTTAGACGGTCGTAAATATGGCGTGTTGCCGTGCAAAGAACAAAAATGTGTGGGTTCTTGGTCCTGCCCATTTGCCACTTATCAATTATGTAATATATGAGGGAAGAAAAGGAAATATCTGTAGAGAGTGCCACGGCGGTCACTGGGGCCAAAAACTGTCCAGCCCATGGGCTTGCGGTTGTATCGCTTGGGATGAAGCTCCCTTATCCAAAAAGGTATTACTCATCAGAAATGGCCAACAGGGTAGACCTTTCAGACGTGGGACATAGTGCCGGCTGGTACATGCAAGACAGGATAATAGGGACATGGCACGCATTTAACAGAACATAACCACCACCCCCTTTTTCTAATTGCCTTTAGTAAATCAACTTCTATGCATACCTAATTCTAAATTCATGCAAGCCTGGGAGCAAATGCCTGCCCAAAAATAAATCACAAGAAAAATATTTTGCTTGTATAGACTGTGCATAAAACTGCTCAATAATGCATCATCTTTGTGTAAACTGAACTTTTTCTTTGTGTACAGTAATTTCCAAAAGGTAACTGAAATAATAAAGGATTGTTAAATCAATCATTTTTCCGTGTATCCTTTTTTTTACCAGCAGAGGTCACTGTGTGCTCATTTTCGGTCCTCAATTGACACGTCAAATCTGTATTGCTATAAATGTGTAAGTTGGGAAACCTCAAGGGATGCCTGTAAACAGACACTAGGTTTAGCGCAGAGGCCCTTTTGGTCAAAAAAGTACAGAATCTTCTTTTAGGCAGATTGGAGTATATTTGGCCCCATAGACTTCAATGGGAATGTCTGAAAAAAATGCGAAATGAGCATTTTACAACTGTTTTATGAGAGTTTTATCATGTGTTTTTTCCGGCAAAACACAGCCCTCCATCCCTAATCTCCTCCCCCTAGTGCTTTCTATTGGCGAAAATAAAAATATCTGGCTTGAATATACATGTAAAACATTTGTAATACCCTTTGAAAATACTAATTTATCTGCTTGCAAAAATAAAAAAACACCTGAAAATCACTCTGCTCAGGTGTCAATGCAACCTTAACCCCTTTGTGCCGGTGACTTGTCCTTCAAGGACTGTGCAGGCGCAAACTTGCCGACGGAAATCTTCGAACCTCGCCCGGCATCCAGGCTCATTCTTTAACATAACAATATAAAAAAGCCGCGCCCAATATTAAAACAAATAACTATGTAACGTTGGACAGTCCATAGACAATGAGAGTGGTAATGAATTCCAACCAACATCCAGCAAATAGTATCAGTGAAAGGATCAGAGGCTGATTTGCATGTAGGAACATTAGCTTGTCAGATTTTCAATGCACCTGGTGACATGCATACAATCTGTGTTATCCCACCACCAGAAACATATATCAGCTTACCAGATGGCAAGCCTTTGATGCAGTTGGCTATAGCCTAGCCACGGCCTTTTAATCCCCTGGACTAGGATACTCCGAGATTGCCAGCCAAATAGCAGCCTTAGTATGGAAAGTGATGAGTGTTTGCGGTTTGGGACGCAAACACAACCGTCAGCAAAGCAGCGGTGGTAAAGCGGTCCGATTTGCATGTAGCGGGAAACAGAGAGGGACGCAATAGCGTGATACCGTAGGTAAAACAAATTTATTTAAAACAGTAGTGTACTTACAATTAGGAAGTTTAAAAACAGCGTGTAACAGGTAAAAGCCGGCCGGCTTGAGGAGCCCTCCTCCTAGGCGTGGTGACGTCACTGACGCTGCCTCCAGACGTGTTTCGTCCTATTGGACGTTATCAATGGGGGTAGGGCTAGCAGCAGTGAGGCACCATAAATAGCGGCCACTCAATGTAAAGGGTGATCCATGGAAACAGACCCCGCCATCTTTATTGAGGGAAAACTTGCCCATACAGCCGCGCATGACTAGCGCGGCCAGGGCTAAGGATACACAGCATCCACCATTGTTTTTATAACGAAGATGGAGCTTTACTCTCTACGAGTTGGTAACAAAAATACAAATCAATGTGTTAATTGTATATAAATGAAATCCTACAACGAACAGGTGAGCCAAGGGAAAAATCTATATATCCGGCACAGGATAGAAATCCCCTTAACTCAGTGTGGCCATCTTGTGGATATTGTTAAAACCTCTTTTTTATATAAGAGGTAAAGTCATTTCAAACGTTAAAAGGCTAAGGAGAACTGAAGCCTCCAGCCTAACAGAAGGAATTCTATACATAAAGGCATCTACTAAAATAAAATAAAATAAATACTAAAAAAGAAAAAAAAAATTTGGTTTAGTAGGGATCCATTAATCACACGAATCACATGGTGCGTGCTATAAGGGACCCCGTGATTTGTTTATTTTCTTTATTGTTTTTTTAGTATACCATAAGGTCTTATATCACTTAATCAATATGATTAATTAATTAATTAATTGATTAGCACTTTATTAAATATTAGGTAGGGGGTTGTGCACCCTTTTTGTATATATTGAATAAGTTACAAAGTTACATAGTTAGTCAGGTTGAAAAAAGACACAAGTCCATCCAGTTCAACCACAAAAAATAAAAAAAACAAAATAAAAAACACAGTAAAATCCTATACACCCAACTCCATACCCACAGTTGATCCAGAGGAAGGCAAAAAACCCCAGCAGAGCATGATCCAATTTGCTACAGCAGGGGAAAAAATTCCTTCCTGATCCCCCGAGAGGCAATCGGATTTACCCTGGATCAACTTTACCTACAAATCTTAGTACTCAGTTATATTCTGTACATTTAGGAAAGAATCCAGGCCTTTCTTAAAGCAATCTACTGAGCTGGCCAGAACCACCTCTGGAGGGAGTCTGTTCCACATTTTCACAGCTCTTACTGTGAAAAAACCTTTCCGTATTTGGAGGTGAAATCTCTTTTCCTCTAGACGTAAAGAGTGCCCCCTTGTCCTCAGTGTTGACCGTAAAGTGAATAACTCAACACCAAGTTCACTGTATGGACCTCTTATATATTTGTACATGTTGATCATATCCCCCCTTATTCTCCTCTTCTCAAGAGTGAATAAATTCAGTTCCTCTAATCTTTCCTCATAGCTGAGCTCCTCCATTCCTCTTATCAGTTTGGTTGCCCTTCTCTGCACTTTCTCCAGTTCTCCGATGTCCTTTTTGAGAACTGGTGCCCAAAACTGAACTGCATATTCCAGATGAGGTCTTACTAATGATTTGTACAGGGGCAAAATTATATCTCTGTCTCTGGAGTCCATACCTCTCTTAATACAAGAAAGGACTTTGCTCGCTTTGGAAACCGCAGCTTGGCATTGCATGCCATTATTGAGCTTATGATCAACTAAAACCCCCAGATCCTTCTCCACTACAGATCCCCCCAGTTATACTCCCCCTAGCATGTATGATGCATGCATATTCTTAGCCCCCAAGTGCATAACTTTACATTTATCTACATTAAACCTCATCTGCCACTTAGTCGCCCAATTAGACAGAGCATTGAGGTCGGCTTGTAAATTGGAGACATCCTGCAAGGACGTTATTCCACTGCATAGCTTGGTGTCATCTGCAAAGACAGAAATGTTACTTTTGATCTCAGACCCAATATCATTTATAAATATATTGAAAAGTAAGGGTCCCAGCACTGAACCTTGGGGTACACCACTGATAACCTTGGACCATTCAGAGTAAGAATCATTAACCACGACTCTCTGAATTCTGTCTTTCAGCCAGTTTTCTATCCATTTACAAACTGATATATCCAATCCTGTAGACCTTACCTTACACATGAGCCGTGTGTGCGGAACTGTATCGAACGCTTTTGCAAAATCCAAATATATCACGTCCACAGCCACGCCTCTGTCCAGGGTTTTACTTACCTCTTCATAAAAGGAAATCAGGTTTGTCTGACAACTTCTGTCTTTCATGAATCCATGTTGTCTGCTGCTTAAATAGTTTTTTTCCAGCAAGAACTCATCCATGTGGTCTTTTATTAAACGTTCCAGTATCTTCCCAACTATAGAAGTTAAACTAACAGGTCTATAGTTACTTGGTAAAGACTTTGTTCCCTTTTTAAATATGGGCACCACATTGGCCCTGCGCCAATCCAGTGGTACTATTCCTGTCATTAATGAGTCCCTAAATATTAGATACAGTGGCTTTGAAATGACAGAGCTCAACTCACCTAGGATCCGTGGATGGATGCCATCAGGTCCAGGTGCTTTATCCACCTTTATTCTGTCTAAATATTTCTGGACCATATCACTTTTGAGCCATTGTGGATTTGAGGCTGTGTCACTCCCACCCCCATTTTGGACATGAGCTCCCCCATGCTCCATTGTATATACAGAGCTGAAGAAAACATTTAATAAATTTGCCTTCTCTTTGTCCCCAGTCACCCACTCTAGATTATTTTGTAAGGGGCCTACATGCTCAGACTTCACCTTTTTACTATTAAAGCGGATCTCCACTCTAAAGTGGAGTCCCGCTGATCGGCACCCTCCCCCCCTCCGGTGTCACATTTGACACCTTTCAGGGGGGAGGGGGGTGCAGATACCTGTCTACAGACAGGTATCTGCACCCACTTCCGGCCCTACGATACGGGCAAAGGACGGGTTTTTTCTCCGCTTCCCGTCCGTCCCCCGTTGTATGCTGGGAACACTCGGCTCCCAGCACACAGCGGGAGCCAATCGGCGGGCGCAGCGCGACTCGCGCATGCGCCGTAGGGAACCGGGCAGTGAAGCCGGAGCGCTTCACTTCCTGGTTCCCTCACCGTGGATGGAGGGGGGAGCAGCAGGGTGACGAGCGATCGGCTCGTCATCTGCTGCGATCACCGCTGGACTCCAGGACAGGTAAGTGTCCTTATATTAAAAGTCAGCAGCTGCAGTATTTGTAGCTGCTGGCTTTTAATATATTTGTTTAGTGGCACATCCGCTTTAATATATTTAAAGAATTTTTTGGGGTTTGTCCTACTATCTTTTGCAATCTGTCGTTCGTTTTGAATTTTTGCATCCTTGATTTCCTTTTTGCATATCCTGTTATATTCTTTGTAACATTTAAACAACACTAGTGTTCCTTCATTTTTATATTTTTTAAAAGCTACTTTCTTATTGTTTATAGCTTTTTTAACTTTGACCGTGAGCCACATAGGTTTTATTTTTAGCCTTTTAAACTTATTGCCCATGGGAACATACTTTGCAGTGAGGTTCCACACAGTCTTTTTGAAGAATTCCCATTTCTGTTCTGTGTTCAGCTGTGCCAATAGTCCCTCCCAGTCCAAGTCCTGGAGAGCAGCCCTCATCCTTGGAAAATTTGCTCTCTTAAAATTTAGTGTTTTAATATTTCCTGTATGTATTTCTTGCTTATAGTTAACATTAAATGAAATCATGTTATGATCACTGCTACCCAGGTGTTCCTTTATCTGAACATTAGTAATAAGCTCTGCATGGTTTGAGATTATCAGGTCCAACAGGGCATCATTCCTAGTTGGGGCCTCAATAAACTGCACCATAAAATTGTCCTGCAATAGGTTTTTAAATTTTTGTCCTTTAACTGTCCCAGAAGTGCCATTAATCCAGTCAATTTCTGGGTAGTTAAAATCCCCCATTATTATCACCGTCCCAGCCCTTGCAGCCCTTTCCATCTGTGCAAGGAGCTGAGTCTCCACCTCCTCATTAACATTGGGTGGTTTATAACAAACTCCAATGATTAATTTTGAACTACGCACATCTGTATGCAGTTCCACCCATAATGCCTCAGCCTCATCACACTCTCCATCAACCAGGTTCTCTTTCACGCTTGCTTTGAGGTCACTTCTCACATAGAGTATCAGAGCCTGTACTCACCGAGACCGAGATGCTGAGGGCGGCTCACCTTTGCGACCCTGTGCAGACCACTCCCTGGAGTTGGGACAGAGGAGGGACGGCACAAGGAGGCACCGGTGCCGGGAGCTGGCAGGCAGACTTGGTGCAGCTGACAGAAGCAGGGCAGGTGCAGAAGACTGGAGACAAGCGTTGGTCAGGCAGGAACTGGTAGGTAAGTCTGGTAGGGTCCACAGGAGATGAAGGCAAATCCGAGTCACAGGCCGAGGGTCAAGGGCAGGAGAGTTCAGAGGGAGTCCATGAGAGCAAGCCAAGGTCAAGGGGCAGGAGACAACAGCAATCCAGGTAACATTAGCCAAAGGGTCAGAGGTTCCAGGTGAGAGGAGAGTCGTCAGGAATTCCGGGTCAAAACAGGCAGGTACGGCAACAGGTAAACACATAGGAGCTGAAGACAAACCAGCAACCTGTTCAGGGAAGGCTGCTGGTTTAAATAGGAGTGTCCGGCCTCTGATTGGCCCCAGGGTTGCCGCATACCTGCACGTGCGCGCTTCCACGCACACGGCGCGCTGCCGTACCGCGCATGCGCGGGAGCTCAATGGAGCTGGGAATGGAGCCCTGACATAGAGACAGACCCCTCCACCTTTCCTTTTTACCCTGTCTTTCCGAAAGAGAGCATAGCCAGGAATATTAATAGCCCAGTCATGTGAGGATTGAAGCCAAGTTTCAGCAATACCGATTACATCATAGCTCTCCTCATGCACCAGAGCTTCCAGCTCACCTGTTTTGCTTGGCAGACTTCGGGCATTGGTGTACAAACACTTAAATGTATTGTTACATTTTTCTCTGGTGTTTTTCATATAATTTATAGTAGTACAAATGGCACTATTATTTCCAATGGCTGTTTGCAACATGGGAACTTTCTTGTCACCTGCCATAACCCTCCCCCCATCTATCCCCATTCCACTCTCCATTAATGTCTGACCACTAACTGACCTGTCTGCTCGATGTAATTCTAATTCACCCTCCCCCTCAATCCTAGTTTAAATACTCCTCCAGCATTCCCATAAACCTCTCCCCCAGCACAGCAGACCCCCTTCCATTCAAGTGCAAACCGTCTTTAGCATAAAGGTTGCACCCCAATGAAAAGTCAGCCCAGTGCTCTAGAAACCCAAATCCCTCCTTCCTACACCAGGTCTTTAGCCATGCATTCAGCTCTCTAATCTCCCCCTGCCTTTCCTGTGTTGCGCATGGCACAGGCAATATTTCAGAGAATATCACCTTGGAGGTCCTTCCCTTCATCTTGCAGCCTAGTTCTTTAAATTGATTCTTAAGGAGCCTCCACCTTCCATGTATACTGTCATTGGTTCCAACGTGGACCAAGACAGCTGGGTCATGCCCAGCCCCTCCCAGTAATTTATCCACCCGGTCCACCACATGCCGAACCCTGGCACCAGGGAGACAGCAAACCATTCGGTTGAAGTGATCCTGGCGACAAATTATTCTATCAGTCCTTCTGATTATAGAATCCCCTATTACCACCAACTGTCTAGGCCTACCTGCACTCCCCTCCCCACCTCTACTAGATGGGTTGCTCTCCCGGCTGTTAGGGGTAGCAGTAACATCTAGGGCTGCCACCTCTGTGTTTGCCACCAAACACAGAATGTATAGAATTCCTTCTGTTAGGCTGGAGGCTTCAGTTCTCCTTAGCCTTTTAACGTTTGAAATGACTTTACCTCTTATATAAAAAAGAGGTTTTAACAATATCCACAAGATGGCCACACTGAGTTAAGGGGATTTCTATCCTGTGCCGGATATATAGATTTTTCCCTTGGCTCACCTGTTCGTTGTAGGATTTCATTTATATACAATTAACACATTGATTTGTATTTTTGTTACCAACTCGTAGAGAGTAAAGCTCCATCTTCGTTATAAAAACAATGGTGGATGCTGTGTATCCTTAGCCCTGGCCGCGCTAGTCATGCGCGGCTGTATGGGCAAGTTTTCCCTCAATAAAGATGGCGGGGTCTGTTTCCATGGATCACCCTTTACATTGAGTGGCCGCTATTTATGGTGCCTCACTGCTGCTAGCCCTACCCCCATAGATAACGTCCAATAGGACGAAACGCGTCTGGAGGCAGCGTCAGTGACGTCACCACGCCTAGGAGGAGGGCTCCTCAAGCCGGCCGGCTTTTACCTGTTACACCCTGTTTTTAAACTTCCTTAGTGTAAGTACACTACTGTTTTAAATAAATTTGTTATACCTACGGTATCACGCTATTGCGTCCCTCTCTGTTTCCCGCTACATGCAAATCGGACCGCTTTACCACTGCTGCTTTGCTGACGGGTTGTGTTTGCGTCCCAAACCGCAAACACTCATCACTTTCCATACTAAGGCTGCTATTTGGCTGGCAATCTCGAAGTATCCTAGTCCAGGGGATTAAAAGGCCGTGGCTGGGCTATAGCCAACTGCATCAAAGGCTTGCCATCTGGTAAGCTGATATATGTTTCTGGTGGTGGGATAACACAGATTGTATGCATGTCACCAGGTGCATTGAAAATCTGACAAGCTAATGTTCCTACATGCAAATCAGCCTCTGATCCTTTCACTGATACTATTTGCTGGATGTTGGTTGGAATTCATTACCACTCTCATTGTCTATGGACTGTCCAACGTTACATAGTTATTTGTTTTAATATTGGGCGTGGCTTTTTTATATTGTTATATTTTTTCTGTTATCACACGCTAGCCGCTGCCTGAGGACTGTGTTGTGGCAGCGTGGTTTTGTTGTTTTATATTTGCCTTTCTGATATTATTACTGCTGCTCCACTACTAGTCTGGTTCACAGACTACATCCATAATGGACATTTTTGAATTTCGTGCCAAAAAATTGCTCAACACCGAAGGTGTATTTGAGTCCTATAAAGAGGACGAGGGTGATCTAAATGGCTTATTTACAAGGTTGAAAAATGTCCTTGTTTCTGAAAACCATACCAAATGGGACATCGCATATTTAGAATCATATATGAAATTGGGTATGGTACCTAGGAGCCTTAGATGGGAGGTACCTCCCCAGAAAGGTGACCTTGACCTGGAAGAATGGTTTAAGTATTTTAATACTGCTGGTATTTCTTTTCTTAAATTTTTGGTTGACAAAAAAATCACTAAACTAGGGAGTCTAGATGATGAGATCAAGGCCTTAAAGATCAAACTAGACCCCTCCAAAGAAAGTGAAGAATATAAAGATAAATCTGCAAATCTTCTTAACCTTTTGGAAAAAGAAGATAGGGACCAAAGGAATAAAAAGAAAAAGAAGTTCAACAGGGATCTGGAGGACTATCAAAATAGTTTGGTCTTTAATTGGCAGAAAAAACTCCTTGAAGAGATTAACAAACAGACCCCTGTAGAAATGGAGGTTTCAAACCCAGCTCCGGGTGGGCAATCCGCCATTGTCCCGGGACCTAGAAAAAACCTGCAACACCTAAAAGGCAGCTCAGTTAGAGCGTCCCCGAGGAGAGGCCACGGACAGCCCAAAGGTCTAGCTGTGAAAAATCAGAATCGCCCACAGGGTGCATTCAGGCCTTTTCCAGGTTCCCAAAATTTGGAGGGTTCTCAACAGGGCTCCTCGGGCTACCTATGTCCCCAAAATAGGGCACCCCCAAATTATTATCATAATATGGCCTCTAGGCCACTGGGGCCAGGACCCCAAGCAAGGGGTTGGCAATCAGGGGCATCTAGGGGCAGAGGCCACTTCCCGGATAATACCGATAATTGGCGTCAGGGCCCAACAGGGGAATCCGAATATCCATCCCCGGCTTACTTTCAGCCGGAGTCTGGATTAGGATGGGACTATAACATACCAGTCTCAAATGCATTTTTTCCACTGAGTGACAGGGATGGACCAGAAAGGTATCAGGCCCCTGATGCTTTTAACTACAATGCGACAGGGGAAGGTGCCTGGTATGCACCTCCACCCTCTCAGTACCATGATGCCCCTTCTCTATCTGGGGCTTCCGTGGCCCCGAGTGGATCCTTTAATTGGGGTTTTCACAGGCCTGGCCAGGGCACCAAAAGGCTGGTAGAAAGAGGAGAGGAAACAGAGGGGGGAGGAAACATAGGGTCCAAACGCCCCAAAACATAGTGGGGAGGGGTATCTTTAACCTTAGTACCAAAACCTTGACAGATTCTGAAAAACTTTTATTAGATAAGGGGCTGAAGTATGCACCCCCACAGAGTCTTAACAGGTTTGGTACGTATATGGACATACACAAATTTATTAGAAAGATCCATATAAAAAGGTACATGGCTGGAATTACTCCAACTGACCGACAGGCATCTAATGGCTATGTTCATTCGGGCCTTGCTAACTCTTCTTTGTTTAACCCTCCGGGTGGAATGGCACCACCTCTAAGAACGTTTAGGGATGTCCTACTGAGGGACCTGGAGGTCATGGAAATTAAGAAGGCCAAACTTAACAAAGTTTTGCAGGAGGGATTAGATTCCCTTTGTAAAAACAAAGATTTAATTATTCGACCAGCGGACAAAGGGGGGGGGTATTGTGGTCTTAGACAAGGTGGATTACTTAAAGGAAATGCACAACATTGTCGACGACACCAACACCTACTCTATTCTCCCTGGAGACCCCAAACTTAAATTCAAAAGGGATTTGGAGATCTTAGTGGAAAGGGGATTGTTTGAGGGTATACTTACCATCAGGGAAAAGCTTTTTCTTATCCCCAAGGCGCCCCGGACTCCCACGATTTACTACCTCCCAAAACTGCACAAAGATCCAGTCTGCCCCCCGGGATGTCCCATAATTAGTGGGATAGATTCGATCACGTCCCGGGTGGGCAGATATATTGACTTTTACTTGCAGCCCATAGTCAAAAAGATGCCTTCTTACGTCAAGGACTCAAGGCACATAATGAACATCTTGTCTAGTTCTACAGTTGTTTCGAATATGTGGATGGTAACTATTGACGTGAAGTCATTGTATACCATCATACCCCATGCCTTGGGCATGGAGGCAGTCTTGTACTTTCTCTCCAAGGAGTCAGGTTTAAATACTAAGCAGATAGAATTTATTATGGCCCTGCTTAAGTATGCCGCCGGATCAAACTATTTTTGGTTTGATAACGAGTTCTACAAGCAGGACACGGGGGTGGCTATGGGGGCCAAATACGCCCCAAGCCTGGCCAATCTATTTATGGCTAGATGGGAGGAGGATGTCATCTATTCAAAAAATGTACCCCAGGTGGCCCTATGGGCAAGGTACATTGATGACATCCTCCTCCTATGGGCTGGAGAATATGAAGATCTCACTGGTTTCATCTCTAATCTTAACTCTAATACTAGGGGGATTGAACTAAAATATGAGGCCAGTCAAATAAGTGTCCACTATTTAGATCTGAAGATCAGTGTCAGGGATGGTGCCTTTGTCACCTCCACTTACTTTAAGGACACTGACCGCAACGCCTTTATCCCCACTGATAGCTGTCACCACGCCCCTTGGCTTAAAGGAGTTCCCAAGAGCCAATACCTCAGACTAAGGAGAAACTGTTCAGACCATCAAGAGTTTTTAGATCAAGCTGGGGTCCTTACGGAGAGGTTTTTAGAGAAGGGGTACAGCGAGGGATCTTTAAAAGAAACTCTAGACCAGATTACAACTATAGATAGAGGTGAACTATTACATGAAAGAGAGCGTGCCGAAGGTAGTCAATTTCTTGATGGTGTGCCTTTCATTACCTCCTATTCCATCCAACACCGTTCCATTTCACATCTAATTCAAAAACATTGGCATATTGCCAGGAGTGATCCGGTGTTGAGGGAAATTCTACCACCAAAACCCAAGGTGATCTTCAAAGGGGTCCAGTCCCTTAGAAATAAAATTTCCATTAACGTAATCGACCCTCCCCTTAGAAGTGTTGGTTTTTTTGATCAGCTTAAAGGCTACTACAAATGTAAAAAGTGCCGAGTATGTGCCCTTAGTAGCAACCAACAAAGATGTGTCACAACATTCATCTCTACAGTCACCCTGAAAGAGTTTAAGATCGTGCCGTGTATCACCTGTGCATCTACGGGGGTGTTATATTTGGTCCAATGCCCTTGCGGGCTACAATACGTAGGCCGGACCAAGAGGTCATTCCAAATAAGGGTAAATGAACATATTACGAATATCCTAGCGGGCTTTAGGAACCACTCCGTGTCCAATCATTACAGGCTTAAGCATCACAAGGACCCCTCCAATACCCTATTCCTTGGGATTGACAAGTATAAGGCGCATTGGAGGGGAAGTAATTTGGTTAGGGAAATTTCCAAAATGGAAATGGGGTGGATCCATCGTTTGAAATCATACAGCCCCCATGGCCTTAACATTGAAACTGACGTGAATGCTTTTATTAACAACGCCTGATGTGAACCTTTGGAAAGGGTCCTATGGGAACAGACGCGGGTTTTTCTAGTTTTTTAGTTTTAAGTTATACTTACATTTAGGAATTTTTTCCTAATTTTATATAAAAATAATTTAAATAAAGTTTTTTCTTTATAGGAATCTCATAAAGAATTAATTATATCCTTAATATAATTCATATAATATTTCACATAGAGTGAATTTATTTATATTGAGCACCTTTTCTGGCCCTTTGGGCCTATCCCCCTTGGGGTTTTTTGATAAACCCGGAGGTGGACTAAATATAAACTTATAAGATAATTTTTCACATTGAGCACATTTATTTACGCCCATCTACTAAAATAAAATAAAATAAATACTAAAAAAGAAAAAAAAAATTTGGTTTAGTAGGGATCCACAAATCACATGGTGCGTGCTATAAGGGACCCCGTGATTTGTTTCTTTTCTTTATTGGTTTTTTAGTATACCATAAGGTCTTATATCACTTAATCAATATGATTAATTAATTAATTAATTAATTGATTAGCACTTTATTAAATATTAGGTAGGGGGTTTTGCACCCTTTTTGTATATATTGAATAAGTCTTTATGTATAGAATTCCTTCTGTTAGGCTGGAGGCTTCAGTTCTCCTTAGCCTTTTAACGTTTGAAATGACTTTACCTCTTATATAAAAAAGAGGTTTTAACAATATCCACAAGATGGCCACACTGAGTTAAGGGGATTTCTATCCTGTGCCGGATATATAGATTTTTCCCTTGGCTCACCTGTTCGTTGTAGGATTTCATTTATATACAATTAACACATTGATTTGTATTTTTGTTACCAACTCGTAGAGAGTAAAGCTCCATCTTCGTTATAAAAACAATGGTGGATGCTGTGTATCCTTAGCCCTGGCCGCGCTAGTCATGCGCGGCTGTATGGGCAAGTTTTCCCTCAATAAAGATGGCGGGATCTGTTTCCATGGATCACCCTTTACATTGAGTGGCCGCTATTTATGGTGCCTCACTGCTGCTAGCCCTACCCCCATTGATAACGTCCAATAGGACGAAACGCGTCTGGAGGCAGCGTCAGTGACGGCACCACGCCTAGGAGGAGGGCTCCTCAAGCCGGCCGGCTTTTACCTGTTACACGCTGTTTTTAAACTTCCTAAGTGTAAGTACACTACTGTTTTAAATAAATTTGTTATACCTACGGTATCACGCTATTGCGTCCCTCTCTGTTTCCCGCTACATGCAAATCGGACCGCTTTACCACTGCTGCTTTTCTGACGGGTTGTGTTTGCGTCCCAAACCGCAAACACTCATCACTTTCCATACTAAGGCTGCTATTTGGCTGGCAATCTCGGAGTATCCTAGTCCAGGGGATTAAAAGGCCGTGGCTGGGCTATAGCCAACTGCATCAAAGGCTTGCCATCTGGTAAACTGATATATGTTTCTGGTGGTGGGATAACACAGATTGTATGCATGTCACCAGGTGCATTGAAAATCTGACAAGCTAATGTTCCTACATGCAAATCAGCCTCTGATCCTTTCACTGATACTATTTGCTGGATGTTGGTTGGAATTCATTACCACTCTCATTGTCTATGGACTGTCCAACGTTACATAGTTATTTGTTTTAATATTGGGCGCGGCTTTTTTATATTGTTATATTTTTTCTGTTATCACACGCTAGCCGCTGCCTGAGGACTGTGTTGTGGCAGCGCGGATTTGTTGTTTTATATTTGTCATTCTTTAACATCCCTGTGGATTGGAGAATGTTAAAAAAAGAGCCAGGAGGCCGACTGGCCACTTACCTCGAAATCCACATCGCCCTGCCGAGGTTTGGAGATTTCCGTCGGCAAGTTTGCACCTGCGCAGTCCTTAGTCCTCGTTAGCCGGAACCATCTCGGCAGGTCAGATTGCGCCTGCGCAGGAACTTTCACGATAGCCGGAACCAGCTTGGCAGATTACCGGTGCCTCCCGACTCTTTAAAAGGTTTCAGATGCCCAGGAGGTGGGGCGAAGTTTATGATCATGTGACCGCCGTGATTGGCTGTCATTGTTATCACATGATTGGAAAGCTCCTGCAAGAAGCGATTGTGAGCTTTCCGTTAGTTTTCGGCAACAGTTCCAGGAGCGCAGAGGGCGCGCTCTTGGTACAGCTATCTGCTAATTGGTATGTAAATATGCGGCTGCTCTGCGCCAAGACCCACCAACCGAGGGGCCGCACATTTGCGTAGTGTCAGGGCCTAGACTAAATGCTAAAATGCAGTGTAAGTAGTGTTTATATATAATATATATATATATATATATATATATCTTAATCATACGATATGCAGTGTAAGCCATGGAGTGTGTCATGTGACCAAGATACATAACCCTGATCGGGGGCTGGGAGACGTTCCCTTGGTATTGGGTTAAAAGAAACCTATCAAGACAAAAATATGTATTCCAAGGTTTCTGTCCCGTTTCACATATATGCGATGTGCGATTCCAGTGCGGGATCACATGTCACCTGCCGGCGGTTCACACTGACATCTGCGAACCACTGTGGGTGTCAATGCAAAGCTAAGGACACCCACATATCGGGTTTGCAGATCCCAGTGCAAACTGGCAAATGATGCAGAAATCGGATCGCAAAGGTGTAAACGCCACTGCGATCTGATTCTAGTGCGGACCAAAAAAAAGGGTTCTGTACCAATTTGGCATGAATGCAATGCAAATTCAGCTATACAATCTGTATGGCTGAATTTGCATCGCACAGACATCGCATGTCATCTGCACAGCAGTGCAAATCACCTGCGATATCTAACACTGCACCAGTGTGAACCCAGCCTCTGACTTCCTTCTGGTTTCTACAGAACCTTTTTAACCATAATAACTAAGGTTTTTTTTGGAACCTACAGTATATGGGCCTGTTATTTTTACCTGATTACCAGCAGAGCTCCCTTCTTATCTCAAAAAACTGTTGCTATTTGCATCTGCACTGACCTTTGCACGTGGAACTTCTTTGGCCTGGGGGAACCACTGTCCCTTCATTCCTTAGACTGTTCTTTTGTTTTCCTCCTCAGGATCATAACAGTAGATTATTGTCTCATACCAGTTACCAGTTTGTCCAGTAAATTTGACTAATTTCTTTCAAAATGTTCCAAAACAGCCACGGTTGTCTCCACATGTTTCCTTTTTTGTTCGGTTGTCAAACGTTTTGGGATCCACTTTGCTGCAAACTTTCTCATTTCCAAGTCATTGTGGATATTGGCACCAACTCCCTCACGTGATATTCCCAGATATGTAGCAATACTTTTGGCTGATATTCGGCGGTCCTCCATGATCATGTAATTGATGGCTTTCACATTTTTATGCACAGAGACAGAAACAGGCCTCCCACTGGGTTCCTCACTTTCAACACCGAAATGGGCAGTGTTTAAATTGACAACCCAACATTTAACTGTTGTATATGAAGAGCCACTGTCTTCCAAAGTTTGTGACATTTCATCATGGATCTGCTTCGCACCTTTCCCTTGGAAAAACAGGAACTTGATTATGGTCCTATGCTCTTCCACATTGAATTTTTCTGAAGGTGCTGCCATGTTCACTTTGGACCTGAAAAATAAAAATAAGTTACAATTATAGGTAGTTTTTTTTTTTTTTGTTATACAGTTTCCTCAGCATGAACTGCCAACAAGATGGCCTCCGCGTCCCTACATAACCTGCTCCACGTTTGGTCACAAGCTCATACCTATGTGTTTCATCATAAATTGACATCATCAGGGGCATGGCCAGACATACAAAGCAATGCATTATATAGACGGGACAATAAACTGACGGCGGAAATGTATTGCGTTCCAACAAATAGGAAGTTGCCTTAGTAAGCAAATGGTAGCTCAAAGTCTGCCAGAAGTGAATAGTGGTGCATTCCAACCAACAGGAAGTTAATCTGGCAACAAAAAACAGTCAAATAGATCCTCAGATGGATAACCAGTACGCCCAAATAATTGAGCTAACATATTAGAACCGCATGCAGTCATTATGACATGATTGTATATACAAATATATGACTGAACAGATTGTGATAGATCAATCTTATTACTATAAATGTAGCGCTACCCCCGAAGGAGCCGCTGATTGATTTGGGATCTACTCTCTTTGGCTCAACTCACCCCTGTTTAAATAGCTCGAACCCTCCCTTGACACATCAGAAGTTTGGTAATGAGGTATGGTGACCCCTGCTGGGCTGGAGTCACAATAGCTGAACCAAAATATGCAATAACAAATGACAGTAAATTACTTACTGAAATGGTACGATCCCTTTGAGCAAGAAAAAAAAACATACTCCACACAGTGAATAAACTTGGAAATAGAAGGGGTAAGTTTACTGTAAAAAACTCTAAAAATCAATCAGCAGTAACTCGACCTGATTCGCAAGGGCCCTTGCAAGAATCAGCAATTAAAATAGATTAGTAAGATATTCTGAACCTAAGAATGGTACCATTCACCTAAATTCAAAGTCAGTTTATACTCGCGAGCGCCCCTAACGGGCAGTCTCTCTAGGTAGTCAATGTTTTGTGGCGGCCGGTAGGTGCACGTTAAATTGTAATCCACAGGTAGCGGTTAAGAAAAGGAATCACACAACAGGATGTCTAGGAAGACTAGGGATTTAGAAGCCGAGCAAGTGCTCTCTCACCCAACGGGCCGAACCGCCCGATTTCTCCTCGGGGATCAGGGTGCACTGATGAGCTGCTGTTCAACGGCACACAGGATCCCGGACGAGAGCGTTCCACTGCTACAGTTGTCAGCTGGGCTGCCTCTTCAACTCCGGGAACACTGGCCTGGTGTTGGGATCTTGCTTCCGTCTGGATGGCTGGTCTCTCAGCAAATCTAGGCCCAGGCTTCTGGCCTAAACGCACAGCTGTCTCCGTCCGCAGCTTGGCACAGGAGAGAAGGCCGGTCCCGAGAGAGAGAAAGAGCGCCACTCCCCTTCCTTAAGTAACCTCCCTCAACGGTCCGAGCTAAACGTCACATCCTCCTGGAGGGCAAAGCATTGCGAGAAATGTAGTCCATTTCTCCTACGAGTCAATGGAGTCCATATCTCCTGCTTCTTGTAGTCCCGCAATGCATAACTTGTGTAAAGGTATCCAACATATTTACAGATGTAGGTAAAGTTCCAGCGGGGAAAGACCTGCCACTGGACTCTGGAAGAATGACACCGCTACACAAATATAACAAGCTCTGCATGCTGGGAGACGGCGCCATCTTGTGGAAATTGTACGAAGTTCAACAATAAAACTTAATAAAAAAACTATTAACAAAATAAGTAAAAGAAAAATGAATATGATAGCATAAGTATAAAATACTACACCAATCTATAAAACCAATACCCCTAAATATATTTTAACTGCTATACGAAACATATGCAAAAAAATATAGTCAAGCATTATTGATAAATGCATTAACATCCCATTCAACATTGATACCGAAAGGACTATAATGCCCCATACATACGAGTGGAATTTCCGTCAGCAAAAGTCTGATTTAAGCTTTTCATCGGAAATTCCGACCGTGTGTATGCTCCATCAGACTTTTGGTGTCGGAATTTCCGCCAGCAAAAGTTTGAGAGCAGGTTCTCAATTTTTCAAACGGAAAAAAATTCTATTGGAAAATCCATTCATCTGTATGGAATTCCAACGGAAAAAAAACATGCATGCTCAGAAACAATATGAAGCATGCTTGGAAGCATTGAACTTATTTTTCTCGCCTCGTCGTAGTGCTGAACGTCACTGCATTCTTAACACTCGAAAGTTCAGAGAACTTTTATGTGACCGTGTGTATGCAAGCCAAGCTTGAGCGGAATTCCGTCGGCAAAACCATCCAACTTTTTTCCGACGGAAATTCCGCTTGTGTGTACAGGGCATAAATCTTAGCTTTATATATCCATTCGGTCTCAAGGCTCGAGACCCCTCTAGTCATATGGCTACCTCTCCAGTTATCTGTCTGTACAGCCCTGATTGGTGCCAATAGCTTTCATTTTGTGCAGACAGCATCTTTTTTTACTTTACAGTTAATAGCACTCACATTTAATATATATATTTAATACCAATTTATATTTTTGTGAGTGTAATCAAGCAGCATAATATATCCCACCCCCATACTGTTAAGCAAAGGGAGGACATGGAGGAGGGAGGGAATGTCATTACCACTGTTTATATGCCCACATGTTGACTCTATAGTCACATGGGCTGCACAAATAAGAAAAAGGAGGAAATGAATAGATTAGAACTGAGCATGCTCAGTAGAGGACACCAGCTGGTCTACACAATATCGGCCTGCAATAGGGACACAGAGAAGATTGGAGAGACAGATGAAGGCGTGATTAACCAGGTATAATTCACTCTACACAAAAAAAGTATTTGTGAGTATAAATACTCCGTTATATAGCATGCAATGAGAGCCTTTCATAATCTAGGTTTAATTACACTTTCCATACAGTTAAAACTATTCAGCACAACTGTTATTACTTCGTTTTAGAAATTATCTTTCTTACCTTTTTTACAAAGTTAAAAAGTTTTGTCATGTGACCATACATCTCTTCTTCCTGATTGGGGGGGGGGGGGGAGAGGTTACAGGATGCTATGCAGATATACCTGTATTACATTCTCCTTTCAGGATAAGCCTGGAGCTCCACTTTAAATGTGCTGGAAAGCCTCACTTGTCAATAGGAGAAATTGGAAGGTGAACAGGAGTGGGTTCAAAGTGGAAGTAAAAGATAATAGAAGACTGCTTAAAATGATTGCCTCCTCCTCTTGCTTATGCTGCATACCATTTGTAAAAGGAATCTGTGTAATTGGCTTTGGTACGGTCTGGTGTTTGAGAAGCTGAGTTCCCCTGTGTCAGGGAGCGTTCAACAACAGGGCTAAATTCACTGAGCTGTGACATTTTCCATTGCTATACCGTTGTTTTTGCCGCTGACCTGACAAAGGGGAGCCACAGCTTCTCGATCATGTGACCGAACTGAATTTGATTGAAAAAAGGTATTTAAAGCGGAGTACCACTCAAAAGGAACTTTCGCTTATCCATCTGCTGCCCCCTCAGGTGCCACATTTGGTACTTTTCAGGGGGCGTGGGGAACCGGTACCTGTTTTTGACAAGTACCGTTGCCCACTTCTGGGAGATGGGGCCGCAGCTCTTTCCTCCTTCCTCTGCCGCCACGATGCACAGTAGGGTACCGGCTGTGAAGTCTAAAGGCTTCACTGCCGGGTCCCCTTTACAGGAATGGTGGTGGCTGCACCCGACAGCAGATCCGAAGATTGACTGGGGTGCCGACATCGCTGGCCTCCTGGACAGGTAAGTGTCCATATATTAAAAGTCAGCAGCTACAGTATTTATAGCTACTGACTTTAAGTTTTCCGTTGGGGGGCTGGACCCCCTCTTTCAGTAGATCTCTTTTTACAAATGTTATGCAGTATAGGTATGAGAAGAGGACAAGCAACATTTTTAGGCAGACTTGTGTTCACCTTTACGTCCACATTATGTCAGCGTATGTCTGGACTAATTGATTATTTGGACAAAGTTGTCACAGAAAGTAACTCATGATTTTTCCTCTGTTGGTTAAAAATATGCCTAGTTAGAATTGCCCAGGTGATCTGTGACAGGTGTGATCGCTGTTAGTGTTCTACACTTGTGGGTGATAATCTAAAAAAGTTGCCTGGAACTCCTAGGAGCTTTAGTTCCTGCCTTGAGTAAATGTGTGATAAGATGTACAAGTTGTAAAGTGATTGCAATTTAATCAGTAGCTGTCAGTAATCAGTACATTTTACATTTGTACACCTGAGTGCTACATATTTTTCATTAATTCATTCAAACATAGATAAAGCTAATCTCATTAATCTTAAAAAGGGGCCATTGCCGCCTTTACCTATAGTATGTTATCTGCAGTACAGTAACATGTTAGTTTTGTTTTCTATTTTATCTCATCTGTATTGATGAGTTTAAGCCTACCTCCTTCAACTCACCGTGCCCTTTCTTCCTTACACCTAGCAGGAAATAATGCTTTAAGACACGGGTGCCCAACCAGTGGCCCATGGAGCCCTCTGATCTGGCCTGAGACCTCCTGCTCTGGGATGTAGGGTTGGCATGCCCTGATCGTGAGTTGCCAACCCACCATCCCAGAGCATCAGTGTTGTGAATGAAGCAAGCGACTGCGTAGCAGAGCCGCCTAAGCCAATGCTTCTTGTATAGTGCCAACTCTTGTCACAGGTGGAGTGATACCAAATGCACTCTGCCTGGGACAGCAACAGCTGGCGATACCTGAATGGAAGACTGTTATTAAAAGTAAGTTTATTACTAAAGACGCAGTGTATATATGGGCATATCTATTCTGCAGTGGTTGCTGGGATGCTTTCAAACTGATCTGTGGGTGCAGCACAGTGTACCTATGGGTTACCTGCACTGAGCCATAGACTTCTGTTATTACCTGCGTTTTTTGTGCACTTTCAGAAAAAGTGTGCCACACCTGCAGGAAATAATCAAAGTCTTTGTCAGGAAAGCCACGGGTTCACTGTGCTGCATCATCAGTGCGGGTAAACCACAGCACATCAGTTTGAAAACAGCCTTAGGCCACTTGGTCACGATTGGTCTGACCCAATCGGAACCTCCATTTACCTCAATGGAGTGGCAGATGTAAACGGACCTTTGGCAGTTTACACCAGCCTACCTCCAATCCAATCCACAAAAAAAAACTGAAGGGGATCTGTCCCTTTCCATCTGGGCAGATCAGATCAGAGGGATCATAGAGTAGAGCGGGCATATGCAGAGTGGACAAGGACCTGTCATCTGCCCCCTCCATGCATCGTGGCCCGCGATTGGTTACCAAGTCGCTTAACTGACCCTCACTCTTCAAAAGGTTGGGCATTCCTGCTTTAAGATATTGTATTCCAGTTATTTCAAAGATAACAGATCAAGAAAAACTAAAATATCTGTGTAACGCCTACTCTCCAATGAAGCCACTGATGTTTGGGTCCCCTGATTCCAGATGACAAATTAGCATTAAAAATGCACCTGGAACTGCACTTTTTAAACATGTGTAGGTGAGTTGCGTTTGGGGGTTTATTAATTTAATTGGCAAGAATAAAAATTTATTTTGGAAATTTAAATGAATAAATGCGCAAGCTTTAAACGTGTTTAGACGCGTCTGCGCCTAAAAGTGTCTTTGTACCTGAACTCTGAGTCTGGGTTCATGCCTATGTGAATTGGATGTGGATTTCTCTGCATCCACTTTGCGTTACAGGAGATTGTGACTGGCTCTTTATGGAGTAGGTTCACATATCTCTGTTGCGGCTGAGGAGCAGCTTGCTCAGGAATGCTGTGCGTCTTTGGCTCAGTTTCAGGGCCAAATTCAGGCAAAAATTCTACCCTGATTTGTCCCTGAAACGGAGAACAGGGACGCACCGGACCCCTGCTGTGAGCCGCATCTGTCAGAGGTGTGAACCCAGCCTGAATCTAGGGAGAATCTAACTAAAGTGATGGTACTGGAAGCTAAAAAGGTCCTTCAGTCTCTCAAAGCCCCTCCAACTGTCCAGTCTACTATTAATCATTGGGGCCCAAAGTTCCTGTGTTGGAGCCCCCAGTATAGGGTGTAAATACCCAAACTGTACCCCAAGGCAAGGTGAAACTGTCCCTTTAAAAAGTTGGAGCCAGCAGCCCCTAACTACCATGCTCTGTATACTGGATAACAAAGTTGAGACCAGGGGCGGACTGAAAACTCATGGGGCCCCCGGGCAATAGGAGATTATGGGGCCCCCAGGCAATAGATCATGGGGCCACACAGTATACACACATACAGTATGCATACACAGTATACACACACAGACACACAATATATACACACAGTACACACACACAGTATACATACACACTGTGATGGTTTGGGTCTGTCTTGCCTGAAGGATGGCTGGTTTTCGCCATATTTTGGAGAGACAGACGCCTTACTTAAAACAGCTGTGTGGTCAGCTATTTAGTGCTGGCCTGGCTGTGGCTCATGGCCCCACCCCACAGACAGGAGGTCTGTGCTAAGGAGTCAGGTGACTCCCAAAAGCTCTGTGAGAGAAGTCAGAGTGGATGCATCTCTGCAGGAGGCAGAGGTCGTTACTGTTGGAGCAGCAAGAGATAAGCTAGGTGTGTGCTTAGCTGCAGCAGGACGTAAGCTAGACGTGTGCTTGTGTCTAAGAAGCTGGTAGTTCTGAGGAGCAGAACTTGGGGCCTAAGCTAAAGGCCTGAACAGCCGGATGGCAAATGTGAAAGCCGGGAGGCTGAATTGTTGATGTTTTTCCAAGACACAGGAATGGTGGAACCCCCCTGCGTGGGCTGCTATTTGTATTTGTGAACTTTTAAATAAAAGTGGTCTACCAGGCCCTTTAAAAAACTCAGTCTGGATTGGCATACTCGCTGAAAAAACGCACCTACCATTGGAGTCTGATTCCACAATCTTACAACACACAATACACATACACACACTGAAAAGGTACTGGAGAGGCAGGGCAGCCATAATCTTGGGATTCTTTTAAAAACACATATTTTTACACACTGTCCCTGGTTTTACTGAGGCTGGCAACCCTTATGGGGCCCCCTATTGGCATGGGGCCCTCCGGCAGTGCCCGAGTGCCCTGAATGGTCAGTCCGCCACTGGTTGAGACCCATGGCATCTCGCTACTTTGTAGTCTCAAATTAAGCCTCCTGCTCTCTGGTCTCAGGAACCAGTGACATTGTTTGCGACTCAGGACCCTGTAGTGACAATCTCTCCTAAATCCAGTGATGCCCTTTTTGTCCAGCTCATTGTGTCTCCCCAATAACTGTGTACTCCATGTAGATATGGCAGCCCAGTCTCTCTCCAACACCACAGTGAACACTTAACCATTTCAGCCCTGGAAAAATTTACCCCCTTCCTGACCAGGCCATTTTTTGTGAAATACGCCACTGCATCGCTTTAACTGACAACTGCACGGGTACACTGTACCCAAACAAAATGTATGTCCTTTTTTCCCCACAAATAGAGCTTTCTTTTGGTGGTATTTAATCACCTCTGCAGTATTTATTTTTTGTGTTATAAACAAAAGAAAAGCAACAATTTTGAAAAAACACACTGGGGCAAATCCACAAAAAACCTGCCTAACTTAACTTTCAGCAGTTAAGTTACACTGGCGGAAAATTTCTACCTAAGTGCCCGATCCACAAAGCACTTACCTAGAAATCTTCGGCTGTGTAACTTAAGTGCCTCCGTCGCAAGGTGGTCTTCTCATCCAGGGGGCGATGACAATTTAAATGAGGCGCGCTCCCGCGCCGGACGTTCTGCGCATGCGTGTGACGTCATTTTTCCCGACGGGCAGCGCGCGAAATTACGTTACGTCGGGCTTTGTGGATTGCGACGGGACAATAAAGTTGCGTCGGGGAAAAAAAAAGTTACGCGGCGAAAAATTAAATTTGAAATTTAAAAAAAATAGCGGCGATCGAAAAAAAGGTATGTTTTTACAAGGTGTTACTAGTTTACACCTTGTAAAAGCATCCCTAATTTTACGCATGCAAAACTTAACTTAGGCAGAAAACACAAAGCTAAAAAGCTTTGTGGATCTGCCTAAGTACTCATTTGCATACGCAAAGCGGCATTTCGACTCAAAATGCCCCCAGCGGCGGATGCGGTACTGCATCTTAAGATCTGAGGGCCAAATTCTCAAAAAAGCTGCCTAACTTAACTTTCAGCAGTTAAGTTACACGGCCTTAAAATTTCTACCTAAGTGCCCGATCCACAAAGCACTTACCTAGAAATTTCAGGCCGTGTAACTTAAGAGCCTCCGTCGCAAGGCGGTCCTCCTCTCCGGGGGGCGATTACAATTTAAATGAGGCGCGCTCCCGCGCCGGCCATACTGCGCATGCGTGTGACGTAATTTTCCCGACGTGCAGCACGCGAACGTAATTTACGCCGGGCTTTGTGGATTGCGACGGGACAATAAAGTTGCGACGGGTGAAAAAAAAAATACGCGCCGGGAAAACAAATAAAATGCATTCCTGAGAGGGAGAACTCCATGCCAATTTTCAAATAAAAAACCGGCATGGGTTCCCCCCCCAGGAGCATACCAGGCCCTTAGGTCTGGTATGGGTTGTAAGGAGACCCCCCCTACGCCGAAAAATCGACGTAGGGGGTCCCCCTACAATCCATACCAGACCCGTATCCAAAGCACGCTACCCGGCCGGCCAGGAATGGGAGTGGGGACGAGCGAGCGCCCCCCCTCCTGAGCCGTGCCAGGCCGCATGCCCTCAACATGGGGGGGTTGGGTGCTCTGGGGCAGGGGGGCGCACTGCGGGCCCCCCACCCCAGAGCACCCTGTCCCCATGTTGATGAGGACAGGACCTCTTCCCGACAACCCTGGCCGTTGGTTGTCGGGGTCTGCGGGCGGGGGCTTATCGGAATCTGGGAGTCCCCTCAAATAAGGGGGCCCCCAGATACCAGCCCCCCACCCTAAGTGAATGGATATGGGGTACATCGTACCCCTACCCATTCACCTGGAGGCAAAGTTATAGTTATTAAACACACAACACAAGGGTTTTTAAAATCATTTATTAGTCTGCTCCGGAGGCACCCCCTGTCTTCTTTAGCTCTAATACCAGGGGGGGCTTCTTCTTCCACTCTCCGGGGGTCTTCTCCGCTCTCCGGGGGTCTTCTCCGCTCTCCGGGGGGGTCTTCTCCGCTCTCCGGGGGGGTCTTCTCCGCTCTCCGGGGGTCTTCTTCTATCTTCGCCGCTCTCCGCTGTTGACTCGGCGCACCCCGGTTCTTCTCCAGCTGTCCGGTGCCTTCTCCTTCAGCACTGGCTGCCTGCTATCTTCGTGTGTTAGCTCAATTACTAGCAGGCAGCCAGCGCGGTCTTCTGTGACGTTTTCCTTTTCTTTTCTCTTCTTCCGATGTTGACACGACGCCTCTTGTCACTGCAATGATGGAAGCGCGCTTTGCATCCCATTTATATAGGCCTCACCATCCCATCATGCTCCGGTAGGTACCCACGTGGGTAGGAACCCACCACGTGGGTACCTACCGGAGCATGATGGGACGGTGAGGCCTAAATAAATGGGATGCAAGGCGCGCTTCCATTATTGCAGTGACAAGAGGCGTCGTGTCAACATCGGAAGAAGAGAAGAGAAGAAGATGACGTCACAGAAGACCGCGCTGGCTGCCTGCTAGTAATTGAGCTAACACACGAAGATAGCAGGCAGCCAGTGCTGAAGGAGAAGGCACCGGACAGCTGGAGAAGAACCGGGGTGCGCCGAGTCAACAGCGGAGAGCGGCGAAGATAGAAGAAGACCCCGGAGAGCGGAGAAGACCCCCCCGGAGAGCGGAGAAGACCCCCGGAGAGCGGAGAAGACCTCCGGAGAGTGGAAGAAGCCCCCCCTGGTATTAGAGCTAAAGAAGACAGGGGGGCCTCCGGAGAAGACTAATAAATGATTTTAAAAACCCTTGTGTTGTGTGTTTAATAACTATCACTTTGCCTCCAGGTGAATGGGTAGGGGTACGATGTACCCCATATCCATTCACTTAGGGTGGGGGGCCGGTATCTGGGGGCCCCCTTATTTGAGGGGACTCCCAGATTCCGATAAGCCCCCGCCCGCAGACCCCGACAACCAACGGCCAGGGTTGTCGGGAAGAGGTCCTGTCCTCATCAACATGGGGACAGGGTGCTCTGGGGTGGGGGGGCCCGCAGTGCGCCCCCCTGCCCCAGAGCACCCAACCCCCCCATGTTGAGGGCATGCGGCCTGGCACGGCTCAGGAGGGGGGGGGGCGCTCGCTCGTCCCCACTCCCATTCCTGGCCGGCCGGGTAGCGTGCTTTGGATACAGGTCTGGTATGGATTGTAGGGGGACCCCCTACGTCGATTTTTCGGCGTAGGGGGGGTCTCCTTACAACCCATACCAGACCTAAGGGCCTGGTATGCTCCTGGGGGGGAACCCATGCCGGTTTTGATTTTACAAATTTCCACATTGTAAAACCAGCCCTAGTTTTGCGCAAGCAAATCGGAACTTAATGCTTAAAAGCTTTGTGGATCTGCTTAAGTCCTCATTTGCATACTCAAAGCGGCATTTCAATGAGAAATGCCCCCAGCGGCGGATGCGGTACTGCATCCTAAGATCTGACAGTGTAAGTGTCTTTCAGATGTCAGATCTTCTGCCTAACTTTGGAAAAAGCCTTTTGAGGATCGTTTCCAAAGTTAGGCACAGAGATACGCAGGCTGAACAGCAGTTCCGCCTGCGTATCTCTTTTGAGAATTTGGCCCATACAGTGTAAGTGTCTTACAGATGTCAGATCTGCTGCCTATCTTTGGAAAAATCCTTTTGAGGATCAGATCCAAAGATAGGCACAGGGATACGCAGGCTGAACAGCTGTTCCGCCTGCGTATCTCCTTTGAGGATTTGGCCCAATATGTTTTACTTTTTGCTATAATAAATATCCAAAATTAAAAAAAAAAATGTCTTCACAGTTTAGGTCAATATGTATTCTTTTACATATTTATGGTTAAAAATAAATCGTAATAAGCGTATATCGATTGGTTCGCGCAAAAGCGTCTACAAAATAGGGGATAGATTAATGCCATTTTTATTATTTATTTTACTAGTAATGGCGTCGAGCAGCGATTTCTATCGGGACTGCAACATTGCAGCAGGCAGATCGGACACTTTTGACACTGTTTTGGGACCATTGACATTTATACAGGGATCATAGCTAAAAATAGCCACTGATTACTGTATAAATGTCACTGGCAGGGAAGGGGTTAACTCTGTTCCTTAGGTGTGTTTCTAACTGTGAGGGGATGTGACTGACTAGAGGAGGAGCCAGATTGTTGTACCTACTAAGTAGGAACAGACAATCTGTTTCTCCTCCTATGTCAGAACAGGAATTTGTGTGTTTACACACACAAATCCCTGTTCTGGCTCTCATGCCCATGATCGTGGGTAGCCTGTGGCGAATGGCCATGCGCATCGGGTCCCCCGCCGTGGAGCGGGTGCGCACGCGCCTGCTATGGCTCTTAAAGGTAGCCGCCGTACATATACGGCAATTCGTGCATGAGAGCCATCCTTCCGCCGTATATGTACCGGGGCCGGTCGGGAAGTGGTTAATGCATATACTGCATTAGGTTTAAAAACCCTCTGCCTTTTTCAATCACTTTAACTAAACAAGCTGAAGTTAGCATCTGATTGGCTACCATGCACAGCTGCACTTGATTTTGCGCTCTCAATTTTTAGAAAATCAGCCCCATAATGTCTATCTAAACTAAAAATAAAACATGGCAGCTTACCAATCCTTACAGGTGGTGGCTGCATTTATTTTCATTTTTTCAGGTAAGAACATTTTCAGTGAGTACAGAAAATACCTGCTGCCCCTGCCCCTGTGAGAAAGCACAAATCTCTTTATCTTTCTTATGTAAAATATTAGTCCCCTCAATCAATCATGCAATGGAAGGGCAGACATGTTTGAAATCCACTATGTGTGACAACCATAGGTCATTATTATTATTATTATTATTATTATTATAATTATACATGATTTATATAGCGCCAACAGTTTACGCAGCAATTTACAATGCATAGGGGGGACAGCACAGTTACAGGTCATGCCGAAGCTACAATGTAAAGATGTGTAGACATGGAGGAACAGGAAGTATGCTATTTGCATGATCATTGGGTGAAAATAATGAGAAAGAAGCCATATCTAAGCACTGGTAAACACCAATATATTCCATTTTTGATTTTGGGTTTGGATATACTTTAATGCCGTCAGAAAAAGACAGATGTGAGCTTTTGGACGGGAATTCCGACTGTGTGTATGCTCCATCTGACTTTTTCTATCGGAATTTCCACCAGCAAGAGTTTGAGAGCAGGTTCTTAATTTTCCAGACGGAAAAAATTCCTAGCGGAAAAAACGTTCGTCTGCATTGATTTCCGACGCGCAAAAAAAAAAAACATGCATGCTCAGAATCAAGCAGAAGAGCTGAACTGCCTATTGAACTTCATTGATCTCGGCTCGTCGTACGCGTTCTTGACGGGTGGAATTTGGTGTGACCGTGTGTATGTAAGACAAGCTTGAGCGGAATTCCGTCGGAAAATCCATCCACGTTTTTTCCGATGGGAAAACCAATCGTGTGTAAGCGGCATAAGCCTAGCCTGCACATTACACAGAAGTGGCATTAAAATAGAAGTGTGGGATTTAAAAAAAAGAAAAAAAACATGCACACTTACCTAGTTGAATGCAGCATCGGTTTGATGCTGGATCTCTTCCACCACTTCTAAGACCGAGAACTGAGCTAGCAACGACCACTGAATGCTCAGTTCTTGGCCTCCAATGAGCAGAAAGCAGTGACTGCCAGTCACCGGCTCTGTGCTTTGCACCTCCAGTGCTCACTAGTGTTTCGGGCTGTGGAGGAGTGGGAGCGGCTGTCTCAGGCTCTCAACAGTGAGCTGAGAGGGTGAGCCAGCTGCCGGTCAGGCATCTGGGGGGATCCTGAGTCTCAACCAACTTAGTGACTTCAACCAACAGCTGACTTTAGCCCGCTGTCAGCTGAATCTTGTATGCAGGAGTGCAGATCTAAGTGAAATCCTGTGACCCACAGGAGAGATAGGGCCAAAAGAGCTTTCTCTTTTAATATCTCTTTGCCACTGAGAAAAGTAACTACTTGTTGCTTTTTTTTATTAGAAACACACTAATTCTAGTGTGTTGCAAATAAAGATGATGTGAACCAAGAAGTTAAATCTCTCTGTAGCAAAGAAATAGAGATTAAATCGCTCGTGTAGCCCCAGGCTTAGTCAGATTGGCCTGCGACGCTCTAGGCTCCAGCTCACACGTACAACTGAATGAGTCAGATAAGTCCCCCTCCCTCCTGTTCAGGCAGCTTCTGTATCAAGAGACACCTTGGAAAAGAAAAAAATTTTTTGGGCTTTATCTATTAAAAACTTATAATACTTATTTTTAAATCTAGTATCATGAGTGCCCTCTGTATTAAGGGCCAGATTCACAAAAGGGATACGACGGCGTTTCTCCTGATACGCCGTCGTATCCCTGTTTCTATCTATGCGACTGATTCATAGAATCAGTTACGCATAGATATCCCTAAGATCCGACAGGTGTAATAGCTTTACACTGTCGGATCTTAGGATGCAGTACCGCGGCCGCCGCTGGGGGGAGTTCGCGTCGTAAACCAGCGTCGGGTATGCAAATTAGGAGTTACGGCGGATCCACAACGGTTTTTCGCGTTCGCTACGTCGCCGCTAGTCTAGTTTCCCGTCGCAAAATTACACTTTTTTTTGGTGCCTTAACTTTAGTCAGCAAGTGTATTGCTGTCTAAAGTATGGCCGTCGTTCCCGCGTCGAAATTCAAAATTTAACGTCGTTTGCGTAAGCCGTCCGGAAATACGGAAGTACGCTACGCGCGTCGCCGTTCAAAAAAATGACGTCACGGCGCGCAAAGCACGGCGGGAGTTAGGAAACAGAGCAAACGCAGTAGGTCCGGCGCGGGAGCGCGCCTAATTTAAATGGCACACGCCCATTTGAATTGGCCCGCCTTGCTCCGGAGGCCGCGGGCGTAGTTTTCATCGCAAGTGCTTGGTGAATCAGGCACTTGCGATGAAAAATTGCGGCGGTGTAACTTATCTAGGACAAGTTACGCCGCCGCAATTCTACGTGAATCTGGCCCCCTATTTTTTTTTTTACAAATTGTCTTTATTTTATTTTTTTATTATTGTTATTATTATTATTATTTTAAGCATTTCAGAAAATTCCAAACATTATCTTGAAACATATACAATGCCATTTACCTTATTAGTTCCCGTCCTCTCTCCCCTGATAGAAATGTAGAGGGAGGTGGACAGAAGCAACACAAAAAGAAAACATAGAAAAACAAACAAAAGGAAAAAAAAAAAGAAGAATAGGGAGGTTAGGGGAGAACCTATGACAAATATACCCTGTAGATATAAAACTGTCGGGAGGGTATAAAAACAATAAGATTAAGATTATATTCACAACTAAGATGTTATTTATTTAGTAATTAGTAAAACGTAAAATAAAACACCAATGAAAAACATATAAACTGAAAGTAAAAGCACCAAAAAAGGCCCCAGGAGTTTTAAAAACTTAGGGCCAGATTCACATAGATTTACGTTACTCCACGGCGGCGTAACGTATCCCATTTACGTTACACCGCCGCAGGTTTACAGCGTAAGTGCCTGATTCTCAAAACTCTTACCTGTAAACTTGTGGCGGTGTGACGTAAATGCAAGCCCGCCCAATTCAAATTGGGCGTGCACCATTTAAATTAGGCGCGTTCCCGCGCCGAACGTACTGCGCATGCTCCGTCGGGAAAATTACCAGACGTGCATTGAGCTAAATGACGTCGCACGGACGTAATTTGTTTAGACGTTAAGGTAAATGGCGTCCAGCGCCATTCACGGACGACTTACGCAAACGACGTGATTTTTTAAATTTCGACGCGGGAACGACGGCCATACTTAATATGGCTTATAACACCTAGGGCTCAGCCCTAATTTTACGCGGCGTATCTCAACGGAAACAACGTAAAGTTAGATCGATGGGCAGCGCGGACGTTCGGGAATCACCGTAACTAGTCATTTGCATATTCTACGCCGACCGCAATGGCCTCGCCACCTAGCGGCCGGCCTAGAATTGCATCCTTAACCACTTCCAGACCTGCGCACAACGATGTACGTCCATTTTTTAAAGATTGATATCTCGGTAACGGCAGCAGCTGCTGCCACAACCGAGGTATCAATCTTTAGTGTGCGCGGTCTTGTAAACGATAACGGCAGTCTCCGCAGCGGATTTGCCGCGAGATCGCCATTATCGGTGGCGGGAGAGGGGCCCCCCCTCCCGCCGCTCTCCCGCGTCCTCCGCCGCTTACCGGAGCCGTCGGTAGCGGCGGAGGCGATCGGGACCGTTCGGCAGCTGAGCGGGGATGAGACTGAAGGAAAAATCTCCTTCGCCCGTCCCCATAGCTCTGCTGGGCGGAAGTGACGTCAAAACGTCAGTCCCGCCCAGCCTCTTAAAGAGAGAATTTTTTTTTTTTGTCATTTGAAAAAATGACATTTCCAAATTTTTTTTTTTTTTTTTTGCATTTAAGCCCAAATATGAGATCTGAGGTCTTTTTGACCCCAGATCTCATATTTAAGAGGACCTGTCATGCTTTTTTCTATTACAAGGGATGTTTACATTCCTTGTAATAGGAATAACAGTGATCGATTTTTTATTTTTTTTTTCAGTGTAAAAAGTAATAAAATAAATAAAAATAAATAAGAAAACAAAAAAAAAAATTTTTTAAAGCGCCCCGTCCCGACGAGCTCACGCGCAGAAGCGAACGCATACGCGAGTAGCGCCCGCATATGAAAACGGTGTTCAAATCACACAAGTGAGGTATCGCCGCGATCGTTAGAGCGAGAGAAATAATTCTAGCCCTAGAGCTCAAAAAATGCAACCTCTAGAATTTTTTAAACATCGCCTATCGAGATTTTTAAGGGTAAAAGTTTGACGCCATGCCACGAGCGGGCGCAATTTTTAAGCGTGACATGTTGGGTATCATTTTGCTCGGCGTAACATTATCTTTCACAATATATAAAAAAATTGGGCCAAATTTATTGTTGTCTTATTTTTTAATTCAAAAAAGTTAATTTTTTCCAAAAAAAGTGCGCTTGTAAGACCGCTGCGCAAATACGGTGTGACAAAAAGTATTGCAATGACCACTATTTTATTCTCTAGGGTGTTAGAAAAAAATATATATATAATGTTTGGGGGTTTTAAGTAATTTTCTAGCAGAAAAAACTGTTTTAGTCTTGCAAACACCAAATCTGAAAAACACCTAAGGTCTGGAAGTGGTTAAGATCCGACAGTGTAATTCAATTACACCTGTCGGATCTTAGGGCTATCTATGCGTAACTGATTCTATGAATCAGTCGCATAGTTAGGACGGCCGGAACACAGAGATACGACGACGTATCAGGAGATACGCCGTCGTATCTCTTCTGTGAATCTGGCCCATAATGTGCTAGCACAGCATGTTAGTACATTATGCTGCTCCAGATTTAGGTCTTCAGCCACTTGTTCAACCAGGCCCGGATGACGTAATTGCCAAACAAGACTATGCTCTGAGCTGAGCATGCACTGCCTAGGGTACAGAGTGTTGGCAGGTAAATAGAAGTATGTGTGATAGAACAGAAAAAAAAGCCTACGTGTCAGCACTTTATTTCCACTTGAAAAAATGAAAACGGCAATAAGACCAAGAACCTTCATAGCCTCTCTTTATAGAAGAAGCACCTTTTAGACAGTAAGCTCTATGTGAGCAATGCCCTCTTTACCCTCTTATCATATGTTGTTTTGTAACTACTGTCTGTATTTATATTGTAAAGCACTGCACAGACTGTGTAATAATACCTGATCAGTGTCTAATTTTCATGCTGGCATTTATATTCTGTACCTAGCAGCCCTACTAGCTGCAATTATAATGCAAATGTTTTAAATGGCCTTAAAGCCCATCTGAACTTTCAGTTTAAATCAGCAAAATACACTTTCACCACATCAAAGGAAAACATGTACAACGTCTTACATTTAGTCTGTAACCTGCCAAGCATGCTGCAGAGAAGTGCCCGTGCTCTCTGTGTGGCAGCAGGGATCTCTCTGCAGGGCCACTGATGATTCAGTACACTCAGGAATCAATTTTCCCCTCCCTCAGATCCCTTCATTGGTTGCCCGTAAAAGACAGAATTATGTTTAAGACACTCTGCCTGACGCACAAATGTGTTCTAGGAAGTGCGCCCCAATATCTATGTGAAAAATTAAAATGTCACAACCCCAATCGCGTTCTCCATTCTACCAACCAAAATCTACTCCAGATACCCAAGGCCAGATACAAGTGCAAAGGAGAACAAAGATTTGCAGTCCAAGGACCTAAACTCTGGAACGCTTTACCAACCAGCATCCGAATGGAAGTGAATCACCAGGCCTTCAGAAAAAAACTCAAAACCCATCTATTCTGAAGGCAAAGTTTAGTAGGAAACGGATATCAAGCGCCCTGAGGCAGCCGCTCCCACTCCTCCACAGCCCGAAACACCAGTGAGCACTGGAGGTGCAGGTGCTGTGCCCATTAATGTCACTGTGCCCTTTAATTGTCGCCACTGTGCCCATTGTTGCCACTGTGCCAATTGTCGCCACTGTGCCCATTGTCGCCGCTGTGCCCTGTAAAATGCCCCTCCCCCCCGCCCGGCACTTACCTTTCTGGGGGTCAGCCATCCTCCTTCCACATCCCTCAATGTCTTCTCCCGCCCTCGATGACGATTCAGCCAATCAGGTTACCGGTAACCAAAACCGGTGAACCTGATTGGCTGAGACGCCTGTCAGTCTTATCCAAGGAACGCACCCCCCGTACGTCCCCTGGATAAGCATCAGGAAGCCGACTACAGCCTGAGGGCTGTACTCGGAAAGCCTATCAGAGCCACTGGCTCCGATAGGCACTTCCACACAGCCAACCAGCTGCCATTATTCAGGTGGCCGGCGCTCACCATCCGGCCATCTGAATAGTCAGCGGCAGCAGCGAAAATACATAGATTCATGCAATGCATGAATCTATGTATTTCAGTGGCAGTGCGAGAGCCAGAGGGGGCGGTGCTCCGGCGCCCCCTATGGACGAACCGCCACTGGGGGTGTCCCTGAATGGCAGTTTGGAAATGTGGTCACCCTAGTGCCATACACACACTGAGATCATTAGATGTCCCTTGAAGTCACCACCAATATTGCTGTCTGCCTGCAGTGAGCCAGAGCCAAAGGCGGGAGCTTAAAGGCTCAAAGGCTGGCCTGAGCCTACTGCAACAGTTGATACTGCTTGTATTACGGGACAAAAAAGTCTTAGGGGCAGATTCACGTAGAGCCGCGTAAAATTGTGCAGGCGTAACGTATCTGATTTACGTTACGCCTCCGCAACTTACACGGGCAAGTGCTGTATTCTCAAAGCACTTGCTCCGTAAGTTGCGGCGGCGTAGCGTAAATCGGCCAGCGTAAGCCCGCCTAATTCAAATTTGGATCAGGGGGGCGTGTTTTATGCAAAACTACTGTGACCCGACGTGATTGACGCATGCGCCGTCCGTGGAATTTCCCAGTGTGCATTGCTCCAAAGTACGCCGCAAGGACGTCATTGGTTTCGACGTGAACGTAAATGAAATCCAGCCCTATTCACGGACGACTTACGCAAACAACGTAACTTTTTCATATTTCGACACGGGAACGAGGGCCATACTTACCATTGGCTGCGCCTCATATAACAGGGGCAACTTTACGCCGGGACAGGCCTAACGTAAACGTCGTAACTTTACTGCGTCGGCCGCGCGTACGTTCGGGAATTCGCGTATCTAGCTAATTTGCATACTCAACGCGGAATTCGACGGAAGCGCCACCTAGCGGTCAAAAAAAAATGCAGTTAAGATCCGACGGCGTAAGAGACTTACGCCTATCGGATCTAATGGATATCTATGCGTAACTGATTCTAAGAATCAGGCGCATAGATACGACGGCGCAACTCAGAGATACAACGGCGTATCTGGAGATACGCCGTCGTATCTCGGTTGTGAATCTGGGCCTTAATCCTTAGTAGCATACAGGTTTTGCAGTTCAAATTCCACTGATCTCACAACCAATTAGAAATCTCTTAATTATCTGTGCATGTATCTATCAATAATTACTGAGAGCTAACAAAAAGAGTTTTCTTCACAGAGATGTATTCCATGTAATAAAATGTAGATAAAACAAATCACATGGCAGTTTTCTGTATCTTAGATAGTTAATGTGTGGGTAGATCTCATCTCACATCAGCTTTTGTACTTGAATTCTAAGCAAAGTGTCATTCTCTTTTTTTTTTGTATTAAAACTATATGAAACAAAACTATGCAATCAGGTTTGTTTATAGAAGGCAGGTTTTAGGAAAACAGATGAGGTTTCAATAACATGAAGAAAGGGTACATTTTATATATTTTTTGAATCGTATCAGTTGCTGCTTATTTTAGAACAAATTTAAACATCTAAAAATGAAATAAAAATGTATTATGCCATATACAGTACATTGTTGTGATCATAGGCGTGCGCACAGGGTGTGCCGGATGCGCATCCCATGCGCTTTAGTGTTATCACTCTGTGTAGCAACATGGGAAAGATCTCCCTCTTTTCGGTACTGCCATAAGAGAAGTGTTTACGCTCTTCTCTGTCACTGTGCAAGTAGGGAGATCAATGTGCCGGGATCATATATATGTAGACAAATACACATGCATGTGTGTTTGAGCTTAAGGCCCCTTTCACACGGTCAGACCGTTCAGGTCTGCCTGTCAGTTTTGTTGGCAGACCTGAACGGCCGCTCCATGCAAGCCTTTGGAGCGGTTGATGTCATCGGTGACATGTCCGCTGACATCCGACCCGATTCGATCCTTAAAAATCAGACCTATGGCGATACGCCGCCATCCATCCATGGCGGATCAGATCGGGTGAGATCTGATGAAAACGGACATAGGAGACAGCGGCGCTGGACAAGCTCCTCCGCGCTCAGTGAGCAGAGAGGGACCTTTCATCTGCCAGCTCAGCGGAAATCAGCGGAGAGATCTCCCGCTGAGCTGGCGGACTCCATAGCGTCTGAATGAGGGCTAAGTGTGCACACCCTAACGCATTAGGGCTCTTTCACACGGGCGGACCGTATGTCCGCTTTTTCATCCTTCCGTGTACGGATGAAAAAGGGACATACATTGATCCCTATGAGATTGGGGTTTATCCGCTGACACCCGATCTCATCCGGGTCCTCTGATTCTGCAGACGGAGGAAACCCTATTTTTCCATCCGTCTGCGGATTGGAATGGGTGAACACGGACAGACGGTGGGGACCGCCCTGTCATCCGCCGGCTCAGCGGGGATCAACGGAGAGATCCCCGCTGAGCAAGGGAAGGTTCACAGGGCGGATCATCGTGGATCCGTCCCCTGTGAAAGAGGCCTTAGGCTGCGCACACCTATTGACACCAATGATGGGGGACTATTCCTATAACTGTAACCAATGATGGAGTACTATTCCTCTTACTGATACCAATGATGGGGCACCATGCCTCTTACTGATACCAATTATGGGGCACTATTTCTCCCACTGATACCAATGGTGGGGAATTTTCCAATTCCACAGCCCAAAGTCTGGCCCCCGTAAAGCCTGAATGACTGTTAACTGACCCTTTGCTTAGAATATTTGCAGACCCCTGATTTAGATGATTAACAATAAAAGAGAATAATTGTAAAACACAGCTAGGGCTGCACTTATCATAATGCCACACATGGGCCATTCCTTATGGCAAATCCCTATAAAGCACTCAAGCCTCGTACACACGACCGGTTTTCCCATCTGGAAAACTGCCATGAGAGCTTTTTGGCCGGGAAAACCGGCCGTGTGTATGCTCCATCGCAAGCTCTCATGGCATGTGTGTTGGGGGAAAAAGTTACTTTTTACCACCGGGAATCCCGTACATGTGTACGAGGTTCAGCCTTAGAAATTACAGATTGTAACAATGTTTCCTGATTATGTTTTCTTATCTTTCCAATTTTGGGAATGCCACAAACAATTTAAAGCGGAGTTCCACCCAAAAGTGGAACTTCCGCTTAATCCACTCCTCACCCCCTTACATGCCACATTTGGCATGTAATTTGTTTTGGGGGGGAGTGGGGGCTTCAGGAGGAGTGGGACTTCCTGTCCCACTTCCTCCTTCCGCCCAGGGGCCGCTAAGGCGATACGTCATATCGCCTTTTGGCGTTTCTTTCCTGTAGGCGATCTCCTGGGACACGTGACAGGTCCCAGGCGATCGCCTGTCCAATCAGGTAGCGTAGCGCCGCTCGCTCATGCGCAGTGAGTGCCAGGCCGTGAAGCCGATAGCTGTTACCAGGGCTGGACTGGGACAAAAATTTGGCCCTGGACTTCATCCAGACTGGCCCACTTTGAGAGGTCTCTCCCATTGTGGCCGGACAACTCCCTCACCCCCCCGGCCACCCAAGCCCCCTCCTCCCTTTTCACTAGCCACTAGCCGTTCTATTAGAGTAGAACGGCTGGTACTGGTACTTTTATAGCAGTACCAGTGGGGAAGCTAGACATTATTTCACCCAGGGCAAAAAATCAGTTCCCCACTTATGGGACAAGATTCAGCTGTCTGTCCCCTCCCCCATGCTCCTCTGTCGTTGTCCCTGATCCTCCCCTTGCTTCTTTGTTCCCCCCCGGGTGAGCGATGCAGGAAAGGGGATGAGGTGTGCGCTGCGGGAAGGGAGAGACAGAGGAGCGGAGGGGGGCGGCGGTCCGCTGTCACTGAAGCTGGCCCACTGAGCCACCAGCCCACCGGGAAACTCCCTGTAGTCCCAATGGCCAGTCCATCCCTGGCTGTCACGGCCGGGTTCCCACAGTTAGGATGGAGGCGCCGGCAGAAGGGGGAGAAGAGCAGAGCTCCGTGCGTTGGGTCGCTGGACAGTGGAGCAGGTAAGTGTATGTTTATTAAAAGCCAGCAGCTATGCTTTTTGTAGCTGCTGACTTTTAATAAACATCAAAAAAGGCTGGAGCTCCGCTTTAAATTAAGCCAGAAAACTATAGAGGGAGAGGTGCAGGATATTTTGAGATGACTCAGAATGGCCTTTATTGTCCAGAAAAACATGAAACCCATTTTTTCTTTCTCTTGTTTGGTCACCTGTACGAGTCAGAGGTCGTTTGTGCTAAAGTAATCACATAGGAGATGGGGTGGAGTGTGTAGAAGACGTCTTGGAAATGCAGGTGTGCCTGAGGCTGAACGATGTAAAAAAAAAAAAAATCCTGGAGTAGCGCACTGGCAACCTCAGGCTGTATACAATGAAAAGCACAAGCTGCACGGCCTGTCTGTCTGGTTTTCAGTGGTGCTGACCTGGTAATCATTACGCCTCAACCATTTCACAACTGATTGAAACTGTTGCATGGAAAAGGGAATTCCAATTTCCACCCAAAAATCTGCCATACCTCTGCTGGAAATGATTCAGGCTTATTCATTCATAACATGGTATAGCAAGTAATGTTTTAAAAGTATGCCATCATATAAATTAGCATCTTCATGGATGTATCCATATCTAAAATAGATTTTAGATGATTGATTTTCTCTTGGAAAGAACTATACATGAATAACACAAGCAATTTTTTTTTTTTTATGAAAAATGGTCTATTGGAAGACAACGGCTATAAAGAAGGTAGACAGGAAGGTAAGAACTGTGAGTTATTAGTTTAACTTGGGAGGGTGATGACTAATCTTTGCCGTTTTCAAACGTGTGTGTGTCTACAAGTATATTTTTCATTGTGAAAGGCCTCTTTAAACATGGGTTTTATAATACATGGCAAACAATAAAAAGAACACATAAAACTGTGCCCTTTTAGATCTTGTTTCTCAGTTGTACGTCTTATGCATATTTATTTGTGAAATTACCATGCATTTTCAAATGTAGATCAAAACTATGGGGGGGGGGGGGGGATTCATAAAGGGGTTGGTGCTGTAGACACCTTTTAGTGTCGCACCCAAATTGTCAGTGCCTGCACCTAATTCATATACCTGTCAGAATCTGTCAATGATTGGCACCAGGCCCGGACTGGCCATAGGGCATACCGGGCATATGCCCGGTGGGGCGCTGTGGCCCGCGGGCCTCATGTCACGTCTCCTTCCAGTGTAACATGCAGGCGGTCCAGAACTGTTAGGCCCCATACACACGAGAGGATTTATCCGCGGATACGGTCCACCGGACCGTTTCTGCGGATAAATCCTCTCGAGGATTTTCGAGGATTTTGATCCGATGGAGTGTACTCACTATCGGATCGAAATCCGCGCCGAAATCCCATCGCGATTACGTGTCGCGCCGTCGCCGCGATGATGACGCGGCGACGTGCGTGACGCTGTCATATAAGGAATTCCACGCATGCGTCGAATCATTACGACGCATGCGGGGGATTGATTCGGACGGATTGATCCGGTGAGTCTGTACAGACCAGCGGATCAATCCGTTGGGATGGATTCAAGCGGATAGATTTTAAAGCATGTCTTAAAATTTTTATCCGCTGGAAATCCATCCCAGGGGATAAAAATCTGCGGAAACAGATCCGCTGGATCGTACACACCAGGGGATCTATCCGCTGGAGCCGGTCCGCGGATCAATTCCAGCGGATGGATCCTCTCGTGTGTATGGGGCCTTAGGGGTGTCTGTGTAACAAACTGTGGGGGGCTGTGTAATGTAAAAGGGTCCAGAGGTGCATGGTACTGTGTAATGTAAAGGGGTCCAGAGGTGCAGGGTGCTGTGTAATGTAAAGGGGTCCAGAGGTGCAAGGTGCTGTGTAATGTAAAGGGGTCCAGAGGTGCACTGTGCTGCGTAATGTAAAGGGGCCCAGAGGTGCAGGGTGCTGTGTAATGTAAAGGGGTCCAGAGGTGCAGGGTGCTGTGTAATGTAAAGGGGTCCAAAGGTGCAGTGCTGTGTAATGTAAAGGGGTCCAGGGTGCTGTGTAATGTAAGGGGGCCAGAGGTGCAAGGTTCTGTGTATTGTAAAGGGGTCCAGAGGTGCAGGGTGTTGTATAATGTAAAGGGGTCCAGAGGTACATCATTAACCCCCCCCCCCCCCCCGGCTGCTCAGTCTAAAATGCCCGGGCCTATTTTTTGTCCCAGTCCGGGCCTGCTTGGCACTGAGGCCGTACTGTGCATATTGGACACTTTTTTCTCAATGCAAACCCTCCATGCCCACTGCACCCATCACACTGACAGGCATATGGCCGAGAAGTTTTAAAGTAGGGTAGACATAGCCTGATGGAGAATTAAGAGATTTGTTTCCCATCTGACCTGCCTTGCTCTTCACTGACAGCACACAGCAATGGGTAGATCCAGGTAGATTCAGTCCAATAGCGGCTTTTAGATATGTGCAAACTGAAAAAAAATTGTTTTGTTTAGTTCTGAATAGATTTTTTATGTTAATAATATAATTTCAGAATTTTTTTTGTTTCATTTCATTTTGTTTATTTTCGAATGAATTCCTAATTTTCTGAACGATTCGAAAAATGATCGACCAATTTGAATTCTGTGTGAAGAATAGCTGGCTGTTAAAGAGCATCCTTAACACTCAATGACTCATCAGCTGTCAGGGGCTTCCCCACTGACAGCTAAATGTAAAAGAAAAAATGCAGGCAATGAAAAATTCTGGAAAAAAAACAGCGTGGGGGGCTCCCTCCAATCCATACCAGGCCCTTTAGGTCTGGTATGGACTTGAAGGGAAACCCCACGCCAAACTTAAAAAACAAAAAACAGCGTGCACCCCCCCCCCCCCTAAATTCATACCAGAGCCCTTATCTGAGTATGTAGCCTGGCAGGCCAGTAAAGGGGGGGTAAGCAAGCACTGCCCTCCTCCTTCTGAACCATACCAAGCCACCTTCCCTCAACATGGGGGGGGGGCTTTGGTGCTTTGCTCTGATCCCCCACAAGCACCTTGTTCTTGTTGATGGGGACAAGGGCCTCTTTCCCACATTCTTGGCCAGTATGGCCTACCCATTTACCAAAAAAGTGTAAAAAGTGAGTAAAGACACAACACGCATTTTTGACAAGCCCCCCCGCGCCCCAAAGCGCCACCCCCATATTAAGGCATAGTTGCCAACATTGTAACAAAAATTTATAGGGGCATTTTTTTGCCTCTAGGCGGATTCTTATATAATTAGGGGGCAGTGGCCCAGATTCAAGAAGCACTTGCGCCCGCGCAACCATAGTTGCGCGGCGCAAGTGCTTACTTGCTCCGGTGTAACGAGTGCTCCTGATTCAGGAACCTCGTTACACCGAATGCAGCCTAGGATGTGATAAACATAAGCCTCCTTATGCCTTCACATCCCAGGCTGCATTCTTGCGTTGGCCGCTAGGGGGCGCGGCCTTTGTGATCGGTGTGTAGTATGCAAATTGCATACTACCACCGATTCACAAAAGTTGCGCGGGCCCTGCCTACGCAAGGTACGGAGTTTCCGTACGGCGCCTTTAGCATAAGGTTGCTCCTGCTAATAGCAGGCGCAGCCAATGCTAAAGTATAGCTGCGCCTCCCGCTCGCGACGTTCAAATTTAACGTCGTTTACGTAAGTGAACCGTGAATGGCGCTGGACGCCATTCACGTTCACTTACAAGCAAATGACGTCCTTGCGACGTCATTTGCCGCAATGCACGTCGGGAAAGTTTCCCGACGGAGCATGCGCTGTTCGCTCGGCGCGGGAGCGCGCCTAATTTAAATGATTCCCGCCCCCGGCGGGATCATTTACATTAGGCAGCCTTGCGCCCGGCTGCTTAGCATATTGCCCGCGCAATTTACGGAGCAACTGCTCCGTGAATCGCGGGCAAAGCGCAATATTTGTGTGGGCGCAGAGAAAAAAATTTGCTCTTTGCCCACGCAAATATTGCGCGATTCTACTTGAATCTGGGCCAGTGTATTCATTTGTAGGCGTGGCATAGCGGGGAAAGAAAAATGTGTCGCTCCACAGGATGGTGCTGTGGACAGCGTATTGGGATATATTATGCCATGGCGAAAAATGGACATGGTTTAAGCAGAATATTGGGCATGGCTTAAAGAGGGCGAGGTTTAAATGGGGGTGTGGTTAGAGTCCAAGATGAATGAGGGATGGAGCGAGAGGTGGAGGGAGAGAGAGAGAGAGAGAGAGAGATCCTACACCACAATAGAAATATGTGTATTTCAGAAAGTTTAACAATCAGCAGATAAAGATACTCCAAACACCGCGCTTCAATCATCCCGACACCATGATTGTTATGGTGTCAGGATGATTGAAGTGGATTATTTCTAATATTACATTGTAATATGAAATTAAATCAATCAACTCACCATAATGCATAATCAGTGGGAGCCCTGAGAGTATCACCTGTCACATCTCCTGCCACCAGATGCCATCAAGTGCCCCCAGCGGAGTCCCTCCTTACATCAGGTGCCCCCAGCGGAGTCCGTCCTTTCATCGGGTGCCCCCAGCAGAGTCCGTCCTTACATCAGGTGTCCCCAGCAGAGTCCATCCTTACATCAGGTGCCCCCAGCAGAGTCCAACCTTACATCAGGTGCCCCCAGCGGAGTCCGTCCTTACATCAGGTGCCCCCAGCAGAATCTGTCCTTACATCAGGTGCCCCCAGCAGAGCCCCTCCTTACATTAGTGTCTGCATCAGCAGAGCCCCATCTTACATCAGTGTCCCCATCAGTAGGGCCCTCCTTACATCAGTGTCCTCAATAGTGTAGCCCTCCTTACTTGTCTCTGTCCCTATCAGCGGACCCCCTCCTTACATCATTGTCCCCAGCAGCAGAACCCCTCCTTACATCAGTGTCTCCAGCAGCGGACTTCCTCCTTACATCAGTGTCTCCAGCAGCGGACTCCCTCCTTACATCAGTGTCTCCAGCAGCGGAACCCCTTTCTTACATCTTGTGTCCCCAGCCACGGAGCCCCTCCTTACATCTGGTGTCCCCATCAGCTGAGCCCCTACTTACATCAGTGTCAACATAAGCGGAGCCTTCCTTACATGTGTCTGTCCCCATCAGTGGAGCCCTCCTTACATGTGTCTGTCCCCATCAGCGGAGTCCCTCCTTACATCAGTGTCCCCATCAGCGGAGCCCTCCTTACATGTGTCTGTCGCCATCAGCGGAGCCCTCCTTACATCTTGTGTCCCCATCAGTGGAGCCCTCCTTACATGTGTCTGTCCCCATCAGCGGAGTCCCTCCTTACATCAGTGTCCCCATCAGTGGAGCCCTCCTTACATGTGTCTGTCCCCATCAGCGGAGTCCCTCCTTACATCAGTGTCCCCATCAGCGGAGCCCTCCTTATAGATGTCTGTCCCCTCTTGTCGGACACGGGGCGGAGGGCTGGCATGGGGTTTGGGGATCCCTTGCTTAAGGGATAATGCAAAAATGTTGAGTTGCCATGAAAGCAATAGGTCAGGGAATATCATCTATTGAGGAAACTTGTTCCTGTGACAAATGTCTAGGAAAATTCCATTCAGTTTTGACTGACTTGTTCTTATTTCTTTTTGCATCTCTAGGATAGGAAGTGAATAGAAATCTCTTCAGCTACACACAGAAAGCAAAAAAAATCTGAAAAGGGATTTAATCATTCCTCATGCCCTGTACACACATAAAGTGATGGAAAAAAATGACGTTTTTAAAAACGTCACTTTAATTGACCGTGTGTGGGGGAAAACTTTGTTTTATGTCTTGTAAAAAACGACCAAAAAAATTGAAGCATGCTTCAATTTTATGTGTCGTTTTTCAAAACGTCGTTTTTTACTTCACAGAAATTGAGTGTGTAGCAAAAAACGTCGTTTAAAAAGACGTTTTTACACCCGCGCATGCCCAGAAGCGAGCTTCAATGGAAAAAGTGGTGAGAACGTAACCTCGCTTTGCTAGAACATTGTGAGAAAAACGATGGTGTGTAGGCAACTTCGTCTTTGAAAATTGAAGTTTCAAAAACGTCGTTTTTTACTTCACAGAAAATTTCGTTTTTTTTCATCACATAAAGTGATGGTGTGTATGCGACATTACTCTATTACAGCCTTTTTCTACCAGGCCTGGGTACCCTGGGATGCCTTGAGGTATAGTCAGGGGTGCCTTGGCAAAATGCCCTTTAGTTACACAAAGCCACGGTTTTTCATTATGTACCATTATGACTTTCTAGATACTGGCAACCTAACAACCAATGACGCTATCAGTTAATAAGGAGGATGTCTGTTGCCTCCACAGCATCCTTGTTTGACCCTCCTGTGCCCCTCTCCCTCAGCCCTGAGATGACAAAAGCTGACTGATGGAGAGAAATTGAGAGAGAAGAGAAACATAGGAATACTAGTCAGTACCAGTGTGCAAAAATGTATTTGCTTTGAAAGAATAAATCACCTCTAATGTTGGGTGTCCTACATGTGGATGTTACTGCATTGTGTAAAGCTATTAGAATAGTTGCTTACATTTTAGAATGGGGTGCCTCAACTTAAAGCGGTGGTTCACCCTCCTTAACATCATTATACCATTACATTCGGCATCGTAGCGCGAGCTACAGTATGCCGGTCTTACATTTTTTATCCCCGTACTCACTGTGCTATTGCACATTGAAGATTCCGACTCCCGCGGGGAATGGGCATGCCTATGGAGAGGGAGGATGATTGACGGCCGGCTCTGGCACGTCACGCTCCCCGAAGACAGCCGGAGTAGGTCTCGGCTCTTCACGGCGCCTGCGCACAGGCTATGCGCAGGCGCCGTGAAGAGCCAAGCCTATTTCGGCTATTTCCGGAGAAGCGTGACGTGCCAGGGCCGGCCGTCAATCACCTTCTCTCTCCATAGGAACGCCCATTCCCCGGAATCTTCAATGTACAATAGCACAGTGAGTACGGGGATAAAAAATGTAAGACCGGCATACTGTAGCTCGCGCTACGATGCCGAATGTAATGCTAGAATAAAAAAAAAATTTTTTTTTTTTTTTAATAGGGTGAACCCCCGCTTTAAGACTACCCTTAATTTTACAGGGTGCCTTAAGATTGTCTATAATTTTAAAGGGTGCCTTGAGATTGTCTATAATTTTAAAGGGTGCCTTGAGATTGTTTATCATTTTACAGGGTGCCTTGAAATGTAAATTCCAGTAGGCTCTTGTGTAGCCAATTATAGGATTTTAGTCTCGATGTGGCTCCAGCCACACAATAAGAGCCATTGGCTGCGCCAGGACTGCAGGACACTTTCTTGTCTTTATAACAAAAGACACGGGTCTCCATATCCGGCCTACTACAAATTGTTAAGCCTGCAACTAGGGTCAGTGGCATATCCATAATGTTCACAAATTGAGAATTAAGATCAGCAGAGGCAGCCTATGGTCTAAGCTTCAATACCACCCCTTACATAGAAACAAAAGACCTTGATGGGAACGCTGACGTAAGGGAGATTCTGATGGAGACCAAAGCGATCTCTGATGTAGGAGGGAATCTGATGGGGACCCTGATGTGGGGGGTTGGGGGGTTGTAAAATATATGATGTGACCTACTGTACTGAAAAGTTTGGAGACTACTAACGTAAGGAAATATGTACTGTACTGAACTCTGGGAAAAAAAAAATATTTTTAGACATTTGATACGTAACAATGCATTTCTTCTAAAGATGGGTGTCTCGTGTGTGTGTGGACAGTACATGGACAAGGTAGGAGGAGGAGTAGATGAACGTCACAGTCTCCCCTCATCCATTCACATAATTCCCTGCATTTTGTGAAATAATGCAAAATGTTTTGAGAATGGAAGCGGGAAGAGGAAGGTGGAGAGTGAACAATCCACTATCCTCTGTATGAGAGCCAGAATTGTCGGGTTGATTTACTAAAACTGAGGAGTGCAAAATCTGGTGCAGCTCTGCATGGAAACCAATCAGCTTGAATTTTTTTTTATGTCAATTGAATAAGAGGAAGTTAGAAGCCAATTGGCTACTATTCTGTGAGTCTCAGCATGGGCTAAGCTAAGTACTTACAGTTGTATCCAGGATGAATGAAGCTAAGAGTTTTGCCCAACTTGGCATTATCCATTGATGGGTTATTGATAAACACATCCTTATGCCGCATACACACGGTCGTTTTTTGTGATGAAATAAAACAACGTTTTTCATCATGAAAAAAAAACAAAGTTTTTCTAACTTCATCATAAAAAACGACGTTGCCCACACACCATCGTTTTCTGAAAATGCTCTAGCAAAGCATGGTTACGTACAACATGTACGACGGCACTCTGTTCCATTCAAGCTCCGGTCTCATAACTTGCTTCTGAGCATGCGCGGGTTTACAACGTCGTTTTAGCCCACACGCGATCATTTTTTATGACACAAAAAACGACATTTTGAAAAACGTTTTTGGTCATTTTTTAGAAGACAAAAAACGATGTGAAGCCCACACACGATCATTTTAAATAATGTTTTTAAAAACGTCGTTTTATTTCATCACAAAATACGACCATGTGTACGCGGCATCAGAGGTATTTATTTTTAGATAGCAAAAATTTTTTTTTTTCCTCAGAGTTCAACTTTTAACAAAGCAGGGCTAATAATATGTGCAATTGTTCTTTGTTTCACTAGTCCCTAGATCCTAGTACCAGAAAAAGTACCAAAGTTAATGCCTAAAAAGATATCCTGTATGAAGCCTAAATAACAGAAATGTGTTTGCTGTACAGAACAACTGAAGCATGGAGATAACATTATGACTACACCTGATTGACTCCCTAAGACCTCTTTCATGAAAGCCAACCTTCTGAAAAGCAATCTGCAAAGTGGCTAAGAACCAGGTTAAAGGGTGTTCGAAATTCTGTGCCAAAACTGTGCGCCAAGTGTTTGGCATGTGATTGCAGCACAGTCCCATTGACTTCAAGGCTGGGTTCACACTGCTGCATGGAGCGGCTCACAGCAGAGGTCTGGTGCGTCCCTGTTCACCGTTTCAGGTCCGATTTCCATCCAAATATTTGGCTGAATTGGGACCTGAAACGGACCAGAAGACGCACAGGACACAAAAGCTCCGGAGATGTGTGAACCGACTCCATAGAGAGCCAGTCACAATCTCCTGACATGCAAATTGGATGCGGGGAAACCAGTGATTAGCAGATCGCTGGTGCTATGCATGTCTCCTGCAGATCTGTAAGGCCTCGTACACACGACCGAACATGTCCGCTGAAACTGGTTCGTCGGACCAGTTTCAGCAGACATGTTCGGTCGTGTGTAGGGCCGATCGGACAATTTTTACCAGCCGACCGGACAGGTTTCCCGCGGACAACTGTTTCTTAGCATGCTAAGAAACATGTCCGCTGGAAGCCTGTCCGCCGGACATGTCCGATGGTCAGTACGACTCATCGGACATGTCCGCTGGCCCGAGAACCCGCGCATCGCGTTGAAGTGATTCGACGCATGCGTGGAAGCATTGAACTTCCGGGTTCGCGTACGTCGCCGCCTCATCGTCGCCGTCACGTCACCGCATCGTCACCTCGTATTCTGTCCGTGCGGAATTCATTTGGTCTGATGGCTGTACACACCATCAGACCAAATGATTACAGCGGACATGTCCGATGAAAACGGTCCACGGACCGTTTTCATCGGACATGTTGGGTCGTCTGTACGAGGACTTACTGTAGTTAAAGTCCACCGTTAGCTCAGTTTGTATTTAGGTTGTAACATATTGCAAATAAAAAATTCCTGCAAATATATGTGCATTTGTTTTTCTCTTAAAGGTGAACTTAATCTTTAATTGCTATTGTTTGAATATTTAGGCTAATGTGCAGAGGCGTACTAAGCATGGGGCGGAGGGGGCGGGCCGCACCGGGTGCCACACACTGGGGGGGGTGTCAGGCCAACGCAACCCCCTCCGCGAATGAAGAGGACTACTTAGCGTGCAGCATGATGATGGCGCGTCGCACGGTAACAGGGAGGCAGCGCTAGCGGCAGTCTATGGTAAGACACAGCTGAAGCGTGGCTTTTCAGGGGGGGGGGTGACTCGTGCAAGCCGTACCCATACCCGGGACCGCAATTATCCCTTTCTCTGTGGCAGCGCAGCGCCCGCGGCTCTGATAGATACGGCTGTGACTGTCTGACACTGACAGTCACACCGCCGAGGAGCGTGAAGCTGCAGCCGCCTCCCCCTGTGCTGTGCTGCCTGTGTGTGTAGACAGTGTAACACGCGGCGCGCTGATGATCATCTGTCTGACGGCATTATGGGTCTGAAGGCAAGGGGGGTGTGTGCACTATTGTAAGGGGGGGTGTGTTCTGTATATGAGGGGGGGGTGTGCTGTACATGAGGGGGGGTTCTGTATTGTGGGGGGGGTGTTCTGTATTGTAGGAGGTGGAGTTCTGTATTGTAGGGGGGTGGTATCTGTATAGGGGGGTTCTGTATTCTGGGGGGGTTCTGTATTGTGGGGGGGGGTGTGTTCTGTATTGTAGGGGGTGGTATCTGTATGGGGGGTTCTGTATTCTGGGGGGGGTGTTCTGTATTGTAGGGGGTGGTTCTGTATATGAGGGGGTATTCTGTATTCTGGGGTGGTTCTGTATTGTGGGGGGGGGGGTGTTCTGTATTGTAGGGGGTGGTTTCTGTATATGAGAGGGGTTCTGTATTCTGGGGGGTTCTGTATTGTGGGGGGGGGTGTTGTGTATTGTAGGGGGTGGTATCTGTATGGGGGGGGGTTCTGTATATGAGGGGGGTTCTGTATTCTGGGGGGTTCTGTATTGTGTGGGGGGAGTTCTGTATTGTAGGCGGGTGGTATCTGTATAGGGGGGGTTCTGTATTGTGGGGGGGGGGGTTCTGTATTGTAGGGGGTGGTTCTGTATATGAGGGGGGATTCTGTATTCTGAGGGGGTTCTGTATTCTGTAAGGGGTCCAGAGGTGCAGGATGCTGTGCAATGTAAAGGGGTCAAGAGGTGCAGTGTAATGTAAAGGGGTTCAGAGATGCAGGGTGCTGTGTAATGTAAAGGGGTCCAGAAGTGCAGTGTAATGTAAAGGGGTCCAGAGGTGCAGGGTGCTGTGTAATGTAAGGGGTCCAGAGATTCAGGGTGCTGTGTAATGTAAAGGGGTCCAGAGGTGCAGGGTGCTGTGTAATGTAAAGGGGTCCAGAGGTGCAGGGTGCTGTGTAATGTAAAGGGGTCCAGAGGTGCAGGGTGCTGTTTAATGTAAAGAGGTGCAGGGTGCTGTGTAATGTAAGGGGTCCAGAGATGCAGGGTGCTGTGTAATGTAAAGGGGTCCAGAGATACAGGGTGATGTGTAATGTAAAGGGGTCCAGAGGTGCAGGGTGCTGTGTAATGTAAGGGGTCCAGAGATGCAGGGTGCTGTGTAATGTAAAGGGGTCCAGAGATACAGGGTGATGTGTAATGTTAAGGGGTCCAGAGGTGCAGGGTGCTGTGTAATGTAAAGGGGTCCAGAGGTGCAGGGTGCTGTGTAATGTAAGGGGTCCAGTGATGCAGGGTGCTGTGTAATGTAAAGGGGTCCAGAGGTGCAGGGTGCTGTGTAATGTAAAGGGGTCCAGAAGTGCTGTGTAATGTAAAGGGGTCCAGAGGTGATGTGTAATGTAAAGGGGTCCAGAGGTGATGTGTAATGTAAAGGGGTCCAGAGGTGCTGTGTAATGTAAAGGGGTCCAGAGATGCAGGGTGCTGTGTAATGTAAAGGGATCCAGAGGTGCAGGGTGGTGTGTAATGTAAAGGGGTCCAGAGGTGCAGGGTGCTGTTTAATGTAAAGAGGTGCAGGGTGCTGTGTAATGTAAATGGGTCCAGAGGTGCAGGGTGCTGTGTAATGTAAAGGGGTCCAGAGGTGCAGGGTGCTGTGTAATGTAAAGGGGTCCAGAGGTGCAGGGTGCTGTGTAATGTAAGGGGTCTAGTGATGCAGGGTGCTGTGTAATGTAAAGGGGTCCAGAGGTGCAGGGTGCTGTGTAATGTAAAGGGGTCCAGAGGTGCAGGGTGCTGTGTAATGTAAAGGGGTCCAGAAGTGCTGTGTAATGTAAAGGGGTCCAGAGGTGATGTGTAATGTAAAGGGGTCCAGAGGTGCAGGGTGTTGTGTAATTTAAAGGGGTCCAGTGATGCAGGGTGCTGTGTAATGTAAGGGGTCCAGAGATGCAGGGTGCTGTGTAATGTAAGGGGTCCAGAGATGCAGGGTGCTGTGTAATGTAAAGGGGTCCAGAGTGCTGTGAAATGTAAAGGGGTCCCGTGGTGCAGTTGTGGGGGGGTACACAGTAGTGACAAAGAGATGTTGAAGGATGCAGGGGGCACAGTGGGGTGTTTTTACATTTTACCGGGGGGGGGGGTGCCAGATATTGGATCCGCCCCGGGTGCCAAATGTTCTAGGTACGCCCCTGCTAATGTGAAAGGCATTTTTGTTTTTGGACGTATAAAAATGTTAACAGTTGCTGCTCTATTTGTTGTAATGCCAATGTTACGTATCAGAATTTACATCACAATGTACTGTATGCACAAATAATGAACATGCAGAGTTTACTTCTGTGTTTGTATTGTATTTCTCTACATTTTTTCTATTACATATTTTGTATGTCTCTTCAGCTGGGGGCGCCCAATGCCGCTACAAGTCCGAGAGCAGTTTGAAGGTATCGTCTACCTAAAAATGGGTATCCTCACACTCCACCCAGACCCCTAGTAATCGGCATAAAGGTCTATGACCATTAGAGGGAACCTAAGTAATATATCTAATGTCAACGATCATGGTCATAAAGATTCTAAAGAAGAATAACACAATAGTAGGCAGCAACTTGAATGGACTGATTTCTAGGCGATCTGGGGAAATCTCTAGGAGTATATAGGGGATCCACTGATATGTTAAGCCGGCCATAGATGGTTCAAATCTCAACACGTTCAGCAGGATGTTCGAACCATGTATGGGAAGGCTGATTATACCCACTTTATCAACTTGGGTACAACCAGCCTGTCGTAGTTCCATCCAAAATTGGAACTTCCGCTTTTCGGAACCCTACTCCCCTCCGGTGTCACATTTGGCACCTTTCAGGGGGGAGGGGGGTGCAGATACCTGTCTAAGACAGGTATTTGCACCACTTCTGGGAATACACTCCCGCGCGCCGCGCTATCTTCTGGGAAACACACTGTTCCCTGGAGAGAGCGGGGATCAGTGACTGCGCGCCGCCCTATTCGCGCAAGCGAATAGGGCAATGCTTTACTTCCTGATTACCTCACTGAGGATGGCGGCGGGTGCAGCCGAGAAACAAACGATTGTTCGGCCTTCGGCTGTTGACATCGCGGGCGCGCTGGACAGGTAAGTGTCCATATTTTAAAAGTCATCAGCTGCAGTATTTGTAGCTGCTGGCTTTTAAAAAAAAATTACGTGGAACCTCCGCTTGGAGGTTCCACCATGGTTCCGCATGGAGCGGGTCCGGTGCGTCCCTGTTCACCATTTCAGGTACGATTTCATTACAAGTTTTTGGCTGAATTTGGACCTGAAACAGACCAGAAGACGCAGAGGACGCTTTGGAGATGTGTGAACCTTAGAGAGTCGGTCGCAATCTCCTAACATGTGAATTGGATGCGATGAAACCGCATACAATTTGCAGTAGTGTGAACTCAACCTTAAGCACACAAGATTGATTTGCTCTTCATGGGTATGGCAGCTTGATAGCATGCAGCTCATTTTTAACCCCATGCAGTCTCCCATGAAGCATAGTTCACCTAGGCATGGTATCACGCTACAATAGATCCGTATATTCCCCAGTATATCAGACTTGTTCTGAGAAACACATTGAGAAAAGCACCACCCTCCTACTATCCTCTGACCATCAGCATATTCTGGAAAGAAGATGAATTGCTTTAGGATAGCATTATATGGGTGTATATTCTATTTTTATAGTGTACAGCATATTGGGAGTATAGTTGTTGATCTTCTATTGTAATATAGCTAGATTCAGGTAGAGTTAGGTCGGCGTATCAGTAGATACGCCGACCTAACTCAGAATCTGCGCCGACCTAGGTTTAAGTGTATTCTCAAACAGAGATACACTTAAACCTATCTAAGATACGACGGCTTGTCCCGTTTTACGTCGTTTGCGTAAGTCGTCCGTGAATAAGGATTTACGTCGTTTACGTCCACGTCTAAATCAATAGGCCCGTGCGGCGGCACAGTTGCTCCTGCCGTCTTGGGGCCGCATATTTGTAGCCATGGTCAAGCTCAGTGGTGAGTATGAGTACTTACAACCCCTCCTGCCCTGTGACTTTACAACGAATACTATGCCAGATTGCCAAACATATACTTTTTCATCCTAGGTACAGTGTTACACACCCCTGAAGAGCGAGCTGGATCTTGCGAAACTAGGCTGGTCAGGTAGTATGATGCCCGTGTACTCTGTCCACTATTATACTTGCGTACTAATATTTACTGTCTATGTATTGTTTCAATTGGCAATTGTTGGTGTTATGTATGTAACATTTTTACTCTACGCATGTAAAGAATTTTACTTGAATAAATTATATACTATACAATGACTGTTATTTTTACTGGCGGAAACTTTACCCACTTCATTTAAAGTCCCGGGGCGAATCCTTTTCTTTTGACTTTATGTGTTGAGTTTGACACTTTGGGGTAGATTCATAAAGACTTACAACGGGCGTATCAGTAGATACGCCGTCGTAAGTCTGAATCCCCGCCGTCGTATATTTAAGCGTATTCTCAAACTGAGATACGCTTAAATATTGCTAAGATACGACCGGCGTAAGTCTCCTACTCCGTCGTATCTTAACTACATATTTACGCTATAAATATGTAAATCAGCTAGATACGCCTATTCACGAACGTACGCCCGACCGTCGCAGTATACGTAAGGGGTTTTCAGGCGTAAAGATAAACCACCAAAAACATGGCGCAGCCAATGTTAAGTATGGACGCCGGGACCGCCTCGAATCTTTCAAATTTTACGTTGTTTGCGTAACTCGTCCGTGAATGGGGCTGGCCGTAATTTACGTTCACGTCAAAAGCATGACGATTTGCCGACGTCTTTTGGAGCATGTGCACTGGGAAAAGTCCACGGACGGCGCATGCGCCGTTCGATCGAAACGTCATTTACGTGGGGTCACAGTTAATATACATAAAACACGCCCACAGCTTCAACATTTAAATTAGGCGGGCTTACGCCGGCCCTAATACGCTACGCCGCCGTAACTACGGCGGCAAAATCTTTGAAAATACCAAACTCCCCTCTCAAAGTTACAGCGGCGTAGCGTATAGGAGATACGCTACGCCCGCCTAAAGGTACGTGAATCTACCCCTTTTTCTGTATTCTGATGTCTTGTACACACAGCCGGACTTTCCGAGAAAAAAGCCCAACAGGCGGTTTTTTTCTCGGAAAGTCCGGCCGTGTTTATCCTCCATCGGACTTTTTTTCTCGGAAGTCCGACGGTCCTTGAATAGAGAACCTGTTCTCTATCTTTCCGTCGGACTTCCAACAGACTTACGGCGGACTTTTGCATGGTCAAAAGTTCGACCGTGTGTACAAGGCATTACAGTTCTGGCTTCAGACTACAGATACAAATTTTAAATATCAGGCCCCGTACACACGACCGAGTTTCTCAGCAGAATTCAGCCAGAAACTCGGTCGGAGCTGGATTCTGGCAAGAAACTCGGTCGTGTGTACACTTTTCAGCGAGGAAGCCGACGAGGAACTCGTCGGGCCGAAAAGAGAACATGTTCTCTATTTTCTCGTTAGTCAATGGGAAAAGTCGGCCCGCCGAGTTCCTCGGCGGCTTCCACACTGAACTCGACGAGGAACTTGATGTGTTTGGCACGTCGAGTTCCTCGGTCGTGTGTACGGGGCCTAACTGTTTCATAAAATGTAAAGATTGTTCTGGGAACCTTTAAAGGAAGTATTTCTTGCCTGTACATTCTGAGCTGTACACGGTAAATAATATGACCACATACACAATACAGAGGGTGTTTCTCCAGTACACTGAGGTTTTAAGTTTTCATATGAATGCCCCTCCCTTTGTCAACTGCCTGCCCATTATATACTTCTAGAAAGACGATTGAACTTCTCGTTTCCTGATTTCACAGAAGCGAGCAGGGACTACACTAATAATGTGACAGTCCCATGGTGCCGATCATTATCCGTTCACTGATGTCAGGAAGGTGTGCAGGAAATGTATTACAGACACCTGGAACATCTGGGATCCATCCCACCATGTGTATGGTTCTAGTGTCCTCTGCTACCGTTCTAGTTTTACTCTACTTTGGCCTTTGTTGATGATTAAGGATCAATTTAGCATCCTGAAGACATCAGACAGTGGAATTGGACCAATAAAGTCTAAGATCCTGATTATCATTGCGTTGGATTGTCATACCTGCAACAGATCAGCACCTACCCTGTACCAGAGAACACTGGATGTGGTCCCATTGGATGGAATGACCTACACTTTACAAGTCTGCTTGTACAATATACAACTTTAAGGTGGGTCTTTTTTCTTTTTCTCGCTTGCAACAGAGTTGTGCAGGTTTTTACGGGCAACTGGTGACTCTTTTTCCCTTCTGTAGTTATCTACAGGCAGCCTGTATTTAGTGGGTCTCTCCCTTGCTCTGCTCTCAACACAGGTTATGTACAGTACAGTGATGATGTCACTACTAGTTTAACCAGGTAATAACTGGGTTTGTAAAGGCATTAGGTGCACACAAAAGGATTTATATTCTTTGTGGCTGTTGAGTTGTATATTTCCATTAATGTTTTTGTGCCTGAATTTCAGATTTGCAGTCAGATTCCCTAGTGGTGGCCATAGATGAAATGATGTTATATACCATTGCATCATCGACAGATTACTATCCGATTAATATATAATCAGAAGATAATAGAGATATATAATCAGACGATAATAAAAGGAGATACAAAAATAAAATAAGATCAAAAAAGGTTGCTCAATGCACCATATGCTTAATGATCATACTGATCTATCTACATTCCTACTATCAGATTTTCCTTCCAGACCGATCAGAATAACTGTAATTAAAATGATCGGTTTTGCTCACAATATTTACGAAAGGCAAATCCACTTTGCACTACAAAGTGTACTTGAAATTGCACTGAAAGTATACTTGGAAGTGTAGTCGCTGTAGATCTGAGGGAGACATGCAAGGAAAATAAAATACAGCATTTTAGCTTGCACATGATTGGATGATAAAATCAGCAGAGCTTCCCCTCATTTCAGATCTACCCCTCAGATTTACAGCGACTGCACTTCCAAGTGCACTTTCCGTGCAAATTCAAGTGCACTTAGCACTTTTAGGCCCAGATTCTTGTACATCCGCGTATCTTTGCGCGGGCGTAACGTATGCGATTTACGTTACGCCACTGCAAGTGCAGTATTCTCAAAGCACTTGCTCCGTAAGTTGCGGCGGCGTAGCGTAAATCGGCCGGCATAAGCCCGCCTAATTCAAATGTTGAACAGGGGGGCATGTTTTATGTAAAATATCCATGACCCGACATGATTGACGTTTTTCACGAACGGCGAATGCGCCGTCCGTGGAATTTCCCAGTGTGCATTGCTCCAAAGTACGCCGCAAGGACGTATTGGTTTCGACGTGAACGTAAATGACATCCAGCCCCATTCACGGACGACTTACGCAAACAACGTAAAAAATTCAAAATTTGACGCGGGAACGACGTCCATACTTAACATTGGTACGCCGCATGTACGCCACCATATAGCAGGGGTAACTTTACGCCGGGAAAAGCCTAACGTAAACGGCGTATCTGTAATGCGTCGGCCGGGCGTACGTTCGTGAATTCGCGTATCTAGCTGATTTACATATTTCTAGGCGTAAATCGGCGTACACGCCCCTAGCGGCCAGCGTAAATATGCAGTTACGATCTGACGGCGTAAGAGACTTACGCCAGTCGGATCTAATAGAAATGTATGCGTAACTGATTCTAAGAATCAGGCGCATAGATACGATGGCACAACGCAGAGATACGACAGCGTATCTGGCGATACATAGTCGTATCTCCTCTGTGAATCTGAGCCTTAGTTTTCACTTGTAGTGCAGAGTGGATTTGCCTTTCGTAAATAACACCCAATATGTGTCTTTTTGATAATTCATAAATTGTTTTGTGTATGGCCAACCTAAGGTCCAATACATCATTCAAACTGCAAATAACTGTAAAACAGCTATAGTGCAAATAAGATATTATATTACTAATACAAATTGCCAAATTAAAGTGGTACCCAACCCTCCCTCCATTGTTTTGCCCCCTTGTCTGTAGTGCTGTGTTCCCCGTTATATCACATGCCCAACAGCACAGTGATTCCAGTATCGTCCCGTTATGTTTGCGTGACATACGCCAGGTGCCGTGCTGCCATCTTGGTTCTCTTCAGTTGGCTCCCTCTCTTAGGTGCAGGCAGCCAGCTACCACCGACATGCCATGCCCGCTCTCCTGCTGGCTCTTGCAGCCTCCTGGGAGATGCATAGCCAAGAACATATCATTCTGGCCTCCAGTTCTGCTTGGAGGGGGAACAAAACTAAGGCCTGGTTGCAGTTTGCATCTTCCAGAAGCATTTTGCATTTTTCAATATACACTTTTGATCCATTGAAGTCTATAAAACCAAAAACCAGAAAAAAGTCCCAATCCCATTCTTTAAAAGGCACAGATGTGAACGTGACCCATAGGAAACCATATTAAATGGACTGTAGTGTGTTTCTGCAAAACTGAAAACACACAAAAAAATGCATAGGTGTGAACCAGGGGTAACTCCATGGAACTAGTTCCATACCATTGTTCCCTTGGGTGTTTTCCAGATATCGACTCCACTTGTGATAGTCACTTCACAGGCGTGCTGCCTGTGTGAGACATTTCTGTCAGAGTTGCGGCTGATTCAAATACATTATTAAACGGTCAGTTTAATAAGATTCAATAAGAAGCAACTGACTGGCCATTTGTGTAAATTAGGGTTCTCCAAACTTTCAACACATAGGGCCAGTTTACTACCCTTCAAACTCTAGGGGGGCCAGACTGAGTAGAAAATGCCCTGGCATCGGTTGAAGTAAACAATGTCACAGACTTGATGGTCAGTAGGAGCAGAAAATGACATAATTGGTGTCAGTGGAGGTAATAGTGACCCATCTCTGGTGTCAATGGACGGAACAGTGTATTGTATCAGTGTAAGGAATAATGCCCCAAGGGCTAGATAAAGGCAAGCAAAGAGCCACATTCGCTGCAGTTTGGAGACCTCTGGTGTAAATGATTTTGCATCTCGCTTCTCCACCCCAGAAGTGGCAATAGCAGAGAGGTAAGAGAGAAAGGGCAGCAATGTGAGGAGGAATTGTGTCCTTAGTCCTTGGAAAAGTTAGAGAACATTATATACAGTATGTATATCATTTTTCTGTATACAGTGTATATATATGTATATATATATATGTAGCGCCTGTGTACTTTCAAGTACCGATGCTAGTTGGCTCTCATCCAGTTTATTTGTTTAAATTGGGTCTCTGCTTTAGCTGGGCTGTACTGTGGGCTCATTCTGTTGTTGCTGGGGTGTCATACCACCCCGAAGCGACAGGTGGCGCCAGTGGAGTTCAGCCTAGGGTGCCTCTTCCCAGCAGCCGATAGGGAGGGAGTTTCCCTCGCGGGGCATGCTGGGGGAGGGTACTTCTGGAGCAGACGCCGGGAGGCTGGGTCTTGTTCCTGGTGCGGCACCCACCTTTAGGGTGACCACACATCACGGCTCCCCGGCGAGATGGCGTTTCCAGGCCGGGGTGCGCGTGCCACGGGGTGTTCCTGGTTCTGGGATCATGTCGGCCCGGAGCATTTAAAGCTGTGGCGGGGCCCCAGTGTTCGACTGGGTCCCCCAATTCTGAGAAGATCCCAAGTGAGATAGCTGTTCGGAGGGGAGTTCGCCTGAGGAGAGCCAAGAGAGGCTGGCGATCCAACAGGGCCTAGACGATCCAACAGGGATCAAGGTAACCGGACACTGGGAGGTTGGATGTCAGCAACCTGTCAGTCGGTAACCTGAGTGAAAATACTACCTGAAGGCGATTCTAACACAAATTCTACCAAGGAGGATTGTCTCCATGATCTAAGTTCTAGGGAGGGTCTGTGGCAGAGATCTTTCCCTCAAAGTTCCGAGTGATACTCTGGCTGCCAGGTCGGTGTGAGAGGCCTGCCCAGGTACACTATACCCACTCCAGCTGGAGTGGCGACAAAAGTAAAGTATCTTTGGAAGCAGGACTGCTTCCGTATCGTTAGGCCTGAATCTGCTGTTTCTTCTCCTCATCATTCTTTGCTATCTACCTCAAGTTTTACTGTTTACCGTGTTGGGTAAAATAAAAGCACAAGAAAAGACATCTGCTGTGTGGACATTCCATTTGCTAAGGCTCTCATCGTCTACCTTAGACCAGTTGCGGCTGGTGCTCAAAATTTTTAGGGGGGCGCAAACAAATGAAAAAAAAAAGAGACAATTGCAGCCTCACTGTGCCCATCAAAGGCAGCCACTGTGCCCATCAAAGGCAGCCACTGTGCCCATCAAATCAATTGTCACCACTGTGCCATCAATTGTCACCACTGTGCCCATCGATTGTCACCACTTTGCCATGCCAAACGCAGCCACTGTGCCATCAAACGCAGCCACTGTGCCATGCCATCAATTGTCGCCACTGTGCCCACATCAATTGTCGCCACTGTGCCCACATCAATTGTCGCCACTGTGCCCACATCAATTGTCGCCACTGTGCCCACATCAATTGTCGCCACTGTGCCCACATCAATTGTCACCACTGTGCCCATCAATTGTCACCACTGTGCCATGCCAAACGCAGCCATGGTGCCATCAAACACAGCCACTGTGCCATGCCATCAATTGTTACCACTGTGCCCACATCAATTGTCCCCACTGTGCCCACATCAATTGTCCCCACTGTGCCCACATCAATTGTCGCCACTGTGCCCACATCAATTGTCCCCACTGTGCCCACATCAATTGTCCCCACTGTGCCCACATCAATTGTCCCCACTGTGCCCACATCAATTGTCCCCCACTTTGCCCACATCAATTGTCCCCCATTGTGCCCACATCAATTGTCCCCCACTGTGCCCACATCAATTGTCCCCACTGTGCCCACATCAATTGTCCCCACTGTGCCCACATCAATTGTCCCCACTGTGCCCACATCAATTGTCCCCACTGTGCCCACATCAATTGTCCCCACTGTGCCCACATCAATTGTCCCCCACTGTGCCCACATCCATTGTCCCCACATCAATTGTCCCCACTGTGCCCTGTAAAATGCTGCCAGTCAGATTGCCCCAGACCCCCCAGGCGCCCGGCACTTACCTTTCTGGGGTTCGCCATCCTCCTTCCACGGTCCCTCGATGTCTTCTGCCGCCCTCGATGACGCTGCAGCCAATCAGGTTACTGATAACCAAAATCAGTGAACCAGATTGGCTGAGACGGCCGTCAGTCTTATCCAAGGGACGTAGCCCACTACGTTCCGATGATAAGACATCCGGGAGCTGAAGGGCTGTACTGGGAAAGCCTATCAGAGCCGCTGGCTCTGATAGGCACTTCCGCACAGCCAACCAGCTGTCCTTATTCAGATAATCGGGGGGCCCAATGTCCGGTTATCTGAATAGGCTGGCCACAATAACATACACTCATGCAATGCATGAGTGTATGTTATTTGCGCGGCGCTGCAAAACGAGTTTTTAAAAGCCTTAAAGGGCCCGTTTTTTTTTTTTCTTTTTTCTTTTTTTTATGACTACAGGAAGGGGGGGGGGGGCGGCGCCCGGGTGCCCCCTATGGACGGGCCGCCACTGCCCTAGACAATCACAGAGGTAACACGCCATCCCAATCTATAACCAGCGGCTCCTTCAGGGGTGAGCGCTACATATATATTAGGAAAAAAGGAAAATTGCGCTAATCGAATATAAATTAAGTGAATAAATGGGAAGGCTGCAATAGCGTGAACTAACACAAAACAAATATAAAAAGAAAGAAAAATTGCGCCAACCAGTAGTACAATAATATAAACAGTGAAGTCCTTTGTGTCTTCTACACGTGAAACACAGAAAAAATGTGCACCATATAAGTGCATAAATCGTGAACAAATTGTTAAAAAGATCCAATAACAAAGTCCATAAACGAAATTTTCAACCCAGGCAGCACCCAGTGTGAAGATAATTGACAGTCGTGACCCGCCACCATATGGACTGAGGCTTACCACAAGGTAATTTGATAACAGCGTTATTCAAATAACTGTAGGATACTTCTAAACATCGGATAATAGCCAGGAGTACACCAGGTCACGGTCCCTTTAAGAAGTCCACGATGGGGTGCAGCAGCGTATAATAGCGATTTACGTCCTCATAGCATGTCACAGCCCAGTCAGTGTCAACATGAAAGGAAGGAGACCGCACATAGGGTAGTATGCACTAACAGTTTTTAATTAAAAAGATTAAAACTACTTACAGGCGAAGGTAAATAGAGAGTGAATAAACATTTGCCGGCCGGCATCTAACAGGAGCCCTTCCTGTACGCGGTGACGTCACTGCACTCCGTCCCAGACGCGTTTCGTCACAATATGACGTTCTCAATGGAATTCCCATTGAGAACGTCATATTGTGACGAAACGCGTCTGGGACGGAGTGCAGTGACGTCACCGCGTACAGGAAGGGCTCCTGTTAGATGCCGGCCGGCAAATGTTTATTCGCTCTCTATTTACCTTCGCCTGTAAGTAGTTTTAATCTTTTTAATTAAAAACTGTTAGTGCATACTACCCTATGTGCGGTCTCCTTCCTTTCATGTTGACACTGACTGGGCTGTGACATGCTATGAGGACGTAAATCGCTATTATACGCTGCTGCACCCCATCGTGGACTTCTTAAAGGGACCGTGACCTGGTGTACTCCTGGCTATTATCCGATGTTTAGAAGTATCCTACAGTTATTTGAATAACGCTGTTATCAAATTACCTTGTGGTAAGCCTCAGTCCATATGGTGGCGGGTCACGACTGTCAATTATCTTCACACTGGGTGCTGCCTGGGTTGAAAATTTCGTTTATGGACTTTGTTATTGGATCTTTTTAACAATTTGTTCACGATTTATGCACTTATATGGTGCACATTTTTTCTGTGTTTCACGTGTAGAAGACACAAAGGACTTCACTGTTTATATTATTGTACTACTGGTTGGCGCAATTTTTCTTTCTTGCTACATATATATTATATATATATATATTAACACACACACACACATATATACCATATATTGTCAAAAGTATTGGGACACCCATTTTTAAACACATGGGGCCAGATTCACAAAAGAATTACGCCGGCGTATCTATTGATACGCCGCGTAATTTTAAATTTCCTGCGTCGTATCTTTGTTTTGTATCTACAAAAAAAGATACGACTGCATCTGGGATCGATCCGACAGGCGTACGTCTTAGTACGCCGGCGGATCGTAGATGCATTTTTTTTGCCGGCCGTTAGGTGGCGTTTCCTTCGAATTCCGCGTTGAGTATGCAAATTAGCTAGTTACGGCGATCCACGAACGTACGTCCAGCCGGCGCATTTTTTTACGTCGTTTGCGTTCGGCTTTTTCCGGCGTATAGTTACCCCTGCTATTATGAGGCGTACTCAATGTTAAGTATGGCCGTCGTTCCCGCGTCAAATTTTGAATTCTTTACGTCGTTTGCGTAAGTCGTTCGCGAATACGGCTGTACGTCATTTACGTTCACGTCAAATCCAATACGTCCTTGCGACGTAATTTGGAGCAATGCACACTGGGATATTTTACGGACGGCGCATGCGCCGTTAAAGAGAAACGTAAAAAACGCGGGGTCAAGACAAATTTAAATACTACACGCCCCCAACATCCCCATTTGAATTACGCGGCCTTATGCCGCAACACATACGTTACGCAGCCGTAAATAAGGGCGCAAGTTCTTTCTCAATACAGAACTTGCGCCCAAAGTTACAGCGGCGTAACGTATCGGGGATACGTTACGCCAGCAGAAAGATCCGCTGATCTTTCTGAATCTGGCCCATGAACTTTAATGGCACCCCAGTCTTAGTCTGTAGGGTTCAATATTGAGTTGGCCCACCCTTTACAGCTATAACAGCTTCAGCTCTTCTGGGAAGGCTGTCCACAAGGTTTAGGAGTGTGTCTATGGGAATGTTTGGCCAATCTTCCAGAAGCGCATTTGTGAGGTCAGATATTGATGTGGGTGAGAAGGCCTGGCTCACAGTCTGCGCTTTAATTCATCCCAAAGTTGTTCCATTGGGTTGAGGTCAGGCCAGTCAAGTTCCCCCACCCAAAACTCGCTCATCCTTTATGAGCCTTGTTTGTGCACTGGTGCGCTGTCATGTTGGCACAGGAAGGGGCCATCCCCAAACGGTTCCCACAAAGTTGGGAGCAGGACAATGTCCAAAATGTCTTGGTATGCTGACGCCTTAAGAGTTCCCTTCACTGGAACTGCGGGGTTAAGCCCAACACCTGAAAAACAACCCCACACCATAATCCCCCTCCACCAAATTATTTGGTTGAGTGCACAAAGCAAGGTCCATAAAGACATGGATGAGCGAGTTTGGGGTGGGAGAACTTGACTGGCCTGCACAGAGTCCTGACCTCAACTCTATAGAACACCTTTGAAATGAACTAGAGTGGAGAATACAAACCAGGCCTTCTCATCCAACATCACTGTCTGACCTCACAAATGCACTTCTAGAAGAATAGTCAAACATTCCCACAGACATACTCCTAGACCTTGTGGGAAGCCTTCCCAGAAGAGCTGAAGCTGTTATAGCTGCAAAGGGTGGGCCAACTCAATATTGGACCCTACAGACTAAGACTGGGGTGCCATTAAAGGGGTTGTAAAGTCTCATGGTTTTGGACCTTAATGCATTCTATGCATTAAGGTCAAAAACCTTCTATGCTACAGCTGCCCCCAGAGCCCCCCTTTTTCTTACCGGCAACTCATCCGTACCAGTGAGCCCAGCGGCTCCTCATTGAATAGACTGGTAGCAGCAGGAGCCATTGGCTCCCTTTGCTGTCAATCAAATAGAGTGACAAAAGAGTGGGGGGTGAGTCCCGCTGTCTGTCAATGGATGCAACAGCAGGACTCGGGAGCGCGCCCGCATGGCTGCTTTCATGGAAAGCGGCTCTCTGTGGGGGCACCCGAAGAAGAGGAGGATCGGGGCTGCTCTGTGAAAAACCCTTGCACAGGGCAGGGAAGTGTAACATGTTTGTTATTTTTTTTTCATAAGTGCTAGTTCACACCAGACGCAGTTCCGTGCACTTTTTTTTCTGCACTAAAAATGCATGCACAGTGTTTTCCATGTATTCCCATGGCTCTAGTTCACACCATGCAGTCAGTTTTCGGTCAGTTTCCGGTGCAGAAACTGACTGCATGGTGTGAACTAGAGCCATTGGAATACATGGAAAACACTGTGCATGCATTTTGTGCGCAGGAAAAAAAGCGCACGGAACTGCCTCTGGTGTGAACTTGCACTAAAAATGCGAACCTTTACAATCACTTTAGAGTTCATGTGTAAGTAAAGGCAGGCCTCCCAATACTTTTGGTATTATATAGGTAGATTCAGAAAGAGTTAGGCCGGCTTATCTACAGATAAGCCGACCTAACTCTAAATCTGCACCAACCTATGTTTAAGTGTATTCTCTAACAGAGATACGCTTAAACATATCTAAGATACGATGGCTTGCGCCGTCGTATCTTAGATTGCAATTTTTCTGATGGCCGCTAGATGGCGCTTCCATTGCGTCCGGCGTAGATTATGTAAATGAGGGGATACGCCGATTCACGAACGAACGCCAGGCCGACGCAGTACTTTTACGCCGTTTACGTAAGAGATAGGCTGCGTAAAGTTAGTGCTAGGCTCTAGTGGAATAGTAATGTTAAGTATGGCCGCCGTTCCCGCCGCGAAATTCTAAATTTTTACGTCGTTCGCGTAAAATCGGGATTTACGTCGCTTACGTCCTCGTCAAAATCAATAGGCCCGTACTGCGTACTTAGCCGCAATGCACACTGGGAAATGTAGTCGCCCGGCGCATGCGCAGTGACAAAAAACGTCAAAAACGTGAGGTCAAGCCTCATTGCCATGAAACACGCCCCCCCCCCAACCCGTTTGAATTAGGCGCCCTTACGCCCGCTCGTTTTAGGCTACGCCGCCGTAAATTAGCAGGTAAGTATATTGAGAATCATTACTAGCCTAGCTAATTTACGGCGGTGTAGCCTAAACAGGCTACGCTACGCCGCCGTAACTTTCAGCCATTGTACCTGAATCTACCTAATAGTGTGTATGTATATGTGTATATATATATATATATATATATATATATATATATATATATATATATATATACACACACACACACAGTATATATGTATACTCCATTAATATACTGTATATTCATGCACGCTCTCTCTCTCCCATATGTCTTTTTATATGTCTTTTTACATTTTATTTTGTAACTTGTTTTCCTGCTTCTATTTTTTATTTATTTTTCATTGAGAAGCATTTGTCCAGGATCATGGGTACAAATCTCAGGTGTACTACACATTGTGGCCATTCAGTGTGTATTTCATTGACTTTTCAGTCAGAGAGGAGAAATAGAAATGTTGTGAGGGCTCTATCCGGGGTGAAGAGCCACATTGCCATGATACACCTTTCTGAATTGCCTTAATTGAGGAGGCAGAGCAGTGAGTGGAGGATCAATCCGAAGTGTCCTACTACAGCCATTCAGTAATGTTTTGTTAGCGGGTGTGTCAGTCAGGCTGCTTTGTGTAGCCGGATGTCTACCCTGCAGCAGGGACAGGTTGCAGTGAGCTGCTGCACACATTACATCCCTGGCTGCTTGCTAGACTCATGGGACTTGCTTGCACACAGGTACAGTATGGATTATTACTAGTGCATGTTGTAATTGAATGCCAGGGCATAGTGCTGCATTGCAGGAGCAGGAAAGGTGGCGTCCTGCGTTTGTTTCAGTGCAGATCTACAAAGCACTGCTTGTATAGCAATATGTTTACTGAGGGATAAATGGGCATTGTACAAGAGTACTTCTTAAAGCGGGAGTTCACCCATTTCTAAATTTTTTTTTTTTCTTCCCCTTAGATTCCTGCTCGTTCGGTCTAGGGGAATCGGCTATTTGTATTAAAATAGGTGCAGTACTTACCCGTTTTCGAGCTGCATCTTCTTCCGTCGCTTCCGGGTATGGTCTTCGGGAGCGGGCGTTCCTTCTTGATTGACATTCTTCCGAGAGGCTTCCGACGGTCGCATCCATCGCGTCACTCGTAGCCGAAAGAAGCCGAACGTCGGTGCGGCTCTATACTGCGCCTGCGCACCGACGTTCGGCTTCTTTCGGAAAATCGTGACGCGATGGATGCGACCGTCGGAAGCCTCTCGGAAACCTGTCAATCAAGAAGGAACGCCCATTCCCGAAGCCCATACCCGGAAGCGACGGAGAGGATGCGTCTCGTAAACGGGTAAGTACTGCACATATTTTAAAATAAATAGCCGATTCCCCTAGTAATAACGAGCAGGAAGCGAAGGGGGAAAAGTGCCCTCTAAGGGTGAACCCCCGCTTTAAGCCATAGTAATTCACATAGAACATGAGTCTTATCCCTGCAGCATGCTACCATCATCTTTAATTGGATACAAATGACACCTCATGTACTATTTAATATTTCAGGGAACAAATACAGGAACTTGGGAGCTTTTCAGCCACATGAGAAGACTTCCAGGAAAATGACTAGTCTTACCATTGTGTGTGTGTGTGTGTGTATATGTATGTATGTATATATATGTATGTGTATATATATATATATATATATATATATATATATATATATATATATATATATATACATGTATGTATGTGTGATATATATATATATATATATATATATATATATAATGTGTGTGTGTATGTATATATATATATATATATATATATATATATATATATATATATATATATATATATATATATATATATATTTATTTCTCCCAGGTGTGGAAGTATTTTGTTGCTTCATCTGGTAGAGGTGTATACTTCTCAACTGGCAAATACAGTAAAACCTTGGTTTGAGAGTAACTTGGTTGGAGAGCGTTTTGCAAAACAAGTAAATGGTTTTAATACATTTTGCCTTGATATACAAGCGATGTCTTGATATAAGAGTAGCGTCATGTCACAACTGAGTATAAGAGCCGGTTCACACTGGGGCGGCACGACTTCGGGGGCGACTCGGCAAGGCAACCTGAAGACGACTTCAGATGCGAATTGCAAAATGACTTCTGTATAGAAGTCAATGCAAGTCGCCCCCGAAGTCGTACAAGAACCTTTTTCTAAGTCGGAGCTCCTAAGTCGCTCCTATTAGAACGGTTCTATTGACTACAATGGGACGCGACTGAGTCACCTGACGAGTCGCCCCAGTGTGAACCGGGTCTAAAAAAGAAGAGAGGAGCCTCTAAGTGTAGCAATATGGTTACATTTAATGAAGGTACAACATTCAACAACTTATTACTACACTTAGAGGTGCCTCTCTTATCTTTTATACCCTGTAAAAAAAAAAAAAAAAATGCTTTTGATATACAAGTGCTTTGGATTACAAGTAGGGATGAGCCGAACACCCCCCCCCCCCCTGTTTGGTTCGCACAAGAACCGTTGAATGTTCACGCAAACTTTTAGAACCCCATTGAAGTCTATGGGACTCGAACGTTCGAATTCAAAAGTGCTTATTTTAAAAGCTAATATACAAGTTCATTGTCGTAAAACGGGTTTGAGAACCTGGGTCTTGCCCCAGGGAACATGTATCAATGGGAAAAAAAGGTATTTTGTTTCTGGAGCAGTGATTTGAATGATGCTTAAAGTGAAACAAAAATTGAAAAATTCCTTTAACCACTTCTCTACTTTGGGTGTTTTTCAGATTTGGTGTTTACAAGACTAAAACTTTTTTTTTGCTCGAAAATTACTTAAAACCCACAAACATTATATATTTATTTTTTTCTAACACCCTAGAGAATAAAATGGCGATCATTGCAATACTTTTTGTCACACCATATTTGCGCAGCGATCCTACAAGCGCACTTTTTTGGGAAAAAAATCACTTTTTTGAATTAAAAAATAAGACCGCAATTAATTTGGCCCAATTTTTTTATATATTGTGAAAGATAATGTTACGCCGAGTAAAATGGTACCCAACATGTCACGCTTACAAATTGCGCCCACTCGTGGCATGGCGTCAAACTTTTACCCTTAAAAATCTTGATAGGCGACGTTTAAAAAATTCTATAGGTTGCATTTTTTGAGTTACAGAGTAGGTCTAGGTATCGCGGCGATACCTCACTTGTGTCGTTTGAACACCGTTTTCATATGCAGGCGCTACTCGCGTATGCGTTCGCTTCTGCACACAAGCTCGTCGGGACGGGGCGCTTTAAATTTTTTATTTTTTTTTTCTTATTTATTTTATTTATTTTATTATATTTTACACTGGAAAAAAAAAATGATCACTTTTATTCCTATTACAAGGAATGTAAACATCCCTTGTAATAGAAAAAAGCATGACAGGTCCTCTTAAATATTAGATCTGGGGTCAAAAAGACCTCAGATCTCATATTTAGACTAAAATGCAAAAAAAAAAAAAAAAAATTTGAAACTGTCTTTCTTTAAGAGGCTGGGCCGGACTGACGTGCTGACGTCACTTCCGCCCAGCAGAGCTATGGGGACGGGCGAAGGAGATTTTTCCTTCTGTCTCGTCCCCAGTCACCAGCCGGACGGTCCCGATCGTCGCCGCCGCTACCGACGGCTCCGGTAAGCGGCGGAGGGCGCGGGAGAGCGGCAGGAGGGGCCCCTCTCCCGCCGCCGATAACGGTGATCTCGCGGCGAATCCGCCGCGGAGACCGCCGTTATCGTTAACAGAACCGCTGACACTAAAGATTGATACCTCGATTGTGGCAGCAGCTGCTGCCGTTACCGAGATATCAATCTTTAAAGTTAGGCCGTATAAAGACGTACGGCGGTTTGGAAGTGGTTAAATATCGTACCTGCTGGGTGTTACTATAAGAAAGGTAATTTAAAACTGCTTGTGGCTTTAATGTAATGTCTGCAATATGGATGAAAGTCATCGAGGGAAAAATAGCATTTGTTTCCCCCCTGGTCATTACAAGTCCCTTTGGCCCTATATACTCTGAACAGCATTATACAGGCGGTGCAAACAAGACAGGGACTGTAGGTTTGTTGTTAAGTAGAATCTGTTTGTAATTTTGAACTGGTACTTTTTTTAAAGTGTAGCTCCAGCCATAAAATCGAATCGAAGACAGCGAGGGTGTGACGTCACGAGGCAGGTATCTGCACCCCCTCCCCCCTGTGAACCTCCGCTTTAATGCATCCTATGCATTAAGGTGAAAAAACACCTGGCAATGACGGCCCCCCCCTTTTTACTTACCTGAGCCTGTTTACCTGCTCGGCTCGTCCCTGGCGTCCTCTTCTCCACTGCTTCTCGCCGTTGATTGGATAGATTGATAGCAGTGCAGCCATTGGCTCGCGCTGCTGTCAATCAAATCCAATGGCGCAGTGGGCGGGACCGAGACATACACTCTGTCTATGGGTGCTTGAGACAGGAGAACACCCGCAATGTAACCCCCTCTGGAGAGAGTTTCCCGAGGGGGTTGGCTATTGCGGGGAGGAGCCCAGACAGCCATCGTAGGACCCTAGTAGAGGACGATCGGGGCCACTCTGTGCAAAACAAACTGCACAGTGGAGGTAAGTATGATATGTTTGTTATTTTAATTTTAACAAAAAATAAATAAATAATTAAGCTTTACAACCCCTTTAATGCATAGGATGCATTAAGGTGAACAAACAGGAAGGTTTTTAACCCCTTTTAAAGTGTTACTAAACCCACAATAGTAAAAACAGTCTGTATACCCAGTAAAGAATGCTTGTTATACTTGCTGTGGAACCTAGGGGGTTAATCCTCTGCATTGTGTAAAAAGGTTGTTTGATCCTTATATAGTAGTTGAGGTTGAAAAAAGACACAAGTCCAATCTATGTCTTCTCGGATCCTCCACTTTTTCTGATAAGATAAGAGCCTTGGGGACACTCTGCACATGCTCAGTTAGGTGTGTTTTCGCTAGTGTGCTTGTTTTTTTTTTTTTTTTTTCTTGGACGAGGACACAGGGCCAATCGGTCCTGTCCAGACAGAGGGTCAGGGGTCCCGCAGCCTCATAGGACAGTCAGAGTAGAATGAAAACGCCTCCTACAAGCTTTAACCAGACAATACTAAAATAATTGCATTTCCATGTTCTCTGTACTGTGGGAGACCGGGTATAGTGAATGCAGCGTCCTGGGTTTAGTAGCACTTTAACCACTTGTCGGCCAGCCACCGCAAGTTATACTGCGGCAGGTTGGCTCGGCTGCACAAATCGCTGTAGGTGTACGTTTGGCACTTACACTGCGATCTGTGGGCAGCGCACACATGCTCCCATTGGCCAGCGGGGAACCAATCAGTGGGTTGTTCCCCCGCAGTAACAGAACTGGGATCTGCCTGTGTAAGCAAGGCAAATCTCCATTCTGACAGTGGAGATCACACAGATCCTGTCTTTCTGCTATGTAGGAAGACGGATCTGTGTGTTGTCCCATTGAGCCCTTCCCCCATACAGTAAGAACGCACAGTGAGGGAACAGAGTTAACCCCTTGATCACCCCTGATGTTAATCGCTGCCATTACTAGTAAAAAAAAAAAAAAAAAGTGCCATAAATCTATCCCTTATTTTGTAGCCGGGGAAAGTTTGTGCTAACCAATCAATATACGCTTATTGGGATTTTTTACCAAAAATATGTAGTAGAATACAAATTGGCCTAAATTGGCGAATAAATTTGTTTTTCTTGTTTGTTTGTTTGTTTTTATGTTTTATAGCAGAAAGTAAAAAAATATATGGGCCAGATTCAGATAGGAGATACGACGGCGTATCTCCTGATACGCCGTCGTATCTCCAAGGCCGGCCGGTCGTATCTATGCGACTGATTCATAGAATCAGTTACGCATAGATATCCCTAAGATCCGACAGGTGTAAGTGACTTACACCGTCGGATCTTAGGTTGCATTTCCAGGCTGGCCGCTAGGTGGCGCTTCCGTGTCTTTTACGCGTCCAATATGCAAATGAGCATTTACGCCGATTCAGAAACGAATGCCCGCCCATCGCTTTTTTTTTTACGTTGCTTGCGTTCGGCTTTTTCCGGCGTATAGTTACCCCTGCTATGTGAGGGGTATCCTATGTTTAGTATGGCCGTCGTTTCCGCGCAGAGTTTTGAATTTTTACGTCGTTTGCTTAAGTCGATTCAGAAAAGAGCTGGACGCAAGTTACACTCACGCCGAAACCAATGACGTCCTAGCGACGTCATTTGGAGCAATGCACGCTGGGAAATTTAGCCGGCGGCGCTTGCGCAGTTCGATTAGCGCAGGGACGCACCTGATTTAAATAGTAAACTCCCCCTAGCCGTGGAATTTGAATTCCGCCGGGGGATTTACGATACGCTGCCGCAAGTTTTGAGGTAAGTGCTTTCTGAATACAACACTTGCCTCAAAAACTTGCGCCGGCGGATCGTAAATCAGATAGATTACGCGGATCTAAAGATCCGCTAATCTATCTGAATCTACCCCAATTTTTTTTGTTCATAGCATAAAAAATAAAAACTGTAGAGGTGATCAAATACCACTAAAAGAAAGCTCTATTTGTGGGGGGAAAAGGACATCAGTTTTGTTTGAGGACAATGTCGCACGACCACACAATTGTCATTTAAAGTGATGCAGTGCTGTATCGCAAAAAATAGCCTGGTCTCTAAGGGGGTAAATCCTTTCAGGGCTGAAGTGGTTAAAGGGTAAGTTTGCCTTTACAAAAAATCTGTAAGGTGAACTTACACCGGACCCCCTTTCCATCCAACGCCGTCCCCCCTGTACTGGAGTCCTGCAAACACCTGCTGTTTTACCGGTCCAGGGATCTGAAATCCTGCAGCTTTCTCATACATTTAGGAGATTAAGTCGCAGGGATTTCAAATCCCCTTAGCGGTGAATCGGCGACTAAATGCCTCACAGTGAGTGTTCGTGGAACTTCTGTAAGCAGCCGAACAGGCAGCTTACAAATACCTCCTTACATGCCGAGGAAGTTGGCCGGACACGCAGACACAGGCTGGAACGTAGGACACACAGGCTGGATGAACCACTTGAATGCCACAAGTTAAGTTCTTATCCCTGGGGATTTCATAGGGGGTGGTGGTATGGTAGTGGGGAGGGGGGAGGGCAGTAGTTGGTGGTCTGCTAGTGGGGGGGCTGGGCGTTGGTTGGGGGGGTTATTTGTCAGTGGGGGGGTCTGTCAGTGGTGAGGGGCAGGGCAGTAGCTTCTCTGGTAGTGGAGGGGTGATGGTGGGGAGAGCTAAACCCTGCATGTAGCTCCCTCATTGATTCTGCACTCTGTACACAGGGCACTTTTGAACCCTGCACTCTGTACGTAGCACAACTCCTAAACTCTGCAGTATGTGTGTAGCACACCCCCCTGAACCTTGCACTCTGTCCACAGCGCAAACCCCTGAACCCTGCACTCTGTACGTAATGCAGCTCCCGAACCCTGCCCTCTGTACACATCACACCCCTGAACTCTGAGCTAATTATTAAATTAAGAAACAGTTCAAATTAAATGCAGAGTAGATACATTGTCTTAGATATACAACCGGCCTCTTGAGGACAACCAAATTGCTGATGCAGCCCCCAATATATTTGAATTTGACACCTGAGGTGTAGACGTTCCACTGCTGGATAAGACCTGTTGCAGTTGGTTTTATATTTGAACTTGCCATGATCTATGAGTAATGTGTTTTTACCATATAATTATAAACATTTATATACAGCCTTGTGCATTTTCTATGTTTTGTATAAAAGGTTACATTTTACAAATAAACCCAGCTTGACCCTCTTTAGTAGCTATTTAGGCCCCTTTCACATAGGCTTTCCAATCGGGTCCGCCTGTCAGTTATTCAGGCGGACCTGTTTGGATGCTCCATTCACCTTTAGGCTGAGTTCACACTATCCCTGTATTTGTCTCTCAGCAGTGGTGCGTGCTGGTTCACCATTTCAGGTCCAATTTCAGCCCAAATTTTTCCTGAAACGGACCAAAAAAGGGACACTTTTTTTTTTTTTTTTTTCCCAGCAAATTTCACCGGACCTGCTGCAGGGATATGTGAATTAAGCCCTGCATGTAGATTGGGGGGGGGAAGGCGCATTGATGGGGGTGTGGCCCCCGTGTGCCCCTTATGGATGGGCCGCCACTGCCAAGAATCCTTTTCTGCAGCATGCTGCCGTCCTTGCAAATAAATGCACGACCTTTGTAGTAATTTTTCTCACAATCCAGAGAGGTCCAAGAATCCGCAGGACTCTTGGACCTGCCCAGATAAAAATTCCACTGTTTTCTGCCCTCAGTTGCTCAAAGAGACCATGACTGATCAAACAGCGGTCACTGGACACACTAGCTGCCACCAGGTATGGGGTCCTCCCCATACTGCTCTGGCACAACTTCACCTTGAAACAATATTAAATCCAAAAGCAAACCTCTGTTAGATTACAGCTTACCAATTCTTAGATGTGGCAGCTGCATTCGTTTTCTTTCTAGGTTTTCTTTCTTCAATTTTCCCTGGCGATATGGCTGGTAGGTCTATTTATTTTTCAACAGAAAAGGCTGTCCTGCATATCAGGGACGTTTGGGGAGGTCAGTGGCACTGGCTAGTATCAGAGCCAGATACACACAGGTTACATACGCCGCAATAATTCTAGCACTAGACCTTCTCTGTAACGCTAAACATGTAACCTGTAAAAAAATTTAAAGGGTCGCCTATGGAGATTTAAAAGTACTGAAGTTTGGCGCCATTCTACAAGTGTGTGTAATTTTAAAGCGTGACATGTTGGGTATCTACTTGGTGTAACATCATCTTTCATAGTATACTAAAAACATTGGGCCAACTGTCGCCAGCTGCATCAAAAGTAAATATCTCCTAAACGGTGCACGTTTAGGAGATAGGCAGCTCTCTTTTTGGGCAACGGTTAGAAGATACGTTCACCTTTAGTAACAGGTTACACCCATATTCAGGGTGTAACCTATTACTAAAGCACCTGCTAGTACCCCAACCCAATCCTCCTCCACTGTTACAGCGGGCCAGGAATCCTCTTCCTGCACCCACTGCCACAATTCAAAAGGAGCACAGCCGTGTGGGGCTCTGTTTCCACTGCCTTTTTATTCATTCACAGGTTTATGTGACTGAATGAATCACAAGTACCATCTTCCACCTCAGCGGATGGCTTGCAGTTCTCAGTGAACTGCAAAATGCGATGTGGCAGGAGCTCTCATAGTTCATCCTGCACCCACTGTCCCAATTCGAAAGGAGCGCAGCAATGCGGACCTTTTCCCTTTTATGCATTAAGGTAAAAAACGTCTGTTACCTCCCCTCCCTAACACGTACCTGAGACCTTTATTGATCCAACACTGTGCCCAGCTGCAAGTCTTCTCTCCTTTCTGGTCCAACAGGTATTGCTGATAGCAGAAGCCACTGGCTCAGGAGTGATCTCTCACATCTGCCCTCCTAGCAAGAGGATTGCTATAGGGGCAGACAGAGGAAGATGAGCTGACTGCACTGGCCAGGGACCCAAGAAGAGGAAGTTCGGGTCCACTCTGTGCAAGTAGAGCAGGCAAGTATAGACCTGTGTGTTTTTTGTCCCGTTTTTCTTGTTTAAAAACCAGACTTTACAATCACTTTAACTGTGTAGACTATGGTAGTGCCTAAGACAGGGGTGCCCAACCTTTTTGTAGAGCAAGGGCCACTTAAGCAACTTGGTAACTGGTCGCGGGGCTACAATGAGCAAAGTGGGTGGACGGGATGTCCGTTTCCACTCTGCATTTGCAGAGCGTACACGAACACAGCCCACTATACTCTTCTTTTGTTCTGCAGGTTTGGTGCGCTTTCAGAAAGCTCACCAAACTCGCAGGCAATAGAAGTCTATAGCTCAAAGCAGGTAACCTGCAGGTGCACTTTCCTGTACCTGCACATCAGTTTGAAAGCAGCCCAGTAACCACTGCAGAAGAGAGATGCCCATATATACACATTGATTTTAGTAATATAATTACCTTTTTAATAACAGTATTCTATTCCATCTCAGAACAGGAGGTCGTGGGCCACGTGACCCCCGGGCCACTGGTTGCGCACACCTGGCCTAAGAGGAATTAAAAAGAATATATATATAATTTTTTTTTTCTTTTTTTTTTTTAAGGAAATCATGTGTTTAATTCCTGTTCTTCAATCCTAGAAGTATGCCAATAAAATGATTTCTAGGCTGCAGGGTACATTTTTATATTTAAGCTTAAAAATAATCTTTCTTTGCTTAAATGCCTCCATGAAGGCATACAGGTTTGTTTGTTGGACTGGTTAGACAGACTGTGGGAGGTGTTGTATAAATGCTCCAGGATGAAGATTGCAGGGAATAAAAAAAAACAAAAAAACATCATTTCTACTTTCCTGGAGTTAAAATGACAGCATACCAATGTAATATAGATCGATAGTTTTTTTTTTTTCTTTTTTATTAAGTTTTATTAAAGTAACAGATCTTGCAAATGCCGTTACATTCAGTTAGGGTATATGGAGTGTATACTGGACAGGATTTTCATCCATGGAGCCTGTAGGCACACAGCTTTTGATGCCTAAAGCATCACCCTTCTGCTAGGGTCCCCTCTTATACAGAGCATATTCTTGATGGTGAAAACCTGGCTTTGAATAGTGTCAATGTATATAAGGTTATAAGAGATGACTATACTATTACTGATAACCAGGAAAAAAATGTGCACCATGCAACACATGAGCAAAATCCATCCTTTTGCTTTTTGTCTTCCATTGTCATAGGCCTGTCTTTCATTGATATTAAACTTATTTGGCAGTGAAAAAATATATTTGCCTTTTGATGCAGGAGGGTTGAATGGGTCAGGGATGCCTTTGCACTTCTTTCACCATTGGAATCACTGAAGGTGTGGGTCCAAGCAGCCTGAGAAGTTGTAAGACTTCCTAAAGGTATTGCAAACTACACTTTTAGCTTTTAATAAACTTGTTCCCAACAGATTGCTACATATTATTAGGTTGTTTGCTAACTGAAGTTTTGGGGCATTGTAAACAGGATTATAACCTATGTGGCTAAATTTTTGTGCAAAAAAAACAAACAAATTGGCTTTTAACCCTTTCACTGACGGGACCTGCAGTCCCACTTTTAAACTTGGCTGGCTGGACCATTTTTTGCAATTTTTCCATTGCTTTATTGTTTTTCCCTTACAGCTTTAAGAGTTTGTAAAAGACCCCCCAAACTATACATTTTCTGAAAGCACATGAGCTGTAGAATAAAAAGAGGGTGCTACTGATTTTTAAGGTCCCACGATATTTGCGCAAATGTTTATCAAATCAATATTTTCTCAAAAAATACACTAAAATCGCTATTTTACAAAATGTCCACTAAATGCAAAGCCAGCGGAGGGCTTGAAGGTAAGCTGGCAGCTACAGGGAGGCCACCATTTATCAATGCCGGTGATTAACGCTGGGGGGGGTGAGGGGTTATCTGTGCCGCAGGGATCTGTGCAGGAGGGTAGGGAGAATTCTGCCTAGTACACACGATAGGATCGTTTCCGCGGATAAATCCTCTGAGGATTTTGATCCGATGGAGTGTACACACCATCGGATAGAAATCCGCGCCGAATTCCCATCGCGATGACGTGTCGCGCCGACGTGCGCGACGCTGTCATATAAGGAATTCCACGCATGTGTCGAATCATTACGACACATGCGAGGGATGGGTTCGGACGGATCGATCCGGTGAGTCTGTAAAGACCACCGGATCGATCCACTGGAGCCGATTCCAGCGGATAGATTTCTTAGCATGTTAAATTTTTATCCGCTGGAAATCGGTCGGCCCGAAATATATCCGTGGATAAATATCCGCTGGATCGTACACACCAGCGGATCTATCCGCTGAAACCGATCCGCGGATCAATTTCAGCGGATCGATCCTCTCGTGTGTACGGGGCCTTCGAGTGGCAGCGGGGGGGGGGGGGGTGAATTTTTTTCCAATGCAGGTATGTGGAGGCTAGTGAAGCAGCAGCAAAATGTCCGGTAGTAGTGGCAGGTGTAGAGGGGGTCAATTTTTGGGTCAATAGCTCTGATCAGGGGATTGTCATCTGCTGATCAGAGCTATTGTTTAGTTCAGCAGAGTCTAATGAACAGTTTTGCTATAAGCTTGTAGTCTCTGAAGTGGACCTGGCCTGCTGGAAGAAGTGCTGTAGGTCTGTACGTCGTACGAACCTGACAGCAAAAGGATTAAAAAGTACAAAGTAGAAGGGACACCCTTGAAATTTACAAGGAATACAGCAAAAGGGTAGCAATAGGGGTGGCTAAAATGTTAATCTGAGAATCCCATTGCTATGACAAGTAAAACAAATCCAAAACGGTTTCCCAAATAATAATAATGGTTAAAGTGTTGAGAAGAACTTCTAGGCCCCATAATAGCTGAACATGGGAAGCAGGTGACAGGAAAAAGGCAGATGTTTGATTTTTTTTTTCTTTTAGTTTTTACAGATAAAAAAGGCAAGTTTGATAGTCATAATAGACTAATGATGTTTCACAGAAGGTCCTTTTGTGGCTAACTGAAAACCAGGTACAAAACCACGCTTCCCCGTGGTGTCAAAGGGGGGATAGGGGTCACCTGTTTGTCACAGGGTGCCCCCGCCCTCAGCTATGTAACAGCTGTCACCGAGAAGAAGCGTCACTTGGTGGGAGCCTCCCATGGAGGCGGAACTGTTAAAGCTTTTTAAAAAAAAATCCGGTCTGTCGGCGGCGTGGATTTACATCACTGGACATTATTAATAAAAAAAAAAAGGACTTGTCCCAAGCTGTCTCTTGTCTTTTTTACCATTTTTGACATGAGGTCAGGATCTGGGGGTCCCCTTGTTAAAGGGGGGCTTCCAGATTCCGATAAGCCCCCCGCCCGCAGACCCACACAACCACCGGGCAAGGGTTGTGGGCATGAGGCTCTTGTCCCCATTAACATGGGGACAAGGTGCTATGGGGTCAGACCATAAAGCACCCTCCCCATATTGAGGGCATGTGGCCCAGTACAGTTCTGCACCCCCTCTTTTCCTGCGGCCTGCAAAGTTGCGTGCTCGGATAAGGGTCTGGTATGGATTTTGGGGGAGGGGCCCCCAACGCCTTTTTTTTTTTTTTTTTGGCACAGGGTTCCCCTTAAAATCCATACTAGACCTGAAGGGTCTGGTATGGATTTTGGGGGTGACCCCTACGCCATTTAAAAAAAACAATGATACTGAAATTATATATTGCTCACACAAGCCATGGTTATATGTGAAATTACAGCTCAAAATACATTCTGCTGCTTATTCTGAGTACGGGGATACCACATGTGTGAGACTTTTTGGGAGCCTAGCCGCAGGGCCGGCCTTTGGGTTATGCGAGCTGTGCAGCCGCACAGGGCGCCATGGGCAACAGGGGCTGGGTGCGGCCATCGCAGAATGTGAGTCACAGTGGCGTAGCGTGGGGGGTGTGAGGGGGACCTAGGCCCCGGGCGCAACATTTGGGGGGGCGCAATACCACGCCAGTACGTGTCACCGGCGCTACATTATCATAAGTTCCGTGACCCCGCGGTCCAGCCGCCATGTTTAGTGTCAGGCTGGCCCCTGGCGCCCTGTGATTGGGTCAAGTGGTCATGTGCGGCTGGCGGGGCTGGCCTGGCCTATCCTTAATAGAGGTGAGCGGGGCAGGCATTCCATGCTCGCGGTCTTCTCCGTCTCCTCCTCAGGCTCTCCAGTGGAATGGATCCATGAATATGTCCCCGTCGGGGCGGCCCAGGCGTGCAGTGTGACAGGAATTGGCAGTAGGAAGAAAAAAAAGGTGAGAGACTCGTCTCCCTCGTGAGTTTTTGCTGCTGGCCCGGGGGAGTAGGTATTGATCTGGGGAGAGGGAGGGAGCAGCCAGAAAGTCAGTGTGTAACGTGTTATGCCTCCATAGTAAAATGCTGGGCCTTTTAGTCCCACCAATGCCTCCTATAGTAAAATGCTGGGTCTTTTACTATAGGAGGCGTTGGTGGACTACAAGGCCCAGCATTTTACTATAGGAGGCATTGGTGGACTACAAGGCCCAGATTTTACTATAGGAGGCATTGGTGGACTACAAGGCCCAGCATTTTACTATAGGAGGCATTGGTGGACTACAAGAACCAGCATTTTACTATAGGAGGCATTGGTGGACTACAAGGCCCAGCATTTTACTATAGGAGGCATTGGTGGACTACAAGGCCCAGCATTTTACTATAGGAGGCATTGGTGGGACTAAAATGCTGGGCCTTGTAGTCCACCAATGCCTCCTAAAGTAAAATTCACCAATGCTGTAGTGTCAGTGTGTATTGTGTGGTGGCCAGTGTGTATTGTGTGGTGGCCAGTGTGTAGTGGTCTGTGGGTATTGTATTGTGTAGTGGTCTGTGTGTATTGTGTAGTGGTCTGTGGGTAGTATATTGTGTAGCGGTCAGTGTGTATCGGTCCGGGGGGGGCCGCCACAGGATTAGCTCACACAGGGCGCCTGAACACCTAAAGCCGGCCCTGCCTAGCCGCATACAGGACATCAAAAACCCATCACCGCCCTCAGGATTTCTAAGGGTGTAAACATTTGAGTTCACTACCTATAGCAGTTTTGGAGGCCATGAAATGCCCAGATGGCATGTTAAATATTTAGCAGATCTCGCTTTTTGTCAAAAAGTTTTGAAAAAATATTTGTTTCCTTTTTTATATTTTTATTAATTTTCCAAAACAAATGAGAGCTGCAAAATACCCACAATGACTCTTGGCAAATACATTCCTAAATGGGGTCATTTGGTGGGGTTTGTGCTATCCTGACATTTCAGGGCCTCCGAAACTGTGATCGGTAGTGAGGAAGTGAAATCGCCATTTTACGCCCTTAGAAAGTCACAAGGCGGGGATTGGTTTTTGGGGTCCTGTACTCGGCTAGGCTCCCAAAAAGTCCCACACATGTTGTATCCCATTACTCGGGAGAAGCAGCAAAATGTAATTTGGGGTGTAATTCCACATATTCATGGCATGTTCGAGCAATATATCATTTAGTGACAACTTTGGAACAAAAAAATTATTTTATGTAATATTTTCTAAAACTTGTGGCAAAATATAAAATATTCCATGGACTCAGCATGCCTATCATCAAATAGCTTGGGGTGTCTACTTTCCAAAAAGGGGTCATTTGGGGGGGGGGGGGGTTTGAACTGTCCTGGCATTTTATGCAAAACATTAGAAGATTATGCCACACATCACCCACTCTTCTAACCACTTGAAGACAAAGCCCTTTCTGACACTTTTTGTTTCCATGAAAAAATTATTTATTTATTTTTTGAGTAAATGACTTTGAACCCCTAAACATCATATATTTTTTTTTAATGCGAAGACCCTACAGATTAAAATGGTGGGTGTTGGAATTTTTTTTCACACAGTATTTGCACAGCGATTTTTCAAACGCAATTTTTTGGGGGAAAAAAAACACTTTATTAAAATTTTAATGTGCTAAAACACACTATATTGCCCAAATGTTTGGTAAAATATGCCAAGTACACAGATGCCAAACATGACATGCTTTAACCACTTGCCTACAGGGCACTTTCACCCCCTTCCTGCCCAAGCCATTTTACAGCTTTCAGCGCTGTCACACTTTGAATGACAATTGCGCAGTCATGCAACACTGTACCCAAATGACATTTTTATCATTTTTTTCCCACAGATAGAGCTTTCTTTTGGTGGTATTTGATCACCTCTGCGGTTTTTATTTTTTGCGCTATAAACAAAAGAACAGGGACAATTTTGAAAAAAAAAAACACAATATTTTTTGCTATAATAAATATCTTTTTTTTTTTAAAACAATTTTTTTCCTCAGTTTAGGCTGATACGTATTATTCTACATATTTTTTGGAAAAAAATAGCAATAAGTGTATATTGATTGGTTTGTGCAAAAGCTATAGCAGCTACAAAATAGGGGATAGATTTATAGCATTTTTATTATATATTTTTTATTTTTTTACTAGTACTGGCGTGATCAGCGAAATATTTTTATTTTTTTTTATATAGTGACTGCGATATTGTGGCGGACACATCGGACACTTTTGACACATTTTTGGGACCATTCACATTTATACAGCGATCCCTGCTATAAAAATGGATTGATTACTGTATAAATGTGACTGGCAGAGAAGGGGTTAACACTAGGGGGCAATCAAGGGGTTAATGTGTTCCCTGGGAGTGATTCTTACTGTGGGGGGAGGTGACCGATTGTGTGTCCCTATGTACAAGGGACACACCATAGGTCTCCTCTTCCTGACAGGACGTGGATTTGTGTATTTACACACACAGATTCACGGTCCTGCTCAGTTACTGGGCAATCGCGGGTGCCCGGCAGCCATCGTGGCCAGCGTGCACGCACTTTGGGTCCCCAGTGACGCGACGGGTGCATGCGCCCCCTAGTGGCTTCGGAAGGCGCGACGTCATATGATGTACGCCCAGAACAATAGGGTGGACAAGAGGTTAAAATTGTGCACAACCATGCAGTGGCAACAAACTACATACATTTTTAAAAGCCTTTACAGGTTACCACTTTAGATGTACAGAGGAGGTCTACTGCTAGAATTATTTCCCTCGAGCTGACGTTCGCAGTGATACTTCACATGCACGGTGCAATTGCTGTTTATGACACAAGACTGACGCTTGTGTTCACCTTTGCGGGTGAGCATGGGGGGGGTGCTTTTACATGAAAGCTGACTGCTGGCTGAAAAGAACGATGCCAAGATGATATCTAAACCTGCAGGCATCATTTTGGTATAACCACTCAAAGTTCTGCAACATACCAGTACGTCGCTGGTCCTTGTTAAGCATATATTGTAATGTTCTCTTTTTCATGCAGCCTGTGGGCTGAACGAAAAAGATTGATCGGTGGTTTGCCCACCATTAGAATACCGCCCTGCATCCACCCACTTTTAATGATGAGCATACATGCACTGTGTTTTTTTTAACTGTGGTGGTGAAATCACCTCCTACAGCGCTGGAGTCACTGATTTGCGTATAGTGAGAGCAAACGCTGTTGCTGTCAAGATAAATAAATCAGTGCTGCAGCTGAATGGCGCACCTTCAAAGAAAATAATGGTTAACAATAAAACACAGTAAAGTATAAGAGCATTAGATACCTGCAAAACAAACATGCTAAAACGTAGTAACAATAAAACATTGCAGCATAAAATACAGTAAACCAGAGCAGAACAAAAGGGAGAGATGAACATTAAAACGACAAATATATATATATATATATATATATATATATATATATAAACATTTTTATTATTATTATATATTTTTTTTTTTTTTTTTACTTTTTATTTGTAACTCAAAGTTCCAGATTCGGGTCTCTCAAAATGTGATGGCATCTTTCGAGACCCTGTATTAGTGTGCCCTAGGACTGTGCAGTGCTGTACCCTATGCTAATACTCCACTAGTGTGTGTGATAGTGACAGAAACATTCACCGATGCAGAGACCAGGTTGGTCAGGACAGTAGGGACAATAATGGCGCATGTCACGCCTAAATCTGTGTTTCCTACAGACACGACATCTTCTTTGGGGTGCTCTTTGGGTAAATGGGACAAATAAAGGGGTGTAGGAGGGCCAATAACTAATGTATGTGTGTAATTGTTTTACTGAAAAATAAGGATATTGTTAAGTGTAAAAAAAAAAAAAATCTGGCCGCCTCCTCCCCTTATAGCCGGCCAATCGTGCTCTTTTTTTTTTTTTTTTTTTTAAGATGTTAATGAAGTGACACTAAACGCTGGTTTAAAAGAAATGGGTGACTGTTCTGTCTATCATAGGACTTTGTATTAAAGAGGCCGCCGAGTAAACTGGATATTCTCCTGTATGTAATCTGTCTGCGCTCATCCCGGCCCCATTCCTTGTCTTCTCCGAGGCTACAGATGGGCATCGATCAGGCTGCATTTATGGCAATGATGAGGCTGCAGTTGGGCACTGATTTAGGCTGCATTGATGGGCACTGACCCTTATTTTGCTTCACAGTTCTTTTATTTAAAATGTACGTTTTTCTTTAAATACGGTATATCCAAATAACACGCCCAAGCTCATTCTTGGTCCTGAGCGGAGCTTTAAGATTCGTTGGGGGGAGATATATAGATAAATAACACAAATAACACGCCTGAGCTCATCTCTTCGCCACACACCACCACAAAGGCAAGAGAATTCTTGTTGGACAGTGTATAAGTGCTCGGATGAACACGCTTATGCTCCGTACACACAATGAGATTATCGGACGACTTTTTTTTTTTCATGCTAATTTCACTCAGAATCTGAGTTTACTAAAGTCACAAATTTCGTACGACGGAATAAAAATTTGTGATGTCATGTGTTGTAATGAATTTATATTGCATTTTCAAACGACCGCTGTACTGATTAAACAAAAATAGTACGATCTGGCATCGTATGAAAAAAAAATTCAGTGCATGTCCGAAAGAATAATATCGGATGAACTGTCATGATCGGCTCTCGAAAGCTCTGTGCTAACGATCTGATTATCGTACTATCGATTCGGAAGCAGAATTTTTCATACAATTTTCGGATTTGCGTGTACAGGGCATTAGACTGAATTTTAATGGTTTAAAAAATGTCATGCAAAATGGTTGCCCCTCACGTATGTTCACTTCATCACATCTGACCCTCTTTGAAAAAAGTTTGGACACCCCTGCTATACTGTACTCTATAACCTGATTATAAGGTGTTCGCTGGAGTCTGGCTTCAATTTGTTGCATCTAAATCTTCTAATGCATTTAACCCCCCCCCCCCCCCCCCTCATTAAAGCGGAGGTTCACCCATAGAGAACACATTTTCCCCTTAGATGAATGCTCGTTTTGTCTAGGGGAATCGGCTAGTTGTTTTAAAATATGACCTGTACTTACCGTTTACGAGATGCATCTTCTCCGCCGCTTCCGGGTATGGGCTGCGGGACTGGGCGTTCCTTCTTGATTGACAGTCTTCCGAGAGGCTTCCGACGGTCGCATCCATCGCGTCACGATTTTCCGAAAGAAGCCGAACGTCGGTGCGCAGGCGCAGTATAGAGCCGCGATGGATGCGACTGTCGGAAGCCTCTCGGAAGACTGTCAATCAAGAAGGAACGCCCAGTCCCGCAGCCCATACCCGGAAGCGGCGGAGAAGATGCATCTCGTAAACGGTAAGTACAGGTCATATTTTAAAACAACTAGCCGATTCCCCTAGACAAAACGAGCATTCATCTAAGGGGAAAATGTAAAAAAATAAAATAAATGGGTGAACTCCAGCTTTAATAGTGGGATGTGTTATTGGCCTGATCACCAGGTGAAATGGAGTGGGAGGGGGGGGGGGGAGAATACTGATGCATCCACCACATGTAATGACTGGTAAGCTGCAATACATAACATTTTTGGGTTTAATGCTGCTCTAACCCTTCTGTATCCAGCGGTTACTGAAGCCTAGAAGCCCCCACTAGTGACTGAAAAAGGGTTAAAACTGCCCACAAAGCGCTGCTGCAGCAGTGCTTTGCTGGTGGTTCGGCAGTTCTGTCCATTGATTTCAATGGGCAGAGGCGCTTTTTTTTTTTTTTTTTATTTATTATTATTCAGGATTTATATAGCGCCAACAGTTTGCGCAGCGCTTTACATCAGGGTAGACAGTACATTCACAATACAATTCAATACAGGAGGGATTATAGGGCCCTGCTCGTTTATAGCTTACAATCTAGAAGGGAGGGTCAAGTGGAACAAAGGGTTAGCTTAGTAGTGTATTCACTGCTCCTACAGCGCCTCAAAGATGCGGCTAACAGGACTTTTTTTTACCATCCTACCAGTGCACTGCTCCAGTGTGAAAGCCCTCGGGCTTTCACACTGGAGTGAAAGGAGCGGCTCTTTCAGGGCACATGGAGGCACTATTTTTAGCACTATAGCTCCTGCAAAGAACCTCTGTCAGTATATGCAGCATAGCATGCTTGTTATACTCGCTGTGGAGCTCAAGGGGTTAATCCTCTGCATTGTGTAAAAAGGCTGTTTTATCCTGTATGCACAGATCCTTCCCTTCTGCACTGTCTATCTGGGGAAAGTCAGCTAACACAGGCAGGGTAACCAAACTGCACACACTCAGTTGTGTCTTTTATGCTTGAGAGAAAATGTATATGTTCTCGGAGATAGCCAGGTCACATGATATTGTCGCACATGCGGGCGTGTATACAGGCTGAATTTTATATCTCCTCCTACCTGAACTCTCAGCACAGTTTATCACTGACCCTGGTATACAGATCAGCCAAAAAGGTATATAGTGGCAATATTTTAATGTAAGAAGATCTATATGCTGGGGGGGGGGCGGCAGTAGAACTATTTTCATATTACTGGGTTTAGTAACACTAAGTGTTTGTGTGGTTAAGTTGAATAACATTCAAATTTGCTTGTCTAAATTTTAAAATTTTGTTAAAACATGTGTAGCGCCCTGCTACTTTCATAGCTGGCACTGCCTTAAATGTAGAGGGTGGTCAGAGATTTAATTACCTCCTAGCTGTATTGTTTTACCAAATTTGAGCCTCTGTTCCAGCCATGGCTGTACTGTGAGTGACCACTATTGCTGTCTGAGGTGTTGGTACCACCCCAGGCTGAGGGTGGCAACAGTCGAGTCAGGGTGTATTGGGTGTTTTTCCACGGCAGCCAATCAGTGGGGGTTGATCGCCTCGCTGTGCATGCTGGGGGAGAGTTCTTAAGGGACAGATGTCATTCGTTTGCGGTTGTCGATCGCTGGTCTGTCGTCCCACCACCCCTTGTGTGTGGCCCTCATGGCCGGGGGTGCGTGTTCAAGTGTTCCTGGCTCCGGGACCACATTGGTCCGGGGTTATGTTCTACTAAGTAGGCCCGATAGTCTACAATTGCAGAGTGGTCCTGTGCTGTCCTTCCTGAGGGAGGAAGCCACCAGATGAAGAACCTGTCTTGGAGAGCACCGAGCACGAGACTGGTATCTCAGGAGAGGTCTTGAACTTCATTGAAGGACGCACAATTACTGAGAGGCTGAGTGATGGTCGCCTGTCAGTTCTGAGTCCACAAGTTTATTCGAGAGAGATCTCGGTGCTTAATCCTGTGTTGAGAAGGATTCTGGACCGAATACATCTCCACCTTTTGGGAAGGTCTGTGGCAGAGACTTTTCTAAAGTTTCCGTGTGACCTACTGGCTGCTAGACTGGTGAGAGAGGCATATTCTGGTGCACAATACCCACTCTGGCTAGAGTGGCGACAAAAGTTCCATTGCTGGAAGCAGGATTGCTTCCGAACAGGTATAAACCTACTACTCTTTCTACCTCTTCAACTACTACTTTTATTATTTTATCCCGTTGGGTAATAAGGCACAGAAAAAGACACCTTAAATGTGGACATTGCAGTTCTTCTCAACTCTCATCGTATACCCTAGACGGCGGAGGAATAGAGGTAATATGCCACCCAAAACAAATCGGCAGCTCCTTTGGGGGTAGTGCTACACATGTGTAAGAGTTGTAATTGGTAGACTGTGGTGTGTGTGTGTGGCGTGTGTTGTTTTTTTTTTTTTTTTTGCAAAAAACCTCTCCAATGGCAACCATGGATCATTACATTAAGCTGACAGAGATCACTAGACCAGGAACCACTCTGGAAAAGTTTTGCTTTTCAAGAACAAGCAGGATAATAACCTAACTGTGGTTCACTCTTCAGTTGTGCATGCTGAGGGAAGCTCCTGGACTGTACACTAAGCCTGTGAAAACAGGATATTTTTTATGAGATGAGCTGATTTAAATGATCTGTGACTGTTGGAGATTACACGTATTACAAATTGTTTGCAATGACTCATGGTGATTCAGCTGAGTAAATTGACTGAAACCACCACTACTTGGTGATGTGATGGTGAAAGTCACCATTTTAATTACACACATTGCATATACAGATCTCTGGGTTTAAAGGAGGATTACAATTTCAAAAGCAGAAAGCAGTCCTCTTCTTCAGTATTTAGTCATCTTAAAGAGGAGTTCCGAATTTGTTTTTTTAAGTCAACAGCTACAAATACTGCAGCTGCTGACTTTTAATAATCAGACACTTACCTGTCCCAGGGTCCAGCAATGCAGGCGTATGAACCCCCGCTTTTCTTCCCCTCCTCTCCACGGCACCGGCATCACTACTGTGGGAGCCCGGCTGCGGCTTCACAGCTGCATCTTGGAAAAGTTTTTGGCCTCTAGTGCCTGAAATAACGGCGCCAAAGCCCGCATAATACTTCCTGAGGGACGGCACAGCACGGACAGCTCTTCAGCAGCGCTGCACTCTGGTCGGGGTGGTGAGTCTCCTGGGGGGTCCCCTGCTCTCTGTTGCGGCCGGGAGGGTTGCCTGTGGGACCTGCCTTGCAGTACTAGGGCGGCATATATAGGTGGCTCAGCATGGAATCTGAACCAGAGGCTTCTACCCCAACCATGCCAGAGTTGACCCTTAGTGCTCCTGCGACCTCGGTGGATGCTATGGCAGTCCTTGAGGCGTTTGTTGCCAGGATTGAAGCGGCAAGTGGCCAGAAGGGGGGTAAAAAGCGCCCCCTCCCTGCGCCTGCTTCTGGGGATGTCTCTGACACGGAATCAGGCCCTGCTATTGCATCTGGCCCTGGTTCCATTATGTCAGATGGTGCAGGCTTAGCCCACACGGACAGTGAGGATGACTCTGCTTCAGGGTCAGCGCATGATAAGGAATTTGTTGGAGCTCTTATCACTGCGGTGCGGGATACTCAGAAACTTGAGGATTTGGCAGAGGCATCAGACATGCCGGTCCCTTTTGGGTTCCGCAAGCCACCCACACCGCAAAAGTGTTTCCTTGTGTTCCATATCTGGACAAATTGTTGTACAAGGAATGGGATCGGCCGCAGAAAGTTTTTGCTGTTCCAAAATACTTTGCGGTCAGTTATCCTTTTGAGCAGGACTTTTTAAAAAAGTTGGTCTCTCCTCTGTCAGTGGACCCCCCTGTGTCCAGACTGAACAAGGCTACCACGTTACCTGTGGAAGTGGCTCCCGCTTTTAAGGATCCCGCAGATAGGAGAGTTGAGGCTGTGGCCCGCTCCATGTTCACAGTAGTGGGGTCGGCGGTGGAACCGGTTTTGGCGGGGGCTCTGGTGTCGCAGACACCTACCGAATTGGCAAAGTCCTTGCTGCAGGAACTGGAGGCACAGAATGCTTCTGAGCTCTGTGTGAACCTGGCCGAAGAGTTGGTACAGGGCCTAAAGTTTGTCTGTGAGTCGGTCCTGGATACGCTCCCCTTGCTCTCCAGGGCCTACGCGGTGGTACTACGCCGCCTCGTGTGGCTGAAGTGTTGGTCTGCAGACCAGTCTTCTAAAAAGGCTTTGGTGGACTTACCCTTTAAGGGTTAACGGCTTTTTGGGGCGTCCCTGGATGACATCATAAAGGATGCCACAGGTGGTAAGAGCACTCAGCTCCCACAAGCGTTTTTTTCGCTTGCCAAGTGCGGCAGGAAAATATTTTCAGGGAGCTAAAGCGCCCGCTGAAGGGCAAAAGCATCCCTGGTACCGCAAGCCTGCGGACAAACCTGCTTCTGCATGAAGGTCGGCCCCCGCCTGCATCTCGGGTGGGGGGCCGGCTTTGCGAATTCGAGACTCGGTGGAGGTCTCTTTCCGACCGTTGGGTTTGTGAAGTAGTTTCCTCAGGGTACAAGCTAGTTTCTCTCTTGCCCACCAAACAGATTTTTTCCCTCCTCCAACCTCCGGCTTCCTCCGGGTCACCAGAAGGATCTGTCAGGAGCTGTCCAGGATCTGCTGGTCAGGGGGTGGTTGTACCGGTTCCCTCAACGTTTCAGGGGTTTTGCTCCAATCTGTTTGTACTCCCAAAGAAGGAAGGGGTCCGTCCAATACTGGACCTCAAGGCCCTCAATTGTTTTGTCAAAGTGCAAAAATTCAGGATGGAGTCCGTTCGCTCAGTTGTAGCAGCGCTCCATCAGGGGTATTTCCTAGCATCCTTGGATATCAAGGACGCGTACCTGCATATCCCCATATACGCAAAACACCAGAGATTTCTGCATTTTGCGATCGGAGAGGACCACTTTCAATTCGTGGCCCTCCTGTTCGGCCTGGCCTCGGCACCACGGGTTTTCACCAAGGTGCTCACTCCGATTCTGGCCCTGCTGAGGCAGTGCGGGATCGCTATCGTAGCATACCTGGACGACCTTCTTCTGAGAGCTTCTTCAAGCTCAGAATTAGAAGAGGACGTGTCTTTCACCTGTCAAACCCTCTGAGAATTCGGTTGGCTATTGAATACCCAGAAATCGGTACTGGTACCGTCCCAACAGCTGGAATACCTGGGGTTAGTCCTGGACTCCTCAGAGGCGAGAGGTTTCCTCCCAACGGAAAAACTACAGACATTGCAGTCTGCTGTGCAGCGGTTGACGACCCAGAAATGGGCGTCGCTTCGCTTTTGCATGAGAGTGCTGGCTCTGATGGTGGCCTCTTCGAGGCAGTGCCGTATGCCCAATTTCACACTCGAGTATTGCAAAAAGAGATTCTGTCACGTTGGGACAAGCTCCCTTCGTCTCTGGATTATCGGATTCGGGTGAGTCGCCTGGTCAGGTCCTCCCTAGTGTGGTGGCTGACGTCTCCGGCACTTCAAGCCGGAAAATCATTCCTGCCGTGCCATTGGACAGTGATCACGACGGATGCCAGCCTCTCCGGCTGGGGGGGTGTCTGGGGTGTCCAGTCAACCCAGGGGCGCTGGACTCGGGAGGAGTCCCGCCTAACAATTAATGTGCTGGAGCTCCGAGCGATCAAGTTGTGTCTCTACAAGTGGTCTCTGGGTCTACAGGGACGACCGGTCAGGATCCAGTCCAACAACGCCACGGCCGTGGCGTACGTCAATCATCAGGGGGGCACGCGGAGCTCGGCTGCAGCGACGGAAGTCGTGCACATCCTCCGGTGGGCCGAAAGAGTACGTTCCGGCTCTGTCGATCGTGTACATTCCGGGGGTGCTGAACTGGCAAGCCGACTACCTAAGTCGACAAACGCTAGACCAAGGAGAATGTTCGCTACACCCGGAGGTGTTTCAAAGTTTGTGCCAAAGATGGGGCATCCCAGACGTGGACCTTCTGGCGTCCCATCTCAATCGGAAGGTGTCACGGTTCGTGGCCAGGTCAAGGGATCCGTGGGCGGACGCGTCAGATGTGTTGGTGGCACCATGGGGTCACTATCGCCTAATCTACGCCTTCCCTCCTCTGAAGCTTCTTACTCGCCTGCTGCGCAGAGTGGAAGCCGAGGGGATGCCAACAATCCTGATCGCTCCGGATTGGCCGCGTCGTCCCTGGTACGCGGACCTGGTGGCAGACGTCCCCTGGCGTCTACCCCTGAGAGAAGATCTTCTGTCGCAGGGTCCAATCTTTCACCCTGCTTTACAGTCGCTGGCTTCAACAGCGTGGCTGTTGAGCGCCAGGTGCTGAAGGATCGAGGCCTGTCAGGCTCGGTGGTCTCTAACATGTTACGAGCACGGAAGTCTACTTCACAAAAATTTACCATCGTATGTGGAAGGCCTACATCGCCATGTGTGAAGAGATGAAATGGCACCCCCGTACATATGTGATGTCCTGGATTCTGCTGTTCTTACAGCGTGGAGTGGATCAGGCTCTCGCCTTAAGTACGGTTAAGAGTCAGATTTCGGCTCTAGCTGTCTACTCCCTATGGGACTTGAATTTAGTCCTTTCGGTGCTTCAAGAAGCTCTGTTTGAGGACATTCGGAAGATTCCTTTGTTGACTCTGTCCCAGAAGGTGGTTTTTCTGGTGGCAATTACCTCGGTCAGACAAGTATCTGAACTGGCGGCCTTGTCCTGTAAGGCTCCTTACTTGGTCATCCATAAGGATAAGGTGGTGCTGCGGCCGCAGCCGTCATTCCTTCCAAAGGTTGTTTCGGCTTTTCACGTAATGAGGACATTGTGTTGCCATCCTTATGTCCTCAGCCGAAAAATCCGAAGGAGGCCACTTTTACATTCCTTGGACGTGGTTCGGGCCCTACGGGTGTACTTGTCTGCTACGGCTTCGTTCCGGAAGTCGGACTCACTGTTCGTGTCGGTGACTGGTCTTAAGAAGGGTCTGTCGGTTTCGTCGGCCACCATTTCTAGGTGGATCAGACTGGTCGTGCTCCAGGCCTATGCCCTAAAGTGGCGGGCGCCTCCCTTTCAGGTTACGGCGCATTCGACCAGGGCGATTGGTGCCTCTTGGGCTTTCCGCCATCAAGCGTCTGTTTTACAGGTGTGTAAGGCAGCGACCTGGTCGTCAATCCACACCTTCTCAAAGTTTTACAAGGTGGATTTGAATGCATCTTCGGATGCCTCTTTTGGCCGCAAGGTTTTACAGGCGGCAGTTTAAGGTTGAAGTTCCTCCGTTGAGGAACTCTGGTTTGTTTGGGGTGAAGCTTGGTTTGCTGTGTTTTTCCCACCCCTCAAAATTTTTGGACGCTGCTTGGTGACGTCCCTAAGGTCAATGCTGCTGTGTCTGTTCATGAACGGAAGAGAAAATAGGATTTTTGTACTCACCGTAAAATCCATTTCTCTGAGTTCATGGACGGACACAGCACCCACCCCTCCTTGGTTTGTACTGCTTGTTTATGAACTGAGGCTGCATGATGCAAGAGCGTGGGATGTACCCGGGGGACCCGCCCCCTGGGAGGTGCTGTACTGAGAGAAGTTTTTTAACACTTGGAAGTGCTGTTTTTTCTGCCTAGTCTCTCCTGAAAGGAAGGATATATAACCCTAAGGTCAATGCTGCTGTGTTTGTCCATGAACTCAGAGAAATGGATTTTACGGTGAGTACAAAAATCCTATTTTTATAGCACTTTTCGCTGTGAAAATGACAATGGTCCCAAAAATGTGTCAAAAGTGTCCGATGTGTCCGCCATAATGTCGCAGTCATGAAAAAAAACGCTGATCGCCACCATTAGTAGTAAAAAAAAAAAAAAAAAAAAAATAATAATAAAAATACCATAAAACTACCCCCAATTTTGTAAACACTATAAATTTTTCGCAAACCAATCGATAAACGCTTATTGCGATATTTTTTTTTTTTTTTTTTACCAAAAATAGGTAAAAATGCGTATCGGCCTAAAATGAGGAAAACATTTTTTTTTTATCTTTTTTTGGGGATATTTATTATAGCAAAAAGTAAAAAATATTGCATTTATTTTCAAAATTGTCGCTCTATTTTTGTTTATAGCACAAAAAATAAAAACAGCAGAGGTGATCAAATACCACCAAAAGAAAACTCTATTTGTGGGGAAAAAAGGACGCCAATTTTGTTTGGGAGCCACGTCGCACGACCGCGCAATTGTCAGTTAAATCGACGCAATGCCGAATCGCAAAAAGGGGCAAGGTCCTTAACCTGCATATTGGTCCGGGTCTTAAGTGGTTAGCAAGTAGCTGTGTCAGGAGTGCATAGAGTTAACCATAAATAAGTTTGCCCACCAGTTACACAAAGGTTAACTCTGTAAGTTGCTGCTCACTTGTACGTCTGGAGTTGTGCCTTAATGTTAATTTCACATGACTGCAAACTCTTACCTAGTGTTAGGCATTAGCAAGTGCAGTTTCTTAATGTCCCTGCCAGGGCGCCTCAAGGCCCTCCCACAAGTCCATCCAGGGACACAAACTATGCCTTTCTCTAGTAAAAGCACCTCCCCACCAGAGTTATACACTAGCTAGACACACAGTTAACCCTTTGATCTCTCTTGATGTTAACCACTTCCCAGCCAGTGTCATTAGTACAGTGGCGTGCATATTTTTAGCATTGTAATAATATCGCCGGTCCCCCAAAAAGTGTCAGTGTCCAATTTGTCTGCTGCAATATCGCAGTTCCTCTATAAGTCACTGATTGCCGCCATTACTAGTAAAAAAAAAAAATTGAAATTCCATAAATATGTCCATAGTTTGTAGACACTATAACTTTTGCGCAAACCAATTAATGTACGTTTCATTGGGATTTTTTTTAACAAAAAATATGTAGCCGAATACATATTGGCCTAAATTGGTGAAGAAATTCGATTTTTATATATAATTATAAAAAAAAAAAAAAAAAAGGATTATTGGATATGTTTTATAGTAAAAATGTGTATTTTTTTTCAAAATAGTAATTTTATTGTTCTGTTTATTGCACAAAAAATAAAGACCACAGAGGTGATTAAATAGCACCAAAATAAATAAAGCTGTATTTGTGGGGGAAAAAAGGCTGTGCAATTGTCAGGTAAAGTAACGGTGCCATATTGGAAAAAAATGGCCTGGTCAGGAAGGGGGATAAATCTTCTGGAGCTGAAGTGGTTAAATGCAAGGTGCCTAACCATTGTTGTATAATAATAATATATATATTTTTTTTTAATTAATAAACGTTTTAGGTTTGTTTGTGCACAAGCAGCCAGTCCTGCTGGCTTGCTGCAAGGTGGCCATAATCTCATTGATTGCTAACCTTTTTTGTTAATTTTTAAAAATGCATTAGATGTAGTAAAACTACGAAAAAATACACACCCCCGAGATGCGAAAAGGCAGCAACCAAGTTAGGAATAAGGCAAGGCCCCTTTCACACTAATCAGTTTTTCTTTCTTCCATTTGTGCCTTGCCAAAAGCAGATGAAAAATGTGTTCCAATAAATCCTATGGAGCTCTTTACGCCAGTCAGTTGTGGTTTTAAAAGTCCTGCATGGTGCATGTTTGGTGCGGTAAAACAATGTACCAAAAATGCATCTCCCCATTGTAATAAATGAAAATCTCCTCAAAAATGCCCTTTTTGTGGAGTTGCATGCAGCAAAAACACATATACATTTTTACCACGTTTTGCAATGGAACAGTGTGAAAGCAGTTTTACAGCTGGAAGACAAATAAAAAGCCAGTATTGTTTGATTGTCTGGCTCAAACTGAAAAGCAAGGAATACGTCTACTTTTAACGCACATCCTTTATTTTTCATTATTTTTTACTTGAATAGGCAGCGAGGTCAAACAACTTGCAAGAGATGCCTGCTTTGCTGATAAACAGGAATTTTAGACACAACCTCAAGCCTCAAACCAGGCTTTTCGTATATTCTTTTCTTGCAGGGAGCTTTAGGCAAGAAGAAAGCTAATTTTTCCTATGTAGTCCATTAACAATGAAAATACAGATGTGAAAATTGTCTTTAACTACCAAACAAATATGTAATTCGTTTCAGATAATTTTCAGTTCAAGACAGCACTGCCAAACCCCATATACTGAAATGTCCAGACTATTACTTTTTTCCATTGCAATCAAAGCATAAATACGATTAAACAGCAATGGAGCACTGATGAGCTCATTCCTGTGCTCTCTCTCGCTCTCTCTCTCCTCCAACCGAAAAGCTCTGTTTGTTAAATTCACAACAAATTGTTGGAAGGAACAACAGCATGGTTGCTAATAATCTGACAATACTGTATGCATTATATCTATGCAGCAGGTGGCGCTGTAGTATTATAGTATGTTATCTATGATAGAATGTAATCAGAGAAAGTACCATCCTTATTGTGTTTATATGTAATTGTATGCTCCTTGTTCCTGTTCCATGAAAAGACATGTTCTGATATTCCTCCATAAAAGCAAAGGGTATTGCTGTATTCAAGAAGCTTCCAGCGCATAATTTTAGTACTCTGCACAACACAAATGCATTAGATATTTTTACAAGTCACAATCTAAAATCATGGCAGGCGGTGGGAAAGCTAACAAGGTACATTAGGTGTATAACAAAATTGAATCTGCTGCTTTGCTTGATATACAGTAAGTGGTTGTTTGTCCAACCACTAAACCATTAAATGGGTGGATTCAAGTGTCTGGTTACCCTCTCTGATGTGAACTTTCTATGATGTATGTTTTGGCCATACCAGTGTATCCTCAAATACAAAGAAAAAGAAACCAGTTCAGACTGCAGAAGCCAATGACAATGTAGGAGGTTTTGAAATGTTGTATTGTTTGAATAGATCAGTAGGCAAATTGTAGGGGAAAGCTGGGAAGGTATAACACCAGTACAACACCAGTTTTTTATTTTCTTTGCATGCCCCCCCATCAGATCTACAACGAATGCACTTCCAAGTGCACTTGTAGTGCAAAGTGGATTTGCCTTTAGTAAATAAACCCCATTGTGTTTTTAAAGCAGTTGTATACCCACAAAAAGAAAAAAAAACTGTAAGGTGAAGGCATAATGAGCTAGTATGAACCTTACCTTAGAACGAAGCGTCGGCATTGCATCATAGTCACCGCTGAGGGGATTAAAAAGTAGTCTATCCTAGTGTAAATTTTGTGTGGGGCAGAGTAGAACATGTAGTCACGTTCTCCTGAATGATGCAACCGCCAAACTTCAATCAGTTGGGCTCTATGGATAGAGTTGGCTATCCGTTTCAGGGGGCCCAAGGGAACTGAAGAAGAGCCTGAGGAGGTGCCTACCAAGGGGAGCAGAGGGACACTGAAGTACCCACCGAGGATCAACTGTCCTTCTGTAAATTCCAGAAGCTTTTCTAGGGTATGATTAAGAAAGGCATCTTGGTGTTCATTGGTGGTGTATATAGTTGCCAGGGTCACTTGAATATTGCCTATAAGTCCCTTGAGGAAAACATAGCGTCCTGCGGGGTCCTTGATAGAATCCTGGTATTTCCAGGAAACTTTACTGGACAACAATATGGAGACCCCTTTTGACTTGGCTGTTAGTGGAGTGATAGGTAAGAGGGTAGAATCCATTTTGAAGGATTGGAAGTTTGCAAATTTTAAAGTGAGTCACTTGTATGAAAGCTACACCCGCATGGAATCTCTTTAAATCATTCAGCAGCATGCATCTTTTCTCTGGTATATTGAATCCCTTTGCATTCAGCGACATCACTTTAATGCTGTCCAACCAGCCACCCCCAACGTGATGAAGGGAAGAGGGGGAAGGACAAGAGAGGGTAGGGAGAGGGGGTTGAGTGAGAAAAGAAGGAACAATCAGATACAAGTGAAACTCGAAAAACTGGAATATCGTGCAAAATATCATTTATTTCACTAATGCAACTTAACTGGTTAAGACCCGGACCATTATGCAGGTTAGGGACCCTAACCTTTTTGCGATTCGGCACTGCGTCACTTTAACTGACAATTGCGCGGTCATGCGACGTGGCTCCCAGACAAAATTGGCATCCTTTTTCCCCCCTCACAAATAGAGCTTTCTTTTGGTGGTATTTGATCACCTCTGCGGTTTTTATTTTTGCGCTATAAACAAAAATGGAGCGACCAATTAAAAAAAATATATATATATATATATATTTTTTACTTTTTGCTATAATAAATATCCCCACAAAATATATAAAAAAAAGTTTTTTCCTCAGTTTAGGCTGATACGTATTCTTCTACATATTTTTGGTAAAAAAAAAAACGCAATAAGCGTTTGGTTTGCGCAAAAGTAAAATTTTTTTTTTTTTTTCTTACTGTGAAAATGACAATAGCAGTGATGGGGTTTACCACTAGGGGCGCTGTAGGGGTTAAGTGTTTCTTACTTGAGGGGGGCGTGGCTGTACGTGTGACGTCACCGATCGTCATTCCCTATGACAGGGAACAGACGATCAGTGACAAGCCACAGGGAAGGTTTGTTTACACCAGGGGTGTCCAAACTTTTTTTAAAGAGGGCCAGATTTGATGAAATGAGCATGCTCGAGGGCCGACCATTTTGCCTGACATTCTTTGAATCATTAAAGTTCAGTCTAAGTGTGTTCGTTCGAGCACGAATACAACGCCCAACAAGAATTCTCTTGCCTTTGTGGCTGTGTGTGGTGAAGAGATGAGCTCAGGTGTATTATTTGGATATACCGTATTTATTGGCGTGTAACACGCACCTTCACTTTAAGAGGGAAGTTTCAGGGGAAAAAACTTAAACATTTTTAAATAAACTGTGAAGCAAAATAAGTGTCAGTGCCCATCTGCAGACCCCCAATTGCCGGGAATGTAGCACCCACCATTGCCGGGAATGCACTCACCATTGCTAGGAATGATCAGCAGTGCCCAAGTGTCCATCTGCAGCCAGCTTTTAAATTTTGCCGCCGAGATAGAGCCGGATGTCCTGTGTATTCGGCTCCTTTCGCAGTCCCGCCCCTTGGCCCGGCTTCTATGATGGACATAACGCACGTCCAATGGCGGCACTGGGCTTGACTACGAGTGGAGCTAAGCCTAGCTGAGAACACAGCATACTTGGTTCGGGCTATTTTGGCGGCGCTCGCTCCTCCTCACCCACAAGCAGCAGGGATTGGCGTATAACAGCAATAAAAGTGTGTGTTATACGGTGATGAATACAGTATATCTTTTGAGGCCCCCGGCACTGAGAGGTCGCCGGGGGCCACAAAAGATACATATGTGTAGATAACCAGGTGGGCCGTTCAAAACCGCGCCGCGATTAGCCCGCGGGCCGGACTTTGGACATGCCTGGTTTACACTCGCCTCTCCCCGTTCTTCAGCTCCTGTGACTCGATCGCGGGACACTGGCGGCAATCGCGCTGCGGTCACGGAGCTTCAGAACCGGTCGTGAGCGCGCCACCGATGGTGCGCTCGCGACCCACGGCTGAGTTCTTAAAGGGGACGTACATGTACGCCCTTGTGCCCAGCTGTGCCCCCAAATCCACAATCGCAGGAAATTGGAATTTTACATGCAATCAATAAAACAAGGATTGTACATAGAACAATACCGGACCTCCTGAAAAGTAGAAGCATGCATATGTACTCAGTACTTGTTTGGGCCCCTTTTGCTGCAATTACTGCCTCAATGTGGCGTGGCATGGAAGCTATTAGCCTGTGGCACTGCTAGGATGTTATGGAAGACCAGGATGCTTCAATAGCGGCCTTCAGCTCTTCTGCATTGTTCGGTCTCGAATCATCTTTCTCTTTGCAACGCCCCATAGATTCTCTATTGGGTTCAGGTCAGGCGAGTTTGCTGGCCAATCAAGCACAGTAATACCACGGTCATTGAACTAGGTTTTGGTGTTTTGTGGGTAGGAGCCACGTCCTGCTGGAAAATGAAGTCGGCATCCCCATAGAGCTCGTCTGCGGAAGGAAGTATGAAGTTCTCCAAAATCTCCTGGTAGACGGCTGTGTTGACCCTGGGCTTAGTGAAGCACAGTGGACCCACTCCAGCAGATGACACGGCTCCCCAAATCAACACAGACTGTGAAAACTTCACACTGGACTTCAAGCATCTTGCAGTGTGTGCCTCTCCATTCTTCCTCCATACTCTGGGTCCTTGGTTTCCAAATGAGATGCAGAGTTTGCTCTCATCAGTAAAGAGGACTTTAAACCACTGAGCAACAGATCAGGTGTGTTTTTTCTATAGCCCAGGTAAGACGCTTCTGACGTTGCTTGTTCAGGAGTGGCTTGACAAGAGGAATACGACATTTGAAGCCCATGTCCAGGATCCGTCTGTGTGTGGTGGCTCTTGATGCTCTGACTACAGCCTCAGTCCACTCCTTGTTAAAGTCCCCAACACTTTTGAATGGCCTTTTCCTGACAATCCTCTCCAGGCTGCGGGCATCCCTGTTGCTTGTGCACCTTTTTCTTGTGATTGTGATTCCTACTGAACCAGACTGAGAGACCATTTAAAGGCTCAGGAACCTTTTGCAGGTGTTATGGCTTAATTAGCTGATTAGAGTGGAACACTTTGAGCGGAGAATATTGCACCTTTTCACAATATTCAAATTTTCTGAGATTGTAGATTTGGGGTTTTCATGAGCTGCTATTAGAAGAGTTAAGCGTTTTGCCTGTGAGTGTTTTTTTTTTTTTTGCCAAAATAACTGGAGTTTTTAAGCCCAGTGTGCTTGGACCCTGAATGGTATATTTAGCCGTCCAAAAGGGAAAAAACAGAAAGAAGATCATGGTTAGGCCTTACAATTTTTCATTGCATGTGTTTAAAACCAAACAGTTGCTCGAGTTCAAATGAAACTCTGATGGCAGACAAATGGACTATCATTGTTGCTTATGAAAGATATGTCTGTAGCTGGACTTCAGTATACACTGAAGATGTATCCGGTGTGGAATGTTTGTGTAGGGCCAAATAGCTCGGTAGAGCTGGGCACTCAGCAAAAGTGGCTGTAAACCTGACATGAAAATTTAACAAATTGTGTTTTTCATAGTGTGTAGTTGTCTCAGTCCAAAGCACAGAGTGCGATTTCTCTCTGCCGCCTTGTCCCACTGCTATCTTCATGGGGACTTCTGACAGGTTTTCTCAACTCCAAGAGAGAGAAAGGGAAATGGGTGAGGGAGCTTCAGCACACAGCCTGTGAGTGCCCGTCTCAGTTGTGCTTTGTTTACTGCGGGGAGGGAGGTACGACTCTTCCATCCAATCGGAGCTCAGATTACACTGAACTCTGTGCTCTAGCTCTCCAGTGGGTGGGTGACACCAGATCCCTGCCCCCTGTTGCTGAGACAAAACAATCCTTTGATCTGTGTGTGTTGCAAGACTGTCAAACGGAGGGCTACCTAATAAACATGTACAACTATGCAGATTTTATTAATCTGTGTATCACCTGAGGCTAGTCCATACACTGGGTATATGTCTGGGTTTACAACCACTTTGACTACACAGGATCAAAATAAAACATTTACCGTATTATGGTATATATTTACACCAACAATTACCACCAAAATGTTTTATATTGTGACCAACACTGGTAAGTACAGTTACAGTATGTTCAATGTGGACATCGGATACTCCTCCACTGATATAGTATAGAATGCCTGCAATCTGTCTCTTGTTTCTCCCACAACTCTTTGTAAGAACATGATTAGTCTTCCAGTAATCTACAGATGGAAATGCTTGCAATTCTGTCTTTCTGCAATTGCCTTATCAATGTTTAGGGAGGGCTAAGCCAGTAATTTAGTGTAAACACTTTAAATACACATGCTTAGCGGATGACTGCAATCTGTATATTAAATGTAGTCATTGTGGTTACTTGTATATTGCAACTCCCTTGAGCAGAAAGCAGTTTACATTGAATGCATATGCTGTATACAGCTAGAGCAATCCGTGAAATGGTTATAACCCACTGTAGTTAGAGAGGTTTTACTAAATTAAATATTTTTTTTACATGTTTGCAAACCAGCAGTTGTCCTGCTATTTATACCCCTATGAATTGGCTACGTAACGTGAGCCACCTAAAGGCTCCAAGGCTTTTTCTTGTGACATATTATGGCCACAGAAACCTTTTGAAAGTAAACTGGACTGAGTTGAGCTGAGAAAAAAAAATGAGCAGCTTGGATCACAGTAGTAGCCTTGGAAATGCATAGTGCATAAAAGGCTGTGTGCTCAATTGGCTGCATTTCCAGCCATGGGTTCTTCTGTTGGCACCACCCATTTTGACAAAAAAAGTATATTAAATTGACATGGCAAATGAACTGGGTGAAACATTTTCAGCTGAATAGTGACACTGCGCTTTGACACATAGGCTAATGTAAAGGGGCGTTTAGAGGCAGAAAAAAAAAAGCCAGATGCCCTAAAAGCAGCATTTTTAACGCTCGGTGTGCATGAGGCATAAAGCCCCATGGGACACACTACTTTTTTTTTCCGTTCAACGAAAAGAAAAACTAACAGCTGCAGTCAGAGCTGCGGTACTAACAATCTGATGTCGGTACAACAATCTCCCACTGATCTATTGTATTCTGACATGGGGATAGCCCATCCTTCAGAACACTCTGGTCAGTGCTCTCAACCATTGACTGAGACTGATGATCGGGAGCTAGTCGGATGCTGGTTTTCCAGCAGGCACGTCCGGCTGTCATACACATGGGCCGAATGTCGGACAGTTTTTATTGAACCAGCCAATGTCAGCCGACATTCGGCCAATGTGTACTAGGCTTTAATCCTCTTCACGCCACTGCAATATGGGTGCAGTGGGTTTTGAAAAGTCCACCAAAAACACCACTTTCCATTGACATGAATGGAAATCATAGTAGAAATGCACCGCTTTTGGACATTGCCACCAAGCATCACAAAGATGCTTACTTCTGAACAGGCTTGACAACATAGATTAGGAAAGCTAGCGATCTTTGAAATTTATTGTGGCATTAAATAGAACTTGCACAAATGTTTATATACACTTTATTTGAGGTTAATATCAACTTTTTATTTTTGAACGCGATTTCAGAGACAGTGCATTTTGATGGAGATCATCTTTAAAGATTATTGTGGTATTTCAATATATATTCTATAGAGCGGGTTAAAATGGTTATAGTTACAGGTAACAGAATAAAGTCATAAGTCAGTAGAGAAACCACAATTGGCAACAGTGTATCATAAGCAAATCCTACTGTGATCATTCAACAATTATGTGCAAATCGCATCCCGCTATTTTGTCTAGCTAATATACATACAGTATTTCACCCCTCACATTTTTGTCAGTATTTTATTATATCTTTTCATGTGACAACACTGAAGAAATTACTTTGCTACAACATAGTATGTAGTAAAGTAAAGTAGTATGTGTACAGCTTGTATAACAGTGTAAATTTGCCGTCCCCTCGAAATGACTCAACACACAGCCATTAACCGCTTGCTGACCGTCGTTCCCTTAATCGTAATTACGGGCACGCCCGGTGCACAGCGAGGGTGCTGTTGCTCATGACCGGCGGTCGCGATGACTGCTGGCCATGGGCAATCGCGGGCACGAGCGGCAGAACAGGGATGTGTGTGTGTGTGTGTGTGTGTGTGTATAAACGCGCACATCCCTGTTCTGACAGGAGAGGAGATACAGATCGTGAATTCCTGCAAGCTGGGAACCACGATCTGTCATCTCCTATAGCGAGTCCCCTCACTCCACATTTGGAACACACATTAGGGAACACGGTTAACCCCTTGTTCGCCCCTAGTGTTAACCCCTTCCCTGCCAGTAAAATTTACACAGTAATCGGTGCATTTTTATAGCACTAATCGCTGTATAGATGCCAATGGTCTCAGAAGAAAGTCTGTTCTATAGATGATGCACAAGAAAGCCCACACAGTTTCATGAAGACAAGTGGACTAAGGACATGGATTAATGGAACCATGTCCTGTGGTCTGATGAGTCCAAGATGAACCTTTTTAGTTCACATGCTGCCACGTGTGTGGTAGCAACCAGGTGAGGAGTACAGTCAAGCATGGTGGTGGGAGTGTCATGGTCTGGGGCTGCATGAGTGCTGCTGGCACTGGGGGTCTACAGTTTAGTGAGGGAACCATGAATGCCAACATGTTCTGTGACATACTGAAGCAGAGCATGATCCCCCTCCCTTCGGAGACTGGGCCGCAGGGCAGCATTCCAAGACTGGGCCGCAGGGCAGCATTCCAAGACTGGGCCGCAGGGCAGCATTCCAAGACTGGGCCGCAGGGCAGTATTCCAACATAACGAGCCCAAACACACCTCCAAGACGACCACTGCCTTGCTAAAGAAGCTGAGGGTGAAGGTGATTGGCTGACCAAGCATGTCTCCAGACCTAAACCCTATTGAGCATCTGTGGGGCATCCTCAAACGGAAGGTGGAGGAGTGCAAGGTCTCGGACATCCACCAGCTCTGTGATGTTGTCATGGAGGAGTGAAAGAGGACTCCAGTGGCAATCTGTGAAGCTCTGGTGAACTCCATGCCCAAGAGGGTTACGGCAGTGCTGGAAAATAATGGTGGCCACGCAAAATATTGACACTTCGGGCCCAATTTAGACATTTTCACTTAGGGGTGTACTCACTTTGTAGCCAGCGGTTTAGACATTAATGGCTGTATGTTGAGTTATTTTGAGGGGACAGCTAATTTACACTGTTATACAAGCTGTACTCTCACTATTTTACACTGTAGCAAAGTGTAATTTCTTCAGTGTACTCACTTTTGTGAGGTACTGTATGTACATACATACATTTTAGCTAAGTATGTATGTCAGCAGCTCTGTATGATAAAATAATTGACCTTTGTCATGCTGACTAAAATTCCTTTGCCAACCTCACACCATGGTATTTTTATAAATACAATATATTAAAGCGGGGGTTCACCCTATTAAAAAAATAATTTTTTTTTTTATTATACCATTACATTCGGCATCGTAGCGCGAGCTACAGTATGCCGGTCTTACATTTTTTATCCCCGTACTCACTGTGCTATGGATCATTGAAGATTCCGGGGAATGGGCGTTCCTATGGTGAGAGAAGGTGATTGACGGCCGGCCCTGGCACGTCACGCTCCTCCGGAAATAGCCGAAATAGGCTTGGCTCTTCACGGCGCCTGCGCATAGCCTGTGCGCAGGCGCCGTGAAGAGCCGAGACCTACTCCGGCTGTCTTCGGGGAGCGTGACGTGCCAGAGCCGGCGGTCAATCATCCTCCCTCTCCATAGGCACGCCCATTCCCCGCGGGAGTCGGAATCTTCAATGATCCATAGCACAGTGAGTACGGGGATTAAAAATTTAAGACCGGCATACCGTAGCTCGCGCTACGATGCCGAATGTAATGGTATAATGATGTTAAGGAGGGTGAACCACCGCTTTAAGGAAGAATTCAGTAAACAAAATTCGTTTTGTTTTAATAATCCATCCTATATGAGGTTCTCACTGTGCTACTTTAACTGGCAATTACGTGGTCATGCAGTGGTCAGTGAGGGAGTAGGACGCTTCCCGACGAGTCTGCTCTCTCCAGGGACCAGACAGATAGCCAGCTAGACACTGCAGACAGGCAGGCTCCTACAATCTTTGCTGCATGAATCAACTTGCAGCCCATAGGACCGGTTCCTTCCTTCCCTTCGTGGGCCCCTCTCTTCAGGTAAGACCCTGTCTTTCAGGGCCATCTTTCCACCCCCAGGAATCGCTAGTGACCGTCCTTTTCAGGACAGCCACTCCAGCGATCCAAATTGCGGCTCTCTTAGAGCCGCATGCACCCCAATCAGTCACCCATAATCACCCCGGCCACCCGCCGCGCATAGCAGCGCTTTTTTCTGGCGATCTGCGGCTCTTTCCCGCATCCGCGCCAGACCAGGCCTTATTCGCGGCCGCCGCAATTAGGAAAGACCGCGGCTTCAGCCGCGGCCTAGCGGTGCGCCGCAAAAAGGAGCACTGACAGCCTGGAAATTTTCCTGGAATTGTCAGGGATCATCCCCCTATCCCTGGAGGATCCCATCCTCCCCTGGATTAACAACCAGCTCATACCCACCAAGCCAAACAGCCCCCAAACCTGAGGCCTGTGGCCCGGTCGGCGGCCATCTTGGTACTCCTCAGCTACAGTGACACCCTTCTTCCCCCCCTTCCCCCCATTCCAAACAGTACTTGATCCAGGGTTTCGTCCGATCGCCTTTCAGGGATCAGGAAGGAATTTTTTTCCCTGCGGCAGCAAATTGGCTTAGCACTGCCAGGGTTTTTTTGCCTTCCTCTGGACCAAGGCCAAGCGAGAGGATTCAGCGAATCTTCCCTCTATTGCAATTAATCCCCCCCCCCCCGGTGACTGGCAACAATGGTTAAACTGCGATACTCTGCAGAAACGATTTGGGGTCTGAGACAATTCGCAACAGTATTACCAGCCGTCACCAAAAAGGCCTTAAAAATAGACCAACTTTTGAGATTCGATCAACGATCGACCATCAAAAATTTCAACCATTTAACCCAGCTCAAGCAGATATCATGTGCTTTGATCAACACAAGATCGGCAGTAAAACACCGATCAGAAATCCACGATTTCTTACTACAAAACGATCTAGACTGCCTCTTTATCACAGAAAGCTGGCTTTCAGACGACTGCAACACCATTCTTGGAGAATTGGTGCCAGAAAATTATCGAATTATAACGGAAAACAGAATAGGGCAAAGAGGAGGAGGCCTGGCGGTGATCCATAAGTTTCATATTGCAATCACTAAGCCGGTCCTTCAAAATCCTCTTCCATTTATGGAAACCCTTACTCTTCAACTTCAAACTAACCCCCAGGAGACTGTTCACATTCTCCTCTGCTATAGGCCACCTGGGCCAAAATCGCAGCTTCTACCATCATTAACGGAGTTCATATCCACTTATACCCTTAACAGCAAACATCTTTTGCTGCTCGGGGACTTCAATCTGTGGGCCAACTCCTCACAGGATCCCATTGCGGATGCCTGCATCGATCACCTGGAAGGATTAGGACTACAGCAACTTATATGCGGTCCCACGCATGCTTCAGGTCACACACTCGACCTAATTTTCAGACAAAATCTGAAAATAAACATTTTGGGAAATGAACCTTTGCCATGGACAGACCACCATGCAATTAGTTTCATAATTTCCAAAATTCCATCAGTTATAAAAGCACCCAAGCCGGTGACAATACACTGGGCTAGATCTCAGAAGAAGCTCCATTCGGAACTCTTCAAATCTACCTTGGGAATCCGAATCGAAACTATTCATCCTCAGTTGACAGCCTCAGATACACTGGATGCCATAAATGCAGCTCTGCTACAATCAGCCGACTTAGTAGCACCGAAACGCAAAGTCCGCATCCGGAAAAAAAAGTCCGGCTGGTTCAACAACCAGCTGTCCCTACTGAAGCAAGAGCGCAGAAGGGCGGAAGCCGCCTGGAAAAGAAGCCCTTCAGAAGATCACCTCATCATCTACAAGGCAATAACAACACAATATCATAAAGAAATCTTCAAAGCAAAGAAACATCATTTTTCTATGACGATTAACAGCGCCATGAACCGCCCCCGAGAACTATTCAAGATGGTCACCCAGACCATGAATCCGGGATGTCTTGAAGTCCCCAATTTAGACACCCAAGAGTTCTGTAATGAACTATCGGATTTCTTCATCGACAAAATCGAAAGAATCCGGGTAAGTATTCTGCAAAATAATACCCCCCTCAGCCCCCTCTTCAATCAACTACAAAACACCAACAGAAACCTTCTACAATCAACTAAGTTCACTCTGGAACCCATCTCCATCGATACCACCAAAAATATCATTGGTGCGTTGCGGAACAGCACAGCACCCAATGACATCATTCCCACCAAGCTGCTGAAGGAATGCGCCGACATTCTGGCGCCTCCCATCACACAGCTTATAAATCAGTCATTTAAGGAAGGCATAGTGCCATCCCTGCTGAAAGAGGGCACAATTCAGCCCATCCTGAAAAAACCTAACTTGGATCCCAAGGACCCAACTCACCGCCGCCCCATAACAGGCCTAAATATTCTCTCCAAGATAATGGAGAAAATAGTGGTACAACAGCTGCAACAGCATCTGGATACCCACAATCTACTCGATCCATTTCAATCAGGTTTCCGTCCCGGACACGGGACAGAAACGGCCTTACTCAAAATATGGGACGATGCCCTCGAGGCCGCAGACGAGGGAGAATCCTGTCTCCTGGTTCTGCTGGACCTAAGCGCAGCCTTTGACACAGTAGACCACAAAATGTTACTGATGCGACTGGCCGAGGTAGCCAGAATCGCAGAAGGTGATTTACCATGGTTTTCCTCCTTTCTTGAAAACCGTTCACAAACAGTGAAACTGGGATCTTTCACGTCGGAAAAACGCACTGTGCCATGTGGAGTCCCCCAAGGATCCCCCCTGTCACCGGTACTGTTCAACATCTATCTTCGCCCTCTCTTTGATATTATCAGTAGCCAAGAACTACTTTATCACTCTTATGCAGACGATACGCAATTGTATTTTCGCATCTGCAACAAAAAGGATCATCATCTCAGTTTAGAGAAATGTCTCTCTTCGATAGAAAACTGGATGACTAAGAGTTATCTTAAACTCAACAGTTCCAAAACAGAACTTCTTATGTTTCACGCCAGCCGCAAGAGTCAACTGGCAACAACCTGGACACCGCCGCCCATTCTGGGCCAAAGCATCACCCCTAGCTCCAAAGTCAAAAGTCTAGGAGTCATTTTTGACACCTTCATGACAATGGACGCACAAATAGGGTCAGTAGTCAGCGGATCGCACCATTTGTTGCGCCTACTACGCAGACTCATTCCATTTATTCCCAAAGAAGACGTAGCAGTCGTGGTGGGAACAATCGTGAATTCCAGACTGGACTATGCAAATGCCCTTTACCTCGGGCTCCCAAAGTACCAAATCGCTCGTCTGCAAGTCGTACAGAATACGGCCGCCAGACTGGTGACTGGGAAAAGGACATGGGAATCAATCTCACCTTCGCTGAGAACCCTTCACTGGCTGCCAGTAAAAGACAGAATTGCATTTAAAGCACTCTGCCTGACACATAAGTGCATCCATGGGAAGGCGCCGCAATATCTTTGCGACAAGATAGAACCTCACAATTCTAATCGCGTTCTGCGATCCAGCGACCAAAATCTGGTCAAGGTGCCAAAAACCAAATACAAGTCCAAAGGAGAAAGAAGGTTTGCTTTTCAAGGTCCGAGACTATGGAACGCTTTACCAACCAGCGTTCGGTTGGAGGAAAACCACCTGACTTTCAGAAGACAGATTAAAACTCTGCTCTTTTGATGTCATGAGACACGAAACATCAAGCGCCCAGAGGCGATTCAGTTCGCATGTGCCGCGCTATATAAGTTTTTCATTCATTCATTCATTCATTCATTCATTCATGCAACACTCAACACAAATGAAATTCATTTCATTTTTTTTACACATAGATTTTTCTTTTGGTGGTATTTAATTCCCACAGGGTTTTTTTATTTTATTTATTTATTATATACACTGTTTAAAAAAATGAAAGGAACACCTTTTAATCAGAGTCTAGCATCAAGTCAATTAAACTCCTGGGATTTTGACCTGGTCAGTTAAGTATCAGAGGGAGTTGTTAATACGTTTCAGCTATTTTGGAGTTGATGAAATTAACAGGTGCAACAATGAGGCGACCTCCAAAACAGGAATGGTTTTACAGGTGGAGGCCAATGACATTACATTTTTTTTCCCTACTCTTTTTTTTCACTAGTTTTGCATTTGGCTAGGGTCAGTGTAACTACTGGTAGCATGAGGCTATACCTGGAACCTATAGAGGTTGCACAGGCAGTCCAACTCCCCCAGGACATCAATATGTGCTATTGCGAGAAGGTTTTGCTGTGTCTCCCAGCACAGTCTCCAGAGCATGGAGGAGATTCCAGGAGACAGGTAGTTACTCTAGGAGAGCTGGACAGGGTCATAGAAGGTCCTTAACCCATCAGCAGGACCAGTATATGCTCCTTTTGTGCAAGGAGGAACAGGATGAGCACTGCCAGAGCCCTACAAAATAACCTCCAGCAGGCCACTGGTGTGACTGTCTCTGACCAAACAATCAGAAACTTCATGAGGGTGGCCTGAGAGCACCCATCATGTACAGGTACCCTCATAAAGTCTCTTTATTTTTACTAGTGAATGACTATCTTCTCTGCAGTTAAATTTACACCTATGAACTTAGTAAGGTACTGGTCTCCCCTCTACTGCAGTATACTCCAATTTAGATACTCCCCTTCCCAGCAGATGCAGCCAGGGTCCACACCGCTATCTTTCCATCTGATGTCATTGGAAGCCCGGCTGCCTCTTCTGGGCTTAGGCTGTCCCTGCCCATGCAGCTGGAAAATGTAATGTGCAGATCCCAGGAAGCTGTGGGACCAACACCTAGGCACAGATGGCAAGAATGGTGGTCCATTTCCGATTGCAGAGGATGGGGGGGTTCAGGGAGGAAAACTCTTTTGGGACTGCAGGTCCTTCTTAAAGGGTATGTTCACTTTTTTTTTTTTTTTTTACAGGTAAAAAAAATCTGCAACTTTTATTTTATTTTATTCTTTTTTTGAGCTTGTAAAGCATTGCACCAGCAATCATTAGATTGCAGTTGCCATGCAGGTTTCCAGCAGATCTGCCAGTGTGTCTGCTTGCCAGTACATCCCGTATGAGTAAGGCAGCAATCTGACAGAAGCATGAATGAACTACCACAGGCTGCCAGACCTGCAGTTGTCAATCGGTGACGCAGACGGAGCCCTGCTCGACCACGTGTGTGAGTGTGTTTTTTTTTTTTTCAAAATACTGTGACAGCAGGGAGGAATAACAACCCCGCTATCTGTCACAGCAGGGATCAGTGGGAGGTGCGGGGGCCGGTCTGTTTGTTACATGTTATATCCTGAATTTGGGTGTAATATGTTAAGAAAGGTGTCCTTTAAGGACATGTATGCCAAACGTGCATATAAAATTGTGCCATATTTCTAAAAACTTTCCCATCCTGTTATTTAAATCCTTATTGTTCTTAAGTTGTAAAGGGTGATTCATAAATGTTAAGAAAAATTTGAGCATGAATTTTATTTTGTTTTTATGTGCCATTTTCCGCATTTAAAAAAATAAAGTGTAAATTCTGGAGAACAATTGTGGGGCTCATTCTTGTACATGTTTTGTAAGCTGGTTTTACATCAGGTCACATTGATCACAGCCCAGCCTTTCCACTAGGTGTCTCCACTGGAGTTGTACTAAATAAAACATTGAGGAACTTGGTCATGAAGCAATTTTTCCTGTGCTGAACACAGACCAACAGCTCAGTTGGCTCATAAGTGAGGATGTATTGACACACACTGCACCAAGTGACTCAGCCAGTTTAACTGACATAATCACAGTGCTGATGACATGAAATCCGGTATTATGTCAGTCCGTTTGCTTGTAAGCAATTTAGAAAAAGGAGGACTATGTTATTTGAGTCAAGGGAATAGGAAAGGTATAAATAACTAAATGTAAAACAAAGCTAAAGCAACAAAACACACTAGACTTTTTAACTAAACCAGTTGGATTGTGTATATTTCACTTTACTCCAATGGTGGACTGTCACTCGGCGGTGTCATGTCCAATGCAGGGCTATTGACCCTACTATGATTTAATGTCGGGAATCTAGACCACTGGAGAGTGGGGAAGAAGCTGCGGGGAGAGGAACCTTCAATTGGGTAAGTAAATCCTTATTTCCCTTTTCAATTAACCCTTGCAGTGCAGACACGGCCCCCCTGCAAAAAATATATTTTTTTTTACTTGCCCCGAGTTGGGCTTTAATGCCTGCATCCAAATTTTGGCGTGTGTTAGTAAAACTGTACATATGTTTGCAACTACTTAGTGTATCAAGGTGAATTATACCTTTTTTTTTTTTTTTTTTTAGAATGGTTGCTCTTCATTTGGCAGTAATTGGTAATGCATATCTTCTATTTATTATCATTATTTCACTACTGACTTTATCAGATCTAGCAGCCTCATGGGCAGTGTAAACTCCTCCACCCCTTGCATGTTTAAGAAGAAATGCCATAAAATACAATTAGTATATGGTGGCACAAACATATAAAATAAACCATGCAGTACAATGCAAATCCACTAATATATATGGTCCATAATGAGGATATGGTGGGCAGGATATACAGTGAGAGAAAATATATTTGATCCTCTGCTGATTTTGTACTTTTGCCCACTGACAAAAAAATGATCAGTCTGTAATTGTAATGGTAGGTTTAGTTTAACAGTGAGAAACAGAATAACCACACAAAAATCCATAAAAAAAAAGTTAGTTAGAAGTTGATTTGCATTTTAATGAGCGAAATAAGTATTTGACCCCTTCACAAAATATGATTTAACCTCCCTGGCTTTATGATTGTCAGATTTTAGGTGCTGAAAGCGGTACCATTATTTTGCATGGAAATTTGGCGTTTTATATTGTAACTCACTTAAATCTGTCCAAATAAGAGTTTAGTAGACCTCCTGGGCATGATAAAGTTTGAAACACAAAATTATAATATAACTATAATTATAACAAATAATATAATAATATGAATACAAATGTATCGATGTAATCAAATCAAAAACACTGAAATTTGCTCAGTTGCAGAATTGTCGCTGTCATTACTTTCAGTGTCTGAAGACGAATTTCCCCACAAATCGCTATCGCTCAATTCTGCAAGTGATTCTAATTTTTTATCGCTGTTTTCTAGCTGGTCTAAAACCACTTTTGACATGGATACTTTTTGGTTGCCATGGACAATCTACAGTTTCCAGGCAGAAAAAATTGTATTTATAATATAAAAGTGCATGCAGGTCACTGGGCAGACCACTAGGGACAAAGGGGATGGCTAATTATTTTATACACTACTATAATCTGTAAGATTACAGTATACTGTATGTATTGTGTGATATTTTTTTTTTAATTTGGCGCCGATCTCCGCCCCCGTGCGTCGCAGGGAAGGGAGCTCTGTGCCACTCGGGCACTGTGTGAATTGAGCGAGGAGACAGCTCGCTCACACAGCGGGGAGATATTGCAGGATACAGGGACAAGGTAAGTATCTTTCCCTCGATCCTGCATTGCGATCGCGAGTTTGGTTCAGGTATACCGCTAATGGTACTGAAATTCCACCCCGAGCCAGACTCGGGAATACCGCTAGGCAGGTTAACAATTGCAAAGGTCAGATGTTTTTTGTAGTTGGCCACCAGGTTTGCACACATCTCAGGAGGGATTATGTCCCTCTCCTTTTCACAAATCCTCTCCAAGTCATTAAGGTTTTGAAGCTTAAACCGCCTGTGAAAACGTCTTTGCGAACCCGGGTCTTGCCCCAGGGAACATGTATAAATGGAAAAAAAGTTTTAAAAACTGTCGTTTTTTCAGGACTCATCAAAAACGTCAGTTTTTAAAACTTTTTTTTTATTCCATTGATACATGTTCCCTCAGGCAAGACCTGGGTTCTCAAAGACGTTTTCACAGGCATACTATAGACACCCAGCAGGTACAATATTTAAAGGAATTTTTCATTTTTTATTTTTTATTTAAGCATTATTAAAATCACTGCTCCTGAATCTTTAGGTGCAAACTACAGAGCACACGGTCAGTACACACCAAGTAGCTTTAGGTGCAAACTACAGAGGACACAGGCAATAAACCACGTAAGAATACTGCAGCTAGCACAATCGCCTGCCTGCCAGTAAATTAGAAGGAACTGATCTAGCTAAACTATACAGTGTATAAATATATGTACAACACCTGAGATGCATATATATCTTCTACACACTGTAACATTAACTGACTAGCCTGCCTGCCTGCTCTATCTACCTGCAAAAAATGACTCTCTCTCTCTCTCTCTCTCTCTCTCTCTCTCTCTCTCTCTCTCTCTCTCTCTCTCTCTCTCTCTCTCTCTCTCTCTCTCTCTCTCTCTCTCTCTCTCTCTCTCTCTCTCTCTCTCTCTCTCTCTCTCTCTCTCTCTCTCTCTCTCTCTCTCTCTCTCTCTCTCTCTCTCTCTCTCTCTCTCTCTCTCTCTCTCTCTCTCTCTCTCTCTCTCTCTCTCTCTCTCTCTCTCTCTCTCCTCTCTTAACCACCACGACACAAGGCCGACCTGCAGACGGCCTTTTATAGTGTGGGGCGTGTACTAAACCCCATTAGCCATAATTGGCCAAAGCCACCCTGGCTTTGGCCAATTATGGCTCTCCATTTTTTGGAAGCTGTGATTAGCCAAGCATGCGGATCATAGTGCATGCTTGGCCAATCATCAGCCAGCGATGCCGCAGTGAATTATGGTCTGTGAAACGTAACTCGAATTTGGCGCGAATGACCCGTTTTGTTCGTATTTCGACAAACGATCGAACATGAGTTCGACTCGAATACAAAGCCCATCCCTAAATGTAACTGAACAATCACTGAGGTCAGGTGACTGAGATGGCCACTCCAGAACCTTCACTTTATTCTGCTGTAGACCATGACCGGTCGACTTGGCCTTGTGTTTTGAACAATGAAGTCGTCCCATGCGCAGGTTCCTGACTGATGAATGCAAATGTTCCTCCAGTATTTTTTGAGGGCTCATTCACAAATACAGTAGACACTGCTACTCCTCTGACAAGCAATCCAAGTGTGTTTCACAGGTGGGGGGGAGTAGATACAGTGAGGGCAAAGGTCGGGGGGAGTAGATACAGTGAGGGCAAAAAGTATTTGACCCCCTGCTGATGTTGTACACTTACCCACTGACAAATGATCAGTCCTATCATTTTAATGGTAGTTTTTTTGTTTGTTTTTTTAACCACTTAAGACCCGGACCATTACGCAGGTAAAGGACCTGGGCAGTTTTTGTGATTCGGCACTGCGTCGCTTTAACGGACAATTGCGTGGTCGTGCGATGTGGCTCCCAAACAAAATTGGCGTCCTTTTTTTCCCACAAATAGAGCTTTCTTTTGGTGGTATTTGATCACCTCTGCGGTTTTAATTTTTTGCGCTATAAACAAAAATCAATATTTTTTACTTGTTGCTATAATAAGTATAAATATCCTCAAAAAAGATATTAAAAAAACTTTTTTTTTTTCTCAGTTTAGGCCGTAAAATGCGTAAAATGTATAACGTTTACAAAATAGGGGATAGTTTTATTGCATTTTTATTAATCTTTTTTTTTTTTTTTTTACTACTAATGGCGGCGATCAGCGATTTTTATTTTTTTATTTATTTATTTATTTTTTCCGTCACTGCGGCATTATGGCGGGTACATCGGACAATTTTGACACATTTTTAGGACCATTGTCATGTCCGCAGCAAAAAATGCTATAAAAATGCATTGTTTACCGTGAAAATGACTATTGCAGTTTGGGAGTTAACCACTAGGGGGCGCTGAAGGGGTAAAGTGTGACCTCATATGTGTTTCTAACTGTAGGGGGGCGGGGCTGGACGTGTGACGTCATTGATCGCCTTTCCCTATATCAGGGAACAGACAATCAATGACAGCGCCACAGTGAAGAACGGGGAAGCTGTGTTTACACCGCTCTCCCCGTTCTTCAGCTCCGGGGACCAATCACGGGACTTCCGGCGGCGATCGCATCCACGGGTCCCGCGGCTGCGGAGCTTCGGACCGGGTTGCGGGCGCGCGCCGTGAAGCCACGGCTGGGCAGTTAGAGGACGTACAGGTACGTGCTTGTGCCCAGCCGTGCCATTCTGCCGACGTATATGTGCAGGAGGCGGTCCTTAAGTGGTTAACAGCAAGAGACAGAAAAACAACAAAAATATCCAGAAAAACGCATTTAAAAAAGTTTTATAAATTGATTTGCATTTTAATGAGTGAAATAAGCATTTGACCCCTTTGCGAATCAGAGGTCAGATGTTTCTTGTAGTTGGCCACCAGGTTTGCACACATCCAGGAGGGATTTTGTCCCACTCTTCTTTGCAGATCCTCTCCAAGTCATTAAGGTTTTGAGGCTGACCTTTTGGTAACTCAAAACTTCAGCTCCCTTGACATATTTTCTATGAGATTAAGTTCTGGGGACTGGCTAGATAACTACAGGACCTTTTATGTGCTTCTTCTTGAGCCACTCCTTTTGTTGCCTTGACCGTGTGTTTTGAGTCATTGTCATGCTGGATTACCCATCCACGACCCATTTTCAATGCCCTGGCTGAGGGAAGGAGGTTCTCACTCAAGATTTGACGATACATGTGCCCAATCAATCGTCCCTTTGATGCAGTGAAGTTGTCCTGTCCCCTTAGCAGAAAAACACCCCCAAAGCATAATGTTTCCACCTCCATGTTTGATGGGGATGGTGTTCTTGGGGTCATAGGCAACATTCCTCCTCCAAACACCACAAATTGAGTTGATGCCAAAGAGCTAGATTTTGGTCTCATCTGACCACAACACTTTCACCCAGTTCTCCTCTGAATCATTCAGATGTTAATTGGCAAACTTCAGAAACTAGCAAACTTTGTTGAGAAGGGGGGGAATGCGGGCGCTTCAGGATTTCAGTTATTTACAGCGTAGTGTGTTACCCATTGTTTTCTTGGAGACTATGGTCCCAGCTGCCTTGAGATCATTGAAGAGATTCTCCAGTGTAGTTCTGGACTGATTCCTCACCATTTTCCTGATCATTGAAACTCCACGAGGTGAGATCTTGCATGGAGCCTCAGACAGAGGGACATTTACAGTTATTTTCTTCCATTTGCGAATGATCACACCTATTGTTGTCACCTTCTCACCAAGCTACTTGGCCATGGTCTTGTAACCCATTTAAGCCTTGTGTAGGTCTACAATCTTGTCCCTGACATCCTTGGACAGCTGTTTGGTCTTGGCCATGGTGGTGGAGAGGTTGGTATAACGTCGTTTTTGCTGCGATTTTTGGGCCGCTAGCGTTGCAGTTTTGACCCCCTGCTAGTGGCCGAAAAGGGTTAAGCCCCCAAAAAAACGCAGTTTTGTGATGTTTTGGAGGCGCTGCCCCATTGATGTAGGAGCTGCATATTCACCGCTCTTACAGTCCCTCAAAAATGCGTCTGGCAGGACTTTTTTTTACCGTCTGGCCAGCGCAACACTCCTGTGTAAAAGCCCTCAGGCTTCACACTGGATATAAAATGATACAGCACTGCTGTGTCATGGCATTACGTGGCATACAGAGATGCTGAGAGGAGGAGTTTCAGGAGTTGGAGTCAGTAAGGGAATCGCTGCTTGCAGACAGCAAGGTACCATGGGATGTGTAGTACTTTTAAAATTTAAAAGTAAACAACAGAGGAGAAGCTGCAAAGCAAGCTGGGAATCCAGGAAGTGGTGAAAAGTGATGGCCAGCAGACAGGCACGCAGTACTCGCAACGTGAAAAGAGAGATAGACGTAAGCTTATATTGGTTAACTATTGTTTGCATTGTATTACAATGCTGATGTAAAATGAAAGTATGCTGTCACCATAGTTTAAGTCCCCTTTCTTTCTTTAATAGAACTTTACTGACTAATTTCTTTAGAAGTATAAACCTAATTTTTATTTAGGATATACTGTATAACTAATATAATATATTTATTTTTTTGTCATAGAAGTGTGAAGTGGAGAGGGAGACTATCACCTAGTTCAAGAAGATACATTTTTCTCTGATTCTGATTGTTTGGTAAGGTAAGACATATTGCTGCTTTTACATAATGACAGTTTCTTGTGTTGGGATTCTCAGATGTGAAACATGTCCCATTAGTATTTTAGTGGATACAATTTATTTACAAAAACAATATACAGACGTGTAACAAATAATTGCTTTTTATCATACGGATATCTGAAGTGTGAAATTATATATCTTTCCATCGCTTCTTTCTCTAATTAAACTGTTGTCACACAAGTGAGTCATATCGCAGGTTATCTCATTTATTGCACCCTGAGTTTCACATGAGGTACGGTACATTTAAAAGTGTAAAATCCCACAACAGTTGTCCTAGAATATAAGTTGGCTTCATTTATGTCATGGTTTGTATTGCAGTGAGGTTTCTAAGCTCCTAGAGGACCTCCCTTAATTTTGTGTAGCACTACCCCCACAGGGTCTGCAGATCACTGGTCTCCCTACTCCTGCACAGCCAGACGACAAGCATTTTCCACTTCTATCCAGACACAAGGAACAGTCTTTGAGCTTGGTTTTTGTTGTTAGGGGTAATAACTTGGATGGTGAATAGGAATTGTTTAAAGCGGGGGTTCACCCTATAAACGAAAAAAAAAAAAAGGCGCCGTGAAGAGCCGAGACCTACTCCGGCTGTCTTCGGGGAGAGTGACGTGCCAGGGCCGGCCGTCAATCATCCTCCCTCTCCATAGGCACGCCCATTCCCCGCGGGAGCCGAAATCTTTAATGTACGAGTACACGGTAAGTACGGGGGTAAAAAAATCGGGACAGGCATACTGTAGCTCGCGCTACAATGCCTGTCTCGATGGTAAAATCATGTCAGTGAGGGTGAACTACCGCTTTAAGGAAGATGCCCAGCTTGACTGAAACAATAACCGGTACAACTTCCTCTCTATATACACAATCTTGAACTGTCCTCCTTCCCTGACACTAGGGATGAGTCGAACACCCCCCGGTTTTGTTCGCATCAGAACCTTCGAACGGACCGAACGTTCGCACAAAATTTAGAACCCCATTAAAGTCTATGGGACTCGAGCGTTCGAAATCAAAAGGGCTCATTTTAAAGGCTAATATGCAAGTTATTGCAAGGGTTTGGGGACCCGGGTCCTGCCCCAGGGAACATGTATCAATGCAAATAAACAGTTTTGAAAATTGCCATTTTTTAAGGAGCAGTGATTTTAATGATGCTTAAAGTGAAAAAAAGTGAAATATTCTTTTTAAATATTGTACCTACTGGGAGTCTATAGTATGCCTGTAAAATGGCACGTGTTTCACATGTTTAGAATTGTCCCTGCACAAAATGACATTTCTATAGGAAAAAAGTCATTTGAAACTGCTTGCGGCTTTAATGTAATGTCTGGTCCCGGCAATATGGATGAAAATCATTGATAAAAAATGGCATGGGTCCCCCCCCCCCCCAGGCCATTACTAGCCATTTTGGGTCTTGTATGGATATAAAGGGGAACCCCGCACCCAAATAAAAAAAAAGGAAAGGCGTGGGGCCCCCAGGTCCTATATACTCTGAACAGCAGTATACAGGCTGTGCAAACAAGACAGGGACTGTAGGTTTGTTAAGTAGAATCTGTTTGTAATTTTGAAACTGGTACATTTTTGCAAAGGACACAGTACACTAACTGACAATAATTGCAGATCCTTGCCTGTGGTATTCGTATGAGAACACCAGCAATTGTATTCAGGTAAGCTTTAGTTTCACACTGGCAAAGGACACTAAAACTGAATCCTGGAGGTCCCTGCCTGTATTTGTATGAGAACACCAGCTATTGTATTCAGGTAAGCTTTAGGTGTACACTGTGCAAGGGACACAGTACACTAAGTGAAAATACTGCAGCTAGCACCATCACCTGCCTGCCTGTCAGTATATTATGAAGAGACTACAGGAACGGATCTAGCTAAACTGAATACAGTGTATAAATATATATACAACACCTGGGATGCATTTATATCCTTTACACACTGTAACTGCAGCTAACTGACTTGCCTGCTCTATCTAACTCAAATGAAATCTCTCTCTCCACGCCGGAACGCGCTACATAAGCCACCCTGGCTTTGGCCAATTACGGTTTTCTGTGATTGGCCAATCATCAGCCAGCAATGCACTGCGGTGCCGCAGTGAATTATGGGCCATGACGCGCCACTTGAATTTGGCGCGAACGGCCCATAACGTTCACAATTCGATGAACATACGATGTTCGAGTCGAACATGGGTTTGACTCAAACTCGAAGCTCATCCCTACCGGACACTGACCGTGTCTGACAACAAAATTCAACAGCCTCTTAAGGACTAGGAACTCGGTCCCTTAGAAAGTATCACTTTGTGTAGTAAGCAGCATACAGGAATATTTGGCACTCCACTGTAGACACTGATCCCCACTCTACTGCCTGAGGACTACCAGCCCACCTGGCTGCTCCAAAGATCTCCCAGGGCAAGGGACAGGAAGGGTTAAGCACAATGCTGTCCTCCCAGAAAGGCTTGCTACATGTGACCGTCTCTCCTTGAATGTCTGGGTGCGTTGATGTACTTGCACTGTCCTCCTTGCTCCCTGCTGTTCCTTAGGCAAGATTCCTTTCAAACCCCACTGCTGTCAGGATCCTCACAAGCCAGCCTGACCTCCCCACCTGAGGCAGAGCCCCCCCTACCCAGACACAGGTGCCCCCCTTCAAATCCACCAACAGACTCCTTAGCACTCCATCTTCCACCCGACTCCCCTGCTGGCCTGACTCATCCATATTTCCACCACCTGAGGATTGGCCAAGGGTCCATTAGTATGCAGATAACCCTCCTAGCCTCCACTCACTAACTTCTAGACGGTTCTCCAAACTTCCAGAACCAGGGTGAGGCACCAGAGACCTGCCTGTATGAGTCATCCAGCCTGACCTGCACTAAACCCTGACCCAGACTCAGACTCACTTCATCAAGAGTCACACAAATGTACCTGTACTAACCTGGTGGCACAATAGAGGATGCTACAGTTGCTTAGGTTGTGACCCAGCAGCCTCAACCACCTGCGCAGAAAACGTGGGAGATGCATGCACTGGAAATTGCAGCAGCCGCTTCCCTCACTGAGAACCACACTGCACTGGTTTCTGTGTGGGCTGCGATTTAAAAAAATTATGCAGGGACCTTTTCCCTCAGTTTTCAGGAGCACAGCAGCCAATTCAAATATAGTGCTTCAAGCAGTCAGGAAAGTAGGGGAGTAATGAACTCCAAACACCTGGGATCAACTGGTTTCATGAAAACTTCCTGAACCACGTACGAACATACGTACACATCCTTGTGTAAGGCATACATTATTCATAGTGATGATTTTATTTTTCAGGTAGTGTTAGAGACTTAATACTTACCAATTTTTTTTTATATGCAAATGTAACAACTAGTTATTTTATAACACACCAATATTAGAAAGCAGAAGTACACATTATGTAGTTCCTCTTTTGCAGAAACTGGATGCACTTAACTTGCATAATATATTCTTCTAAGCCTTTAGAAGAAGACCTAACTAAGGTCTGGGTCAATTTCTTCTGTGTTGTATAAGTCATATCCAAGTTGCACAAATCCAAAGGTGTTGTATCATGATGGAAAAAGACTCTCTCACCCCCACTTCATATCTTTACCACTTCAGCCCCCAAAGATTTTACCTCCTTCCTGACCAGAGCACTTTTTACAATTTGGCATTGTGTCTTTTTAACTGACATTTGCGCGGTCATGCAATGCTGTTCCCAAACAAAATTTGCATCCTTTTTATTCCCCACAAATGGAGCTTTCTTTTGGTGGCATTTGATCACCTCTGCGGTTTTACATTTTTGCGCTATAAACAAAAAAAATAGCGAGCATTTTGAGAAAATTATTTTTTTACTATAATGAATATCTCCAACAATGTTTTTAAAAAACACATTTCTTCATCAGTTTAGGCCAAAATATAATATTCTACATATTTTTGGTAAGAAAATAGCAATAAGCGTATATTGATTGGTTTGCACAAAAGTTACAGCATCTACAAACTATGGGAAAGATTTATAGCATTTTTATGGCATTTTTACTTTACTAGTAATGGCGGTGATCTGCGATTTTTAGTGGTACTGCAACACTGCAGCAGACAGATTTAGACACATTTTTGGGAGCGATCAGAGCTATAAAAATGCACTGATTACTGTATAAATGTCACTGGTAGGGAAGGGGTTAAATGTGTTCTAACTGTATGGGGATAGGACTGGCTGTGGGGGTGGAGAGATATCATTGTTCCTACTTAGTACTTGCGCACACACAAATACCCGTGCTGGCTCTCGTGCCCGGCCTGCGTGATTGTGCCTGCCAGCCGCGCGTATCGGGAACTCCGCCGTGCATGGGGCACCTTGAGAGGCTCTTAAAGGGAACAACTTACCCATACATTGTTTTGCCCAGCTGTGCCATTCTGCCAACGTATATCGGCGTGAGCCGGTTGGCAAGTAGTTAAAGAGGTTGTAAACCTCCCTGTGCAATTTGGACCTATAGGTAAGCCTAGAATAAGGCTTGCCTATAGGTACTGTAAATATTTCCTAAAAGTGCGCAGTTTAGGAGATATTTACTGTATACTGCACCAATGATGTCATCGGTGCATGCACTCTGAAGGAACGGCCACCTGTGCCATTTCTTCAGGAGTGTGTGGTGTGACTGGCAGCTCCCGCGCATATGCACGGAAATTACTTTACACGGCTCCGGCCAGTCACACAGTCCGCGGTCCCAGACAGAAGATGGACGAAGATGGATGCAGCCTACAGCGGGGATGGCGTGGGCTTCATTTGCAAGGAAGTGTCACATGATGTGCTAGTATGCTATACATACTAGCACATTATGCCTTTAATTTGCAGGAAAGAAGCAAGGGGGAAAAAAAATTATGGTTTACTTCCACTTTAAGTCCTAGTAATAGGCATGCATGGTAGACATGTAGAGCCATGCATGTCCTGTGAAAGAATGGCAAATGCATAAACTCTGTCCATACTATGCTTGGGGTTGCAACCCACGGTACAATTTTGGGGCAGCACTTCACCAGTGCCCTTATTCTGTCTTGGCTATGCCTTGGGTGGGGTAAACCGAAGTAATAACCCAATAAATTATTGAACTACTTGCCTCAAAATTAGGAAACATGTTTTGGTTTGTACCTCCTTTTTAGATTTATAAAGTCTAACCAAATTGATACAAGTCAAATAAAGTAACTAAAGTTCAGCTTTATACACAGTTTTATAACAATTATGTGAACATTTTATTGGATCTTTTTTTAATAACAAGTGTGATTTTGCTCCTACAAGTGGCGTTAAAACACTCATAAAATAAATTAACAGGTTTAAGTTTTAACATTAGTAGTAATAATTAAGTTGTAGCTTTTTTTGAGCAGTGTGTTCTGTCTGTCCAACACCTTTTACAGAATTTGCAACATAGGTTGTACAATAGATCTGCTTATGAATCTTTGAAGATTTGAGGATATTTTTGGTTTAAAGGAAATAATGTTTGTCTTTTTAATATTCTGTAATGTATTCTCTTTTTGGTGTAAAGTAATAGGCCTGAATTTTGAATAGGTCAGCTCACAAGGGCAAATGCTGAAGGTTTAAGGTTCAGTGGTTTCACTGTAACTTTCCAACTGTATAACAGTCTGCTGAATAATATTGTCATCGGACATAATTAACGGTAATAACGTTTTGTTGCAAAATTGCTGGCGATCGCAGTCTACTTTCAGACAGGTGGAGAGGAACAAAGGGTCATCTGCAAGGTTCTTGTTAGAGAGTGCCATTTTCCTATAACAATGTCCTAAACTACTGGCCTTCATGCAATATGTGTATATTTTCATTCTGTTCTTAATATGGTATAAGGAATCTGTATAAATTATTAAGTAAATTGCATTGTTTGAACAACTTTATTTTCCAAAATTGAAATTTTACAGCATTCCATAAAATGATGGGACACATCCATTAAATAGGAGGGTGTTGGATTAAGTATGCAAAAGCAGGGACGAGTGTGTGATTAGGAATGCCTTTAAAGAGGACAAACCTTGTACTAATTCTGGATTTTAACCATTCTTTCAAGCTGCTAAGTTTTGGCAAGAACCTTGAATCTGATCCTACACTTGTATCTGATCCTACACTTGTCTGTGCACTTTATATATTGAATAGTATTATGAAAAGTCAATGTATGACTGTTATGCCAGGGACCCTAAAGATGGCATATTTAAAGTGCATGCTGTGTTTCTGCAGCTAACTTGCCTACTTTTCCATATTCCTTTGATTTTTTTTGATTATTCTGGCATGATCCTCAGAAACTGTACTTTTCTTGGAACGAAATTTTCCATGAATGGCTTGCAAAGCATCTGCTGTACAGTCATCTCAGCTGTCTGACACAAAAATAGAAGTCTGCATTTGTAAAGAAATTAAGAAATGTCACAATATAAATGATCATTGTTTTAACCATAGAGTTCTATCAAGAACAAGGGAAACTGAGCTTATATGAAACCGTAGAAAATGATGGTTCTGTTTTAGAGCACTTGAAGTATTAAACCCAAAAGCAAACATTTATTGGAGCTTTCCAATTCCTGGAATGCAACACTCCCCTTCCCCACCCCAGATTGACAATGCTGCTGTATGTCTGTGCCCCCTGTGTTCCTTCATCCAGAGTGGTGTTTCACTAATACAGGAGATCTGTTACTGGCCAGATCACCAAATGGAAACAGAAGGGAAAAAGCCAAAGAAAATAAATGCGATTAGGACATAAAATAGGGGGACAAAGATGGCTTCAAAGCTACATTAGGGAATCAATTGGCAAATCGATGGCAAGAGAGAGCCTATAGAGACCCAGAGGGATGTAGAGCTCTTAGTACTTGTGTAAGAGAGCTGTGCTATTAGAGCGGCTTGATAATAAGGTTGGTAAATTATGGATGCCAAGCCCACCACGTGGTTTCGAGACCTGCAACGTCAATTTATTCATTCAGGGTTTTTTGTTAACCCTGAAAAAAATTAGAATTTCTGATTCTAGCTGTAAATCTCCCATTGGGAACACAATTGGTAAAGTCCTAAAATAATAAAATATCCTGGGTAGAAATGTAATTTGAATAAAGTTGATTCTAACCAGGGTGGGGAATAATCTGCCCAACAACGAAGATATTCCAGATGTTGGTGGAAGAGTGAAGGATAATTAGCCTGGTAAAAAGTGTTGATTGAAGGTGTCTAAATACCTAAATATGGTAAAAAGATTGGTGCCCATTAAAAATTATAAGTACTCTGCAAAGTCGTTATCAGGGGGCAAGGAAACATTAAGGGACATCATTTTTAAGGTATTCAAGGAAAGCCCAGAGAGCTGAGAAAATTGGTGTAACAAGGTCAACAGGTAGGGTAAAGTAATTTTGAGGATTTGTGATGTAGACAAGGGTATCATTGGAAAACAAGGCACATTTATGCGCTTGTTGTCCATTACATATACCATGAATATTCATATGGGATCGAATAGCTACAGCTAAAGGTTCACTTGTTAAGGCAAATGGCAATGAGGAGAGCGGGCAGCCCTGTCTTGTCCCACGTTGAATGGGAAATGACAATCTATTACCCCGTATGGAATCCTGAGGTGATTGGTTGCTATAAAGGACCTTTTTAATGGCAAAATAAAACTAGAACCAAACAAACCTTATTTTTTGTTTTTTAACCTCCCTGGCGGTATGATTCTGTCTGGAATTACGTACCAAAAGCGGTACAATTATTTTGCACGGAAATTTGGTGATTTGTACTATAGGCCTGTAATTTTTAGGAATAACTCGCTTAAATCTGACCAAACAAGAATCTTGTAGGCATCCCGGGTATGACATTTAAAAAAAAAAACTAAATTATAAATTATAATATAATAAATAATTATAACAAATAATAAGATAATTATAATAAAAATTATTCAATAATGTAATCAACTCAAAATCACTGAAATTTGCTCAGTTGCAGAATTGTCGCTGTCATTTTTTTTTTTTATGACGAATTTCCCCACAAATCGCTATCGCACATTTCTGCAAGTGATTATAATTTATTATCGCTGTTTTCTAGCTGATCTAAAACCATTTTTGACATAAAGGGACACTTTTGGACAATCTACAGTTTGCAGGCAGAAAGAATAGTTTTTATTATATAAAAGTACATGTAGGACACTGGGCAGACCACTAGGGACAAGGGGGGGTGTGTATTTTTTACATACAGTACTGTAATCTATAAGATTACAGTATACTGTATGTATTGTGTTTGTTTACTTTTTTGAATTTGGCGCCGTTCTCCGCCCCCGTGCGTCGTAACGTTGCAGGGAAAGGAGATCGGCGGCACACAGGGAGACTGTGAATCGAGCGAGGAGGACCCGCTCGCTCACACAGCGGGGTGGCATCGCTGGATCCAGGGACAAGGTAAGTAACTTGCCTGTGGATTCAGCGAGAAGGTAAGCCGCGCCGCTGCACACTCTGCACGTCCACCCCGAGCGTGACTCGGGGATACCGATCCTAACATTGAAAACCCACCCCGAGTCACGCTCGGGTTTACCGCTAAGGGGGTTAAATAACAAACATGTTATACTCACCTGGTCTGTGCAGTGGTTTTGTATAGGGAAGCCCTGATCCTCCTCTGGGTTCCTCTGCTGGTGCACCTGGCTCCTCCTCTTTGACGACTGCCCCCATAGAAATCCACTTCCTATGGGGGCACTCATGTGGGAACAGAAGTCTTCTTTTTTTTTTTTTCTTTACATTTGTTCAGAGAATGCATTAAGGTAAACAACCTTAAGGCGTTAGAACCACTTCTAGGCTGTATAAAACAAGGCTACTTGTGGTTATTCGGTAACCGACTAGTCATCGGGTGCTTCTTAAAAACTGATGGAAGGTAAAACTAAAAATAGGTGTGCGTTACGCACAGGACACATTGGTGCTGCGTTGCTTAATCTGTACCGCAAAAAAATGGGGCTCTAGTGCTTAAAAAAAAAAATGGGAACAAATCCTAGAGCAGATACAAGTGGTGGTTTGTTTATTTACATTTTTTACAAATCCTATTTTTCACAGATTTAGCAACATCTATGGCTATATACATGGGTACCTGCATGCTACATTTCTGCATGCATTTTGGATTCTCATGTTTTGAAATTGCTTTCACACTTCATACAGATGTCGCTGAGCTGTTCAGGTTCAGGGATGTAGGTGCAGTGCTAAATCTGACCACTAGAGAGAGACCTCACAAAAGAAGCTGCAAGTACAAATTGTCTTGGTCACAACATGCTCCAATTACGTGTCACTTCTTTATGCATTTTTATTGTTAAAGGGCAACTCAAACCAAAACCTTTTTTAGATTTTACATGTAGTAACATTTAATTGCTGTCTGTGTTCTTGTTTGGGAGATGTAGTTTTTAGGTGTGCATGCATTTTTAATTGGCTGCCCTATGAGTGACAATTGCACAAAAGAAATGCAAGCATTGCACTACAACACATAACAGGTCACCATGTGTTGCGGTGCATTTTAGTGCACATGTGTTGGCTAGTGCGTTTGAAGTGCCATTAGGAATAAATGGCCTGCCAGGCCTGTAGTGTGGCTCACTGAGCACTGGATTCTTTATTAGGCACTCAAATAGGCGCCCTTAGCTCAATGTGGTGAGTTGACCACAGAGTGCTTTACAGGTTTAGGACTTGGTCTGCCTGCCTGGGAAGACTGCTGGATGGGAAATATCCCCTGGATCTTGCCTATGTACCTGGTAGGGACTGCAGGAGTCCAAAGACCTCCACTGCAGCAAGTCATGGCTTTCCGCCTTTAAGGGAGGCTGGATTTGCTGACCTTGGTCCCCAAAGGATTACATCTGTTGCATATTTGTTACAGATCTGGCAGTGAGGGAAAGGCACTGCAAAACTTTGTGTTTTGGCCCTGCAACACATTTTAATTTGGTGCCATTTTCCAGACAGGGCGCTCCCACTGAGCTTATGCAACCTCTCTACTGGGAATTCATGCTCCACATGCATGAAGCATTTTGGATTACACACAGACCACCATCTGCTCAATAGTTCAGCATTCTGATCCTCCGGGACAGGCCCTGCTGCCTCCAAGTGACTGGTCACAGACAACATTAACCCTTCCTCCTATAGCAGTGTTTCATGAGTACCACTTGTGCAACCCCTCATTTGCAGCAATATTATAGTGGGTCATAAGACATGGTTTAAGGACATGCCTAGGGATCCTGGTTCTATCCTGACAGATTTGTCTGTCCTTGTCTGCGGAGCTTCACTGCAACATGTACTGGTGTATCCCTGGACAAACTTCATCAATGTCACTAAGGGAAAAAGTACCTCTTTCCCCAGAAAAAGAAAGAAAAACATCCATTGGGGAAACCCTCTTCTCCCTGACCTCCAAGGCAAAGCCAGCTGAGACCTAGACCCTCAAATCCCTCAATTTTATTAACTACCATAGTCCTTTTCTAAACTGGGGTATGCCACCACTTTTAAAGGGAAGGGGGTCTGCAGCCATCTGGTCCCAGGACATTTTGTATGTATGGGTCCAGTGCATTGTATCCAAAGGCTACAAGTTGGACTTTCAGGTTCTACCTCGACCCTGCTTCATGTTGTCAGTTTTGCTAAAGTCCCTACTGAGATTAACACTGCCCTGGAAAACCTTTTCTTGCAAAGGGTCATTGAACGTTTAGGATATATTTACACTACCTATAGGTAAGCCTCATTATAGGTTGGAAGAGATGGAAGTTTAGCAAACTTTTTTGTTAGAGATTCCTGGTTTGCATTTATTGCAGTACATGTTCAAGTCGGCCAACTGAATCAAAGTTATTCCTCTCTAGCCAGTCTGTACTCTACTATGCCAAATATATACTGTATATATGCTCATAGAATTAGGGCCTCATTTACACAGACATTTAACTTCTTCTATGTGCTGAGGTGTAAATATACTGGTGTCTCGTGAGCTGCACTGCCGTGTATGGGCACCGATGCAAGTGAATGGATGTACGCAGCCATGCTCAAGTAAACCTCAAAGGTTGCTGCATTGGCGTTTACCCATGCATGGCACTTCTTCCCAAACACACCACTGGTATGGGTGGCACTTACGATTCACTGGGCACCAGAAAGTATGAGGGATTTTATGCCTTAGCGCACAGTAGCTAAGTGCCCATGTGGCCCAATAAACATGTACTGTAGTCCCAGTATGGGGTAAACACAGTTGGAGGAAAGCTTCAAATGCTTAGTTTGCATGTGCATGGGTCAGTGAAGTTTAGGTTGTAAGTGCCAAATAAAGCACTATAATTGTGTGTGTGTTTTTTTTTTTTTCTTCTTGTTTTGCATAGCTGTTGCTTTATGTATGATGTAAACGAGTAATATGAGGGGGCAGTAGGTGAAACAACTTTGAGCCAGGCACTGTTTCTCTGATTTACTGCAACAAGATAACATATCAAGTATAAGTCATTCAGTGCTGGTGATTTATCACCATTCTGCTCTTTGCTCCTTGTGCGGAGTCCTCCTTCCTCTGAACAGTCTCAGGTTTTTTGTTCTCTCTTGCTGCTTTGCCTTCACACCACATTCAAAATAAATAAAAAATATATATTTGCTTTAGAAAATAATCAGGAGATAGGCAGACTACTATATATTTCCTCTATTACCTTACCTTCCACTTGTGTAAAGTTGAGATGAGAGAGTTAAAACAAGTGCCCATTCACATTTCAGTTACTGGTAACTCCTTCTGTACCACTTCTACTTTCTTCCTCCTGCTACTTTCCTGAAACATATGGAAATAAAGCCAGGAAGGTAATGTAACAAAGACAATAAATATAAATCCTTCTATAACTAAAGAAAAAGTCAATAAAACCATTTAGGTTATGGTGAGAAAGGAATCCAAAAATCCTCAACTCTAAATGCCGTCTTAAAGAAAAGTATTCACATCTCAATTTAACACATATCCCAAAAATAAAGGATTGTTCCTCATTTTTAGGCAGTAACTAAAGCCATGATAGCCGAAAAGCCTAAGGCCCCTTTCCCACGATCAGACCGTCTATCCGTTTGTTATCCATCCATCAACGGACGACAATAAATTCCTATGGGCAAATGGATGACCATCCGTTCACCTCCGCTTCTGATATTATACTTTTTTTAAACGTACAAGGGTACGTCAAGATACGTGAAAACCGATATTAACTGATAACAGACAATGTCCATGAAAGTCCGATCGGTTAAGATCCATTTGGAAAAAAAAATATTTTTTGTTTATATGTGAACTTAACCTCAGACTGCTTCAGTAGCATGGGGTGGGTCCAAAATCGATGAAGTCTCCTAGCCACAATCTGTTTTTTCTTGCTTCTCCACATATAGTCAAATATGACAAACAATGTCACGCTGTCATAATGCTTTCTGGGTAATGTCATCAAAGCCACAAACTGCTGTAAGACTGATGTAAACGGAGATCAATGGAGCTTTTTCATTTGACTGTTGGGTACATAAAGGAATGATCTGCATAGCTTTGCCCACTTCCCATAAATGAAGACTAATCCTATTTTTGGCATCTGGGATGGAATGAGACATGTGAATACTTTCATACTTATTCCTAACTAAGTTTAAAAGAGTAGTACAGCCAAAGCTCGTTTGGCTGTACCTCTCGTGTGGATCACAGTAGTGCAGTTCGTGCTGCACTCCTGTGACCCGTTTTCAGCAGACGGTGGCTGACATCACAGAGGCGATCCAGGCTGAGAGATTGTGAAAATATGTTTGGGATCTCCCCACAACCCTGGCCACCACCTTGCGAACCGGTGAGAGTCTGAGCCAGCAGCTCCCATCCCCTCCCCAGCCCACCGCTCCAGTGTGCGTGGGGGTGGGGCAGAGCAGAAAGCTGTGACTGACAATCACAAGCTCTCTGCTCACGGAGCTCTGAGAACCGAGCGATTAGCGGTGTTTTGATCAGTCAGTTCTTATGCCGCGTACACACGGTCATTTTTCGGCATGAAAAAAAATGACATTTTTCAGCATGTCCAAAAAACGAAGTTTTTCCCAAATTCATCATTAACCTCTTCCATACAGGGCAGTTATACACACTTCCATACCAGGCCTATTCTGGCACTTCTCTCCTACATGTACAAATCATAATTTTTTTGCTAGAAAATTACGCAGAACCCCCAAACATTATATATGTTTTTTTAGCAGACACCCTAGGGAATAAAACGACGGTCATTGAAACCTTTTATCTTGCACGGTATTTGCGCAATAATTTTTCAAACGCCTTTTTTTTGGAAAAAAATTTGTTTCATGAATTAAAAAAATTAAACAGTAAAGTTAGCCCAATTTTTTTGTAAAATAGGAAAGATGATGTTACACCGAGTAAATAGATACCTAACATGTCACGCTTTAAAATTGCGCACACTCATGGAATGGCGCCAAACTTCGGTACTTAAAAATCTCCATAGGCAACGATTTGAAATTTTTTACAGGTTACCAGTTTAGATTTACAGAGGAGATCTAGTGCTAGAATTGTTGCTGGCACTTTAACCTTTTTTAAATCTAGTCCCATTTCCATTCTAACCCCTGTTTTAGATGTACTGTGTGAAAGGAAGATGTGTATACTTGCCTAGGCTGAGGCCACTCCGGTCCGGCAACATGATCTCTCCAGAGTCCAGCTTCAGTGAAGAGGAGAGATCCCGACAATGGCTGCAGAGCCTGGGTGATGATGTCATCCATAGGCTTACTATGGGGCATCTGTTGTCGACTGTCGACTGTCCCTTATGGACACACACAGCAGGGTTCGGAAGGGAGCACGCACCAGTCCCCCCATAGCAAGTCGCTACCTCTTAAACCCTGCTCTGTGTCCATAAGACATATAGAGCTGTGGCTCGGCCATGCTACTCGCTCTCTTCTCATTGGTTCACTGGTTGTGATTGACAGCAGGGGGGACAATGGGGAGAGGGAGTCCTCAATGACAGCCGAGACTCTTGTGCATATAACTGGATCGAGAGGGGGCTCAGAGTATTAGGGGAAGCTGTGGGAGGAGCAGCACACAGAAGGTTTTTTTTTTTTTTTACTTTCATAGAATGCATGAATGTAAAAGAAAAACAAAAAAAAACGTCATCATTTACAACCACTTAAAGTTTTGTATAGAGTAGGCTTGACTTCCTCTTTAGACTATACTGTGTTAAGAGAAAAAAAATGGTAATAGTGAAACTAGCAGGTCAGAAATGTCTCCTGTTGAGTCACCGCTATAACTCAATCCGCAAAGCTCATGTCCCTTTCTGTCGAATATCTGCAGAGAGACCATTGTTCCCACACAAAGAGAATCTCTGCAGCATGCAGGCAGTGAACAGAATTTTCTACTTTCAGGAGAAAAGCTAAACCTTACATTCCAGGTGTATCAAGACAAAATGTGTGTATTTAACGGGATTGTTTGGCCCCCTTTCATACTGGTATGGTTTGATTGCCCTGCAGCTGTGGCACACTGTACCCGCGGCATCAGTGCATCAGTTAGCTGGGCTTTACATACGAACTATTAAGAAGCGACCCCAAAAAACAGTACAAAGAAAAGGCAGAAAGGGAGGGAGAAAATAAATAAAACGTGTATCTAAACCTGATGACAAAACTGTAATGCGTATATTGCTGGTTACCATTCCTTAGATGTGGGGATTACATTTGTCGTCCTTTTTAAAGATTGAGTTCACCTTTGCCAGAAAATAGCCTATGCAGTCAAGGGGTCCTAGTAGATGTTAAAAATCTGTGCCGATTTGTAAAAATCTTCATTAATTGTATTGTTTTTTTACCTGTAGGCCTTTTTTTAGTCTGGCAAAAAAAAATTCTAGTTGGCAACCCCCACATCCTGACAAGTTGTTGAAAACCATTGGAACGTTGACTCCCAACACTGCAAGAGTGAAAACCAACAGTCGGGACTTGAGGGTTGCTAACGTGGAGACTGTCGGCCAGGTTTCCAGGGGACGCAAATGGGAGAAGCTAGACAGAGAAGCCTCTCTTGCACCTCCAATCCAAATGAACTTTGTAGCGTTAACAGGTGACACACAGGGGTCACAGCAAACCAAAGCAGCATCCAGGCTAAAGCCAGGGTCAGGAAGTCAGCAATACATAGGAATAGCAGGCTTAGACAAAGTCAAGTGGATGGAGAGCAACAAGAGATTGCCAAACATGTGTCCGCTGATCTCCCCTAGCTACTATGAACTCGCAACTTTGTGTTCAGAATGATCAAATCCTAGTGGCTTTGGCTGTGAAAGAAGCTGAATGAGCACAGTCTGTGATTGGCTTCAGCAGAATGCAGAGATGACATTAGCGGCCATTGGATCATGATTGTCTCTCTAAAGAGGACACATCAGCTGGACTATGCTATCAGTCATGGCTTGTCAGCCTACTTGTGAAAGCAATAATGTAAACAAATATATATATATATATATTTTTTTTTTTTAAGTTGAATAAAATAGAACACCCAGAAATATTTATAAAAGCCTCCCACCCACGTGTATAAGCACATGCAAATAGCTGTTGCTGCGCAGTTGTGCAAAAACAAGAAATGAAAAATACATTTGGTATTGCTGCAAAAGCTGGAGTGAGAGCAATAATTCTATGGCATATTTTTAAACTTATAAACTGATATCCTGTAAAGGCTTTCAAACAGTTGACTGTAGACAAGTTTTTGGATGTAGTTTTATGCCGCTTCACTAGCACACGCAATTTTGAAGCTACATATGTTGTATGTATCTGGTAACAACACAACCTCATCTTCCTTTTTTTCTTTTTTTTACCAAAAATGGTAATTCTATTTGTTTATGTGCACTATAATGAAATTATACATTTTACTGAAAATGTTTTGGTAAACAGTAGGGCAAATATCATGCAACATATAAAATGATACTACCACCATTTTATTCAACTGGGTCTCTGCTTTAGAATTTCATTTAGGGGGTTGAAGTGAATGTTTGTTTATGTTAAAATGTGAACTTTTATTATGTGTGGCCAAAGTAAAAAAAATAAAAGAGTGGGCTTTGAGGACTGAGCTCCCTTCATGGCCCCTGCAGCTTATGGATGTATTTGCAATGTGTGCAAACTAAACCCCTGTTTTTAATGTGAACTGTTAGGATAATTCGGTTTTCTGCAGGCTGGTTGGTAAGTGACCTGGGAAATTTTCTATGTTTAGGCCGGATTCACACTAGTGTTGTGCGAATTTCAGCTCTCTTATCTCTGCTGAGAGATAAGAAAACTGTTCAGCAGATCCGCTCCATTTTAGATGTGAATTTGGAGACCTGGGAGGGGGAAAGTGTATTGAGGTGAATGAGACAAATCCTGAAGAGAAATGAACACATCTGCGAATCAGATGCGTGCCCATAGAAGATAATGGGCCTGAATTCGCACCTGAGCCGCACCGCAAAGCCTAGAAAACGCACACGTTTTTTCGGCAATGCGTAGTGCAAATGCATCGCACATATGTGAACCAGCCTCATTGAAAACAATGTTCTGCGAATTGGATGCAGTTTTAAGCCGCACTCAATTCACATAGGTGTGAACCTGGCCTTAAAGTTTGATATGCATTGTCCTTCCATGTGCTCCTTGTTAAAGCGGCTCTTCAGTAATTTTTTCATCTTTCCATCTATTAAATCTTCTGCCCTTGTTTTAACTTTGGATAGTAAAACATTTATTTCCTGCCAGTAAATACCTTATACAGCCCACTTCCTGTTTATTGTCTGGTCATTAGCCCTTAGGCTTATGACATCAGGCACAGCTCTCTCTCTGACTATCATGAGAGTTTGCCATGAAGGGAGAAGTCATAAGAGGGCCAATGAGAGCTGCAGGGCTTGCAGAGCTGGAGGTGTGCCTCCTGTGTAAATCCAGGAAGTGAACAGGCAGCAGCCCACAGTTAAAATGGATGCAGCCAGACTTAGTGGAGGGAGATGTCTGCAGCATATTTGGCAAGTTCAGAATCACAGTTCTACTAGGTGGAAGAGCTAACCATTTTTCCACTGTTTTTCCTTCAAAAAAATAATGTATGTATGGCCTGCCATAGAGCCTTCATTCAGATGATTTAGTGAGCACTCGTGCACATCCGTCAGCCGTGGCAGAATTAGTTGGATTCCATCTGCTCTACCAGACAAATATTTGTGCACGTGTCAGAGAGCTGGTAGAAATAGTTTGATCGTCATTTTTTCATCATTTCTGATCAGCTTTTTCAAGGTGTTGCATCGTTCTGCATTTTAATTGATGCTGAATTGCTTCTTTGTGATCGCTTATGCCACTCACAAATCGCTACATGTATGGGTCGTTCTTTTCTGATCGATCTCTCCAATGGGAATAATCGATCTACAGTAAACAACCCATTGGATCGATATGCTACACATAGGGAGGTGGATTTCTATTGATGGAAAACATGATCATAAATTATCAATCGCATCTGATTTTAGCATGAAATCTCCTAATCTGATTGAATCCATAAAGCCCTTTTACACTGCTACTCTCCACCAGTGGATCTGCCTGCTGAGCAGGGAATCTTTCTGCTGAGCGGGCAGATCTCAGGTCTGTATCCACTTCTGTATAGCGGACATGGACAGTCCACTTTTCTGTAAGGGTGGTCAGATGGAAAAGGACCGCCTGTCTGCTTGCGTCAGACTGTAATCCGATCCAATGCGCCAGACAAGATCGGATGTCAGCAGGTGTCGCTTGACACCCATTGCTCCATAGAGGGCAATGGATGGTCTGCCCGTGTGTAGGGAGCATTTAGGGCCCTTTCACACGGGCTGTTCAATCAGGTCCACCTATCAGTTTTTCAGGCAGACCAGATTGAACCGTGCAGTCTCCTCTATGGAGCGGCGGATGCCAGCAGTGACGTCCGCTGATATCCACCGCTATCCGAGCCAATCCTGTCTGCAAAATCCAGATAGCTGGTGGTCCTATTTTCTATCTCTGGCGGATTGGCTGGAAACGAAAGGACGGTCTGTTTCCACCCGATTTCCCCATAGAGGAGAGCGGTCTGTGTCCTCTTTGCACAGTGGAGTGGATGGGACCTGTCATCCTCCTGCTCAGCAGGACCCATTCCACAGAGGTTCCTGTGTTAAGGGGGAAGCATTTTGGTTCTATAAGTGCTAGTTCACACCAGACGCAGTTCCGTGCGCTTTTTTTTATGCACTAAAAATGCATCCACAGTGTTTTCCATGTATTCCAATGGCTCTAGTTCACACCATGCAGTCAGTTTCTGGTGCATAAACTGACCGGAAACTGACTGCATGGTGTGAACTAGAGCCATTGGAATACATGGAAAACACTGTGCATGCATTTTGTGCAGAAAAAAAAGCGCACGGAACTGGTTGTCGATTAAAAATTTGATCGTTTTGATTGAATTGCACATTGATTGGATAATCAAAGCTGCATGGCCAGCAATAGGCCCATCAAATGATCATATTGATCGTTGTGTGGCCATCTTTACATGTTTTAAATATGAATTGTTAAAGTCAATTCCTTCTTTTCATATTCAGAATTCTTTATTATTCCCATAGGGAATTGACCCCTGTCAGCCTTCTTTTAGAAGGAAGGACGAGGAATCCGACTGTTCTAGGGAGGACATTGCTATGAATTGTGGGGGAGGGGACAGGTGAAGCCCCCCTCATTGCCCTGTGTAGGTGACACTCCGCGATCACTATACGGAAATATAACACATCGGTTCCCACACTCAGGAGCCCCGCCCACCACTGGCCTCCCAGCACACAGTCTAACACAGGGGGGCGTGTCCCGAAGTTGTAAGCCGGCTTTTTCATAGGCTAAGGAGCCGAGGGGGGCTTGGCTAAGTGTTCTCGTGCCTGTAGGGAGTTGGCCATGTACAGTGTAGAGACGGCTCAGTGCGCTGTGTGTGTCTGTGTGCTGGGTGATCGCTGGAATCCGGACTAAGACACTTCCTACTCCCACCAGGAAAGTCTACAGAGTGACAGCACCATGTCATCCCGGATCGCACAGGGGCCAAAGGTTAGTGCAGGCTACATACTGTGTGTGTGTGTGTGTCATCGCACCCCTCACATACAAGTCACACACAGACACATCGCTGGGACTTCTGTACGATCCAGGGCTTATAATGGCATTTCTAAGGAGATTTCATCGTATTGGTTCATCAGCTCAATAGAATAGTTCTCTTCATTTTAAATGAGTCCATACTTCAGGACATTCCAGGTGCCTTTTCATATGAAAAATCTGTTTTATCATCTGAAGTGTGTGGAGTTCATGTGTCATCAGAGAATGCCATAGGAGAGGAGATAATGGTTCTGTATGAACAAACCACAATGATATCATGTATCCGTATCATAAAGGCTCCTACATTCCTCTATCACAGTCATATACACCCTGATCACAGTCATATACACCCTGATCACAGTCATATACACCCTGATCACGGTCATATACACCCTGATCACGGTCATATACACCCTGATCACGGTCATATACACCCTGATCAGTCATATTCACCCTGATCACGGTCATATACACCCTGATCACGGTCATATACACCCTGATCACGGTCATATACACCCTGATCAGTCATATTCACCCTGATCACGGTCATATACACCCTGATCACGGTCATATACACCCTGATCACGGTCATATACACCCTGATCACGGTCATATACACCCTGATCACCTTCATATACACCGTGATCGCGGTCATATACACCCTGATCGCGGTCATATACACCCTGATCGCGGTCATATACACCCTGATCGCGGTCATATACACCCTGATCGCGGTCATATACACCGTGATCACATTGAATGTATCATCTCCTCTTTCATCTGTTGATCTGTACAACATGATACATTTTGATAAGTTGTTGCAAAAATATACTTGTGCATTCATATGTATTCATGTGCCATCTACAGTACTTTTGCAGGCTTGAATGGTCAACAATGGGGCATATTTCCTTTCACTGACACCAGTGGCAGCTGGTGCTCAATTTTTTTTTTGGGGGGGGGGGCAGCAAACAAATCCCTTCCCCTCCCCCAAATCAGCCGACCGTCCTGCACTTCTTACCCCATCCAGGTTGCAGACGGCTTTGGCTGCTTGTCCTACTGGCCAATTCAGTCGCTTCTCATCCCGGCCATTCAGGTTTAAGACCCACTTCCTGATTGGCTAGGAGGAGAAGCAGGAAGACAGTTAAGAATATTAATTCGCTAATGTCACATAAGTGTTTTGAACACAATTAGAGCCTCATGCTCTAATCACATGCTTCTAAAAAAAAAAAAAAAAACATAGATATCCATGCGTCTGGTGCCCTGCATTAAGATTAGGGGGGGCGGCACTTCCCGTATGAGCAGCCGCCACTGACTGACACCAATGATGAGACAGTCTTCCTCCCACTGAAACCAACGATGAGGCACTATTCCTCCCACTGACACCAACTATTTCTCCCCCTAATACTAAAGATGGGGCATTGTTTTCTCCCACTGGGCACAGTCTGGCCCCCCTAAAGTCTGAAGGACAGTAAAGTGTCCCTTTTGCTTAAAAATTTTGGAGACCCCTGGTATAAAAGAGTCATCCATAATTCTAATATTATTTGGAAAGAAAAGTAATCAAGGTGACAGTTCAGGACAGTGATGTGCTTATTACATTCAGTTATGTTTAAGCTGAAGGTTAAGCTGCACTAAAAGTATTATTGAATGGAACCTTTCTGTTTACATTGTATACCTTTTGTTAGACTCCTTGGCGTCATCACATTGCTTCTCTGTGCAATACAGGTAGATATTGGCTGGCGGGAGGGACCAGCAGGCAGCTGTACATAGCTTTGTGAGAACAGGAAGGTGTGGTAAAGCCCACATTTCATTCTGAGCCTCAGCATTGGACAAATCTGAATTCCAATGAATGAAAGTACAAGTCAGGGACAGTAAGGCTGGGGAGGGGGGGTGACTAGATGTAGGAGATTCTCCAGCCATAAAATAAGGTGGGCTCTATCTATCTTGCTTGCAAGCTACTAATGCACACTGTGAAAAGCTTGCACTGTGCATTGAAATCAGAGTAAGCAATTTCAATACATGATAGGACTGGATATACAGCCGTTTAAGACGGAAGGTAAGGCTGAATTTCTGCTTAACCACTTAAAGGGTCACTAAAGGAAATTTTTTTTTTTTTGCTGAAATGACTGTTTATTGGGTATAGAGACATAAAAGTTAACGGATTCCTTTTAAAAATGATTAAAAATTGAATTTAATCTATCATATAATGTGCCTCTAGTTTCACGTTCGGTTTTAAAGGTACATACATGAATTTCCGGGTGAGAGGTGAGTCGGGAAGATTCACAGAACAAAAACAACAAATCCAGGGCAGTGTTTTGTTTTTAAAATGAATCTGATTGGTTCTGAGGAGTTTTTGACACACAGTAATGACAGCTTAGACCACCGTGAAAAGCTCCCAGTACTATGGTTATAAGGAAACAGGCAACCAGGAAGTGTGGAGATCACAGCAGAATTACAGCTACTTCAAAGCAAAAACGAACAATGAGGACATGAAACCAGTACTGCAGTAAGGTAAAGGAAGCTATTTAGCGAAAACATTTTTATCCTTTAGTAACCCTTAAGGACCCCTCACTGTGTATATATACGTCATTTTTTTTAAAGATGGATATCTCGGTAACGGCAGCAGCCACTGCCACAACCGAGATATCCATCTTTTCAGTGAGCGGTCCTCTAAATGATAACTGTGGTCTCCGCGGCGGATTCGCCGTGAGATCACCGCTATTGGCGGCAGGAGAGGGGGCCCCCCTCCCGCCGCTCTCCCGCGCCCTCCGCCGCTTACCGGAGCCGTCGGCAGCGGCGGAGGCGATCGGGTCCTTCCTCCTGCTCAGCTTGGATACGAGTGAGGGCAAGATGGCCCCCACCCGTCTCCATAGCAGGGCGAAAGCGACATCAAAACGTCACTTGCGCCCATGGGACAACGACGGAGGAGCATGGGGGAGGGGATAGACAGCTGACTCAACAGCTATGGCCTGGGAGTTTCTCACTTCTGCCTAATCTTGTCCCATAAGGGTGCACCAAACTGATTCTTTGGCCCGGGTGAAATAATGTCTAGCTTCCCCACTGGTACTGCCTATAAGAGTACCAGTACCAGCCGTTCTACTCCTAATAAAGTAGAACAGCTAGTGGCTAGCGAAGGAGGAGAGGGGCTTGGGTGGCCGGGGGGGGGGGGTGCGGGAGTTGTCCGGCCGCCATGGGAGACCTGTCAAAGTGGGCCAGTCTGGATTAAGTCCAGGGCCAAATTTTTGTCCCAGTCCGGCACTGCCTAGACCTCCTCTGTAATTCAAAAGATGCAACCTATAGAATTTTTTAAACGTCGCCCATGGAGAGTTTTAAGGGTAAAAGTTTGACGCCATTCCACGAGCGGGCGAAATTTTGAAGCGTGACATTTTGGGTATCATTTTACTCTGCGTAACGTTATCTTTCACAATATAAAAAAAATTGGGCTAACTTTACTGTTGTCTTTTTTTTTTTATTAAAAAAAGTGATTTTTTTCCAAAAAAAAGTGCGCTTGTAAGACCGCTGCGCAAATACGGTGTGACAAAAAGTATTGCAATGACTGCCATTTTATTCTCTAGGGTGTTAGAAAAAAATATATATTGTTTGGGGGTTTTAAGTAATTTTCTAGCAAAAAAAAAGTTGTAATCTTGTAAACACCAAATCTGAAAAACAGGCAAGGTCCTTAAGTGGTTAAAACCAGGATAAGTGTATATACTAGTTTTGTAGTGGGCCCCTTCTGCACTGCAAGAGTTAAAGCGGGAGTTCACCCGAATTTTTTTTTTAACATTAGATTGATGCTTATTTTGTCAAGGGGAATCGGGTCGTTTTTTTAAAATCTAAGCAGTACTTACCGTTTTAGAGAGCAATCTTCTCCGCCGCTTCCGGGTATGGGCAGCGGGACTGGGCGTTCCTATTTGATTGACAGGCTCCCGACGGTCGCATACATCGCGTCGCGAGTAGCCGAAAGAAGCCGAACTTCGGTGCGGCTTTATACGGCGCTTGCGCACCGACGTTCGGCTACTTTCGGAAAATCGTGACGCGATAGATGCAACCGTCGGAAGCCTGTCGGAAGACTGTCAATCAAATAGGAACGCCCAGTCCCGCAGCCCATACCCGGAAGCGGCGGAGAAGATCGCTCTCTAAAAAGGTAAGTACAGCTTCGTTTTTAAAAAAAACTACCCGATTCCCCTAGACAAAATGAGCATGAATCTAATGTTAAAAATTAACGTTTCCGGGTGAACCTCCACTTTAATGATGCTAAAGGCTTGTTTTGTTTGTTTTTGTTTAAAAAATAACAAACATGTTATACTTGCCTGCTCTGTGCAGTCCAGCCCAGATCCTCCTTTTTTGGGGTCCCCCTGGCCCGTCCCTCCTGCTGAGTGCAAACCGCTTGCTATGGGTGCACTGACGCCTCTCTCTCCTCATTGGCTCACCGACTTTGACAGCAGCAGAAGTCAATGGTGCTCGCTACTGTCTTAGGCAATGTAGAGGGAGAGTCCTGGATAGCTGAGGCTCTCGTGTAACATCGCGGGATTGAGATGAGGCTCAGGTAATTATAAGGGGGGCTGCTGCACAGTTTTTAGTTGTAAAGGCGGAAAGTTTTTTCTATTTTAATGCATTCTATCTGTAGCAGCATCCCCAGCACCCCCTAATTACCTACCTGAGCCCCATCTCTATCCAGCGATGTCCACGAGTCCCTCTGCCATCCGGGACTCTCACTCCTAAATGGCTGAGACACAGCAGCATGCCATTGGCATCTGCTGCTGTAAATCAAAATCAGTTAGCAAATCAGGAGAGAGGGGGCGGGGCCGAATGACTGCCATGTGTCTGAATGGACACATGGAGCTTAAGCTTGGCTCAGGTGCCCCCATAGCAATCACTTTTAATCTTTTAGGTCTAAGCTGGGGAACAGGAACAGTAAATTACTTACCCGATTCTCTGCTCCTGCAGGCTCCCACTGCACTGCCAGATGAGTCCACGCAGCCTCTTTTCCCCTACGCTCCAGCAGTCGGCTGTCCTCAAGTACAATGTAGAGCCCATAGCTATTGGGTATGAGGATGCTGAGGAATAGTTCACTGGTGGAGTATATGGGAGCTCCGTCTGCTGGAGAAGTGGGGGATCGGGTAAGCAATACTTATTTTCTTGTCCCCTAAACCTGTTCAGTGGAGGAGTAGCCCCCCTGCATGGGAGGATTTTTACTTTCCCTGGAGTTGGACCTTAAGATGGATATAAATACAATTTTGTCTAATGCAAATGGCCAAAAAAAAACCCATCTTTACAGCATTTATTTATTAATATTATTTTGTATGATTATTCCTGAATAAACATTCACCCAAAAATCTCCCAATTCTTATATTGCCGTCTGTGAGTAGTTGCCTTTTTGTGTCTAACCCGCAGCCAGATCTTGTGGCATTATATGGACTATATAATTGGCTTGATCTTGGTGATACTGTATGGTTTTCTAGCTTTTTTTGGGTATGTTCAACATATGAATGTTGTTAGCACTGTACGGATTTGTCGTACAAGGCACCAATAAACACCGTGTGAGATGTTTCCTGACCTACTTGGAAAACCTGTTCTGCCGAGCCATAAGACCAAAGACACAACCGGCTTTGTTTTTACGGCTGTCAAAAAAGGGATTACAGAGACTTCCACATGCAGCCTTTTTTTCTGCTTTGTTAAATAAACTTGAATCAATTTCTGTGGATTGTTAATAGAACATCATTATTTTCCTCTTGGGGCAAGGAATTATCTCCTAGTAGAGGAGGTTGAGGAAATGGTGGGGGTAATAAATAATATTGAAGTATTTGATATAAAGCTACCTTTTTATTATATGATTTGCAAGTAATACAAGGTGACATTTCATGTTCTTCCAGTGTTTATGTACAGGTAGCAAAGATATATTGCTGGAAGACATGCAGGCAGAAATGGCTTGTGCTAGCTACCTTTAGCAGGTAAATGGGTAATGCTAAAGTTCAATGGGTTTTGAAGTCTGATGTGCGCTCCTCTAAATCCTCGTCTTACTATCCCTCCAAACCCTAGATTCTGTTCATCTATCCTGTGTACAAGGAGGTGTTTCCTGTTGTCATGAGGCTGCCAAATTCCAGCTGTGATTTTGGTATGTCTGGAGTTTTGGTCAGGAACAGGCTGTCAGTATTTTGTCTTCTGGATACTTACAAGTTCATAGGAACCTGCTATTTCAATGGAAACCCGGACGTAGTAAACAGATTTTTATTACAACAATTTTTCCCAAATGAAAACAACATTCATAGTTAGAATTTTGTGCAATCAAGAAAACCTTTCCAACCTGCTCCTTCGATTTTTCTCACCGGTGTTCAAAATGGAACATTTATTTGACCGATAGTTCCGAAAACAAAAATTCTCAAACACAAAGCTACTGTTGTATGGCCTTTACTGATTGAGGCAGTTTAAAACATGCCACGCTACTGGTTTCAGAACTACAAATTGATAAAGATGTGCCAAAACATAGCTGCATGTGGTTATCTGCTGCTTTTGTGAGCTATGTTTAAGGCTATATGTGGAGTGCAAGTAGTGCTCTGTCTTAAGAAATATGACCATACAGATAACAATATAGATATAAATATCTATGAACTTAAATGATCTCTCTTAGAAATATGCCCCAACTCTTTTTCCAAGTGCATGTTATCTAAAATATGGACCAACCTCCACACATTGCAGTCTTCTTCCATACCATTTCCATATATAAAAAAAGACACTTACAATTTTAAGGATTCTGGTGCTCATCCATGTAAAGCCGCTGGTGTAATGTGGCCAGAGGTCCAAGGGCGCTGATGGCTCCCAGCGCTTCCTGGAGAACTCAGACACTTAGGAACTGTTGGCGTCACTTCCAGGTGCTCCGAACGCGCGTATCGCTCGTCCCACCCAGCTGTCTCCGAGTTGTCCAGGAAGCTCTGGGAGCCACCAGTGCCCCTGGACCTCTGGCCTCATACAGTACTGTATAAACCAGCGGTTTTACTGTGCATATACACCAGGGGCTTTTCTGTATAGAACAGCGGATTTACATGGATGAGCACCAGACTCCTTAACATTGTAAGGGCCCTTTCACACGTGCGGACCGTACATTAGATCCGTTCAGTCACGTTTTTTTTATCATCAGTTGTTGTCAGTAAATATCAGTTTTCATCCTTTTTCACTTCCGCTTTTCATCCGTTGTCGTCCGCTTTTCATCCGTTGTCGTCTGCTTTTCATCCATTGACGTCCGTTTTTCATCCGTTTTTGTCCGTATAGGTCAGTTTTTTTTTATAGAACTTTATTTAATCGGTTTTTCATGAATTTTGATGAAAAACGGATGTCAGCGGATCGGATGTTAACTGATCGTCCGCTAACATCCGTTTTTCGTCCGTTCCGTTTTTTTTCCGGAAGAAAATTAGGGTTTTCTTCCGTTCAAAAAAACAGAGCTTAACGGAGACGGATGTTAGCGGATGCTCATCCGCTAACGTCCGCTATCCCATAGGAAAGCATTGCAGTCCGTTTTAATCCGTAAACGGACGTATGAAAAAACGGACGAACGGTCCGCACGTGTGAAAGGGCCCTTAGTCTTTTTTTTTTTTTTTATGGATATGGTATGGAGTATTTGTATTTTATTTTTTATTTTTTTTTGTTTACATTAAAACTGATCCTACTACTGCTCGTCTTGCAAGACAGCACTCGCATATCAAATTAAAAACTGAAAAAAAATGTTGCTCATCTTGCAAAACGCTCATATACAGCGTTACTGGCAAACCAAGGTATAAGGCCGCGTACACACGGTCGATCCATCCGATGAGAATAGTCCGACGGAGCGTTTTCATCGGCTCACCGCTGAAGTGGCCTGATGGTCTGATGTGCGTACACACCATCAGTTCAAAATCTGATCGGGTCAGAACGCAGTGATGTAAAATACATGACATGCTGAAATAAACGAAGTTCAATGCTTCCAAGCATGCGTCGACTTGATTCTGAGCATGCACAGGTTTTGAACCGATGCTTTTGTGCACTTACCATCGGTTTGGACCGATGGTCAGCCGTCCATCGGTTCGATTTTAAAGCAAGTTCTCTAATTTTTGTCCAAAGGACAACAGACCGATGGGCCGTACACACGGTCGGTTTGGACCGATGAAACTGGACTTCAGGCCGTTTTCATCGGTTTGGACCGACCGTGTGTACGCGGCCTTACTCTATTTTAGATCATATGCACTTGGAAAGAGTTGGAGCATATTTCTAAGAGGGATCATTTAAGTTCAAAGATATTTTTTTTTTTTTTTTTTTATAAATCTGTTTATTGAATTTTAAAACATTCAACAAAAAAAGAAAACAAACATTGGTCATGACAAAAATTGGCTAAGGTACATACAGAAATATGATACGAGGCAATCTGAATACATAAAAGAAGGTGGGAAGCTCAAGTCAGCACAAAGGTCTCAGCGGGCCGTCATTCACGAGTGGAAAAAAATAAAAAATAAATAAATAAAAAAAATTAAAAAGGGGAATCCTGCAGCTCAAAGACACATGAGATATTACATTCGAAGAGTCCTATACAACATCAGGGAACAAAGAATTAAGTGGAGCTTGGGTCTGCGGCTGTGGAAGAATCCGCCAGCCATTTGGACCAAACCTTGTCATATTTTTGAGGGCAACCCCTATTAGCATAGCAATCCTTGTAAAGAGGCAGGCTGTTGACCAGTTGCTTCCACAGGGAGAGAGGAGGAGGAGTAGGTTTACGCCAGCTAAGGGCTATGGCCTTGCGGGCATAAAAGAGAAGCAACCCGACCAGGGTGCGACCTGCCACAGTGGGAATCAGTTGTTCTATCAGACCTAATATACACACTGCTATGGAGGGTTGAAGCGATATAGTGGTGATCTGCGTAATGACCCGTAGTATCTCCTTCCAGTAATCAGCGATGGCTGGGCAGGTCCAAAAAATGTGGGTAAAGTCACCTGGGACTGTACCACAACGCCAGCACCCCGGGGGGGAGGCGGGGTTCATTTTGTGCAACCTGTGTGGGGTAAAGTATGCGCGGTGAGCCATCTTGAACTGTATTAGTCGGTCTCTCAGGGAGACCAGGGATCTGAAAGGGAAGTCCCACATGTCATCCCAATCGTCATTGTCAAAGTCAGGAATGTCGTGTAGCCATTTGTTTCTGAGGTTTTCCAGAGTAGGGAGGGAGGTTATTATTAAGTGAGAGTACAGTCGCGAGGTGGGTTTGTCTGTACACCCCGACCTGAGGAGGGTCTCTAATGAGGACTGAACGAACTGAAGGGGAGAACTGGAGAATTGGCGACCAAAAGCATGGGAGAGTTGTAAATATCTAAAGAAATAACTCTGCGGGATGTTAAAGTCCGAAATCAGTTTGGGGAGTGGGGCCAGAGATTGGTTGGAGACCACCTGGGCCACTGTTTTAACACCAAATTTGGTCCAAGCGTGGGGTTCAGGCAATTTGTAAATGTGCTCAATGGTGGGGTTCAACCACAAGGGGGCAGCTGGAGAGAGTGCATTTTTAGGGTATCTTTCAATTCTAAGTCCCGCCCCCCAAGCACGAAGCGTGGTGCGCATGGAGGGGGTCAATGAGTACGGGGCCTTGGGACCGCGAAAAAGCAAAAATTTCAGCGCTTCTAACGATTTTACCACCGCCGCCTCAACCATGGTGGCGGGGTTTGTCGTATCGGGAGTAAGCCACCAGGCTGCTGTAACTAGTTGGGTGGCCAGGAAGTATTTATGTAGGTCAGGGCACGCCAGCCCTCCCTGGGAGGACGGGCGTGTTAACGTTGACCATCCATACCTGGGGGACTGGGTCCCCCAGATAAAGGAGGCGAAGAGGCTATGCAGCCGGGTGAAAAAGGATTTAGGAATCCACTGCGGAGACTGGCGGAGTAGGTAAATAAATTTGGGCAGGATTTTCATTTTTATGAGATTTATCCGACCGAGCAATGATAAGGGAAGAGATTCCCATGCCTTCAGTCTCAGCCGTGTCTCCTGAACCACAGGGGATAGATTTAGGGGCAAAAAATCTGAAGCCTGCCTCGAGATTACCACTCCAAGGTATTTGAAGCTCTCAACCCATTGTAGGGGTATATCGGAGGGGGCAGTGGTGCGGGCTGCGGGGTCTATAGGGAACAAAAGAGATTTAGACCAGTTAACCCTGAGGCCCGTGACAGCGGAGAAGGAGTTCAGGATCTGTAGTGCCCCCGTGAGCGAAGAGTCTGCATCATTTAGGAAGAGAAGGAGGTCGTCTGCATACAGGGCGACCCTCTCCTCCAGCCAGCCGACGCGCAGGCCCCTGACGTGCAGGGAGGTGCGTAGGGCCTCCGCCAGCGGCTCCATCGCGATGGCGAAGAGGGCCGGAGAGAGAGGGCAACCCTGCCGTGTGCCCCTGGACAGAGGGAAGGGCCGCGACAGACCCCCCCCCAAGCTTGACAGCTGACGTAGGATGCTTATATAGTGTCTGTAACCATGCGGTAAATATCATGGGGAACCCCATTCTACGGAGGACCTCCCATTCCACAGTGTCGAAGGCCTTCTCTATGTCCAAGGAGGCCACCACACGGGAACCTTCATTGAGATGTTGTGCGTGTATGTTGGTAAACAGGCGTCGTAGGTTGACATCAGTGGCTCTATTGGCCATAAAACCAGTCTGGTCAGTTTCAATTATAGACGGCAGCAGGGGCTGTAGTCTCGTAGTCAGCAGTTTGGTGAGAATTTTGAAGTCCGCGTTAAGCAGGGCGATAGGCCTATAAGAGGCGCAGGAAGTGGGGTCCTTAGGGGCTTTATGGATTAGAATTATGTGTGCGTGGCTCATCGATGTGGGAAGGGTGCCCTCGGCCAGACAGTGAGAGTAAAGCTGAGCTAGTTTGGGAGCAAGTAGATCCCCATGTGCTTTGTAGAATTCTATTGGGAGGCCGTCTGGGCCTGGGGATTTTCCTGCAGGAAAGGATCCGATGGCCTTCACAACCTCCTCTGGGGTAATGGGTCTCACTAAGGATTCTCTCTCGGCATAAGTTCAAAGATATTTATGTCTATATTGTGATCTGTATGGTCATATTTCTAAGGACAGCGCACTACTTGCACTTCAGATATAATTTGTATAGTCCTAATATTCAGGATACACATTGGTGCAGCAGTTTTAGTTTTATTGTGGCTAAGCGCAAACCTCAATTTCTATCTCAGGTTTCAGACTGCTGGAGGGGATGATAAGCACTGGTAGACCATGGTTAAAGGTACTAAAGCCTCATGCCGCATACACACGACCGTTTTTCGGGTTGTAAAAAATTACGTTTTTAAGGGTCTAGAAAAAACTTTTTTTTTCAACCCGATCATTAAAACGGCCTTGCCTACACACGATTGTGGAAAAAAATGCTCTAGCAAAGCGCGGTGACGTACGACAGCACTATAAAGCTATAAAGGAGAAGTTCCATGCGGATGGCGCCACCCTTTGGGCTGCTTTTGCTGATTTAGTGTTAGTAAAAGACAATTCGCGCTTTTCAGTCTGTTACAGCGTGATGAATGTGCTTACTCCATTATGAACGGTAGTTTTACCAGAACAAGCGCTCCCGTTTCAACTTGCTTCTGAGCATGCGCAGTTTTTTCACGTCGTTAAAGCCCACACACGACCATTTTTTAAGACGTGCAAAACGACGTGAAAAATTAGAGCATGTTCGAAATTTTTAATGCCCATTTTTTACATCGTGAAAAATGCTCTGGAGCCCACACACGATAGTTTTTAATGACATAAAAATAAATAAAAATTGTATGTTCTGATATCATGCAAGAATTTTTAATTTTTTTTTGTTTTTTGACCCTTCAGATAATTTAGCATAAACTGTTGTGATTGGCTCTCAAACTGTGTACCAATGATTATTTTATCTTACAATTGCTTTGAAAGCTATATTTTTCTATCCAATTTTCTGATCATGTGTACTAGGCATAAGGATGTGTTCATATACATTTTTTGTTTGGGGTGTTCAGCACGTGTCTGTTTTTATCCAAACTGGTGAACAGAACAGGTTTTCATCCCTCCCCCTTCCTTATTGGTAGAGGCATGTGCTATAATGTGGAACAGGATGGTACAAAGCCAAAGGTTGGAATAAAGGGCTAGTTACATATCTATTCTCAGGAATAAAGGTCAATATCAAACAAAAGATCTCTCCGATATGTTTACAGGAATGTTCTCCACACATGAGTATTTTTTTCAGTAAACTAATAATGTCCTTTGGGCACTTTACCAGTTTGTTCAGAGCCCAGTGCAATTGCCCTTGAACCACAAAACCTACGGGATTAAAGCTACACAGAACACTTTTGGGGAACACCACAATTTTTACTGTCTGTATTTCTTTTTGTTGTGCCATTCATTAAGAGGGCCGTGACTCCCACGTGCATGCAAGGGAGTGATGTCATTGCGGCACGGACATTTAAACAGCCGGAGCCTGCGAACCCGGAAGGAAGACTGAGGGAAGATGGAAGCCCTGTCAGCGGTGACAGCCCACTGCTAGAGGGCTTCGTTCTAAGGGAATTCCTTTATAACGTGCTAGTATACTATGCTTTTATCCTGCAGGGGACCATTTTTATTTATAATTTTTTTTTTGCTGTTTACTAACAACAGTTTTATGAGTCCCTCGGGTAAAATAGTTGAGAAGGGCTGCTGTGGGGTGTCTCGTAGTAAACTGATGACTTGAATAATGCATGATTGGGAAGACTGGGATTGTTATCTTTCCTAAAAGGCCAGTAGAGAGACACTGCCAAATCTTCTTTCGACTGGATGTGTTTGCTAAGTGTAAACTATTTTTTTTTAAAAAAGTTGTAATTGCAGATGTTTTTTTTTTCCCTAATACATTCTATGCATGAAGATAAAAATCCTTCTGCATGTAGCAGCCTCCCCAGCACCTCCTTATACATACCCTGGCCCCCTCTGTTCAGCGATGTCCACGAGTCCCTTAGCCATCCCTGACTCTCCCTTCTGATTTGGCTGAGACACAATCAAAGTGGATGTCAATCAAAGTCAGTTAGCCAATCGTTCGTCTGAATGGACACAAAGAGCTGCAGCTGGGCTCAAGTGCCCCCCATAGCAAGCTGCTTGCTGTGGGGGCACACGACCAGAGGGAGGGGCCAGGAGCAGCGAAGAGGGACGCGAGAAGAGGAGGATCCAGGCTTCTCTGCGCAAAACCACTGTACAGAGGAGGCAAGTATAACATCTTTGTTAAAATTAGTTTACATAATTTTTTTTTAACGTATTGTTTTTTTTTTTTTTTGTTTAATGTAAGTTTATGAATTTGTCTTGGAATTTGTCTGGGAATCGAGATTATCAGTATAGTTACCGATTCCTCCATCGGACGGGGTGTCTCCACAACTAGTTATTACACAGACATAATGTCATAAACGCAGGTACAGTGTGTTTGCAAACCTGTTATACTTACCTCCTCTGCACAGTGAATTTGTACTGAGCAGCCCGGATCTGCCTCTTCTTGGGTCTTCTGTGCTCCTGGCCCCTCCCTCCTATTGAGTGCCCGCACAGCAAACAGCTTGCTATGGGGGCATCTGAGCCATGCTGCAGCTCCCGGTGTCCATTCAGACACAGAGACACGACTCGGCCCTGCCCCCTCTCTCTCCTGACTGGCTAACTGCCTTAGACAGCAGCAAGTGGTGCCGCTGCTGTGTCTCAGCCAATCAGGAGGAGAGTCCTGGATGGGCGGGGCAGTCGTGGACATCACTGAACAGATGGAGCTCAGGTAAGTATGAGGGGGGTTGCTGCAAAAAAAAATGTTTATCTTCATGCATAGAATAATAATAAAAAAAAAAACATCTGACTTTACAACCACTTTAAGTCTGTGTGCTACTTGTATGCTGATAGCTGCCTTTACCCATCCATGTCTATGGTTGGCTCTATTGCAGCTCCTGGACATCCTGGGGATCAAAATTACATATATTGCATGCCATGGCGGATGTGCCCATGTGCATGCAGCGTTAAAGCTGGCCATGTATGGAACACAATTTTGCCAGGTCAGCAGGCACCAGACGATTTTTGATCCATGTTTGGGCAGGATAATTATACCCAAGATTAACTTGGGCAAAACCAGACTGTTGGTTTTTTCTACATGCAATTACTGCCAGCAGCTATAGCCACTAGGAGTAATCCTTGTGTTCTGCCGGCTGGGAAGGCTGGTTGCATCCCCCGCCGGTAGAATACAATAGCGCAGTGGGAGGTATTTCCCTGACTGTGTTGATGGGTAAAATCGATTCATTTATGGCTTGTCTTTTTGGCAGACTGAATAGCTCACTGATTTTGGTTTTGCCTGTTGCCTGGAAGAGCTGTTTAAAAATACTCACTTGTTTCCAATAATCATTGTGATTATTATTTTTTTGCAGCTTGTAATATTCTTGCTCAGATTTGTGTTAGTGTATGTGTTTGTAAGATTACATATACAGTACAACATGTTTAGGGGACCGTATGCACTAGCTCAAACAGTTGCTAACCTACCTTGTTCACTTGCTGTTCATCATTGACCTGTTTTACAACTATGCTGCCATTCAAATAGAATATAACGAAGAGACGCACAGAACATGTACACAGCTAAGCTTTGTTATAGCAACAAATAATTTCTTGCTTGCTTTTGTGGAATACAAACTCTTTACTGTCCAGGCAATTCCCAGGGCAAAATTAATTCGCAATTTTCTGCTCATTAGACGCTCCATTTTCCAATACGTAGATATCATTTTATTTCGGCTACTGTCATAAAAAGAGCTACACAGCTTGTAATTTTCTCCTGCTGCACAACTGAAGACAATTAATGGTGTTTATTTTGCACATGTGCTCTTATTAAGTGCTTGATTGATTTTTAGCACTTGCGCTAAGACATGGGGAGGCGGGAGTAGATTATTTTTAGCAAACAAAGTCAGAGATAGTTTTTTTTTTTTTTCTTGCAGATATTTTGATGTGAGCAGTCCTTTGTACTTTATGTTCTTATGATTTTATTCCTCGGTGTGTGTGTGTGTGTGTGTATATATATATGTGTATATGTGTGTGTGTGTGTGTGTGTGTGTATATGTGTATATATATATATATATATATATATATATATATATATATATATATATATATATATAAAACTTATATACACACACTATTTTATTATTATTATTATTATTATGTGTGTATGTGTGTATGTATGTATATATATATATATACATTTATGTCATGATAGTTTCCCCACGAGAAAGATCTTAGACTGATACTATTCATACGCTACTAATATTTGTTTGTCTAAAAAAGGACAGTTTCTGCCATAAGGGCCTATGCAGACATAGTTGCTGCAGATCCTTTACCTAATGCACGTTGTTAAGCGGTATTTTGGCGATTTTTAATGTGCTCTGTCAAGCAGCCCATTAATTTAATTTTCTTTTTGGCCTAATCAACTATTGTTGAATTTTTAAAAACAATAGGTTACAAATGAGGAGAGGGAGGAGAAAAGAAATGGGTCATTCAGTGACCCAGTTCTATTATCATATACAAAGCAATTCAACGATATACAGTATATTAATGTTTCCTTATATCAAACGACCTCTTCTGAAATGGCATACAATTTTCTTAACATGTATTGCGTCCATTCTTACCCCAAACAATATTATACTAATCTATCTAATAACGTATCACATATTAATACATAAACTAATGAAAAAAGCTAATTCCAGGAGAGACAGTTTAACATTACCTGCCTACTTAAAGTGGAATTTCAGTCAAATTCTGACTAAGGCTAAATCTACTCCCGCCCCCATTCTAAGCCTATTCTATATACCCTGTAAAAGAAAAGACGTTTATACTTACCTATTCTGAAGCTGGTTCAGTTGCATGATCAGGTCCCAGCGCCAACCTCCGTATAGAGCAGAGGCAGTGACAACAAAGCCTGGGTGATGATGTCTCCTATAGGCTTACTTTGGGGCAATTGTTGTTGGCTGTCCCTCTAAAATGAAACTGGCACAGTATAATATAAGCTTATTTGAAAAAGCTTCTTTCACGTTGTGAGTTCTGTGTGACTGCTGACCATCTCTTTCCACAACTTTGTGGATTACCTTCTGGCTTTAGAGGTTCTCCTTTGCTGGTTACTTCTAATGACTACATATACCATTGTGCATTTCTGCCTGCATTCCCCTACTAACGCCACATTGTGGAACTCCTCCTTTCAGCGCCTCCTGTAGTTCAGAAGGCAGCCTCTGTGAATTCTGTGACACAGCAGTATTTACTCACAGGATATTATTATTATTATTATTAATAGTATGCATGATTAAAATAGTGCCAACAGTTTTTTCATCATTTTAACTGGTTGACGTGTGATTTTCTATTTTGTCAGTACCTGTTAATTGATACAGGTGAGTTTAATTATAAATTACAGAAGCATCACAAACTTGGAATGCAATTATTTCTTACAATTTTGGAAAGCTTCTAAAAATGTTGTCCCATCCATTTTTGGAGTTTTGAGTGGAATGTGTCAGATTTGGCTTTTTGTTTCTCCACTTTTTTTGTGTCCTACCAATACAAACAAAATAGACATGAGAATGCCTAAACAATTGTAATTGCAACAATTTTCTCAACAGGCAAAGTGGTGCATTATGTGACAGAAATGCAGAGGTGTCAATATTTTTGGCTACGACTTTAGGTTAATAAATGACACTGAGTAAACTTTTTTTGAAGTACCAAAAATTCTTAGGGTTAGTAACAGGAGTCTTTCAGCAAACCGGAAAATGTATGGATTCTTGGGTCAAAAATGTTTTTTAAATGTAATGATTTGATATAGACACACGCACTTAGAGCAGACACTTGAGATTTTTGGTTGCAGCTGATGGAAGATTATCCTATGTTTGGATGACAAAAATTTGTGTTCTCATATGGTGTTGTAAAAATGTGTTTAATGTATTTTGGATTTGTGAAATGTGCCCAGCTGTGCCTATTCTCTTGTGGTCCTCCATCAGAAGATGACAGCAGTGTCAGTGTTGCTCCGTCTGCCTCTCTTTGACACAGTAAAACATGAGAGTGCATTGGAAACACGTTCAACTATGTGTATGTGTATATGTAAGGTGAGACTGACATGTTTTGATGACAACTAAAAAATATCAGGCTATTAAATATTTTAAGTTGGATTAGGTACAAATTCATTGCAACCATAGTTTCACATTAAATGTCAATTTGAAATGTGCAGATTCTGCAAATATAGGTGCACATTTGCAATATTTTTTTCTTCAAGAATGCATAGCCTAGAATAAAAGCCATCGTTTATTAAATATTTCCTTCAACCACAGGTTTTCCGGCTCACGACTATATACGTCGGTAGAATGGCACGGCTGGGCAAAAGTGACGTGTGTGTGTGTGTGTGTGTGTGTGTATATACGTCCCTTTGTATTTCCCGCTATGCAGGTGAGCGCAAGCCCACGGGACCCACGGACTCGATGTCTGCTGGTGTCCCGCGATTGGGTCATAGAGCTGCAGAACGTCGGTGCGACATCGATTTCTCTTTCTTTCATGGACGGACACAGCCTTAATCTTGACAAAGTGGGTATTGGCCTTCCTTTAGGAGTGACTAGGCAGAAACTTATAGTAAATGTTTAAACACATCATACACACCCTACAGCCCCGCCCAGGGGGGCCCTCTGGGTATAACCCCTCTCTCTGCATCTCGCAGATCATTTTTTTTCTGCCTAGTTAAGGAGAAGACATGGCTCCCTTCGGGCCCATAGGCCTGGAGGCTTTTAGTTCAAATTTTATTTTTGGATTTTTTGGTTTTATTTATTACATTTTTTAATCGTTCCTGTGATCTTCGATCAACTGCCAACTGGGCGACAGGATGGATCCCAGTGCCTTGTAGTCCCCCCAGTTTCGGCCATCGAGCGTGTGCCGACCATAGCTACGCACTGGGTCGTCCACGACAGGCCCGTTGCTCTACGGGTGGCTGGTGAGCTATACGCTCCAGGGCATGCATATGACCAGTCTAGAGGGCCGAATCGCAGCAGACGGGCCGACAGTCCCCTTCGTTACCATGCGGGAGATGGTCTGTCTAGGATACTTCCAGCATAAACCCACAGGAAAGGTAAGTAAATAGCACAGACCGACAGATACACTCTCTGCCAGTGTTCAGTGGACAAGAAGCAGCTCAGCTACAAAACAGCATCGTACTACTAAGTTCCTGGGTGGTGACTCCTCTGGGGGGGAACCCCTAGTCTCTGCTGCAGCTAGGAGGGTGGGTTACTGTACCTTGCTTGGGAGTCCCTGTGTCAGGCGTGTGGGCAGCATCGCGTCAGAAGCAGACGTTTTTTCCCCCGAGACACCTGAGCTGGCAATTGATGCCCCTGCACCCGATGTATCGGTGGATGCTATGTCGGCAATCCTAGATGCCTTTATTTCCAAGGTGGAAGCAGCACGTGAGAAAACGGGGGCTAGAAAGCGTGGGAAAGGAGGGCGTTTGTCCAATTCTGGACCTCAGGGCCCTCGATTGCTTTGTAAAGGTACAAAGATTCCGGATAGAATCGATTCGCTCTGTCGTCACTGCCCTTCAGCCGGAGGACTTTTTGGCTTCCCTGGACATCAGAGACGCCTATATGCACAAGGCATCAGAGATATCTGCGTCTTGTGGTTGGGGAAGACCAATATCAATTTGTGGCTCTTCCATTTGGCCTGGCATCAGCACCAAGGGTGTTCACCAAGGTACTTGCCCCAATTCTCGCCCTTTTGCATGCGAGTCCTGGGCCTCATGGTGGCCTCCTTTGAGGAAGTACCTTATGCGCAGCCTCACACGTGAGTGCTTCAGAAGGAAATTCTGTCCAGATGGGACAAGTGTCTATCATCCCTGGATTATCAAATCTGGGTGAGCCACCTGGTCAGGACCTCCCTTGTTTGGTGGCCGACTTCACCGGCACTTCTGTCCGGGAAGTCGTACTTTCCTTATGACAGGATAGTCATCACGATGGACGCCAGCCTTACCAGTTGGGGGGGGGAGTCTGGGGGGTTCAGTCGACCCAGGGTCGCTAGCCTGCGGAGGATTCCCACTTGCCGATCAATGTCCTGGAACTTCGGGTGATCAGGCTGTGCCTCTTCACATGGTCTCAGAGGCTACAAGGGCGTCCAGTCAGGATCCAGTCGGACAACGCCACGGCAGTGGCATATGTCAACCATCAAGGAGAAACAAGAAGCTCGGCTGCAGCGTCAGAAGTCGCTCACATCCTAATGTGGGCAGAAAGGAGCGTACCGGCCCTGTCGGCCATATACATTCCAGGCGTGGAAAACTGGCAGGCGGACTACCTGAGTCGCCAGATGCTGGATCAAGGAGAATGGTCTCTGCACCCGGATGTGTTTCAGCTCCTTTGCCAAAGATGGGGCACGCCAGACATAGATCTCCTGGCGTCTCGACTCAATCGGAAGGTATTGAGGTTTGTGGCCAGGTCAAGAGACCCATGGGCAGACACGACAGATGCGTTGGTGGCGCCGTGGAGTCAGTACCGGCTAATCTATGCCTTCCCTCCTCTAAAGCTCCTTCCTCATCTGCTTCGCAGAGTGGAGGCAGAGTGGATTCCGATGATCCCAATTGCCCCGGATTGGCCTTGGCGTCCTTGGTACGCCGATCTAGTGCGTCTAGTAGCAGACGTCTCTTGGCGTCTACCACTGAGAGAGGACCTTCTGTCACAAGGTCCCATACTGCATCCAGCTTTACAGTCGCTGGCTTTACCAGCATGGCTATTAAAAGCCAGGTACTAAGAGACTGGGGCCTATTGGATTCTGTGATTCCTACCATGAGGAAGGCTAGGAAGTTATCCTCTAGGAGGATTTACTATCACACTTGGAAAGCTTACTTAGCCCTTTGCGAGGAAATGAAGTGGAATTCACTGACTTATTTGGTGTCCAGAGTCCACGCTGTTCTTACAGCGTGGAGTGAACCAAAGGCTTGCATTAAGTATGATTTAAGGAGCAGATTTCTGCCCTGGCTGTTATTATTTTTTTTTTCAGCGACCCCTGGCGACTCACTCTTTAGTGAGAACATTTGTACAGGGGGTTCGGCATGGGGCCCCTCTGGTCCGCCCTCCGCTACCTCCGTGGGACTTGAACCTGGTTCTCTTGTGCTTCAGAAACCACTGTTCGAAGAGATTAGGGAGATTCCCTTGTTGACACTTTCTCAGAAGGTGGTCTTTTTGGTGGCGTTTACGTCAGTTAGATGAGTTTCTGAGCTGGCAGCCTTGTCATGCAAGGCTTCTTATCTAATCTTCCACAAGGATAAGGTGGTGCTGCGTCCGCAGCTTTCTTTTCTACCTAAGATCGTCTCGGCCTTCCATCTCAATGAAGACATCGTACTTCCATCCTTGTGTCCTCATCCGTTGCACCCTAGAGAGGCGGCGTTGACTTCCTTGGACGTTGTCCGAGCTCTGTGAGTATACTTATCTGCTACTGCTCCGTTCCGGAGGTCAGACTCGCTGTTTGTTTCGGTGGCTGGTCCCAAGAAGGGCCTAGCGGTATCGTCGGCCACCATCTCAAGGTGGATCTGACAGATAGTGATTCAGGCTTACGCCATAAAGGGTCGGGCGCCCCCTTTCCTCTCACGGCGCATTCGACCAGGGCAATAGGTGCCTCTTGGGCTTTCTGACATCAAGCATCTGTTTCACAGGTGTGTAAGGCGGCGACCTGGTCGTCCGTTCACACTTTCACTAAATTCTACAAGGTTGATGTGAGTGCATCTTCGGATGCTTCTTTCGGCCGCAATGTTTTGCAGGCGGCTGTTTAGAGTTGCATCTCCTCAATTGAGGAGCTCTGTTTTGTTTTGGGGTGAAGTTTAATTTTACGCTGTTCCTACCCCTCGTTGTTTTTTTACACTGCTTTGGGACGTTCCACTTTGTCAAGATTAAGGCTGTGTCTGTCCATAAAGGAAAGAGAAAATAGGATTTTATACTCATCGAAAAATCTTTTTCTCTGAGTACATGGACAGACTCGGCACCCACCCCTCCTTTTTTATGTTTGTACTGCTTTTTGACGAACTGATCTGCGAGATGCAGAGAGAGGGGTTATACCCAGAGGGTCCGCCCCCTGGGTGGGGCTGTAGTTTGTGTATAATGTGTTTAACATTTACTATAAGTTTCTGCCTAGTCACTCCTAAACAATAAAAGCAGCAATCCGCGCACAAATAATAGTTAAACTAAAAATATTGCAAGCTGAACACAAAAAAGGTAATCACAACCTCAAATGTAGCAAATGAAAAACATATGTAAGTACAGCGCAATAAAAGTCCATATGAAAGTAACTGAAGATGACACCCAGTGATAGTGAAAACTCTCCAAACGAAAGTGATGTAACCTCCACCAACAAGAGAAATGCTTCCTTACCAGATGGGATGGACCATTTGTGTCACCCGTGTCCTTTCCATTGCTGTTTGCAGCTGTACACCACGGCTACATGCCATGCTTTTTTATGATTTTAATCTCATTCGCTATACCAGATGGTAGTCCTCCAGTGGATTTCCCTGTGCCTATTGTCCAGTCCAGGATTTTTGCTGTATAGTCAACTTTTTAACCCTTGGTATAAAATACAAACAGTCTACACTGAGATCGTGTTTTCTGTTGTGTTTTTTTTTATATCTGATCGGATTACCTACCATTCTGCTGGATCCATCTGCATCTGCTCTCCTATGCTGAGACCAAGCCGTTTTGACCAGTTGGTAATGCTAATGGCCCATCCCATCTGATCGGATTACTTACCACTTTGCTGGATCCATCCGTGTCTTCTATGCTGAGACCAAGCTATTTTGACCAGTTGTTAACGCAAATGGTCCATCCCATCTGGTAAGGAAGCATTGTTGGTGCAGGTTACATCACTTTTGTTTGAAGAGTTTTCGCTGTATCACTGGGTGTCATCTTCAGTTACTTTTATATGGACTTTTATTGCACTGCACTTGCATATTTTTTTCATTAGTGACTCCTAAAGGAAGGCTAATGCCCACTTTGTCAAGATTAAGGCTGTGTCCGTCCATGAACTCAGAGAAAAAGATTTTACGGTGAGTATAAAATCCTATTTTTGCTGCGCCGCACCGATTTTGCAAAAATAGTTCCTGCACTCCCTTTGACGATTTCAGGTGCGACTTCAATAGACATTTGTGCATGAAGTCACACAGATGTCTATCAAGTAGCACCTGAAATCGCTCTGACCTTGCTACTTCCTGATTCCCTTTCCCAAGATGGCGGCGGCAGCATCCGCGTTTCGAGCAATAGATCGGCTTTGGGTGCCGACATCGCGGGCGCACTGGATAGGTAAGTGTCCTGATTTTAAAAGTCAGCGGCTGCTGACTTAGAAAAAAAAAATTGTCGGACCTCCGCTTTAATGCTCAAGCACAAGCGTTTATAAACGGTGCTTTTAACTGCTTCTAGTAGCATCAAGCCTTTTTCTTTTCTGTCCAAACTCTGCTGTTGCTCCTGGGCACACTGGCAGCTTTTTTTTTTTTTTTTTTTTTCTCCAGCCTCTAAAAGCTCTAGCCACTGAAAGCTGCTAAAAGCCTGTGTGTGCATAGACAAAATAGGCAAACATGGAGGGAAGTTCAGAAGTTGTTGTTTCTAAATTGGGTTTTTCATTTTTCAGCTTATAAGGTTTTTTGCATTCCAAAGCATATCATTCACACGTTGCCATCTTTCTTTTTTTCATTTAATTTTAAACAGCACTCTGCTGCAACATTTGAAAGAAAAAATAAAGAACTAAAGCTGGCCATACACTGACCAAAATCGGTAGGGTCAGCAGGGACTGGCCAAATTTTGATCCGTGTCTTCCTTGCTCGACAGAAGTTGGTGATGGCGTGTGCCACCTCACTTTTTCCACCCCCCAGCTTCATAGTAGAAATAAAATGTAGGCAAAGGCTGGTTAGGCTCTCTGATTAAAACATTTCTATCTACTGGCCAATTTTTTAGTTTATGGTTTAATCTCTTAGTAAAATACCTGCCTAAACCGTTACTCCCAACTGTCCTGGATTCAGAGGGACTATTTCAGGATTTTACCATCCCAGCAGGCCAGGCTTCCGGTGGTGTGTCCTGGAGTTGAGTGGCAGAGTGCTTGCTGGGCTATATTGTCCACATTCCACCTGATGATCAATATTCTTCCTCCCTACCACCCAGAATTTGATAACATAATTATCCCATTGATAGATTTTAATTGGATTCACCACTAAGTTGGTGCTCATTGAATGAACACTTGGTGATGGGTTCTAATCCCTATTTTTTTTTGTACAGTAGCTTTTACCTTTTAGATTTTCTGTGGCCTTATGTGAATAAAATGGGTACTTTGATCAGCATGTGTACTTGCCTGTCTGGCAGCCAAAACTCTTCCATGCAGCCGATACCCAGCTGATGCAAGTAATACCTACTGCCCACTGTTTTCCTGTTGGCTTGTATATCTTGTAATGTCTTCAGTTACGTTACAAATAACGTATATACAAATACGTTACAAAGTCTTAAAAGTTCAGTTGTCAGATGGAGGCAGGATGGGCTTCCCTGAAGAGATGAGTTTTCAAGGATCACCTAAATTTACACAGAGTAGGAGAAATCTGGACAGATTGGGGTAGAGCGTTCCACAGGATGAGAGAGGCTCCTGCGAAGTCCTGGAGACCAATAAGGAAATAAGGGAGCTAGAGAGCGGGAGGTCTTGAAAGGAATGTAGAGGAAGGTTTGGGTGATGTATTGAGAAAAGATTGGTGATGTAGCTGGGGGCAGAGTTGTGAATATGTTAGTATTTTGATTTTTATTTGTTGGGCAATCAGAAGCCAGGGAAGGAATTGGCAGAGAGGGGTGGCGGACACTGAGCAGTTGGTAAGGTTCAGGAGTCTGGCAGCAGAATTCATGATTTACTGAAGGGGGGTAATCTGGCTTATGGATGGCTTTTTCATTTTCAAATATCTGGTATGATCGACTATACAAATGCCAAATTTTTTATATCTGAGAAATTGGTGGACCTGAAATTTTGGGATGGGGAAATGGGCAGGACTAATAGCAGAGCATGATCTGTTTATACATGTGGCAAATGCGCACCCAATATGTAATCTATAGGAAACCAAATAAACTGAAGATTGGTCCTGTAATAATGAGGCGTCTTCCTCGAGATAAGTCTCAATTATACAAATATAACATATAAGTCAGCCCATCAAACAGGCTTAATAGTTCACATGGTTTCTATATAATTTGAACCTCAATATAAGTTCAATGTACATCTTGCACAAAAAGTACAATTGCTAAATTGTACATCTTTACAACTGTACTAGCTTTCAATGTGCAGTAGAAATCGCATCACAAGTTTTTTACAAATAAATATGTGAAAAGTGTGGCATGCATTTATATTCAGCCCCCCTGAGTCAATACTTTGTAGAATCGCCTTTCACTGCAATTACAGCTGTAAGTATTTTTGGGGATGTCTCTACCAGCTTTGCACTTCTAGAGTGACATTTTTGCCCATTCTTCTTTGCAATAGTTCAATCTCTGTCAGATTGGATGGAGAGCGTCTGTGAAGAGCAATTTTCAAGTCTTGCCACAGATTCTCAATGTGATTTAGGTCTGGACATTGATTGGGCTATTCTAACACATGAATATGCTTTGATCCAAAACCATTCCATTGTAACTCTGGCTGTATGTTTAGGGGTCATTGTCCTGCTGGAAGGTGAACCTCTGTCTCAGAATCAAATCCTTTGCAGACAGGTTTTCTGTATTTGGCTCCATCCATCTTCCCATCAACTCTGACCAGCTTCTCTGTCCCTTCTGAAGATGAGCATCCCCGCAACATGTTGCTGCCTCCAGTGGGCATGGTGTGTTTAGGATGATGTGTGGTGGTAATTTTCCGCCACACATAGCGTTTTGCTTTTAGGTCAAAAAGTTCAATATTGGTCTCATCTGACCAGAGCATCTTCTTCCACATGTTTGCTGTGTCCCCACATGGCTTTTTGCAAAATTCAAATTGGACTTCTTATGGCTTTCTTTCCACAATGGTTTTCTTCTTGCCACTCTCCCATAAAGGTCAGATTTGTGGAGCGCACCACCAATAGATGTTCTGTGGACAGATTCTTCCACCTGAGTCGTGGATCTCTGCAGCTCCTCCAGAGTTCCCATGGGCCTCTTGGCTGTTCCTCTGATTAATGCTCCCCTTGCCTGGCCTGTCAGTTTAGGTGTACGGCCATATCTTGGTACGTTTGCAGCTGTGCCTTACTTTTTCAATTTTCAGATGATGGATTAAACAGTGCTCCATGAGATGTTCAAAGCTTGGGATATTTTTTTTTATAACCTAACCCTGCTTTAAACTTCTCCACAACTGTATCCCTGACTTGTCTGGTGTGTTCTTTGGCCTTTATGGCGCTGTTTGTTCACTAAGGTTCTCTAACAAACCTCTGAGGGCTTCACAGAACAGCTGTATTTATATTGAGATTCAATTACACACACCATTTACCAATTAGGTGACTTCTGAAGGCAATTGGTTCCACTAGATTTTACTTAGGGGTATCGGAGTAAAGGGGGCTGAATACAAATGCACGCTACACTTTTTAGAATTTATTTGTAAAAAAAAAATTAAAACCATATACAATTTTTCTTCCACTTCACAATTATGTGCTACTTTGAGTTGGTCTATCAAATAAAATCCCAATAAAATACATTTAAGTTTTTGGTTGTAACCTCACAAAATGTGGAAAATTTCAAGGGGTATAATACTTTTTTCAAGGCACTCTATACAGGCAAAACTTAGAGCCAAACCTGCTTATGCATGGCAATATTCGAACTTCATGTATAGACATTTTTTTTTAATTAAAATTTAGTATAGAGTAGGTTTAGGTTAGGTCTGCTCATGAAATGTTTTCAGGGAGGGGCGCTTCGGCAGCTGTGATACACAGTCGCATTTAACCCTTTCTTCAAACGCTAGCGGGGGTTAAAAGCGCCCCCGCTAGCGACCGAATAGCGCAGCTAAAACGATGGTAAAGCGCTGCTTTTTAGTGCCGCTTTACCGATAATACGGCCAGCTGGCAGTGTGAAATAGCTCTTGAGAAAATTCAGCTTCACTCCATGCCCATATAAATATAGCCTAGAGAATGTACAGACCCCCCTTCAGCACAGATGGACCCCCCTTCAGCACAGACCCCTCCATTCAGCACAGATGGACCCCCATTCTGCACAAACCCCTCCATTCAGCACAGATGGATCCTCGTCAGCACAGACCCCCCCCCATTCTGCACAAACCTCCCCGTTCAGCACAGATGGACACCCCATTCCGCACAGACCCCCCCATTCCGCACAGACCCCCCTTCAGCACAGATGGACCCCCCCTTCAGCACAGATGGACCCCCCTTCAGTACAGACCCCCTACAGCACAGATGGACCCCCATTCAGCACAACCCCCCCTTCAGCACAGACGGACCCCCCCGCATCCCATTCAGTACCTCAGATCAGCCATCAACGCTGCACAGGCACAGCAGGTTCCCTCCCCCTGTGTACACATAAACACT